>NW_028136553.1:3220000-3864000 GCF_964662115.1 Mustela nivalis | reverse complement strand
GAGTTTGTGTATTCTGACTTCAGTCCTCAAAGTCCTGGGCCACACAACCTCCAGGCTGGGGCCCCTGGAGCCACACATTAGGTCTGTGCCTACCAAATACATAGGAATTCTGCTCACTCCATTTTCAAAAATCGTACAAATTAGGAGAACTCTCCAAATTCCTCGAGGCCATCCCAATAATGTAGGTCTCCGGGGACAAACAAGGGCGGTCTGACACCACTGAGCATCTCCCTCCACTCATACCATAGATGGATGTCCCCAGAGAAGAAGATTGAACCAGACAGGACCCTAGGACATAAACGGATCCATTGCTTTGGTTTACAGGCATGTCTCCTCAAAAGTCTGGATTCCATGACCAGCTTAGGGGTTTTTCTGAGGCATCGATCAGAACAAATCTCGTCTCCACTAGGAAACTTGTGCATGGGAACTATATCAAAAGCTTAGGAGAACACTTCATGGTCCCGGTGCCACTGCCCTATTCCAAGGCCCTCATGGACACAAACAAACTTTAGGCCCCATTCTCAGGAAAGTCCATTTCAACTCAGCCACCCCGGTTGCTCCGGCAGAGCCATCCGATCTCAAGTGTCTTGTTGCTAGGAGACAATTAGAATGCGAGGCAGGCTTCCCTGGCATCCATCCTTGAACTGTGCTCTGGATTCGTTCCATATCGGATATCCTGGAGCTGCCCAACATGTCTCAATTGTCCCGCAGAAGGAATACTTGAGGGGGTATCCCACAACTCCCAAAGTGGGAAAACCTCCATGGCCTTGAAATTCCGCTCCGTTCATGAAGGGGCAGTCATGCACCCAATACTCCAATCTGAGCCAACGTCTGATCCTCGCCGTGACTTCAGATGCATGAGATATTGTTTCAGATCTGCAGGAGTACCTGCCGTGCCCTGGCCGAAGGCCAATCTAGCTTGTGTTCTCAGACTTCTGTCCTCACACTCCTGGCCCAGAAGACCTCACGTTTGGCAATTCCAAACCCACAATGCAGCACTCTGTCTGTCCTCTAGAAAAAATACTTTGCCTAATGAGCTGCCCAGGTACCTCAAATGAGGATAAACCTACACGGCACTCGACTATACCCAAATTATATAGTCTAACCTGAGCACTAATGCACTCTCTGACACAACCTGAGCCCGAACCTCCTGACCAACACCCAGGCAGCTGACCGCACAGTGAGCACATCAGACCCACCAAGGCCTTAGGTCGTCATCTATTACCATTTGCGGTTTTCATGCTTCAGAACCTACACCATATCGCCAACCACTGCCCAGGGTTGAAAATGATGCAGAAATCAGAACTCTTTCTCCATGGCAAGAGAGCTTGTGCTTGGAATGTTGTCCAAAGTTCAGTGTCGTTGAAACCAATGTGGCCCATGAGACCCCGCCCATGATCGCGGGCCACTATGGTCACAAACACACATTGTGACCCTCAGCCTGAGCCCAGTCCTCAAGTAAGGCCTCTCAGTGGCTGGATGAAGAGACAGCATATAGGTCCTGCCATGCCCCAAGCCACAATTTTTAACCATAGTTTGGGTTGTCCCTCCACTGTTCCCCAGGGCTCTGCTTTGGAATTCCTTTTTGGTTGGGACACCTGAGGTAACAAACCTGAAAGGAGACCTCCCATCCCAGAGATTGATGAAAAAGAATTCTGACCTGACCAAATCCACAGAGAGGAAGATTTGTCCATGGCCCATGAGGCCTCCCCACTTTCCACGGCCATCGTTGATTCAAAATCCATAGACAAAATCCTGAGCAAGCGCCTCTGACTCGCTCTTTCTTCATACCCTGAAGAGTTCTTCTCATGGGTTTTTAAATTGGGCCTGCCATATCTACGTCCCAAACCTAAGCCGAGATTGTATTTTCAGGTTTCTTTCCTCAAAGTCCTGGGGCACACCCTCCCGGCAGGAACCCCTGGAGCCACACATTAGACTGTGCCTACCCAATCCATGGGAATTCTGCCCATTCCATTGTCCATAATCGTACAAATCAGGAGATCCCTCCAAAGTCCCGGAGGCCATCCCAATATTGTAGGTCTCCTGGGACAAACAAGGGCAGTCTGAAAGCAGCTGAGCATCTACCTCCACTCATATCATAGATGGATGTCCCCAGAGAAGAAGATTGAACCAGACAGGACCCTAGGCCATAATCGGATCCATTGCTTTGGTTTACAGGCATGTCTCCTCAAAAGCCTGGATTCCAATACAAGCATAGGGGGTTTTCTGAGGCACCCATCAGAACAAATTTCAACTCCACAAGGAAACTTGTGCTTGGGAGCTATGTCAAAAGCTTAGGAGAATAATTCAGGGTCCCGGTGCCACCACCCCATTCCAAGGCCCTCATGGACACAAACACACATTAGGCCCAATCCTCAGGAAAGTCCATTTCAACTCAGCCACCCCGGTTGCTCCCGCAGAGCTATCCGATCTCAACTGTCTTGTTGTTAGGAGAAAATTGTAATGCGAGGCAGGCTTCCCTGGCATCCATCCTCGAACGGTGCTCTGGAGTCATTCCATATTGGATATCCTGGAGGTGCCCAACAGGTCTCAATTGTCCCGCAGAAGGAATCCTTAAAGGGGGCATCCCAAAACTCCCAACGTGGGAAACCTCCATGGCCTTGAGATTCTGCTCCGTTCATGAAGGGGAAGTCATGCACAGAAACTCCAACCTGAGCCATCGTCTGATCCTCGCTGATACTTCAGATACTTGAGATATTAGTTCAGATCTGCAGGGGGTAACTGCCATGCCGTCGGCCTGAAGCCCAAGTCTAGCTTGTATTCTCAGACTTCTGTCCTCACGCTCCTGACCTAGAAGTCCTCAAGTTTGGCAATTCTGGACCCACAATGCAGCACTCTGCCTGCCCTCAAAAAAAAATATCTTGCCTAATGAGCTGCCCAGGCACCTCAAATGAGCATAAACCTACACGGCACTCGACTGTACCCAAGTTATATAGTCTATCCTGACCACTAATGTACTCTCTGACACAACCTGAGCGCAAACCTCCTGACCAACACCCAGTCAGCTGACTGCACAGTGAGCATATCAGACCCGCCATGGCCTTATGTCGTCATCTATACCCAACTGCGGATTTCAGGCTTTAGAACCTAGACCTTATCTCCAACCACTGCCCAGGGTTGAAAATGATGCAGAAATCAGAACTCTTTTCCCATGGCAAGAGAGCTTGTGCTTGGAATGTTGTCCAAAGTTCAGTGTATTTGAAACCAGTGCGGCCCATTAGGCCCCGCCCATGCTCACGGGCCACATTGGTCACAAACACACATTTTGACCCTCAGCCTGAGCCCAGTACTCAAGTAAGGCCTCTCAGTGGCTAGATGAAGAGAGAGCATATTGGGCCTGCCATGCCACTAGGCCCCAATTTTTAACTATAATTTGGGTTGTCCCTTCACTCTTCCCCAAGGCTCTGCTTTGGAATTCCTCTTTGTTTGGGACACCTAAGGTAACAAACCGGAAAGGAGACCTCCCATCCCACAGCTTGACGAAAAACAATTGGGACCGGGCCAAATCCACACAGAGGAAGATTCGTCCATGGCCCATGAGGCCTCCCCAGTTCACGGCCATCGTTGATATAAAATCCAGAGACAAAAGCCTGAGCAAGCACCTCAAACTCGCTCTTTCTTCATATCCTGAAGAGTTCTTCTCATGGATTGTAGATTGGGCCTGCCCTACCTACGTCCCCAAACCTAAGCTGAGTTTGTGTTTTCAGATTCTGTCCTCAAAGTCCTGGGCCACACACCCTCCAGGCTGGGGCCCCTGGAGCCACACATTAGGACTGTACCTACCCAATCCATGGGAATTCAGCCCATTCCACTGTCCAAAATTGTACAAATTTGGACAACACTCCAAAGTCCCCGAGGCCATCCCAATAGTGTAGGATTCCAGGAAAAACAAGGGCGGTCTGACACCAGCTGAGCATCTACCTCCACTCATACCCTAGATAGATGTTCCCAGAGAAGAATATTGAACCAGACTGGACCCTAGGCCTTAATCGGATCCATTGCTTTGGTTTACAGGCATGTCTCCTCAAAAGCCTGGATTCCAATATCAGCATAGTGGGTTTTCTGAGCCACCCATCAGAACAAATCTCGTCTCCACAAGGAAACTTGTGCATGGGAGATATGTCAAAAGCTTAGGAGAATACTTCAGTGTCCTGGTGCCACCGCCCCATTCCAAGGCCCTCATGGACACACACACACACATTAGGCCCCATCCTCAGGAAAGTCCATTTCAATTCAGGCACCCCGGTTGCTCTCACAGAGCTATCCGATCTCAACTGTCTTGTTGCTAGGATAAATTGGAATGAGAGGCTGCCTTTCCTGGCATCCATTCTCGAACGGCGCTCTGGAGTCATTCCATATGGGATGTCCTGGAGCTCCCCAACAGGTCTCAAATGTCGCACAGGAGGAATCCTTAAAGGGGGAATCACACAACTCACAACGTGGGAAAACCTCCATGGCCTTGAGATTCCACTCCGTTCATGATGGGGCAGTCATGCACAGAAACTCCAACCTGAGCCAACGTCTGATCCTCGCCATTACTTCAGATACTTGAGATATTAGTTCAGATCTGCAGGGGGTACCTACCGTGCCCTCGGCCTGAAGCCCAAGTCTAGCTTGTATTCTCAAACTTCTGTCCTCACACTCCTGACCTAGAAGTCCTCAAGTTTGTATATTCCGGACCCACAATGCAGCACTCTGCCTGCCCTCTAGAAAAAATATCTTGCCTAATGAGCTGCCCACGCACCTCAAATGAGCATAAACCTACAGGGCACTCGACTGTACCCAAATTATATAGTCTAACCTGACCACTAATGTACTCTCTGACACAACCTGAGCGCAAACCTCCTAACCAACACCCAGGCAGCTGACCGCACAGTGAGCATATCAGACCCGCCATGGCCTTATGTCGTCATCTATACCCAACTGCAGTTTTCAGGCTTCAGAACCTACACCTTATCTCCAACCACTGCCCAGGGTTGAAAATGATGCAGAAATCAGAACTCTTTATCCATGGCAAGAGAGCTTGTGCTTGGAATGTTGTCCAAAGTTCAGTGTAGTTGAAACCAGTGTGGCCCATGAGACCCCGCCCATGATCGCGGGTCACATTGGTCACAAACACAGCCTGAGCCCAGTCCTCAAGTAAGGCTTCTCAGTGGCTGGATGAAGAGACAGCATATAGGGCCTGCCATGCCCCTAGCCACAATTTTTAACCATAGTTTGGGTTGTCCCTTCACTCTTCCCCAGGGCTCTGCTTTGGAATTCCACTTTGGTTGGGACACCTGAGGTAACAAACCTGAAAGGAGACCTCCCATCCCACAGATTGATGAAAAAGAATTCGGACCGGACCAAATCCACAGAGAGGAAGATTCATCCATGGCCCATGAGGCCTCCAATATTCCACGGCCATCGTTGATAAAAAATCCAGAGACAAAATCCTGAGCAAGCACCTCTGACTCGCTCTTTATCATATTCTGAAGAGTTCTTCTCATGGGTTTTTAGTTTGGGCCTGCCATACCTTCGTCCCAAACCTAAGCCGAGTTTGTGTTTTCAGATTTCCGTCCTCAAAGACCTGGGGCAAACCCTCCCGGCTGGAGCCTCTGGAGCCACACATTAGACTGTGCCTACCAATCCATGGGAATTCTGCCCATACCATTGCCAAGAATCGTACAAATCAGGAGATCCCTCCAATGTCCCAAAGGCCATCCCAATAGTGTAGGTCTCCTGGGACAAACAAGGGCAGTCTGACAGCAGCTGAGCATCTACATCCACTCATATCATAGATGGATGTCCCCAGAGAAGAAGATTGAACCAGACAGGACCCTAGGCCATAATCGGATCCATTGCTTTGGTTTACAGTCATGTCTCCTCAAAAGCCTGGATTCCAATACGAGCATAGGGGGTTTCCTGAGGCACCCATCAGAACAAATCTCGCCTCTACAAGGAAACTTGTCCATGGGAGCTATGTCAAAGCTTAGGAGAATACTTCAGGTTCCTGGTGCCACCGCCCCATTCCAAGGCCCTCATGGACACAAACACACATTAGGCCCCATCCTCAGGAAAGTCCATTTCAACTCAGCCACCCCGGTTGCTCCCGCAGAGCTATCCGATCTCAACTGCCTGTTGTTAGGAAAAAATTGGAATGCGAGGCTGGCTTCCCTGGCATTCATCCTCGAACGGTGCTCTGGAGTCATTCCATATTGGATATCCTGGAGCTGCCCAACAGGTCTCAATTGTCCCGCAGAAGGAATCCTTGAAGGGGGCATCCCAGAACTCCCAACGTGGGAAAACCTACATGGCCTTGAGATTCCATTCCGTTCATGAAGGGGCAGTCATGCACAGAAACTCCAACCTGAGCCAAAGTCTGATCCTCGCCATTACTTCAGATACTTGAGATATTAGTTCAGATCTGCAGGGGGTACCTACCGTGCCCTCGGCCTGAAGCCCAAGTCTAGCTTGTATTCTCAAACTTCTGTCCTCACACTCCTGACCTAGAAGTCCTCAAGTTTGTATATTCCGGACCCACAATGCAGCACTCTGCCTGCCCTCTAGAAAAAATATCTTGCCTAATGAGCTGCCTGGACAACTCAAATGAGGATAAACCTACACGGCACTCGACTGTACCCACATTATATAGTCTAACCTGAACACTAATGCACTGTCTGACACAACCTGAGCCCGAACCTCCTGACCCACACCCAGGCAGCTGACCCACAGTGAGCACATCAGACCCGTCATGGCCTTAGGTTGTCATCTCTTCCCAACTGCCGTTTTCATGCTTCAGAACCTCGACCTTATCTCCAACCACTGCCCAGGGTTGAAAATGATGCAGAAATCAGAACACCTTCCCCATGGCAAGAGACCTTGTGATTGGCATCTTGTCCAAAGTTCAGTGTAGTTGAAACCAGTGTAGCCCATGAGGCCCTGGCCATGTTCGTGGGCCACATTGGTCACAAACATACATTGTGACTCTCAGCCTGAGCCCAGTCTTCAAGTAAGACCTCTCAGTGGCTGGATAAAGAGACAGCATATTGGGCCTGCCATGCCCCTAGGCCCCAATTTTAACCATAGTTTGGGTTGTCCCTTCACTCATCCCTAGGGCTCTGCTTTGGATTTCCTCTTTGGTTGTTACACTTGAGGTAACCAACCTTAAAGGAGACCTCCCATCCCACTGCTTGACGAAAAACAATTGGGACCAGAACAAATCCACAGAGAGGAAGATTCATCCATGGCCCATGAGGCCTCCCCACATTCGACGGCCATCGTTGATACAAAATCCAGAGACGAAAGCCTGAGCAAGCGCCTCAGATTAATTCTTTCTTCATATCCTGAAGAGTTCTTCTCATGGTTTGTAGATTGGGCCTGCCATACCCACGTCCCCAAACATATGCTGAGTTTGTGTTTCAGACTTCTGTCCTCAAAGTCCTGGGCCAAACACCCTCCTGGCTGGGGCCCCTAGAGCCACTAATTAGGACTGTGTCTACCCAATCCATGGGAATTCTGCCCATTCCATTGTTGAAATCGTACAAATTAGGAGAACCCCCCAAAATCCCCGAGGCCATCCCAATAGTATAGGTCTCCGGGGACAAAAAAGGGCGGTCTGACAGCAGGTGAGCATCTACCTCCACTCATACCATAGATGGAGGTCCCCAGAGAAGAAGATTGAACCATACAGGACCCTAAGCCATTATCGGATCCATTGCTTTGGTTTACAGGCATGTCTCCTCAAAAGCCTGGATTCCAATACCAGCATAAGGGGTTTCCAAGGCACCCATCAGAACTATTATCCTCTCCACAAGGAAACTTGTGCATGGGAGCTATGCCAAAAGCTTAGGAGAATACTTCAGGGTCCCGGTGCCACCGCCCTATTCCAAGGCCCTCATGGACACAAACACACATTAGGTCCCATCATCAGGAAAGTCCATTTCAACTCAGCCACCCCGGTTGCTCGCCCAGAGCCATCTGATCTCAACTGTCTTGTTGCTAGGAGACAATTGTAATGGGATGCGGCTACCCTGGCATCCATCCTCGAAAGGTGCTCTGGAGTCATTCCAAATGGGATATCCTGGAGCTGCTCAACAGGTCTCAAATGACCCACAGATATAATTCTTAAAAGGGGCATCCCACAACTCCCAACGTGGGAAAACCTCCATGGCCTTGAGATTCCGCTCCGTTCATGAAGGGGCAGTCATGCACAGAAACTCCAACCTGAGCCAACGTCTATTCCTCGCGGTGACTTCAGATGCATGAGATATTGGTTCAGATATGCAGGGGGTACCTGCCGTGCCCTCGCCCTGAAGCCCAAGTCTAGCTTGTGTTCTCAGACTTCTGTCCTCACACTCCTGGCCCAGAAGCCCTCAAATTTGGCAATTCCGGACCCACAATGCAGCACTCTGCCTGCACTCTATGAAAAATATCTTGCCTAATGAGCTGCCCAGGCACCTCAAAAGAGGATAAACCTACACGGCACTCGACTGTACCCAAATTATATAGTCTAACCTGAACACTAATGCACTGTCTGACACAACCTGAGCCCGAACCTCCTGACCAACACTCAGGCAGCTGACCGCACAGTGAGAATATCAGACTTGCCATGGCCTTCGGTCGTCATCCCTTCCCAACTGCGGTTTTCAGGTTTCAGAACCTAGACCTTATCTCCAACCACTGCCCAGGGTTGAAAATGATGCAGAAATCAGAACTCCTTCCCCATGGCAAGAAACCTTGTTATTGGCATGTTGTCCAAAGTTCAGTGAAGTTGAAACCAGTGTGGCCCATGAGGCCCCGCCCATGCTCGTGGGCTACATTGGTCATAAACACACATTGTGACCCTCAGCTTTAGACCAGTCCTCAATTAAGGGCTCTCAGAAGCTGGATGTATAGACAGCATATTGGGCCTGCCATGCCACTAGGCCCCAATTTTTAACCATAGATTGGCTTGTCCCTTCACTCTTCCTGTTGGCTCTGCTTTGGAATGCCTCTTTTGTTGGGACACCTGAGGTAACAAACCTGAAAGGAGACCCCCCATCCCACAGCTTGACGAAAAACAATTGGGACCGGGCCAAATCCACAGAGAGGAAGATTCGTCCATGGCCCATGAGACCTCCCCACATTCCACGGCCATCGTTGATACAAAATCCAGATACAAAAGGATGAGCAAGCGCCTCAGATTTGGTCTTTCTTAATATCCTGAGGAGTTCTTCTAATGGTTTGTAGATTGGGCCACCCATACGTACGTCTCCAACCTATGCTGAGTTTGTGTTTTCAGACTTCTGTCCTCAAAGTCCTGGGTCACACACCCTCCAGGCTGGGGCCCCTGGAGCCACTCATTAGGACTGTTCCTAACCAATCCATGGGAATTCTGCACATTCCATTGTCTAAAATCGTACAAAATAAGAGGACCCTACAAATTCCTGAGTCCCTGCATATAGTGTAGGTCTCCCGGGACAAACAAGGGGGATCTGACACCAGCTGAGCATCTACCTCCACTCATATCATAGATGGATGTACCCAGAGTTAAAGATTGAACCAGACAGGGCCTAGGGCATAATCGGATACATTGCTTTGGTTTACAGGCATATCACCTCAAAAGCCTGGATTCCAATACGAGCATAGGGGGTATCCTGAGGCACCCATCAGAAAAATCTCGTCTCCACAAGGAAACTTGTGCATGGGAGCTATGTCAAAAGCTTAGAAGAATACTTCAGGGTCCTGGTGGCCCCTCCCCATTCCAAGGCCCTCATTTTCACAAACACACATTAGGCCCCATCCTCAGGAAGACCATTTCAACTGGGCCAATCGGTTACTCATGCAGAGCCATCCGATCTCAACTCTCTTGTTGCTAGGAGACAATTGGAATGCGAGGCGGGCTTCCCTGGCATCCATCCTCCAATGGGGCTCTGGCGTCATTCCATATGGGATATCCTGGAGCTCCCAACAGGTCTCTATTGTCCCGCAGAAGGAATCCTTGAGGAGGCTTCCTACAACTCCCAACGTGGGGAAAACCTCCATGGCCTTGAGATTCCGCTTCGTTCATGAAGGGGCAGTCATGCACAGAAACTCCAAATGAGCCAACGTCTGATCTTCGCCGTGACTTCAGACGCATGACATATTGGTTCAGATCTGCAGGGGGTACCTGCCGTGCCCTCGGCCTGAAGCCCAAGTCTAGCTTGTGTTCTCAGACTTCTGTCCTCACACTCCTGCCCCAGAAGCCATCAAGTTTGGCAATTCCAGACCCACAATGCAGCACTCTGCCTGCCCTCTAAAAAAATATCTTTCCTAATGAGCAGCCCAGGCAACTCAAATGAGGATAAACCTACACGGCACTCGACTGTACCCAAACTATATAGTCTAACCTGAGCACTAATGCACTGTGTGACACAATCTGAGCCCCAACCTCCTGACCAACACCCAGGCAGCGGACCGCACAGTGAGCAAATCAGACCCGCCAAGGCCTTAGGTTGTCATCTCTTCCCAAATGCCGTTTTTTAGGCTTCAGAAGCTATACCTTATCTCCAACCACTGCCCAGGGTTAAAAATGATGCAGAAATCAGAACACCTTAACCATGCAAGAGATCTTGTGATTGGCATCTTCTCCAAAGTTCAGTTTAGTTGAAACCAGTGTAGCCCATGAGGCCCCGGCCAGGCTCGCAGGCCACAATGGTCACAAACATACATTGTGACTCTCAGCCTGAGCCCAGTCTTCAAGTAAGACCTCTCAGTGGCTGGATGAACAGACAGCATATTGGGCCTGCCATCCCCTAGGCCCAATATTTTAACCATAGTTTGGGTTGTCCCTTCACTCTTCCCTAGGGCTCTGCTTTGGAATTCCTCTTTGGTTGGGACACTTGAGGTAACAAACCTGAAAGGAGACTTCCCATCCCACAGCTTGACGAAAAACAATTGGGAACAAACCAAATCCACAGAGAGGAAGATTCGTCCATTGCCCATGAGGCCTCCCCACATTCGACGGCCATCGTTGATACAAAATCCAGAGACAAAAGCATGAGCAAGCGCCTCAGATTAATTCTTTCTTCATATCCTGAAGAGTTTTTCTCATGGTTTGTAGATTGGGCCTGCCATACCTACGTCCTCAAAGCTAAGCTGAGTTTGTGTTCTCAGACTTTTGTCCTCAAAGACCTGGGCCACACACCCTCCCGGCTCGGGCCCCTGCAGCCACTAATTAGGACAGTGTCTACCCAATCGATGGGAATTCTGCCCATTCCTTTGTCGAAATCGTACAAATTAGGAGAACCTTCCAAAATCCCCGAGGCCATCCCAATAGTGTAGTTCGCCGGGGACAAACAAGGGCGGTCTGACAACAGGTGAGCATCTACCTCCACTCATTCCATAGATGGATATCCCCAGAGAAGTAGCTTGAACCAGACAGGACCCTAGGCCATAATCGCATCCATTGCTTTGGTTTACAGGCTTGTCTCCTCAAAAGCCTGAATTCCAATACAAGCATAGGGGGTTTCCTGACACCCATCAGAAAAACCTCGTCTCCACAAGGAAACTTGGGCATGGGAGCTATTTCAAAAGTTTAGGAGAATACTTCAGTGTCCTGGTGCCACCTCCCCATTCCAAGGTACTCATGGACACAAACACACATTAGGCCCCATCCTCAGGAAAGTCCATTTCAACTCAGCCACCCCGGTTGCTCCCGCAGAACCATCCGATCTCAACTCTCTTGTTGCTAGGAGACAATTGGAATGTGAGGCGGGCTTCCCTGGCATCCATCCTCCAACGGTGCTCTGGCGTCATTCCATATGGGATGTCCTGGAGCTGCCCAACAGATCTCAATTGTCCTGCAGAAGGGATCATTGAAGGGGGCATCCCAAAACTCCCAACGTGGGAAAACCTCCATGGCCTTGAGAATCCGCTCCGTTCATGAAGGGGCAGTCATGCACAGAAACTCCAACCTGATCCAACGTCTGATCCTTGCCGTGACTTCAGATGCATGAGATATTGTTTCAGAACTGCAATGGGTACCTGCCGTGCCCTCGGCCTGAAGCCCAAGTCTAGCTTGTCTTCTCAGACTTCTGTCCTCACACTCCTGGCCCAGAAGCCCTCATGTTTGGCAATTCCGGACCCACAATGCAGCACTCTGCCTGCCCTCTAGAAAAAATATCTTTCCTAATGAGCAGCCCAGGCTCCTCAAATGAGAATAAATCTACACGGCACTCGACCGTACCCAAATTATATAGTCTAACCTGGGTACTAATGCACTGTGTGACACAAATGAGCCCGAACTTCCTGACCAACACCCAGGCGGCTGACCGCACAGTGAGCACTTCAGACCCGCCATGGCCTTTGGTCGTCATCTCTTCCCAAGTGCGGTTTTCATGCTTCGGAACCTAGACCTTATTTCCAACCACTGCCCAGGTTTGAAAATGATGCAGAAATCAGAAATCCTTACCCATGGCAAGAGAGCTTGTGATTGGTATGTTGTCCAAAGTCCAGTGCAGTTGAAACCAGTGTGGCCCATGAGGCCCTGCCCATGCTCCCGGGACACATTGGTCACAAACACACATTGTGACTCTCAGCTCCGCCCAGTCCTCAAGTAAGTCCTCTCAGTGGCTGGATGGAGAGACAGCATATTGGGCCTGCCATGCCCATATGCCCCAATTTTTAACCATAGTTTGGGTTGTCCCTTCACTCTTCCCTAGGTCTCTGGTTTGCAATTCCTCTTTGGTGGGGGCACATTAGGTAACAACACTGAGAGGAGACCTCCCATCCCACAGCTTGACGAAAAACAATTGGGACTGGACCAAATCCACAGATAGGAAGATTCGTCCATGGACCATGAGGCCTCCCCACATTCCACTGCCATCGTTGATACAAAATCCAGAGACAATAGCCTGAGGAATCGCCGCAGATTCGCTCTTTCTTCATATCCTGAAGAGTTCTTCTCATGGTTTGTAGATTCGGCCTGACATACCTACGTCCCCAAACCTAAGCTGAGTTTGTGTTTTCAGACTTCTGTCCTCAAAGTCCTGGGCCACACACCCTCCAGGCTGGGGCCCCTGGAGCCACATATTAGGACTGTGCCTACCCAATACGAGGGAATTCTGCCCACTTCATTTTCCAAAATCGTACAAATTAGCAGAACTCTCCAATGTACCCGAGGCCATCCCAATAGTATAGGTCTCCCAGCACAAACAAGGGCGGTCTGACACCAGCTGAAATCTACCTCCACTCATACCATAGATGGATGTCCCCAGAGAAGAAATTGAACTACACAGGACCCTAGGCCATAATCGGAACCATTGCTTTGGTTTACAGGCATGTCTCCTCAAAAGTCTGGAATCCAATACCAGCATAGGGGGTTTCCGGAGGCACCCATCAGAACAAATCTCGTCTCCACAAGGAAACTTGTGCATTGGAGCTATGTCAAAAGCTTGGGAGAATACTTCAGGGTCCCGGTGCCACTGACCCATTCCAAGGCCCTCATGGACACAAATACACATTAGGACCCATCCTCAGGAATGTCCATTTCAACAGCCACCCTTGTTGTTCCCGCAGAGCTATCCGATCTCAACTGTATTGTTGCTAGGAGACAATTGGAATGCGAGGCGGGCTTCCCTGGCATCCATCCTCCAATGCTGCTCTGGAGTCATTCCATATGGCATGTCCTGGAGCTCCCCAACAGGTCTCAATTGTCAGGCAGAAGGAATCCTTGAAGGGGGCATCCCAAAACTCCCTACGTGGGAAAACCTCCAAGGCCTTGAGATTCCGCTCCGTTCATGAAGGGGCAGTCATGCACAGAAACTCCAACCTGAGCCAACGTCTGATCCTCGCCGTGACTTCAGGTGCTTGAGATATTGGTTCAGATCTGCGGGTGTACCTTCTGTGTCCTCGGCCTGAAGCCCAATTCGAGCTTGTGTTCTCAGACTTCTGTCCTCACACTCCTGGCCCAGAAGCCCTCATGTTTGGCAATTCCGGACCCACAATGCAGCACTCTGCCTGCCCTCTAGAAAAAATATCTTTCCTAATGAGCAGCCCAGACTCCTCAAATGAGAATAAATCTACACGGCACTCGACGGTACCCAAATTATATAGTCTAACTAGGGCACTAATACACTGTCTGACACAACCTGAAGCTGAGCCTCCTGACCAAGACCCAGCAGCTGACCGCACAGTGAGCACATCAGTCCCGGCAAGGCCTAGGTCGTCATCTCTTCCCAACTGCGGTTTTCAGGCTTCAGAACCTAGACCTTATCTCCAACCACTGCCCAGGGTTGAAAATGATGCAGAAATCAGAACTCCTTCACCATGGCAAGAGACCTTCTGATTGGCATCTTGTCCAAAGTTCAGTGTAGTTGAAACCAGTGTAGCCCATGAGCACCCGGCCATGCTCGCGGGCCACATTGGTCACAAACACACATTGTGACTCTCAGCTCAGCCCAGTCCTCAAGTAAGTCCTCTCAGTGGCTGGATGGAGAGACAGCATATTGGGCCTGCCATGCCCATATGCCCCAATTTTTAACCATAGTTTGGGTTGTCCCTTCACTCTTCCCTAGGTCTCTGGTTTGCAATTCCTCTTTGATGGGGGCACATTAGGTAACAACACTGAGAGGAGAACTCCCATCCCACAGCTTGACGAAAAACAATTGGGACTGGACCAAATCCACAGATAGGAAGATTCGTCCATGGACCATGAGGCCTCCCCACATTCCACTGCCATCGTTGATACAAAATCCAGAGACAAAAGCCTGAGGAAGCGCCACAGATTCGCTCTTTCTTCATATCCTGAAGAGTTCTTCTCATGGTTTGTAGATTCGGCCTGCCATACCTACGTCCCCAAACCTAAGCTGAGTTTGTGTTTTCAGACTTCTGTCCTCAAAGTCCTGGGCCACACACCCTCCAGGCTGGGGCCCCTGGAGCCACATATTAGGACTGTGCCTACCCAATACGTGGGAATTCTGCCCACTACATTTTCCAAAATCGTACAAATTAGCAGAACTCTCCAATGTACCCGAGGCCATCCCAAAAGTATAGGTCTCCCAGCATAAACAAGGGCGGTCTGACACCAGCTGAAATCTACCTCCACTCATACCATAGATGGATGTCCCCAGAGAAGAAATTGAACTACACAGGACCCTAGGCCATAATCGGAACCATTGCTTTGGTTTACAGGCATGTCTCCTCAAAAGTCTGGAATCCAATACCAGCATAGGGGGTTTCCGGAGGCACCCATCAGAACAAATCTCGTCTCCACAAGGAAACTTGTGCATTGGAGCTATGTCAAAAGCTTGGGAGAATACTTCAGGGTCCCGGTGCCACCGCCCCATTCCAAGGCCCTCATGGACACAAACACACATTAGGACCCATCCTCAGGAATGTCCATTTCAACAGCCACCCTTGTTGTTCCCGCAGAGCTATCCGATCTCAACTGTATTGTTGCTAGGAGACAATTGGAATGCGAGGCGGGCTTCCCTGGCATCCATCCTCCAACGCTGCTCTGGAGTCATTCCATATGGCATGTCCTGGAGCTCCCCAACAGGTCTCAATTGTCAGGCAGAAGGAATCCTTGAAGGGGGCATCCCACAACTCCCTACGTGGGAAAACCTCCAAGGCCTTGAGATTCCGCTCCGTTCATGAAGAGGCAGTCATGCACAGAAACTCCAACCTGAGCCAACGTCTGATCCTCGCTGTGACTTCAGATGCTTGAGATATTGGTTCAGATCTGCGGGTGTACCTTCTGTGTCCTCGGCCTGAAGCCCAATTCGAGCTTGTGTTCTCAGACTTCTGTCCTCACACTTCTGGCCCAGAAGCCCTCAAGTTTGGCAATTACGGACCCACAATGCAGCACTCTGCCTGCCCTCTAGAAAAAATATCTTGCCTATTGAGCTGCCCAGGCACCTCAAATGAGGATAAACCTACACGGAACTCGACTGTACCCAAATTATATAGTCTATCCTGGGCACTAATACACTGTCTGACACAACCTGAAGCTGAGCCTCCTGACCAAAACCCAGGCAGCTGACCGCACAGTGAGCAAATCAGACCTGCCATGGTTTTAGTTCGTCATCTCTTCCTAACTACGGTTCAGGACTCAGAAACTAGACATTATCTACAACCACTGCCCAGGGTTGAAAATAATGCAGAAATCAGAACTCCTTCCCCATGGCAAGAGACCTTTTGATTGGCATGTTGTTCAAAGTTCAGTGTAGTTGAAAAAAGTGTGGCCCATGAGGCCCCGCCCATGCTCGCGGGGAAAATTGATCACAAACAAACATTGTGACCCTCAGCCTTAGCTCAGTCCTCAAGTAAGGCCTCTCAGTGGCTGGATGAAGAGACAGCATATTGGGCCTGCCATGCCCCTAGGCCGCAATTTTTACCATAGTTTGGGTTGTACCTTCACTCTTTCACAGGGCTCTGCTTTGGAATTCCTCTTTTGTTCGACACCTGAGGTAATGAAACTGAAAGGAGTCTTCCCATTCCACAGATTGACGTAAAACAATTTGGACCGGGCCAAATCCACAGAGAGGAAAATTCGTCCATGGCCCATGAGGACTCCCCACATTCCACGGCCATCGATGATACAAAATCCAGAGACTAAAAGCTGAGCAAGTTCCTCAGAATCACTCTTTCTTCATATCCTGAAGAGTTCTTCTCATGGTTTGAAGATTGGGCTGCCATACCTACGTCCCCAAACCTAACCTGAGTTTGGGTTTTCAGACTTCTGTCCTCAAAGTCCTGGGCCACACACCGTCAAGGCTGGGGCCCCTGGAGCCACACATTAGGACTGTGCCTGCCCAATCCATGGGAATTCTCCCCATTCCATTGTCCAAAATCTTAAAAATTAAGAGAACTCTCCAAAGACCCCGAGGCCATCCCAATAGTGTAGGTCTCCGGGGACAAACAAGGGAGGTCTGACACCAGTTGAGCATCTACCTCCACACATTCCATCGATGGATATCACCAGAGAATAAGATTGAACCAGACAGGACCCTAGGCCATAATCGGATCCATTGATTTGGTTTACAGGCATGTCTCCTCAAAAGCCAGGATTCCAATACCAGCATAAGGGGTTCCCGAGGCACCCATCAGAACAAATCTCGTCTCCACAAGGAAACTTGTGCATGGGAGCTATGTCAAAAGCTTAGGAGAATACTTCAGGGTCCCGGTGCCACCACCCCATTCCAAGGCCCCCATGGACACAAACACACATTAGACCCCAAGCTCAGGAAAGTCCATTTCATCTAGGCCACCCCGGTTGCTCCCACAGTGCCATCTGATCTCAAATGTATTGCTAGGAGACAATTGGAATGCGAGGCAGGCTTCCGGCCATCCATCCTCCAATGGTGCGATGGAGTCATTCCATATGGGATGTCCTGGAGCTGACCAACAGGTCTCAATTGTCCTGCAGAAGGAATCCTTGAAGGGGGCATCCCACAACTCCCAACGTGGGAAAACCTCCATGGCCTTGAGATTCCGCTCCGTTCATGAAGGGTCAGTCATGCAGAGAAACTCCAACCTGAGCCAACGTCTGATCCTCGCCGTGACTTCAGATGCTTGAGATATTTGTTCAGATCTGCGGGTGTACCTGCCGTGTCCTCGGCCTGAAGCCAAAGTCGAGCTTGTGTTCTCAGACTCCTGTCCTAACACTCCTGGCCCAGAGGCCCTCACTTTTGGCAATTTCGGAACCACAATGCAGCACTCTGCCTGCCCTCTAGAAAAAATATCGTGCCTAATGAGCTGCCCAGGCACCGCAAATGAGGATAAACCTACACGGCACTCGACTGTACCAAATTTTATAGTCTAACCTGGGCACTAATGCACTGTCTGACACAACCTGAGCCAGAACCTCCTGACCAAAACCCAGGCAGCTGACCGCTCACTGAGCTTATCAGACCCGCCATGGCCTTAGGTCGTCATCTCTTCCCAACTGCTGCTTTTCAGGCTTCAGGACCTAGACGTTATCTCCAACCACTGCCCAGGGTTGAAAATGATGCAGAAATCAGAACACCTTCCCCATGGCAAAAGACCTTGTGATTGGCATGTTGTCCAAATTCCAGTGTAGTTGAAACCAGTGTGGCCCATGAGCCGCGCCCATGCTCGCGGGCCACATTGGTCACAAACACACATTGTGACCCTCAGCCTGTGCCCAGTTATCAAGTAAGGCCTCAGTTGCTGGATGAAGAGACAGCATATTGGGCCTGCCATGCCCGTAGGCCCCAATTTTTAACCATAGTTTGGTTTGTCCCTTCACTCTTCCCCAGGCCTCCTCTTTGGAATTCCTCTTTGGTTCGGACACCTGAGGTAATAAACCTGAAAGGAGACCTCCCTTCCCACAGATTGACGAAAAAAATTGGGACTGGGCCAAATCCACAGAGAGGAAGATTCGTCCATGGCCCATGAGGCCTACCAACATTCCACGGCCATCGTTGATACAAAATCCAGAGACAAACGCCTGAGCAATTCCTCAGCATCGCTCTTTCTTCATCAACTGAAGAGTTTTCTCATGGTTTGTAGATTGGGCCTGCCAAACCTACGTCCCCAAACCTAAGCTGAGTTTTTGTTTTCAGAATTCTGTCCTCAAAGTCCTGGGCCACACACCCTCCAGGCTGGGGCCCCTGGAGCCACACATTAGGACTGTGCCTACCCAATCCATGGGAATTCTGCCCATTCCATTGTCCAAAATCATACGAATTAGGAGAACTCTCCAAAGTCCCCGAGGCCATCCCAATACTGTAGGTCTCCGGGGACAAACAAGGGCGGTCTGACACCAGGTGAGCATCTACCTCCACTCATTCCATAGATGGATATCCCCAGAGAAGAAGATTGAACCAGACAGGCCGTAGGCCATAATCGGATCCATTGCTTTCGTTTACAGGCATGTCTCCTCAAAAGCCTGAATTCCAATACCATCATAAGGGGTTTCCTGAGGCACCCATCAGAACAAATCTCCTCTCCAAATTGAAACTTGTGCATGGGAGCTATGTCAAAAGCTTAGGAGAATACTTCACGGTCCTGGTGCCACCTCCCCATTCCAAGGCCCTCATGGACACAAACACATATTAGGCCCCATCCTCAGGAAAGTCCATTTCAACACAGCCACCAAGGTTTCTCCCGCAGAGCCATCCGATCTCAACTCTCTTGTTGCTAGGAGACAATTGGAATGCGAGGCGGGCTTCCCTGGCATCCATCCTCCAAAGTTGCTCTGGCGTCATTCCATATGGGATGTCCTGCAGCTGCCCAACAGGTCTCTATTATCCCGCAGAAGGAATCCTTGAAGGGGGCATCCCACAACCCCAACGTTGGAAAACCTGCATGGCCTTGAGATTCCGCTCTGTTCATGAAGGGGCAGTCTTGCACAGAAACTCCAATCTGATCCAACGTCTGATCCTTGCCGTGACTTCAGATGCATGAGATATTGGTTCAGATCTGCAGGGGGGTAACTGCCATGCCCTCGGCCTGAAGCCCAAGTGTAGCTTGTGTTCTCAAACTTTTGTCCTCACACTCCTGGCCCAGAAGCCCTCAAGTTTGGCAATTCCGGACCCACAATGCAGCACTCTGCCTGCCCTCTAAAAAAATATCTGGCCTAATGAACAGCCCAGGCACCTCAAATGAGGATAAACCTACACGGCACTCGACTGTACCCAAAATATATAGTCTAACCTGAGCACTAATGCACTGTGTGACACAAATGACCCCGAACTTCCTGACCAACACCCAGGCGGCTGACCGCACAGTGAGCACTTCAGACCCGCCATGGCCTTTGGTCGTCATCTCTTCCCAAGTGCGGTTTTCATGCTTCGGAACCTAGACCTTATTTCCAACCACTGCCCAGGTTTGAAAATGATGTAGAAATCAGAAATCCTTACCCATGGCAAGAGAGCTTGTGATTGGTATGTTGTCCAAAGTCCAGTGCAGTTGAAATCAGTGTGGCCCATGAGCCCCGCCCATGCTCCCGGGACACATTGGTCACAAACACACATTGTGACCCTCAGCCTGAGACCAGTCTTCAAGTAAGGTCTCTCAGTGGCTGATGAAGAGACAGCATATTGGGCCTTGCATGCCCCTAGGCCCAAATTTTTAACCATATTTGGGTTGTCCCTTCTCACTTCCCTAGGGCTCTGCTTGGAATTCGTCTTTCTTTGGGACACCTAAGGTAACAAACCTGAAAGGGGACCTCCATCCCACAGCTTGACGAAAAACAATTGGGACCGGGCCAAATCCACAGAGAGGAATATTCGTCCATGTCCCATGATGCCTCCCCATATACCACGGACATCGTTGATACAAAATCCAGAGACAAAAGCCTGAGCAAGCGCCTCAGACTCGTTCTTTCTTCATATCCTGAAGAGTTCTTCTCATGGTTTGTAGATTGGTCCTGCCATACCTACGTCCCCAAACCTAAGCTGAATTTGTGTTTTCAGACGTCTGTCCTCAAAGTCCTGGGCCACACACCCTCCAGGCTGGGGCCCCTGGAGCCACACATTAGGACTGTGCCTACCAATCCATGAGAATTCTGCCCATTCCATTGTCCAAAATCGTACAAATTAGGAGAAACCTCCAAAGTCCCTGAGGCCATCCCAATTGTGTAGGTCGCCCGGAACAAAGATGGGCTGTCTGACACCAGCTGATAATCTACCACCACTCAGACTATACATGGATGTCCCCAGAGGAGAAGATTGAACCAAACAGGACCCTAGGCTATAATAGGATCCAATGCCTTGGTTTACAGGCATGTCTCCTCAAAAGCCTGATTCCAATTTGAGCATAGGGGTTTTGCTGAGGCACCTAGCAGAACTCATCTCGTCTCCACAAGGAAACCTGTGCATGGGAGCCATCCAAAGCATAGGAGAGTACTCAGGGTCCCGGGGTCACCGCCCCATTCCAAGGCCCTAATGGACACAAAAACACATTAGGAACCATCCTCAGGAAAGTCCATTTCAACTCAGCCACCCCGGTTGCTCCCACAGAGCCATCAGCTCTAAACTGTCTTGTTGCCAGGAGACAATTGGAATGCGAGGCGGGCTTCCCAGGCATCCATCCTAACGGTGCTCTGGAGTCATTCCATATGGGATGTCCTGGAGCTGTCCAACAGGTCTCAATTGTCCCGCAGAAGGAATCCTTGAAGGGGGCATCCCACAACTCCCAACGTGGGAAAACTTCAGTGGCCTCAGATTCCGCTCCCTTCATGAAGCGGCCGTCATGCACGGAAACTCCGACCTGAGCCAACGTCTGACCTCGCCCTGACTTCAGATGCATGAGTATTGGTTCAGATCTGCAGGGAGTACCTGCCGTGCCCTCGGCCTGAAACCCAAGTCTAGCTTGTCTTCTCAGACTTCCGTCCTCACACTCCTGCCCCCGAAGCCCTCAAGTTTGGCAATAACGGACCCACAATGCAGCACTCTGCCTGCCCTCTACAAAAAAATTATTGCCTCATGAGCTGCCCAGGCACCTTCAATGAGGATAAACCTCCACAGCACTCGAATTCACCCAAATTATATAGTCTAACCTGGGCACTAATGCACTGTCGGACACAACCTGAGCCCGGACCTCCTGACCAACACCCGGAAGGAGACCGCACACTGAGCACATAAGACCCGCCATGGCCTTAGGTCATCATCTCTTCCCTACCTCAGGTTTCAGGCCTCAGAACCGAGACATTATCTCCAATCACTGCCCAGGGGTGAGTTTGATGCAGAAATCAGAACACCTTCTTACCCATGGTAAGAAACGTTGTGGTTGGCATGTCGTCCAACGTTCAGTGTAGGAGAAACCAGCATTCACCCTGAGGCCCCGCCCATTCTTGAGTGCGACAAGGGCATATACATGCATTGTGACCCTCAGCATGAGTCCTGTCCTCTAGTAAGTCGTCTCTGTGACTGGACCTTTAGATGTGATAATGGGCTTGATATGTCCCTAAGCCCCAATTTTTAACTAGATTTCTGATTGTCCAGTCACCCCCCCCCCAGGGCTTTACTCTGGAATCCCTCATTCGGTGGGACACCTGAGGTTAAAAAGAAAACAACATCAAAAAAAAAAACAAAAACAAAAAAAAAGAATTCTTCCATCCCACAGAGTGACCCCAAACGCTTTGGACTGGACCAAACCACCAGGAAGTACGACTCGTCCACTTCCCATGAAGTCATCCAGAAATTTCACGACCATGAGTGACACGATATCCAGAGACAAAAACTTGAGCAAGAGCCTCACACTCACCTTTTTCTCAAATCCCGAATGTTCTCCTCATGTTCTGTAGATAAGTCCTGCCATACCTATGACCTGAAACATAAGCCAAGTTTGTGTTTTCAGACAACGATCCAAAAAGCCCTGGCCTACACAACCTACAGGCTCAGGCCCCTGGAGCCAAACCTGAGGACTGTACTTGCCCTCTCCAAGGTAATTGTCTGTGCCTATTCCAATGGCCATATCCCTTCTAAGAGGATAAACCTCCACAGTCCCTGATCCATCTCATTATTGGTGCCTTTCCAGGTAAAACAGGGGCAATCTGAGCCCATCTGAGCACCTACCTGTACTCAGACCCATAGACAGATGTCCCCAGAGGTAAAAAGGAAAGAACAGGCCCCTAGGCACTAATCATATCCATTGCTTTTGTTTCCAGGCATCTCTCCTCAGAGGCCTGGATTTCAAAACCAGCATATGGCTGTTTCTTGACTCACCCATCAGAAAACATCTCATCTACACATGGGAAACTTGCACGTTGGAGCTGTGTCAAAGCCTCTGTTTAGGAGAACCCTTCAGGGCCCCAGTGCCACCGCTTCATTCCAAGGTCTCCATAGACACAAAAGCACATTAGGACCCATCCATAGGAGAGTCCATTTCAACTCAGCCTCCTCGGTTGATCCCCCAGATCCAGCAGATCTAACCTGTCTTGTTTCTAGGAAACAATTGGAATGCGAGGTGGGCTTCCCAGCCATGCATCCTTAGAACCCTGCGCAGAATCATTGGCCTGGAGCCAAACAACAGGTCTCAATTGTCCTGCAGAAGACACTTTGCAGTTTGGAGCTTCTCACAAATCCCATCGTGGGAAAACCCCCATGGCCTCGTGATGCCGCCCCTTCGTGAAGGGGCCATCAGGGACAGAAACACCAACTTGAGCGATCGTCTGATCCTCGCCCTGACTTCAGATGCACGAGATCTCGATTCAGGTCTGTAGATTGTGCCATCGCTGATACAAAATCCAGAGTCAAAAAGCTGAGCAAGCGCCTCCGACTCGCACTTTCTTCATATCCTGAAGAATTCTTCTCATGGTTTGTAGATCGGATCTGCCATACCAACGTCCCCAAACCTAAGCTGAGTGTGTGTTTACAGACTTCTGTCCTCAAAGGCCAGGGCCACACACCCTCCAGGCTGGGGCCCCTGGAGCCACACATTAGGACTGTGCCAACCAATCCATGGGAATTCTGCCCATTCCATTGTCCAAAATCATACAAATTAGGAGAAACCTCCAAAGTCCCTGAGGCCATCCCAATCGTGTAGGTCGCCCGGAACAAACAAGGGCTGTCTGACACCAGCTGATAATCTACCTCCACTCATACCATAAATGGATGTCCCCAGAGGAGAAGATTGAACCAGACAGGACCCTAGGCCATAATAGAATCCATTGCCTTGGTTTACAGGCATGTCTCCTCAAAAGCCTGATTCCAATACGAGCATGGGGATTTTGCTGAGGCACCCAGCAGAACTCATCTCGTCTCCACAAGGAAACCTGTGCATGGGAGCCATGTCCAAAGCATAGGAGAGTACTTCAGGGTCCCCGTGCCACCGCCCCATTCCAAGGCCCTCATGGACACAAAAACACATTAGGACCCATCCTCATGGGAGTCTATTTCAACTCAACCACCCCGGTCGCTCCCGCAGAGCCATCAGATCTAAACTGTCTTGTTGCTAGGAGACAATTGGAATGCGAGGCGGGCTTCCCAAGCATCCATCCTCGAACGGTGCGCTGGAGTCATTCCATATGGGATGTCCTGGAGCTGTCCAACAGGTCTCAATTGTCCCGCAGAAGGAACCCTTGAAGGGGGCATCCCACAACTCCCAACGTGGGAAAACTTCAGTGGCCTCGAGATTCCGCTCCCTTCATGAAGCAGCCGTCATGCACGGAAACTCCGACCTGAGCCAACGTCTGATCCTCGCCCTGATTTCAGATGCATGAGTATTGGTTCAGATCTGCAGGGAGTACCTGCCGTGCCCTCGGCCTGAAACCCAAGTCTAGCTTGTCTTCTAAGACTTCCGTCCTTACACTCCTGCCCCCGAAGCCCTCAAGTTTGGCAATAACGGACCCACAATGCAGCACTCTGCCTGCCCTCTAGAAAAAAATTATTGCCTCATGAGCTGCCCAGGCACCTTCAATGAGGATAAACCTCCACAGCACTCGACTTCACCCAAATTATATAGTCTAACCTGGGCACTAATGCACTGTCGGACACAACCTGAGCCCGGACCTCCTGACCAACAACCAGAAAGCAGGCCGCACACTGAGCACATAAGACCCGCCATGGCCTTAGGTCATCATCTCTTCCCTACCTCAGATTTCAGTACTCAGAACCGAGACCGTATCTCCAATCACTACCCAGAGGTGAGTGTGATGCAGAAATCAGAACACCTCCTTACCCATGGTAAGAAACCTTGTGGTTGGCACGTCGTCCAACGTTCAGTGTAGGAGAAACCAGCATTCACCCTGAGGCCCCGCCCATTCTTGAGTGCGACAAGGGCATAAACACTCATTGTGACCCTCAGCATGAGTCCTGTCCTCTAGTAAGTCCTCTCAGTGACTGGACCATTAGATGTGATAATGGGCTTGATATGTCCCTAAGCCCTAATTTTTAACCAGATTTCTGATTGTCCCGTCACCCGCCCCCCCAGGGCTCTACTCTGGAATCCCTCATTCGGTGGGACTCCTGAGGTTAAAAAGAAAACAACATCAAAAAAAAAACAACAAAAAAACCGGACTTCTTCCATCCCACAGAGTGACTCCAAACGCTTTGCACTGGGCCTAACCACCAGGGAGTAAGACTCGTCCATTTCCCATGAAGTCATCCAGAAATTTCACGACCATGAGTGACACGATATCCAGAGACAAAAACTTGAGCAAGAGCCTCACACTCGCCCTTTTCTCAAATCCCGAAAAGTTCTCCTCATGGTCTGTAGATAAGTCCTGCCATACCTATGACCTGAAACATAAGCCAAGTTTGTGTTTTCAGACAACTGTCCAAACAGCCCTGGCCTACACAACCTACAGGCTCAGGCCCCTGAGGCAAACCTGAGGACTGTACTTGCCCTCTCCAAGGGAATTGTGTGTGCCTATTCCAAAGGCCACATCCCTTCTAATAGGATAAACCTCCAAAGTCCCTGATCGATCTCATTAGTGGTGGCTTCCCAGGTAAAACAGGGGCAATCTGAGCCCATCTGAGCACCTACCTGTACTCAGACCCATAGACAGATGTCCCCAGAGGTAAAAAGGAAAGAACAGGCCCCTAGGCACTAATCATATCCATTGCTTTGGTTTCCAGGCATCTCTCCTCAGAGGCCTGGATTTCAAAACCAGCATATGGCTGTTTCTTGACTCACCCATCAGAAAACATCTCATCTACACATGGAAAACTTGCACGTTGGAGCTGTGTCAAAGCCTCTGTTTAGGAGAACCCTTCAGGGCCCCAGTGCCACCGCTTCATTCCAAGGTCTCCATAGACACAAAAGCACATTAGGACCCATCCATAGGAGAGTCCATTTCAACTCAGCCTCCTCGGTTGATCCCCCAGATCCAGCAGATCTAACCTGTCTTGTTTCTAGGAGACAATTGGAATGCGAGGTGGGCTACCCAGCCATGATCCTTAGAACCCGGCACAGAATCATTGGCCTGGAGTCAAACAACAGGTCTCAATTGTCCTGCAGAAGACACTTTGCAGTTTGGAGCTTCTCACAAATCCCATCGTGGGAAAACTCCATGGCCTCGTGATGCCTCCCCTTCGTGAAGGGGCCATCAGGGACAGAAACACCAACTTGAGCGATCGTCTGATCCTCGCCCTGACTTCAGATGCACGAGATCTCGATTCAGGTCTGTAGATTGTGCCATCGATGATACAAAATCCAGAGACAAAAACCTGAGCAAGCGCCACAGACTCGCACTTTCTTTATATCCTGAAGAGTTCTTCTCATGTTTTGTTGATCGTGCCTGCCATACCTACGTCCCCAAACCTAAGCTGAGATTGTGTTTTCAGACTTCTGTCCTCAATGTCCAGGGCCACACACCCTCCAGGCTGGGGCCCCTGGAGCCACACATTAGGACGGTACCTACCAATCCATGGGAATTCTGCCCATTCCATTGTCCAAAATCGTACAAATTAGGAGAAACCTCCAAAGTCCCTGAGGCCATCCCAATCGCGTAGGTCGCCCGGAACAAACAAGGGCTGTCTGACACCAGCTGATAATCTACCTCCACTCATACCATAAATGGATGTCCCCAGAGGAGAAGATTGAACCAGACAGGACCCTAGGCCATAATAGGATCCATTGCCTTGGTTTACAGGCATGTCTCCTCAAAAACCTGATTCCAATACGAGCATAGGGGTTTTGCTGAGGCACCCAGCAGAACTCATCTCGTCTCCACAAGGAAATCTGTGCATGGGAGCCATGTCCAAAGCATAGGAGAGTACTTCAGGGTCCCGGTGCCACAGCCCCATTCCAAGGCCCTCATGGACACAAAAACACATTAGGACCCATCCTCAGGGGAGTCCATTTCAACTCAGCCACCCCGGTCGCTCCCGCAGAGCCATCAGATCAAAACTGTGTTGTTGCTAGGAGACAATTGGAATGCGAGGCGGGCTTCCCAAGCATCCATCCTCGAACGGTGCTCTGGAATTATTCCATATGGGATGTCCTGGAGCTGTCCAACAGGTCTCAATTTTCCCGCAGAAGGAATCCTTGAAGGGGACATCCCACAACTCCCAACCTGGGAATACTTCAGTGGCCTCGAGATCCCGCTCCCTTCATGAAGCGGCCGTCATGCACGGAAACTCCAACCTGAGCCAACGTCTGATCCTCGCCCTGACTTCAGATGCATGAGTATTGGTTCAGATCTGCAGGGAGTACCTGCCGTGCCCTCGGCCTGAAACCCAAGTCTAGCTTGTCTTCTCAGACTTCCGTCCTCACACTCCTGCCCCCGAAGCCCTCAAGTTTGGCAATTCCGGACCCAAAATGCAGCACTCTGCCTGCCCTCTAGAAAAAAATTATTGCCTCATGAGCTGCCCAGGCACCTTCAATGAGGATAAACCTCCACAGCACTCGACTTCACCCAAATTATATAGTCTAACCTGGGCACTAATGCACTGTCGGACACAACCTGAGCCCGGACCTTCTGACCAACACCCGGAAAGCAGACCACACACTGAGCACATAAGACCCGCCATGGCCTTAGGTCATCATCTCTTCCCTACCTCAGATTTCAGGCCTCAGAACCGAGACCTTATCTCCAATCACTGCCCAGGGGTGAGTGTAATGCAGAAATCAGAACACCTCCTTACCCATGGTAAGAAACCTTGTGGTTGGCACGTCGTCCAACGTTCAGTGTAGGAGAAACCAGCATTCACCCTGAGGCCCCGCCCATTCTTGAGTGCGCCAAGGGCATAAACACGCATTGTGACCCTCAGCATGAGTCCTGTCCTCTAGTAAGTCCTCTCAGTGACTGGACCATTAGATGTGATAATGGGCTTGATATGTCCCTAAGCCCCAATTTTTAACCAGATTTCTGATTGTCCAGTCACCCCCCCTCCAGGGCTCTACTCTGGAATCCCTCATTCGGTGGGACACCTGAGGTTAAAAAGAAAACAACATAAAAAAAGAAAAAACCGGACTTCTTCCATCCCACAGTGTGACCCCAAACGCTTTGGACTGGGCCAAACCACCAGGAAGTACTACTCGTCCATTTCCCAGGAAATCATCCAGAAATTTCACGACCATGAGTGACACGATATCCAGAGACAAAAACTTGAGCAAGAGCCTCACACTCGCCCTTTTCTCAAATCCCGAAAAGTTCTCATGGTCTGTAGATAAGTCCTGCCATACCTATGACCTGAAACATAAGCCAAGTTTGTGTTTTCAGACAACTGTCCAAACAGCCCTTGCCTACACAAGCTACAGGCTCAGGCCCCTGGAGCCAAACCTGATGACTGTACTTGCCCTCTCCAAGGGAATTGTGTGTGCCTATTCCAATGGCCACATCCCTTCTAGTAGGATAAACCTCCACAGTCCCTGATCCATCTCATTATTGGTGGCTTTCCAGGTAAAACAGGGGCAATCTGAGCCCATCTGAGCACCTACCTGTACTCAGACCCATAGACAGATGTCCCCAGAGGTAAAAAGGAAAGAACAGGCCCCTAGGCACTAATCATATCCAGTGCTTTGTTTTCCAGGCATCTCTCCTCAGAGGCCTGGATTTCAAAACCAGCATATGGCTGTTTCTTGACTCACCCATCAGAAAACATCTCATCTACACATGGGAAACTTGCACGTTGGAGCTGTGTCAAAGCCTCTGTTTAGGAGAACCCTTCTGGGCCCCAGTGCCACCGCTTCATTCCAAGGTCTCCATAGACACAAAAGCACATTAGGACCCATCCATAGGAGAGTCCATTTCAACTCAGCCTCCTCGGTTGATCCCCCAGATCCAGCAGATCTAACCTGTCTTGTTTCTAGGAGACCATTGGAATGCGAGGTGGGCTACCCAGCCATGCATCCTTAGAACCCTGCTCAGAATCATTGGCCTGGAGCCAAACAACAGGTCTCAATTGTCCTGCAGAAGACACTTTGCAGTTTGGAGCTTCTCACAAATCCCATCGTGGGGAAACCCCCATGGCCTCGTGATGCCGCCCCTTCGTGAAGGGGCCATCAGGGACAGAAACACCAACTTGAGCGATCGTCTGATTGTCGCCCTGACTTCAGATGCACGAGATCTCAATTCAGGTCTGTAGATTGTGCCATCGCTGATACAAAATCCAGAGACAAAAACCTGAGCAAGCGCCTCAGACTCGCACTTTCTTTATATCCTGAAGAGTTCTTCTCATGCTTTGTAGATCGGGCCTGCATACCTACGTCCCCAAACCTAAGCTGAGTTTGTGTTTTCAGACTTCTGTGCTCAAAGTCCAGAGCCACACACCCTCCAGGCTGGGGCCCCTGGAGCCACACATTAGGACTTTGCCTACCAATCCATGGGAATTCTGCCCATTCCATTGTCCAAAATCGTACAAATTAGGAGAAACCTCCAAAGTCCCTGATGCGATCCCAATCGTGTAGGTTGCCGGAACAAACAAGGGCTGTCTGACACCAGCTGATAATCTACCACCACTCAGACTATACATGGATGTCCCCAGAGGAGAAGATTGAACCACACAGGACCCTAGGCCATAATAGGATCCAATGCCTTGGTTTACAGGCATGTCTCCTCAAAAGCCTGATTCCAATACGAGCATAGGGGTTTTGCTGAGGCACCTAGCAGAACTCATCTCGTCTCCACAAGGAAACCTGCGCATGGGAGCCATCCAAAGCATAGGAGAGTACTCAGGGTCCCGGGGCCACCGCCCCATTCCAAGGCCCTCATGGACACAAAAACACATTAGGAACCATCCTCAGGGGAGTCCATTTCAACTCAGCCACCCCGGTTGCTCCCGCAGAGCCATCAGATCTAAACTGTCTTGTTGCTAGGAGACAATTGGAATGCGAGGCGGGCTTCCCAGGCATTCATCCTCGAACGGTACTCTGGAGTCATTCCATATGGGATGTCCTGGAGCTGTCCAACAGGTCTCAATTGTCCCGCAGAAGGAATCCTTGAAGGGGGCATCCCACAACTCCCAACGTGGGAAAACTTCAGTGGCCTAGAGATTCCGCTCCCTTAATGAAGCGGCCGTCATGCACGGAAACTCCGACCAGAGCCAACGTCTGATCCTCGCCCTGACTTCAGATGCATGAGTATTGGTTCAGATCTGCAGGGGGTACCTGCCGTGCCCTCGGCCTGAAACCCAAGTCTAGCTTGTCTTCTCAGACTTCCGTCCTCACTCTCCTGTCCCCGAAGCCCTCAAGTTTGGCAATTCCGGACCCAAAATGCAGCACTCTGCCTGCCATCTAGAAAAAATTATTGCCTCATGAGCTGCCCAGGCACCTTCAATGAGGATAAACCTCCACAGCACTCGAATTCACCCAAATTATATAGTCTAACCTGGGCACTAATGCACTGTCGGACACAACCTTAGCCCGGACCTCCTGAACAACACCTGGAAAGCAGACCGCACACTGAGCACATAAGACCCGCCATGGCCTTAGGTCATCATCTCTTCCCTACCTCAGGTTTCAGGCCTCAGAACCGAGACATTATCTCCAATCACTGCCCAGGGGTGAGTGTGATGCAGAAATCAGAACACCTCCTTACCCATGGTAAGAAACCTTGTGGTTGGCACGTCGTCCAACGTTCAGTGTAGGAGAAACCAGCATTCACCCTGAGGCCCCGCCCATTCTTGAGTGCGACAAGGGCATAAACACGCATTGTGACCCTCAGCATGAGTCCTGTCCTCTAGTAAGTCCTCTCAGTGACTGGACCATTAGATGTGATAATGGACTTGATATGTCCCTAAGCCCCAATTTTTAACCAGATTTCTGATTGTCCAGTCACCCCCCCGCCCAGGGCTCTACTCTGGAATCCCTCATTCGGTGGGACACCTAAGGTTAAAAAGAAAACAACCTCAAAAAAAAAAAAAAACGGAATTCTTCCATCCCACAGAGTATCCCCAAATGCTTTGGACTGGGTCAAACCACCAGGAAGTACTACTCGTCCATTTCCCATGATGTCATCCAGAAATTTCACGACCATGAGTGACACGATATCCAGAGACAAAAACTTGAGCAAGAGCCTCACACTCGCCCTTTTCTCAAATCCCGAAATGTTCTCCTCATGGTCTGTAGATAAGTCCTGCCATACCTATGACCTGAAACATAAGCCAAGTTTGTGTTTTCAGACAACTGTCCAAACAGCCCTGGCCTACACAACCTACAGACTCAGGCCCCTGGAGCCAAACCTGAGGACTGTACTTGCCCTCTCCAAGGGAATTGTGTGTGCCCATTCCAATGGCTACATCCCTTCTAATAGGATAAACCTCCAAAGTCCCTGATCCATCTCATTAGTGGTGGCTTCCCAGGTAAAACAGGGGCAATCTGAGCCCATCTGAGCACCTACCTGTACTCAGACCCATAGACAGATGTCCCCAGAGGTTAAAAGGAAAGAACAGGCCCCTAGGCACTAATCATATCCATTGCTTTTGTCTCCAGGCATCTCTCCTCAGTGGCCTGGATTTCAAAACCATCATATGGCTGTTTCTTGACTCACCCATCAGAAAATATCTCATCTACACATGGGAAACTTGCACGTTGGAGCTTTTTTAAAGGCTCTGTTTAGGAGAACCCTTCAGAGCCCCAGTGCCACCGCTTCATTCCAAGGTCTCCAAAGACACAAAAGCACAATAGGACCCATCTACAGGAAAGTCCATTTCAACTCAGCTTCCACGGTTTCTCCCCTAGATCCAGCAGAACTAACCTGTCTAGTTGCTAGGAGACAATTGGAATGCGAGGTGGGCTACCCAGCCATCCATCCTTAGAACCCTCTCAGAATCATTAGTCTGGAGCCAACAACAGGTCTCAATTGTCCTGCAGAAGACACTTTGCAGTTTGGACCTTCTCACAATTCCCATTGTGGGAAAACCGCCATGGCCTCGTGATCCCCCCCTTCATGAGGGGGCTATCAGGGTCAGAAACTCCAACCTGAGCGATCGTCTGATCCTCGCCATGACTTCAGATGCACGAGATCTCTATTCAGTTCTGTAGATTGTGCCTGCCATGTCCTCACCCAGAAACCTAAGCCTAGCTTGTGTTCTCAGACTTCTTTCCTCAGTCTACTGACCCAGAAGCCCTCCAATTTGGCAATCCAGAACTACAAAGCAGCACTCTGCCTGCCCTCCAGAAGAAACACATTGCCCTCTGGGGCTACCAAGTAACCCCATTGAGGATCAACCTGCACCTACCTTGGCTGTACCCCAAATACATAGGCTGACCAGGGCACTAATGCCCTTTCTGACACAGCCTGAGCCTAGAACGCCTGGCCCCACCAAGACAGCTGGCCGCACACTGAGCACATCGAGCCGCCATGGCCTTAGAACGTCATCTCTTTCCACCTCGGTTTTCAGGCTTCAGAACCTAGACCTTATCTCTATTCACTGCCTAGGTCTGAACGTAATGCAGAAATCAGAAATCCTTCCCCAGGGCAAGAAACCTTGTGGTTGGCATGTTGTGCAACGTTCAGTGTAGTTGAAACCAGTGTGGCCCATGAGGCCCCGCGCATGCTTGCTTTCCAAGCCCCCATACACCCAATCCTCACCAGTGTTTGAGTTTAACGGTCACCCCGCCCGTACCTGGGGATCTCCTCTGGAATCCCTTTCTTGAGGAGACACATGAGCCAGAAAACCCAACTCCACCCTTCCCACAAAATGACCCCAAACTCTTGGGAGCTGGGACAAATACCCAGAGAGGGATACTCGTCCATAGTCCCTGAGGCAACCGCTCCTATCCACGGCTATCCCGGACACAACATCCAGAGACAAAAGCCTGAAGGAACGCCTCCCACTCGCCCTTGTTTCAGAGGCCCAGGCGCTCCCTCTCGGGCTGTACATCCGGCCTGCCATACGCTAGGCGCCACGCATAAGCTGAGTTTGTGTTTTCAGACTTCTGTGCCCAAAGCCTGGACCCACACAACCTCCAGGCTAGGGCCTCTGGAGCCACAGCGAAAGATTGTGCCTGCCTACTCCAAGGAAATTGTGCCCAATCCATTGACCACAACCCTACAGGTTAGGGAAAAGCTCCAAGGCCCCTGAGGTCATCAATAGTGTAGGCCACCCTGGACTAAGAGGGGCTCTCTGACACCAGCGGAACATCTATATCCACTTAGACTCTCAGAAAGTGTCCCCAGAGACAGAAGGTTGAAATGGACAGGCCTCCAGGCCCCTGCTTCATGAAGGTGCCATCATAGACACATACGCCAGCCTCAGCCAACATCTGATCCTCAGCCTGACTTCAGATGCAGGAGATTTTGATTCAGCCTCTGCAGAGTGGGCCTGCTCTGCCCTTGGCTCCAATCCTCACCCTAGCTTGTGTTTTCAGACTTCCGTCCTCACACTCCTGGCCCACAAACCCTCCCTACTGGGAATTCTGGGGCCACAATGAAGCACTCTGCCTGCCACCCAGGAGAAAAACATTGTCTATGGTGCTGCCCAGAAACCCCAAATGAAGATCAAACTGTTTGGCCCTCGGCAACACCCCAATTGCATAGGCTACCTTAAACACTGATGCTCTGTCGCAAATAGCCTGAGCCCAGACCTTCCAACAGACACCGAAACAGCTGGCTGCACACCCAGCACATTGGACCCGCCACTGCCTTAGTCCACCATCCATTCCCAACCTGGGTTTCCAGTCTTCGGATCCTAGACTTATCTCCAATCCCTGCACAGGGGGGAACCTGATGCACAAGTCAGAACCCCTCCTTCCCCATGGCAAGAAACCTTGCTGCTGGCAGTGAGTCCAACCTTCAGTGTAGAAGAAAACGGCATGGCCCATGAGGCCACGACCATGCGTGAGCGCCGCCTTGGGCACCAACACACATTGTAACCCTCAGCGTGAGTTCCTTATTCAAGTAACGCCTCTCAGTGACTGGACCAAGAGCCCGCATATGTGGCTTGCCATGCCCATAGGCACCCAGGACTAACTAGATGGTGTGTATTCCAGTTGAGGGATCCCATTGCTTTGCTCTAGAGTCCCTATCTTGGGGGGTCCCTTGTGGCAGAAAACAGTACTCTTCCCTTCCCACAGAATGAACCAAAACACTTGGGAGCTTGGACAATCCCCCAAGAGGAAGGGTCTTCCTCAGCCCCTGAAGCAACCCCTACCCTGAACGGCCACTGTGAACGCAACACTCAGAGACAAAAGCCTGAGCAACTGCCTCCCACTTGCCCTCCTTTGATATCCAGAGGATCTCCCCTCACGGAGTGGTGATCAGGCCTGCCATTACCTTGGCCCCTACCTGAGCCAAGTTTGCTTTTTCAGACATCTGTCCCCACAGCCCTGGCAAACACAGCCTCTAGGCTGGGTCCTCTGGAGCATTACCACAGGACCGTGCCTGCTCTCTCCTGGGAAACTGTGTCCATTCCTTTGGCGTCACACCTCCAGAATATGAGAATCCTCAAGGCCCCCGAGGACATCCCACTACTGGGAGCCTCCCTGGACACACAGGGGCATTCTGACACAAGCTGAGCAGCTACCTCCACGAAGGCATGCATACAGATGTCAACAGAGATAGAAGGTTGAGCCGGACAGGCCCTTAGGCCCTAATCTCAACTCTTGCTTTGTTTTCCAGGTGTCACTCCTCAGAGGCTTTGGTTCGAAGAACAGGATATGGGGCTTTCCTGAGGCACTGAACAGAACTCCTCTCGTCTCCACATGGAAAGCTTCCTTGTTGGAGCCGTGTCAAACACCTCAGGTTGGAGAATCCTGCAGAGTCCCTGAGCCACTTCCACATTCCAAGGTCTCCCAGGCCACCAAGCCACAGTAGGACTCATCTTCAGGAGAGTCCATTTCAACTCTCCCCTCTGGGTAGCTCACCCAGGAGCCCACAGATTGAGCCAACCTTGTCCTGACTAAACAGTGGGAATATGAGGTGGCGTTCCCAGGCATCCATGCTTAGACACCTGCTCTCGAGTCTTTCCGTATGGGGCCTCCTGGAACCATCCAAGAGGACTCGACAGTCGTGCAGAAGGAAACCTTGAGATTTGGAGTAGTTCACAAATCCCATCGTAGGCAAACATCCCTGGCCTCATGAAAAACCCACACCCTTCAGGAAGAGGCCATGCTGGACAAAAACTCTAGCCTGAGGCACGTCTCATATTTGACATGACCTCAAAGCAGGAGATATCGATTCAGCCTCTGCAGTGTGGGCCTGCCATGCCCTCGGTCCCAAACCTCACGCTAGCTTGTGTTTTCAGACTTGCTTCCTCACACTCCTGGCAAACAAGCCCTCCGGACTATGTACTCCAGAACCACAACCCAGCCCAGTGTCTGCCCAATGGAAGAAAAACGTTTCCCTGTTGGGTTCTCCAGAAAACCCAGATGAGGATCAACCTGCTCGGGCCTCGACTGTCCCCGAAATGAATAGGCTGCTCTGGGCACTCATGCTCTGTCTGACACAGCCTGAAGCCAGATGTCCAGACAGACAAGGAGACAGCTGGCCGCATACCCAGCACTTCGGACACGCCATGGTCTTATGCCGTCAATTCTTCCTAACCTTAGTTTTCAGATATCTGAACCTAGACATTATATCAATTCTCCACACAACTGGGTATCGCAGGCACAAAACAGAACTCCTCCTTCCCCATGGTTGTAAAGCTTGCTCTTGGCATGGAATCACAACTTCAGGGTGGGAGAAACCTTTATGGCCCCTGATGCCACGCCCAAACTTGAGTGCTGCTTGGGCACAAATTCACACTGTGACCCTCAGCATGAGCCCCATGTCAAAGAAAGGCCTGTCAGGGCCTGGACCAAGAACCCACATATGGGGCTTGCAAAGGCCATATGCTCCCAATCCTCACCAGTGTTTGAGTTTACCAGTCGCCCAGCCCATACCAGGGGCTCTGCTCTGGAATCCCTTTCTTGGAGAGACACATGAGCCAGAAAACACGACTCCACCCTTACCACAAAATGACCCCAAACTCTTGGGAGCTGGGACAAATCCCCAAAGAGAGATACTCGTGCACAGTCCCTGAGGCCATCCCTCCTATCCACGGCTATCCCGGACACAACATCCAGAGACAAAGGCCTGAAGGAACGCCTCCCACTCGCCCTTGTTTCAGAGGCCCAGGAGCTCCCTCTCGGGCTGTACATGCGGCCTGCAATACGCTAGGCGCCACGCATAAGCTGAGTTTGTGTTTTCAGACTTCTGTGCCCACAGCCTGGACCCACACAACCTCCAGGCTAGGGCCGCTGGAGCCACAGCGAAAGATTGTGCCTGCCCTCTCCAAGGAAATTGTGCCCAATCCATTGACCACAACCCTACAGGTTAGGGAAAAGCTCCAAGGCCCCTGAGGTCATCAATAGTGTAGGCCACCCTGGACTAAGAGGGGCTCTCTGACACCAGCGGAGCATCTATATCCACTTAGACTCTCAGACAGTGTCCCCAGAGACAGAAGGTTGAAATGGACAGGCCCCCAGGCCCTAATCTGAACCTTAGATTTGGTTTCCATGTGTCCGTCCTCAGAGGACTGTTTTCGTAGACCAGCACACGGGGCTTTTCTGAGGCACCAAAGAAACCTCTCTCGTCTCCACATGGGGAGCTTTCTTACTGGGGACGTATCAAACCCTTCAGGTAGGAGAGTTCCGCAGGGCCACTGAACAACCTGCACATTCCAAGGTCTCCATGGACACAAACGCAAATTACGACGCATCCTCAGGAGAGGCCATTTCAACGTAGCCCCCTGGGTAGCGTGCCCCAGAGGCAGCAGATCAAACATATCTTGTGGCTAATGGCCAATGGGAATGCGAGGCATGCTGTTCAGGGATCCATCCTTCGAACCCTGCTCTCCACTACTTCCGTATCCTATGTCCTGGAGCCATGCAACAGGACTCGAATGTCCCGCAGAAGGAAACCTTGTGGTTGGGGTAACCTCCAAACTCAGCGTGGGAAAACTTCCTTGGCCTCATGAGGCCCCTGCTTCATGAAGGTGCCATCATGGACACATACTCCAGCCTCAGCCAACGTCTGATCCTCAGCCTGACTTCAGATGAAGGAGATTTTGATTCAGCCTCTGCAGAGTGGGCCTGCTCTGCCCTTGGCTCCAATCCTCACCCTAGCTTGTGTTTTCAGACTTCTGTCCTCACATTCCGGGCCCACTAACCCACCCTCCTGGGAATTCTGGGGCCACAATGAAGCACTCTGCCTGCCTCCCAGGAGAAAAATATTGTCTATGGTGCTGCCCAGAACCCCAAATGAGGACCAAAGAGCTTGGCCGTCGGCAACACCCCAATTGCATAGGCTACCTTAAACACTGATGCTCTGTCGCAAATAGCCTGAGCCCAGACCTTCCAACAGACACCGACACAGCTGGCTGCACACCTAGCACATTGGACCACAGGACCGTGCCTGCTCTCTCCTGGAAAACTGTGTCCATTCCTTTGGCGTCACACCTCCAGAATATGAGAAACCTCAAGGACATCCCACTACTGGGAGCCTCCCTGGAGAAACAGGGGCATTCGGACACAAGCTGAGCAGCTACTTCCACCAAGGCATGCACACAGATGTCAACAGAGATAGAAGGTTGAGCCGGACAGGCCCTTAGGCCCTAATCTCAACTCTTGCTTTGGTGTCCAGGTGTCACTCCTCAGAGGCTTTGGTTTGAAGAACAGGATATGGGGCTTTCCTGAGGCACTGAACATAACACCTCTCGACTCCACATGGAAGCTTCCTTGTTGGAGCCATGTTAAACACCTCAGGTTGGAGAATCCTGCAGAGTCCTGAGCCCCCTCCACATTCCAAGGTCTCCCAGGCCACCAAGCCACAGTAGGACTCATCTTCAGGAGAGTCCATTTCAACTCTCCCCTCTGGGTAGCTCACCCAGGAGCCCGCAGATTGAGCCTGACTTGTCCTGACTAAAGAGTGGGAATATGAGGTGGCGTTCCCAGGCATCCATGCTTAGACACCTGCTCTCGAGTGTTTCCATATGGGACCTCCTGGAACCATCCAATAGGACTCGACTGTCGTGCAGAAGGAAACCTTGAGGTTTGGAGTAGTTCACAAATCCCATCGTAGGCAAACCTCCCTGGCGTCATGAAGCCCCCACACCCTTAAGGAAGAGGCCATGCTGGACAAAAACTCTAGCCTGAGGCACGTCTCATATATGACATGACCTCAGTGCAGGAGATCTCGATACAGCCTCTGCAGAGTGGGCCTGCTCTGCCCTTGGTCCCAAACCTCAGGCTAGCTTGTGTTTCCAGACTTCCTTCCTCACACTCCTGGCAAACAAGCCCTCCGGACTAGGAACTCCAGAACCACAATCCAGCCCAGGGTCTGCCCAACGGAAGAACAACGTTTCCCTGTGGGGTTCTCCAGAAAACCCAGATGAGGATCAACCTGCTCGGGCCTCGACGGTACCCGAACTGGATAGGCTGCTCTTGGCACTTATGCTCCATCTGACACAGCCTGATGCCACACGTCGAGACAGACAAGGAGACAGCTGGCCACACACCCAGCACTTCGGACACGCCATGGTCTTATACCGTCACCTCTTCCTAACCTTGGTTTTCAGATATCTGAACCTAGACATTATATCAATTCTCCACACAGCTGGGTATCGCAAGCACAACACAGAACTCCTCCTTCCCCATGGTTGTAAAGCTTGCTCTTGGCATGGAGTCACACCTTCAGGTTGAGAGAAACCTTCATGGCCCCTGATTCCACGCCCAACCGTGAGTGCAGCAGCACAAATTCACACTGTGACCCTCAGTGTGAGCCCCATGTCAAAGTAAGGCCTGTCAGGGCCTGGACCAAGAGCCCATATATGGGGCTTGCCAGGCCGCTATGCACCCAATCCTCACCTTGTTTGAGTTTTCCAGTCTCCCCGCCCGTACCTGGGGCTCTGCTCTCGAATCCCTTTCTTGGAGAGACACATGAGCCAGACAACACGACTCCACCCTTCCCACAAAATGACCCCAAACTCTTGGGAGCTGGGACAAATACCCAGAGAGGGATACTCGTCCATATTCCCTGAGGCCACCCGTCCAATCCACGGCTATCCCGGACACAACATCCAGAGACAAAAGCCTGAAGGAACGCCTCCCACTCGCCCTTGTTTCAGAGGCCCAGGAGCTCCCTCTTGGGCTGTACATCCGGCCTGCCATACCCTAGGCGCCACTCATAAGCTGAGTTTGTGTTTCCAGACATCTGCGCCCACAGCCTGGACCCAAACAACCTCCAGGCTAGCCTCCATTACAAGGCCCTCATGGACACAAACACACATTAGGCCCCATCCTCAAGAAAGTCCATTTCAACTCAGCCACCCGGTTTCTCCCGCAGAGCCATCAGATCTCAGAGAAGAAGATTGAACCAGACAGGTCCCTAGGCCATAATCGGATCAGTTGCTTTGGTTTACAGGCATGTATCCTCAAAAGCCTGGACTCCAATAACAGTATAGGGGGTTTCCTGAGGCACCCATCAGGTTAAATCTCGTCTCCACGAGGAAACTTGTGCATGGGAGCTATGTCAAAAGCTAAGGAGAATACTTCAGGGTCCCGGTGCCACCGCCCCATTCCAAGGCCCTCGTGGACACAAACACACATTAGGCCACATCCTCATGAAAGTCCATTTCAACTCAGCCAACCTGGTTGCTCCCGCAGAGCCAGAAGATCTCAACTGTCTTGTTGCTAGGAGACAATTGGAATGCGAGGCGGGCTTCCCTGGCATCCATCCTCGAACGATGCTCTGGAGTCTTTCCATATGGGACGTCCTGGAGCTGCCCAACAGGTCTCAATTGTCCCGCAGAAGGAATCCTTGAAGGGGGCATCCCACAACTCCCAACGTGGGAAAACCTCCATGGCCTTGAGATTCCGCTCCTTTCATGGAGGGGCAGTCATGCACAGAAACTCAAACCTGAGCCAACGTCTGATCCTCGCCGAGAGTTCAGATGCATGAGATAATGGTTCAGATCTGAAGGGGGTACCTGCCGTGCCCTCGGCCTGAAGCCCAAGTCAAGCTTCTGTTCTCAGACTTCTGTCCTCACACTCCTGGCCCAGAATCCCTCAAGTCTGGCAATTCCGGACACATATGCAGCACTCTGCTTGACCTCTAGAAAAAATTTATTGCTTAAGAGCTGCCCAGGCACCTTAAATGAGGATAAACCTACACGGCACTCGACTGTACTCAAATATATAGTCTAACATGGGCATAATGCACTGTCTGACACAACCTGAGCCCAACATCCTGACCAACACCCAGACAGCTGACTGCACACTGAGCAAATCAGACCCGCCAAGGCCTTAAGTCCTCATCTCTACCCAACTGCGGTTTTCAGGTTTCAGAACCTAGACCTTATCTCCAACCACTGCCCAGGGTTGAAAATGATGCAGAAATCAGAATTCCTTCCCCATGGCTAGACACCTTGTGATTGGAATGTGGTCCATTGTACAGTGTAGATGAAACCAGTGTTGCCCATGTGGCCCCGCCCATGTACGCAGGCCACATTGGTCACAAACACACATTGTGACCCTCAGCCTGAACCCAGTCCTCAAGTAAGGCTTCTAAGTGGCTATTGAAGGGACAGCATATTGGGCCTGCCCTGCCCCTAGGCCCCAATTTTTAAGCAGAGTTTGGGTAGCCCCTTCACTCTTCCACAGTGCTCTGCTTTGGAATTCCTCTTTGGTTGGGACACCTGAGGTAACAAACCTGAAAGGAGACCTCCCATCCAACAGATTGACGAAAAACAATTGGGCCGTGCCTAATCCACAGAGATGAAGATTCGTCCATGGCTCATGAGGTCTCCGCACATTCCACGGCTATTGATACATAATCCAGAGACAAAAGCCTGAGCAAGCGCCTCAGACTCGTTCTTGCTTCAGATACTGAAGTGTTCTTCACATGGTTTGTAGATTTGGCCTGCCATACCTACGTCCCCAAACCTAAGCTGAGTTTTTGTTTTCAGACTTCTGTCCTCAAAGTCCTTGGCCACAAACCCTCCAGGCTGTGGCCCCTGAGTCACATATTAGGACTGTGCCTACACAATCCATTGGAATTCTGCCCATTCCATTGTCCAAAATCGTACAAATCAGGAGAACCCTCCAAAGTCCCCGAGGCCATCCCAATAGTGTAGGTCTCCCGGGACAAACAAGGGCGGTCTGACACCAGCTGAGCATCTACCTCCACTCATACCATAGATGGATATCCCCAAAGAAGAAGATTGAACCAGACAGGACCCTAGGCCATAATCGGATGCATTGCTTTGGTTTACAGGCATGTCTCCTCAAAGGGCTGGATTCCAATACCAGCAAAGCGGGTTTCCTGAGGCACCCATGAGAACAAATCTCATCTCCACAAGGAAACTTGTGCATGGGAGCTATGTCAAAAGCTTAGGAGAATACTTCAGGGTCACTGTGCCACCGCCCCAAACCAAGGCCCTCATGGACCCAAACACACATTATGCCCCATCCTCAGGAAAGACCATTTCTTTTTTTTTTCTATTTAAGATTTCTTTTATTTATTTGACAGACAAAGATCACAAGCAGGCAGAGAGGCAGGCAGAGAGAGAGTAGGAGGTAGGCTCCCTGCTAAGCAGAGAGCCTGATATGAGGCTTGATCGAGAACTCTGAGATCATGACTTCAGCCAAAGGCAGCAGCTTAACCCACTGAGCCACCCAGGAGACCCAGGATAGTCCATTTCAATTCAGCCACCCCGGTTGCTCCCGCAGAGCCATCTGATCTACACTGTCTTGTTGCTATTAGCCAATTGGAATGCGAGGCGGGCTTCCCTGGAATCCATCCACGAACGGTGCTCTGGAGTCATTTCATATGAGATGTACTGGATCTGCCCAACAGGTCTCAATTGTCCCGCAGAAGGAATCCTTGAAGGGGGCATCCCACAACTCCCAACGTGGAAAAACCCCCATGGCCTTGAGATTCCACTCCGTTCATGAAGGGGCAGTCATGCACAGAAATTCCAACCTGAGCCAACGTCTGATCCTCGCCGTGACTTCAGATGCATGAGATATTGGTTCAGATCTGCAGGGGGTACCTGCCGTGCCCTCGGCCTGAAGCCCAAGTCTAGCTTGTGTTCTCAGACTACTGTCCTCACACTACTACCCAGAACCCCTCAAGTCTAGCAATTCCGGACCCACAATGCACCAGACTGCCAGCACTCTAGAAAAAATATATTTCCAAATGAGTTTCCGAGGAATCTCAAATGATGATAAACATACACGGCACTCGACTGTACACAAATTATGTAGGCTAACCTGGGCAGTAATGCACTCTGGCCCAACCTGTGCCTGAACCTCTTGACCAACACCCAGGCAGCTGACCGTACACTGAGCACATCAGACCCGACATGGCCTTAGGTCTTCATCTCCTCCCAACTGCGATTTTCAGGCTTCAGAACCTAGACATTATCTCCAACCACTGCCCAGGGTTGAAAATGATGCAGAAATCAGAACTCCTTTCCCATGGCAAGAATCCATGTGATTGGCATGTTGTCCAAAGTTCAGTGTAGTTGAAACCAGAGTGGCCCATGATCCCCGGGGATGCTTGTTGGCCACATTGGTCACAAACACACATTGTGACCCTCAGCCTGAGCCAAGTCCTCAAGTAAGGCCTCTTAGTGGCTGGATGAAGTGACAGTATATTGGGCCTGCCATGCCCCAAGGCACCAATTTTAGCCATAGTTTGGGTTGTCCCTTCACTCTTCCCCAGGGCTCTGCTTTGGATTTCCTCTTTTGTTGGGACACTGAGGTAACAAAACTGAAAGGAGACCTCCCATCCCAGAGATTGACGAAAAACCATTGGGACTGGGCCAAATCCACAAAGAGGAAGATTCGTCCATGGCACATGAGGAATCCCCACATTCCACGGCCACCGTTGATACAAAATCCAGAGACAAAAGCCTGAGCAAGCGCCTCAGACTAGCTCTTTCTTCATACCCTGAAGATTTCTTCTCATGGTCTGTAGATTGGGCCTGCCATTCCTACGTCCCCAAACCTAAGGTGAGTTTGTGTTTTCAGACTTGTGTCCTCAAAGTCCTGGGACACACACCGTAAAGGCTGGTGCCCCTGGAGCCACACAGTAGGACTGGGCCTACCCAATCCATGGGAATTCTGCGCATTCCATTGTTCAAAATCTTACAAATCAGGAGAACCCTCCAAAGTCCCCGAGGCCATCCCAATAGTGTAGGTCTCCTGGGACAAACAAGGGCGGTCTGACACCGGCTGAGCATCTACCTCCACTCATACCATAGATGGATGTCCCCAGAGAAGAAGATGGAACCAGACAGGACCCTAGGCCATAATCGGATGCATTGATTTGGTTTACAGGTATGTCTCCTCAAAGGACTGCATTCTAATACCAGCAAAAATGGTTTCCTCAGGCACCGATCAGAACAAATCTATCTCCACAAGGAAACTTGTGCATGGGAGTTATGTCAAAAGCTTAGGAGAATACTTCATGGGCCCTGTGCCACCGCCCCAATCCAAGGCCCTCATGGACACAATCACACATTAGGCCCCATCCTCAGGAAAATCCAATTCAACTCAGCCACCCCGGTTCCAACCGCAGAGCCATCCAATCTAAACTGCTTGGTGCTAGGAGACAATTGGAATGGGAGGCGGGCTTCCCTGGCATCGATCTTGAACGGTGCTCTGGAGTCATTCCATATGGGATGTCTGGAGCTGCCAAACAGGTCTCAATTGTCCTGATCAGACTTCTCTCCTCACACTCCTGGCCCAGAAGCCCTCAAATTTGGCAATTCCGGACCCACAATGCAGGACTCTGCCTGCCCTCTAGAAAAAAAATATATATATATTGTGACCCTCAGCCTGAGCAGAGTCCTCAAGTAATGCCTCTCAGCGGCTGGATGAAGAGACAGCATATTGGGCCTGCCATGATCCTAGGCCCCAATTTTTAACCACAGTTTGGGTTGTCCATTCACTCTTCCCCGGGGCTCTACTTTGGAATTCCTCTTTGGTTGAGACACTGAGGTAACAAACCTGAAAGGAGACCTCCCATCCCACAGCTTGACGAAAAACAATTGGGAACGGGTCAAATCCGCAGAGAGGAAGATTCATCCACGGCCCATGAGGCCTCCCCACATTCCACGGCCATCGTTGATACAAAATCCAGAGACAAAGCCTGAGCAAGTGCCTCAGACTCGCTCTTTCTTCATATCCTGAAGAATTCTTTACATGGTTTATAGATTGGACCTGCCATACCTACGTCCCCAAACCTAAGCTGAGTTTGTGTTTTCAGACTTCTGTCCTCAAAGTCCTGGGCCACACACCCTCCAGGCTGGGGCCCCTGGAGCCATACATATAGGACTGTGCCTACCCAATCCATGGGAATCTGCGCATTCCATTGTCCAAAATCGTACAAATTAGGAGAACCATCCAAAGTACCCGAGGCCATCCCAATAATGTAGGTCTCCGGGGACAAACAAGGGCGGTCTGACACCAGCTGAGCATCTACCTCCAATTATACCATAGATGGATGTCCCTAGAGAAGAAGATTGAACCAGACAGGACCCTAGGCCATAATCGGATCCATTGCTTTGGTTTACAGTCATGTCTCATCAAAAGCCTGGATTCCAATACCAGAATAAGGGGCTTCCTGTGGCACCCATCAGAACAAATCTCGTCTCCACAAGGAAATTTGTGCATGGGAGCTATGTCAAAAGCTTAGGAGAATACTTCAGGGTCCCGGTGCCACCGCCCCATTCCAAGGCCTTCATGGACACAAACACACATTAGGCACCATCCTCAGGCAGTCCATTTCTTTTTTTTGTTTAAAGATTTTATTTATTTATAAGACAGACAGAGATCACAAGCAGGCAGAGAGGCAGGCAGAAAGATAGAAGGAAGCAGGCCCGATATGAGGCTCGAAACCAGGATTCTGAGATCATGACCTGAGCCTAAGGTAGCGGCTTAACCCACTGAGCCACCCAGGAGCCACAGGAAAGTCCATTTCAACTCAGCCACCCCGTTTGCCCCCGCAGAGCCATCCGACCTAAACTGTCTTGTTCCTAGGAGACAATTGGAATGCGAGGCGGGCTTCCCTGGCATCCATCCTCGAACGGTGCTCTGGAGTCATTCCATATGGGATGTCCTGGAGCTGCCCAACAGGTCTTAATTGTCCCACAGAAGGAATCCTTGAAGGGGGCAGCCCCTTGAAGGGGGCAGCCCACAACTCCCAACGTGGGAAAACCTCCATGGCCTTTAGAACTGCTCCGTTCATGAAGAGGCAGTCATGCACAGAAACTCCAAACTGAGTCAACGTCTGATCCTCGCCGTGACTTCATACGCATGAGACATTGGGTCAGATCTGCAGGGGGTACCTGCTGTGGCCTCGGCCTGAAGTCCAAGTCTAGCTTGTGTTCTCAGACTTCTGTCCTCACACTCCTGGCCTAGAAGCCCTCAAGTTTGTCAATTCCGGACCCACAATGCAGCACTCTGCCAGCCCTCTAAAAAAACATATCTTGCCTAATGAGCTGCCCAAGCACCTTAAATGAGTATAAACCTACACGGCACTCGACTGTACCCAAATTATATAGTCTAACCTGGGCACTAATGCACCATCAGCACCAACTGAGCACGAACCTCCTGACCAAAACCCAGGCAGCTGACCGCACACTGAGCACATCAGACCCGCCATGGCCTTAGGTCAGTGTAGTTGAAAGCAGTGTTGCCAATGTTGCCCCGCCCATGCTCGCGGGCCACATAGGTCACACACACACTTAGGTCGTCATCTCTTCCCTACTGCGGTTTTCAGGCTTCAGAACCTAGACCTTATCTCAAACCACTGCCCAGGGTAAAAATGATCAAGAAATCAGAACTCTTTCCCCGTGGTAAGAAACCTTGTAATTGGCATGTTGTCCAAAGTTCAGTGTAGTTGAAATCAGTGTGGCCAATTAGGCCCCGCCCATGCTCGCGGGGCACATTGGTCACAAACGCATATTGTGACCCTCAGCCTGAGCCCAGTCCTCAAGTAAGGCCTCTCAGTGTCTGGATGAAGTGACAGCATATTGGGCATGCCATGCCCCTAGGCCCCAATTTTTAACCATAGTTTGGGTTTTCCCTTCACTCTTCCCCAGGGCTCTGCTTGGAATTCCTCTTTTGTTGGGACACCTGAGGTAGCAAACCTCAAAGAGACCTCCCATCCCACAGATTGACGAAAAATATTTGGGACCGGGCCAAATCCACAAAGAGGGAGATTCGTCCATGGCCCATGAGGCCTCCCCATCTTCCACGGCCATCGTTGATACAATATCCAGAGACAAATGTCTGAACAAGCACCTCAGACTAGCTCTTTCTTCATATCCTGAAGAATTCTTCTCATGGTTTGTAGATTGGGCCTGCCATACCTACCTCCCACAACCTAAGATGAGTTTGTGTTATCAGACTTCTGTCCCCAAAGTCCTGGGCCACACACCCTCCAGGCTGGGGCCCCTGAAGCCACACATTAGGACTGTGACTACCCAATAAAGGGGAAGAAGATTGAACCAGACAGGACACTAGGCCATAATCGGATCCATTGCTTTGGTTTACAGGCATGTCTACTCAAAACCCTGGAAACCAAACCAGCAAAGGGGGTTTCCTGAGTCACCCATCAGAACAAATCTCGTCTTCACAAGGAAACTTGTGCATGGGAGCTAGTCAAAAACTTAGGAGAATACTTCAGGGTCCCGGTGCCACCCCCCCATTCCAAGGCCCTCATGGACAAAAACACACATTAGGCCCCATTCTCAGGAAAGTCCATTTCAACTCAGCCACCCCGGTTGCTCCCGCAGAGCCATCCATTCTAAACTGTCTTTGTGCTAGGAGAAAATTGGAATGCGAGGCGGGCTTCCCTGGCATTCATCTTTCAACGGTGCTCTGGAGTCATTCCATATGTGATGTCCTGGAGCTGCCCAACAGTTCTCAATTGTCCCGCACATGAATCCTTGAAGGGGGCATCCCACAACTCCCAACGTGGAAAAACCTCCATGGCCTTGAGATTCCGCACCGTTCATGAAGGGGCTGTCATGCACAGAAACTCCAACCTGAGCCAACGTCTTATCCTCACCGTGACATCAGATGCATGAGATATAGGTTCAGATCTGCAGGGGGTACCAGCTTCCCCTCGGCCTGAAGCCCAAGTCTAGCTTGTGTTCTCAGACTTCTGTCCTCACACTCCTAGGCAAGAATCCCTCAAGTTTTGCAATTCCGGACCCACAAGGCAAGACTCTGCCTGACCTCTTCAAAAAATTTTATTGCCTAATGAGCTGCCCAGGCACCTTAAATGAGGATAAACCTAAACGGCACTCCACTGCACCCAAATTATATAGTCTAAGCTGGGCACTAATGCACTGTCTGTCACCACCTGAGCCCGAACCTCCTGACCAACACCCAGGTAGCTGACCTCATACTGAGCACATCAACATGCCATGGCCTAAGGTCGTCATCTCTTCCCAACTGTGGTTATCAGGCTTCAGAACCTAGACCTTATCTCCAACCACTGCCCAGGGTTGATAATGATGCAGAAAGCAGAACTCTTTCCCCATGGCAAGAAACCTTGTGATTGGCATGTTGTCCAAAGTTCAGTGTAGCTGAAACCAGTGTGGCCCATGAGGCCCCGCTCATGCTCGAGGGCCACATACTTCAGGTTCCCGGTCCCACCGCCCCATTCCAAGGCCCTCATGGACACAAACACACATTAGGCCCCATCCTCAGGAAAGACCATTTCAACTCAGCCACCCAGGTTGCTCCTGCAGAGCCATCCGATCTCCACTGTCTTGTTGCGAGGAGACAATTGGAAAGCGAGGTGGGCTTCCTTGGCATTCATCCTCGAACGGTGCTCTGGCGTCATTCCATATGGGAGGTCCTGGAGCTGCCCAACAGGTCTCAATTGTCCCGCAAAAGGAATCCTTGAAGGGGGCATCCCACAACTCCCAACATGGGAGAAACTCCATGGCCTTGAGATTCTGCTCCATTCATGAAGGTGCAGTCATGGACAGAAACTCCAAACTGAGCCAACGTCTCATCCTCGCCATGACTTCCGATGCATGAGATATTGGTTCAGATCTGCAGGGGGTACCTGCCGTGCCCACAGCCTGAAGTCCAAGTCTAGCTTGTGTTCTCAGAATTCTGTCCTCACACACCTGGCCCAGAAGCCCTCAACTCTGGCAATTCCTGACCCACAATGCAGCACTGACAGCCCTCTCGAAAAATATTTTGCCTAATGAGCCTCCCAGGCACCTTAATGAGGATAAACCTACACGGCTCCGACTATACCCAAATTATATAGTCTAACCAGAACACTAATGCACTGTCTGACACAACCTGAGCCCGAACATCCTGACCAACACCCAGACAGCTGACCGCACACTGAGCACATCAGACCCGCCATGGCCTTAGGTCATCATCTCTTCCCAACTGCGGTTCAGGCTTCAGAACCTAGACTTTATATCCAACCTCTGCCCAGGGTTGTAAATGATGCAGAAATCAGAACTCCATCCCCATGGCAAGAGACCTTGTGATTGGCATGTTGTCCAAAGTTCAGTGTAGTTGAAACCAATGTGGCCAATGAGGCCCCACCCAAGCTCGAGGGCCACATTGGTCACAAACACACATTCTGTCCCTCAGCCTAAGCCCAGTCCTCAAGTAAGGCCTATCAGCGGCTGGATGATGAGATAGCATATTGGGCCTGCCCTGCCCATAGGCCCCAATTTTTAACCATAGTTTGGGTTGTCCCTTCACTCTTTCCCAGGCCTCTGCTTAGGATTCCTCTTTGGTTGGGACACCTGAGGTAACAAACCTGAAAGCAGACCTCCCATCCAACAGATTGACGAAAAACAATTGGGACCGGGACTAATACACAGAGAGGAAGATTCATCCATGGCCCATGTGGCCTCCCCACATTCCACGGCCATCGTTGATACAAAAACCAGAGACAAAAGCCTGAGCAAGCGCCTCAGACTTGCTCTTTCTTCATATCCTGAAGAGTTCTTCCTACGGTTTGTAGATTGGGCCTGCCATACCTACGTCCCCAAACCTAAGCTAAGTTTGTGTTTTCAGAATTCTGTCCTCAAAGTCCTGGGCCACACACCCTCTAGGCTAGGGCCACTGGAGCCACACATGAGCACTGTGTCTACCCAATCTATGGGAATTCTGCCCATTCCATTGTCGAAAATCGCACAAATAAGGAGAACCCTCTATAGTCCCCGAGGCCATCCCAATTGTGTAAGTCTCCCAGGACAAACAAGGGCGGTCTCACACCAGCTGAGCATCTACCTCCACTCATACCACAGATGGATGTCCCCAGAGAAGAAAATTGAACCAGACAGGACGCTAGGCCATAAACGGATCCATTGCTTTGGTTTACAGGCATGTCTCCTCAAAAGCTTGGATTCCAATACCAGCGTAGGGGGTTTCCTGAGGCACCCATTAGAACAAATCTCATCTCCACAAGGAAACTTGCGCATGGGAGCTATGTCCAAATCTTAGGAGAATACTTCAGGGTCCGGGTGCCCCCGCCCCATTCCAAGGCCCTCATGGACACAAACACACCTTAGACCCCAACCTCAGAAAGTCCATTACTTTTTTTTTTAAGATTTTATTTATTTATTTGACAGTCATAGATCACAAGCAGGCAGAGAGAGAGTAGGAAGCAGGCTCCCTGCTGAGCAGAGTGCCTGATGTGAGGCTCGATCCTAGGACTCTGAGATCATGACCTGAGTTGAAAGAAGTGGCTTAACACACTGAGCCACCCAGGAGCCCCACGAAAGTCCCATTCAACTCAGTCACACCGGTAGCTCCCGCAGAACCATCCAATCTAAACTGTCTTGGTGCTAGCAGACTATTGGAATGCGAGGCGGGCTTTCCTGGCATCCATCCTCGAACGGTGCTCCGGAATCATTCCATATGGGATGTCCTGGAGCTGCCCAACAGGTCTGAAATGTCCCGCCGAAAAAATCCTTGAAGGGGGCATCCCACAACTTCCAACTTGGGAAAACCACCAAAGCCTTGAGTTTCCGCTTCGTTCCTGAAGGGACAGTCATGCACAGAAACTCCAACATGAGCCAACGTCTAATCATCGCCGTGACTTCAGAAGCATGAGATATTGGTTCAGTTTGGGTTGTCCCTTCACTCTTCCCCAGGGCTCTGCTTTGGAATTCCTCTTTGGTTGGGACACCTGAGGTAACAAACCTGAAAGGTGACTTCCCATCCCACAGATTGACGAATAACAATGGGGACCGCGCCAAATCCACAGAGAGGAAGATTCATCCATGGCCCATGAGGCCTCCCCACATTCCACGGCCATCGTTGATAGAAAATCAAGAAATAGCCTGAGCAGGCGCCTCAGACTCGCACTTTCTTCATATCCTGAAGAGTTCTTTTCATGGTTTGTAGATTGGGCCTGCCATACCTACGTCCCAAACCTTGGCTGAGTTTGTGTTTTCAGTCTTCTGTCCTAGAAATCCTGGGCCACACACCCTCCAGGCTGGGCACCTGGAGCCACATATTAGGACTGTGCCTACACAATACATGGGAATTCTGCCCATTCCATTGTTCCAAATCGTACAAATTAGAAGAACCCTACAAAGTACCCGTGGACATCACAATTGTGTGGTCTCCCGGGACAAACAAGGGCCGTCTGACACCAGCTGAGCATCTACCTCCACTCATACCATAGATATATGTCCTCAGAGAAGAAGATTGAACCAGACAGGACACTAGGCCATAATCGGATCCATTGCTTTGGTTTACAGGCATGTCTCCTCAAAAGCCTGGATTCCAATACAAGCATAGGGGTTTTCCTGAGGCACCCATGAGAACAATTCTCGTCTCCATGAGGAAACTTGTGCATGTAAGCTATGTCAAAAGCTTAGGAGAATACTTCAGGGTCCCAGTGACACCGCCCATTCCAAGGTCCTCATGGACACAAACACACATTAGGCCCCATCCTCAGGAAAGTCCATTTCAACTCAGCCACCCCGGTTGCTCCCGCAGAGCCATCCGATTTCAAATGTCTTGTTACGAGGAGACAATTGGAATGCGAGGCGGGCTTCCTTGGCATCCATATTCGAACTGTGCTCTGGAGTCATTCCATATGGGAAGTCCTGGAGCTGCCCAAAAGGTCTCAATTGTCCCGCAGAAGAAATCCTGGAAAGGGGCATCCCACAAGTCCCAACGTGTTGAAAACCTCCATGGTCGTGAGATTCAGCCATGTTCATGAAGGTGCAGTCATGCACAGAAACTCCAAACTGAGCCAACGTCTGATCCTCGCCGTGACTTCAGATGCATGAGATATTGGTTCAGAACTTCAGGGGGTACCTGCCCTGCCCTCGGCCTGAAGCTCAAGTCTAGCTTGTGTTCTCAGACTTCTGTCCTCACACTACTGGCCCAGAATTCCTCAAGTTTGGCAATTCTGGACCCACAATGCAGCACTCTGCCTACCCTCTAGAAAAAAATATATTGCCTAATGAGGTGCCCAGGCAACTTAAAGGAGGATAAAACTACAAGGCACTCGACTGTACCCAAATTATACAGTCTAACCTGGGCACTAATGCACTGTCTGACACAACCTGAGCCCGAACTGGCTGACCAACACCCAGGCAGCTGACCGCACACTGAGCACATCAGACCCGCCATGGACTTAGGTCGTCATCTCTTCCCAACTGCGGTTTTCAGGATCAAGAACCTAGACCTTATCTCCAACCACTGCCCAGGTTTGAAAATGATGCAGAAAGCAGAACTCCTTCCCAATGGCAAGAAACCTTGTGATTGGCATGTTGTCCAAAGTTCAGTGTAGTTGAAACCAGTGTGGCCCATGAGGCCCCGCCCATGCTCGCGGGCCACATTGGTCACAAACACACATTGTGACCCTCAGCCTGAGCCCAGTCCTCAAGTAAGGCCTCTCAGTGGCTGGATGAAGAGACAGCATATGGGGCCTGCCATGCCACTAGGCCCAAATTTTTAACCATAGTTTGGGTTGTCCCTTCACTCTTCCCCAGGTCTCTGCTTTGGAATTCCTCTTTGGTTCGGACACCTGAGGTAACATACCTGAAGGCAACATCCCAGCCCACAGATTTACGAAAAACAATTGGGACCGGGCAAAATTCACAGAGAGGAAGATTCGTCCATGGCCCATGAGGCCTCCTCACATTCGACGGCCTTCGTTGATACAAAATACAGAGACCATAGCCTGAGCAAGCGCCTCAGACTCGCTCTTTCTTCATATCCTGAAGAGTTCTTCTCATGGTTTGTAGATGGGGCCTGATATACCTACGTCCCCAAACCAAGCTGAGTTTGTGTTTTCAGACATCTGTCCTCAAAGTACTGGGCCACACACACTCCAGGCTGGGGCCACTGGAGCCACACATTAGGACTGTGCCTACCCCATGCCCATTCCATTGTATAATTTCGTACAAATTAGGAGAACCCTCCAAAGTCCCTAGGCCATCCCAATAGTGTAGGTCTCTGTGGACAAACAAGGGCGGTCTGACAACATAATCGGATCCATTGCTTTGGTTTATAGGCATGTCTCCTCAAAATCCTGGATTCCTATTCCAGCATAGGGGGTTTCCTGAGGCACCCATCAGAAATAATCTCGTCTCCACGAAGAAACTTGTGCATGGGACCTATGTAGGTCATGAAGGGGCAGTCATGCACAGAAACTACAACCTGAGCCCGAACCTCCTGACCAACAACCAGGCAGCTGACCGCACACTGAGCACATCAGACCCACCATGGCCTTAGGTCATCATCTCTTCCCAACTGCGGTTTTCAGGATTCAGAACCTAGCTGAGTTTGTGTTTTCCGACTTCTGTCCTCAAAGTCCTGGGCAACACACCCTCCTGGCTGGGGCCCCTGGAGCCACATATTAGGACTGTGCCTACTTCATGCATGGGAATTCTGCCCATTCCATTGTCCAAAATTGTACAAATTAGGAGAACCCTCAAAGTCCCCGAGGCCATCCCAATATGTAGGTCTCTTTGGACAAACAAGGGCGGTCTGACACCAGCTGAGCATCTACCTCCACTCATACCATAGATGGATGTCCCAAGAGAAGGAGATGGAACCAGACAGGACCCTAGGCCATAATCGGATCCATTGCTTTGGTTTACAGGCATGTCTCCTCAAAAGCCTGGATTCCAATACCAGCATAGGGGGTTTCCTGAGGCACCCATCAGAAAACATCTCGTCTCCACGAGGAAACTTGTGCATGGGGCCTATGTCAAAATCTTAGGAGAATACTTCAGAGCCGGTGCCACCGCCCCATTCCAAGGTCCTCATGGACACAAACACACATTAGGCCCCATGCTCACGAAAGTCCATTTCAAATCAGCCACCCCGGTTGCTCCCGCAGAGCCATCCGATCTCTACTGTCTTGTTGCTAGGAGACAATTGGAATGTGAGGCGGGCATCCCTGGCATCCATCCTCGAACGGTACTCTGGAGTCATTCCATATGGGATGTTTTGGGGCTGCCCAACAGGTCTCAATTGTCCCGCAGAAGGAATCCTTGAAGGGGGCATCCCACAACTCCCAACGAGGCAAAACCTCCATGGCATTGAGATTCCTCTCCGTTCATGAAGGGCAGTCATGCACAGAAACTACAACCTGAGTCAACGTCTGATCCTGCCGTGACTTCAGATGCATGAGATATGGGTTCAGATGTGCAGGGGGTACCTGCCTTGCACTCGGCCTGACGCCCAAGTCTAGCTTGTGGTCTCAGACTTCTGTCCTCACACTGCTGGCCCAGAATTCCTCAAGTTTGGCAATTCTGGACCCACAATGCAGCACTCTGCCTACCCTCTAGAAAAAAATATATTGCCTAATGAGGTGCCCAGGCAACTTAAAGGAGGATAAAACTACAAGGCACTCGACTGTACCCAAATTATACAGTCTAACCTGGGCACTAATGCACTGTCTGACACAACCTGAGCCCGAACTGGCTGACCAACACCCAGGCAGCTGACCGCACACTGAGCACATCAGACCCGCCATGGACTTAGGTCGTCATCTCTTCCCAACTGCGGTTTTCAGGATCAAGAACCTAGACCTTATCTCCAACCACTGCCCAGGTTTGAAAATGATGCAGAAAGCAGAACTCCTTCCCAATGGCAAGAAACCTTGTGATTGGCATGTTGTCCAAAGTTCAGTGTAGTTGAAACCAGTGTGGCCCATGAGGCCCCGCCCATGCTCGCGGGCCACATTGGTCACAAACACACATTGTGACCCTCAGCCTGAGCCCAGTCCTCAAGTAAGGCCTCTCAGTGGCTGGATGAAGAGACAGCATATGGGGCCTGCCATGCCACTAGGCCCAAATTTTTAACCATAGTTTGGGTTGTCCCTTCACTCTTCCCCAGGTCTCTGCTTTGGAATTCCTCTTTGGTTCGGACACCTGAGGTAACATACCTGAAGGCAACATCCCAGCCCACAGATTTACGAAAAACAATTGGGACCGGGCAAAATTCACAGAGAGGAAGATTCGTCCATGGCCCATGAGGCCTTCTCACATTCGACGGCCTTCGTTGATACAAAATACAGAGACCATAGCCTGAGCAAGCGCCTCAGACTCGCTCTTTCTTCATATCCTGAAGAGTTCTTCTCATGGTTTGTAGATGGGGCCTGATATACCTACGTCCCCAAACCAAGCTGAGTTTGTGTTTTCAGACATCTGTCCTCAAAGTACTGGGCCACACACACTCCAGGCTGGGGCCACTGGAGCCACACATTAGGACTGTGCCTACCCCATGCCCATTCCATTGTATAATTTCGTACAAATTAGGAGAACCCTCCAAAGTCCCTAGGCCATCCCAATAGTGTAGGTCTCTGTGGACAAACAAGGGCGGTCTGACAACATAATCGGATCCATTGCTTTGGTTTATAGGCATGTCTCCTCAAAATCCTGGATTCCTATTCCAGCATAGGGGGTTTCCTGAGGCACCCATCAGAAATAATCTCGTCTCCACGAAGAAACTTGTGCATGGGACCTATGTAGGTCATGAAGGGGCAGTCATGCACAGAAACTACAACCTGAGCCCGAACCTCCTGACCAACAACCAGGCAGCTGACCGCACACTGAGCACATCAGACCCACCATGGCCTTAGGTCATCATCTCTTCCCAACTGCGGTTTTCAGGATTCAGAACCTAGCTGAGTTTGTGTTTTCCGACTTCTGTCCTCAAAGTCCTGGGCAACACACCCTCCTGGCTGGGGCCCCTGGAGCCACATATTAGGACTGTGCCTACTTCATGCATGGGAATTCTGCCCATTCCATTGTCCAAAATTGTACAAATTAGGAGAACCCTCAAAGTCCCCGAGGCCATCCCAATATGTAGGTCTCTTTGGACAAACAAGGGCGGTCTGACACCAGCTGAGCATCTACCTCCACTCATACCATAGATGGATGTCCCAAGAGAAGGAGATGGAACCAGACAGGACCCTAGGCCATAATCGGATCCATTGCTTTGGTTTACAGGCATGTCTCCTCAAAAGCCTGGATTCCAATACCAGCATAGGGGGTTTCCTGAGGCACCCATCAGAAAACATCTCGTCTCCACGAGGAAACTTGTGCATGGGGCCTATGTCAAAATCTTAGGAGAATACTTCAGAGCCGGTGCCACCGCCCCATTCCAAGGTCCTCATGGACACAAACACACATTAGGCCCCATGCTCACGAAAGTCCATTTCAAATCAGCCACCCCGGTTGCTCCCGCAGAGCCATCCGATCTCCACTGTCTTGTTGCTAGGAGACAATTGGAATGTGAGGCGGGCATCCCTGGCATCCATCCTCGAACGGTACTCTGGAGTCATTCCATATGGGATGTTTTGGGGCTGCCCAACAGGTCTCAATTGTCCCGCAGAAGGAATCCTTGAAGGGGGCATCCCACAACTCCCAACGAGGCAAAACCTCCATGGCATTGAGATTCCTCTCCGTTCATGAAGGGCAGTCATGCACAGAAACTACAACCTGAGTCAACGTCTGATCCTGCCGTGACTTCAGATGCATGAGATATGGGTTCAGATGTGCAGGGGGTACCTGCCTTGCACTCGGCCTGACGCCCAAGTCTAGCTTGTGGTCTCAGACTTCTGTCCTCACACTGCTGGCCCAGAATTCCTCAAGTTTGGCAATTCTGGACCCACAATGCAGCACTCTGCCTACCCTCTAGAAAAAAATATATTGCCTAATGAGGTGCCCAGGCAACTTAAAGGAGGATAAAACTACAAGGCACTCGACTGTACCCAAATTATACAGTCTAACCTGGGCACTAATGCACTGTCTGACACAACCTGAGCCCGAACTGGCTGACCAACACCCAGGCAGCTGACCGCACACTGAGCACATCAGACCCGCCATGGACTTAGGTCGTCATCTCTTCCCAACTGCGGTTTTCAGGATCAAGAACCTAGACCTTATCTCCAACCACTGCCCAGGTTTGAAAATGATGCAGAAAGCAGAACTCCTTCCCAATGGCAAGAAACCTTGTGATTGGCATGTTGTCCAAAGTTCAGTGTAGTTGAAACCAGTGTGGCCCATGAGGCCCCGCCCATGCTCGCGGGCCACATTGGTCACAAACACACATTGTGACCCTCAGCCTGAGCCCAGTCCTCAAGTAAGGCCTCTCAGTGGCTGGATGAAGAGACAGCATATGGGGCCTGCCATGCCACTAGGCCCAAATTTTTAACCATAGTTTGGGTTGTCCCTTCACTCTTCCCCAGGTCTCTGCTTTGGAATTCCTCTTTGGTTCGGACACCTGAGGTAACATACCTGAAGGCAACATCCCAGCCCACAGATTTACGAAAAACAATTGGGACCGGGCAAAATTCACAGAGAGGAAGATTCGTCCATGGCCCATGAGGCCTCCTCACATTCGACGGCCTTCGTTGATACAAAATACAGAGACCATAGCCTGAGCAAGCGCCTCAGACTCGCTCTTTCTTCATATCCTGAAGAGTTCTTCTCATGGTTTGTAGATGGGGCCTGATATACCTACGTCCCCAAACCAAGCTGAGTTTGTGTTTTCAGACATCTGTCCTCAAAGTACTGGGCCACACACACTCCAGGCTGGGGCCACTGGAGCCACACATTAGGACTGTGCCTACCCCATGCCCATTCCATTGTATAATTTCGTACAAATTAGGAGAACCCTCCAAAGTCCCTAGGCCATCCCAATAGTGTAGGTCTCTGTGGACAAACAAGGGCGGTCTGACAACATAATCGGATCCATTGCTTTGGTTTATAGGCATGTCTCCTCAAAATCCTGGATTCCTATTCCAGCATAGGGGGTTTCCTGAGGCACCCATCAGAAATAATCTCGTCTCCACGAAGAAACTTGTGCATGGGACCTATGTAGGTCATGAAGGGGCAGTCATGCACAGAAACTACAACCTGAGCCCGAACCTCCTGACCAACAACCAGGCAGCTGACCGCACACTGAGCACATCAGACCCACCATGGCCTTAGGTCATCATCTCTTCCCAACTGCGGTTTTCAGGATTCAGAACCTAGCTGAGTTTGTGTTTTCCGACTTCTGTCCTCAAAGTCCTGGGCAACACACCCTCCTGGCTGGGGCCCCTGGAGCCACATATTAGGACTGTGCCTACTTCATGCATGGGAATTCTGCCCATTCCATTGTCCAAAATTGTACAAATTAGGAGAACCCTCAAAGTCCCCGAGGCCATCCCAATATGTAGGTCTCTTTGGACAAACAAGGGCGGTCTGACACCAGCTGAGCATCTACCTCCACTCATACCATAGATGGATGTCCCAAGAGAAGGAGATGGAACCAGACAGGACCCTAGGCCATAATCGGATCCATTGCTTTGGTTTACAGGCATGTCTCCTCAAAAGCCTGGATTCCAATACCAGCATAGGGGGTTTCCTGAGGCACCCATCAGAAAACATCTCGTCTCCACGAGGAAACTTGTGCATGGGGCCTATGTCAAAATCTTAGGAGAATACTTCAGAGCCGGTGCCACCGCCCCATTCCAAGGTCCTCATGGACACAAACACACATTAGGCCCCATGCTCACGAAAGTCCATTTCAAATCAGCCACCCCGGTTGCTCCCGCAGAGCCATCCGATCTCCACTGTCTTGTTGCTAGGAGACAATTGGAATGTGAGGCGGGCATCCCTGGCATCCATCCTCGAACGGTACTCTGGAGTCATTCCATATGGGATGTTTTGGGGCTGCCCAACAGGTCTCAATTGTCCCGCAGAAGGAATCCTTGAAGGGGGCATCCCACAACTCCCAACGAGGCAAAACCTCCATGGCATTGAGATTCCTCTCCGTTCATGAAGGGCAGTCATGCACAGAAACTACAACCTGAGTCAACGTCTGATCCTGCCGTGACTTCAGATGCATGAGATATGGGTTCAGATGTGCAGGGGGTACCTGCCTTGCACTCGGCCTGACGCCCAAGTCTAGCTTGTGGTCTCAGACTTCTGTCCTCACACTGCTGGCCCAGAATTCCTCAAGTTTGGCAATTCTGGACCCACAATGCAGCACTCTGCCTACCCTCTAGAAAAAAATATATTGCCTAATGAGGTGCCCAGGCAACTTAAAGGAGGATAAAACTACAAGGCACTCGACTGTACCCAAATTATACAGTCTAACCTGGGCACTAATGCACTGTCTGACACAACCTGAGCCCGAACTGGCTGACCAACACCCAGGCAGCTGACCGCACACTGAGCACATCAGACCCGCCATGGACTTAGGTCGTCATCTCTTCCCAACTGCGGTTTTCAGGATCAAGAACCTAGACCTTATCTCCAACCACTGCCCAGGTTTGAAAATGATGCAGAAAGCAGAACTCCTTCCCAATGGCAAGAAACCTTGTGATTGGCATGTTGTCCAAAGTTCAGTGTAGTTGAAACCAGTGTGGCCCATGAGGCCCCGCCCATGCTCGCGGGCCACATTGGTCACAAACACACATTGTGACCCTCAGCCTGAGCCCAGTCCTCAAGTAAGGCCTCTCAGTGGCTGGATGAAGAGACAGCATATGGGGCCTGCCATGCCACTAGGCCCAAATTTTTAACCATAGTTTGGGTTGTCCCTTCACTCTTCCCCAGGTCTCTGCTTTGGAATTCCTCTTTGGTTCGGACACCTGAGGTAACATACCTGAAGGCAACATCCCAGCCCACAGATTTACGAAAAACAATTGGGACCGGGCAAAATTCACAGAGAGGAAGATTCGTCCATGGCCCATGAGGCCTCCTCACATTCGACGGCCTTCGTTGATACAAAATACAGAGACCATAGCCTGAGCAAGCGCCTCAGACTCGCTCTTTCTTCATATCCTGAAGAGTTCTTCTCATGGTTTGTAGATGGGGCCTGATATACCTACGTCCCCAAACCAAGCTGAGTTTGTGTTTTCAGACATCTGTCCTCAAAGTACTGGGCCACACACACTCCAGGCTGGGGCCACTGGAGCCACACATTAGGACTGTGCCTACCCCATGCCCATTCCATTGTATAATTTCGTACAAATTAGGAGAACCCTCCAAAGTCCCTAGGCCATCCCAATAGTGTAGGTCTCTGTGGACAAACAAGGGCGGTCTGACAACATAATCGGATCCATTGCTTTGGTTTATAGGCATGTCTCCTCAAAATCCTGGATTCCTATTCCAGCATAGGGGGTTTCCTGAGGCACCCATCAGAAATAATCTCGTCTCCACGAAGAAACTTGTGCATGGGACCTATGTAGGTCATGAAGGGGCAGTCATGCACAGAAACTACAACCTGAGCCCGAACCTCCTGACCAACAACCAGGCAGCTGACCGCACACTGAGCACATCAGACCCACCATGGCCTTAGGTCATCATCTCTTCCCAACTGCGGTTTTCAGGATTCAGAACCTAGCTGAGTTTGTGTTTTCCGACTTCTGTCCTCAAAGTCCTGGGCAACACACCCTCCTGGCTGGGGCCCCTGGAGCCACATAATAGGACTGTGCCTACTTCATGCATGGGAATTCTGCCCATTCCATTGTCCAAAATTGTACAAATTAGGAGAACCCTCAAAGTCCCCGAGGCCATCCCAATATGTAGGTCTCTTTGGACAAACAAGGGCGGTCTGACACCAGCTGAGCATCTACCTCCACTCATACCATAGATGGATGTCCCAAGAGAAGGAGATGGAACCAGACAGGACCCTAGGCCATAATCGGATCCATTGCTTTGGTTTACAGGCATGTCTCCTCAAAAGCCTGGATTCCAATACCAGCATAGGGGGTTTCCTGAGGCACCCATCAGAAAACATCTCGTCTCCACGAGGAAACTTGTGCATGGGGCCTATGTCAAAATCTTAGGAGAATACTTCAGAGCCGGTGCCACCGCCCCATTCCAAGGTCCTCATGGACACAAACACACATTAGGCCCCATGCTCACGAAAGTCCATTTCAAATCAGCCACCCCGGTTGCTCCCGCAGAGCCATCCGATCTCCACTGTCTTGTTGCTAGGAGACAATTGGAATGTGAGGCGGGCATCCCTGGCATCCATCCTCGAACGGTACTCTGGAGTCATTCCATATGGGATGTTTTGGGGCTGCCCAACAGGTCTCAATTGTCCCGCAGAAGGAATCCTTGAAGGGGGCATCCCACAACTCCCAACGAGGCAAAACCTCCATGGCATTGAGATTCCTCTCCGTTCATGAAGGGCAGTCATGCACAGAAACTACAACCTGAGTCAACGTCTGATCCTGCCGTGACTTCAGATGCATGAGATATGGGTTCAGATGTGCAGGGGGTACCTGCCTTGCACTCGGCCTGACGCCCAAGTCTAGCTTGTGGTCTCAGACTTCTGTCCTCACACTGCTGGCCCAGAATTCCTCAAGTTTGGCAATTCTGGACCCACAATGCAGCACTCTGCCTACCCTCTAGAAAAAAATATATTGCCTAATGAGGTGCCCAGGCACCACAAGATGATCAACCTTCACGGAACTCGACTGCACCCAAATTATATAGTCTAACCTGGGCACTAATGCACTGTCTGACACAACCTGAGCCCGAACTGGCTGACCAACACCCAGGCAGCTGACCGCACACTGAGCACATCAGACCCACTATGGCCTTAAGTCATCATCTCTTCCCAACTGCGGTTTTCAGGCTTCCGAACCTAGACCTTATCTCCAACCACTTCCCAGGGTTGAAAATGATGCAGAAATCAGAACTCCTTCCCCATTGCAAGAGACCGTGTGATTGGCATGTTGTCCAAAGTTCAGTGTAGTTGAAACCAGTGTGGCCCATGAGCCTCGGACCCTGCTCGCGGGCCACATTGGTCACAAACACACATTGTGACCCTCAGCCTGAGCCCAGTCCTCAAGTAAGGCCTCTCAGTGGCTGGATGAAGAGATAGCATATGGGGCCTGCCATGCCCCTAGGCCCCAAATTTTAACCATAGTTTGAGTTGTCCCTTCACTCTTCCCAGGGCTCTGTTTGGAATTCCTCTATGGTTGGGACACCTGAGGTAACAAACCTGAAAGGAGACCTCCCATCCCACAGATTGACGAAAAACAATTGGGACCGGGCCAAATCCCAAGAGAGGAAGTTCGTCCATGGCCCATGAGGCCTCCCCTCATTCCATGGCCATCGTTGACACAAAATCCAGACACCAAAGCCTGAGCAAGCGCCTCAGACTCGTTCTTTCTTCGTATCCTGAAGATTTCTTCTCATGGTTTGTAGATTGGGCCTGCCATACCTACGTCCCCAAACCTAAGCTGCCTTTGTGTTTTCCGACCTCTGTCCTCAAAGTCCTGGGCCACACACCCTCCAGGCTGGGGCCTCTGGAGCCACACATTAGGACTGTGCCTACCCCATGCATGGGGATTCTGCCCATTCCATTTTCCAAAATCGTACAAATTAGGAGAACCCTCCAAAGTCCCCGAGGCCATCCCAATATGTAGGTGTCTGTGGACAAACAAGGGCGGTCTGACACCAGCTGAGCATCTACCTCCACTCATACCATAGATGGATGTCCCCAGAGAAGGATATGGTACCAGACAGGACCCTAGGCCATAATTGGATCCATTGCTTTGGTTTAAAGGCATGTCTCCTCAAAATCCTGGATTCCTATACCAGCATAGGGGCTTTCCTGAGGCACCCATCAGAAAAAATCTCGTCTCCACCAGGAAACTTGTGCATGGGACCTATGTCAAAATCTTAGGAGAATAATTCAGAGTCCCGGTGCCACCGCCCCATTCCAAGGTCCTCATGGACACAAACCCACATTAGGCCCCATGCTCAGGAAAGTCCATATCAACTCAGCCAACCAGGTTGCTCCCGCACAGCCATCCGAACTCAACTGTCTTGTTGCTAGGAGACAATTGGAGAGCGAGGTGGGCTTCCCTGGAATCCATCCTCGAACGGTGCTCTGGAGTCATTCCATATGGCATGTTTTGGAGCTGCCCAACAGGTCTCAATTGTCCCGCAGAAGGAATCCTTGAAGGGGCCATCCCACAACTCCCAACGTGGGAAAAACTCTATGGCCTTGAGATTCCTCTCCGTTCATGAAGGGGCAGTCATGCACAGAAACTACAACCTAGGCCAACGTCGGATCCTCGCCGTGACTTCAGATGCATGAGATATTGGTTCAGATGTGTAGGGGGTACCTGCCTTGCCCTCGGCCTGAAGCCCAAGTCTAGCTTGTGGTCTCAGACTTCTGTCCTCACACTGCTGGCCCAGAAGCTCTCACGTTTGGCAATTCCGGAACCACAATGCAGCACTCTACCTGCCCTCTAGAAAAAATATCTTGTCTAAGGAACTGCCCGGGTACCTCAAATAAGGATCAACATACACGGCAATCGACTGTATCCAAATTATATAGTCTAACCTGGGCACTAATGCACTGTCTGACACAACCTGAGCCCGAAACTCCTGACCAACAACCAGGCAGCTGACCGCACACTGAGCACATCAGACCCACCATGGCCTTAGGTCATCATCTCTTCCCAAATACAGTTTTCGTCTTCCGAACCTAGACCTTATCTCCAACCACGGCCCAGGGTTGAAAATAATGCAGAAATCAGAACTCCTTCACCATGGCAAGAGACCTTGTGATTGGCATGTTGTCCAAAGTTCAGTGTAGATGAAACCGGTGTGGCCCATGAGGCCACGCCCACTCTCCCGGGCCACATTGGACACAAACACACATTGTGACCCTCAGCCTGAGCCCAGTTCTCAAGTAAGGCCTCTCAGTGGCTGGTGGAAGAGACAGCATATGGGGCCTGACATGCCCCTAGGCCCCAAATTTTAACCATAGTTTGGGTTGTCCCTTCACTCTTCCCCAGGGCTCTGCTTTGGAATTCCTCTTTGGTTGGGACACCTGAGGTTACAAACCTGAAAGGAGACCTCCCATCCCACAGATTGACGAAATACAATTGGGACCGGTCCAAATCCACAGAGAGGAAGAATCGTCCATGGCCCATGAAGTCTCCCCACATTCCACGGCCATCTTTGATACAAAATCCAGAGACCAAAGCCTGAGCAAGCGCCTCAGACTCGCTCTTTCTTTGTATCCTGAAGATTTCTTCTCATGGTTTGCAGATTGGGCCTGCCATACCTACGTCCCCAAACCTAAGCTGCGTTTGTGTTTTCCGACTTCTGTCCTCACAGTCCTGGGCCACACACCCTCCAGGGTCTGGCCACTGGTGCCACACATTAGGACTGTGCCTACCCCATGCATGGGAATTCTGCCCATTCCATTGTCCAAAATTGTACAAATTAGGAGAACCCTCCAAAGTCCCCGAGGCCATCCCAATAATGTAGGTCTCTGTGAACAAAGAAGGGCGGTCTGACACCAGCTGAGCATCTACCTCCACTCATACCATAGATGGATGTCCCCAGAGAAGGAGATGGAACCAGACAGGACCGTAGGCCATAATCGGATCCATTGCTTTGGTTTACAGGCATGTCTCCTCAAAAGCCTGGATACCAATACCAGCATAGGGGGTTTCCTGAGGCACCCATCAGAAAACATCTCGTCTCCACGAGGAAACTTGTGCATGGGACCTATGTCAAAATCTTAGGAGAATACTTCAGAGTCCCAGTGCCACAGCCCCATTCCACGGTCCTCATGGACACAAACACATATTAGGCCCCATGCTCGGGAACGTCCATTTGAACTCAGCCACCCCGGTTGCTCCCGCAGAGCCACCCGATCTCCACTGTCTTGTTGCTAGGAGACAATTGGAATGCGAGGCGGGCTTCCCTGGCATCCATCCTCGAACGGTACTCTGGGTCATTCCATATGGGATGTTTTGGAGCTGCCAAAGAGATCTCAATTGTCCCGCAGAAGGAATCCTTGAAGGGGGCATCCCACAACTCCCAATGTGGGAAAACCTCCATGGCCTTGAGATTCCTCTCCGTTCATGCAGGGGCAGTCATGCACAGAAACTACAACCTGAGCCAACGTCTGATCTTTGCCGTGACATCAGATGCATGAGATATTGGTTCAGATGTGCAGGGGGTACCTGCCTTACCCTCGGGCCTGAAGCCCAAGTCTAGTTGTGGTCTCAGACTTCTGTCCACATCTGTCTATGGGTCTGAGTGCAGGTAGGTGCTCAGTTGGGCTCAGATTGCCCCTGTTTTTCCTGGGAAGCCACCACTATTGAGATGGATCAGGGACTTCAGAGGTTTATCCTATTAGAAGGGTTGTGGCCATTGGAATGGGCACACACAATTCCCTAGGAGAGGGCAAGTACAGTCCTCAGGTTTGGCTCCAGGGTCCTGAGCCTGTAGGTTTTGTAGGCCAGAGCTGTTTGGACAGTTGTCTGAAAACACAAACTCGGCTTATGTTTCGGGTCATAGGTATGGCAGGACTGATCTACAGACCATGAAGAGAACACTTCGGGATTTGAAAGAAGGGCGAGTGCGAGGCCCCTGCTCAAGTTTTTGTCTCTGGATATCGTTTCACTCATGGTCGTGAAATTTCTGGGGGACTTCATGGGAAATGGACGAGTCTTACTCTCTTGTGGTTTGGCCCCGTCCAAATAGTTTGGGGGCATTCTATGGGCTGGAAGAAGTCCGTTTTTTGTTGTTGTTGTTGTTGTTGTTTTCTTTTTTAACCTCAGGTGTCCCACCAAATGAGGGATTCCAGAGTAGAGCCCTGGGGAGGGGCGACTGGACAATCAGAAATCTGGTTAAAAATTGGGGCCTAGGGACATGTCAAGCCCATTATGACATCTAATGGTCCAGCAACTGAGAGGACTTACTAGAGGACAGGACTCATGCTGAGGGTCACAATGCGTGTGTATGCCCTCGTCGCACTCAAGAATGGGCGGGGCCTCAGGGTGAATGCTGGTTTCTCCTACACTGAACGTTGGACAACGTGCCAACCACAAGGGTTCTTGCCATGGGTAAGGAGGAGTTCTGATTTCTGCATCACACTCACCCCTGGGCAGTGATTGGAGATAAGGTCTCGGTTCTGAAGCCTGAAAACTGAGGTAGGGAAGAGATGATGACCTAAGGCCATGGCGGGTTTTATGGGCTCAGTGTGCGGTCAGCTTTCTGGGTGTTGGTCAGGAGGTCCGGGTTCAGGTTGTGTTCGACAGTGCATTAGTGCCCAGGATAGACTATATAATTTGGGTAAAGTCGAGTGCTGTGTAGGTTGATCCTCATTTAATGTGCCTGGGCAGCTCATGAGGCAATAATTTTTTTTCTAGAGGGCAGGCAGAGTGCTGCATAGTGGGTCCGGAATTGCCAAACTTGAGGGCTTCGGGGCCAGGAATGTGAGGACGGAAGTCTGAGAAGACAAGCTAGACTTGGGTTTCAGGGCGAGGGCACGGCAGGTACCCCCTGCAGATCTGACCCAATATCTTATGCATCTGAAGTCAGGGCGAGGATCAGACGTTGGCTCAGGTTGGAGTTTCTGTGCATGACGGCCGCTTCATGTAGGGAGCGGAATCTCGAGGCCATTGAGGTTTTCCCACGTTGGGAGTTGTGGGATGCCCCCTTCAAGGATTCCTTCTGCAGGACAATTGAGACCTGTTGGACGTCTCCAGGACATCCCATATGGAATGACTCCAGTGCACCATTCGCGGATGGATGCCTGGGAAGCCTGCCTCGCATTCCAATTGTCTCCTAGCAACAAGACAGTTTAGATATGATGGCTCTCCCGGAGCAACCGGTGTGGCTGAGTTGAAATGCACTTTCCTGATCATGGGTCCTAATGTGTTTTTGTGTCCATGAGGGCCTTGGAATGGGGCGGTGGCTCCGGGACCCTGAAGTACTCTCCTAAGCTTTGGACATGGCTCCCATGCACAGGTTTCCTTGTGGAGACGAGATGAGTTCTGATGGGTGCCTCAGGAAAACCCCTATGCTCGTATTGGAATCAGGCTTTTGAGGACACATGCCTGTAACCCAAAGCAATGGATCCTATTATGGCCTAGGGTCCTGTCTGGTTCAATCTTCTTCTCTGGGGACATCCATCTATGGTATGAGTGGAGGTCGATTATCAGCTGGTGTCAGACAGCCCTTTTTTGTTCCGGGCGACCTACACTATTGCGATGGCCTCAGGGACTTTGGAGGTTTCTCCTAATTTGTACGATTTTGGACAATGGAATGAGCAGAATTCCCATGGATTGGTAGGCACAGTCCTAATGTGTGGCTCCAGGGTGTGTGGCCCAAGACTTTGAGGACAGAAGTCTGAAAACACAAACTCAGCTTAGGTTTGGGGACGTAGGTATGGCAGGCACGATCTATAAGCTATGAGAAGAACTCTTCAGGATATGAAGAAAGTGCGAGTCTGCGGCGCTTGCTCAGGCTTTTGTCTCTGGATTTTGTATCAGCGATGGCCGTGGAATGTCGGGGAGGCCTCCTGGGCCATGGACGAATCTTCCTCTCTGAGGATTTGGCCCGATTCCCAATTGCTTTTCGTCAATCTGTGGGATGGGAGGAGTCATTTCAGTTTTGTTACCTCAGGTGTCCCTCCAAAAGAGGAATTCCAAAGCAAAGCCGTGGGGAAGACTGAAGGGACCACCCGAACTATGGTTAAAAATTGGGGCCTAGGGGCATGGCAAGCCCAATATGCTATCTTTTCATCTAGCCACTGAGTGGCCTTACTTGAGGACTGACTCAGCCTGAGGGTCACAATGTGTGTTTGTGACCAATGTGGCCCGCGAGCATGGGCGGGGCCTCATGGGCCACACTGGTTTCAACTACACTGAACGTTGGACAACATGCCAACCACAAGGTTTCTTGCCATGGGGAAGGAGATCCGATTTCTGTATCACCTTCAACCCTGGGCAGTGATTGGAGATAAGGTCTAGGTTCTGAAACCTGAAAACCGAGTTTGGGAAGAGATGAAGACCTAATGCCATGGCGGCTCCATGTGCTCAGTGTGCGGCCAGCTGTCAGGGAGGGGCCAGGGGTCCAGGCTCAGACTGTGTCAGAAAGGGCATTAGTGCCCTGGTCAGCCTATGTATTTGGGGTACAGCCAAGGTCGGTGCAGGTTGATCCTCATTTGGGGTTACTGGGTAGCCCCAGAGGACAATGTTTTTCTTCTGGAGGGCAGGCAGAGTGCTGCATTTTAGTTCTGGATTGCCAAACTGGATGGCTTGTGGGCCAGTAGTCTGACGACAAAATTCTGAGAACACAAGCTAGGCTTAGGTTACTGGGTGAGGCCATGGCAGGCACAATCTACAGACCTGAATCGAGATCTCGTGCATCTGAAGTCAGGGCGAGGATCAGACGATCGCTCAGGTTGGAGTTTCTGCCCCTGATGGCCCCTTCATGAATGTGGGGGCATCACGAGGCCATGGGGTTTTTCCCACGATGGGAGTTATGAGAAGCTCCAAACTGCAGAGAGTCTTCTGCAGGACAATTGAGACCTGTTGTTTGGGTCCAGGCCAATGATTCTGAGCACAGTTCTAAGGATGGATGGCTGGGTAGCCCACCTCGCATTCCAATTGTCTCCTAGCAACAAGAGAGTTTAGATGCTGGATCTTGTCGAGCAACCGAGGAGGCTGAGTTGAAATGGACTCGCCTGTGGATGGCTCCTAATGTGCTTTTGTGTCTATGCAGACCTTGGAATGAAGCAGTGGCACTGGGGCCCTGATCGTTCTCCTAAACAGATGCTTTGAAACAGCTCCAACGTGCAAGTTTCCCATGTGTAGATGAGATGTTTTCTGATGGCTGAGTCAAGAAACAGCCATATGCTGGTTTTGAAAACCAGGCCTCTGAGGAGAGATGCCTGGAAACCAAAGCAATGGATCTGATTAGTGCCTAGGTTCCAGTTCTTTCCTTTGGACCTCTGGGGACATCTGTCTATTGGTCTGAGTGTAGATAAGTGCTCAGATGGCCTCAGATTGCCCCTGATTTTCCTGGGAAGCCACCACTAGTGAGATGGATCAGGGACGTTGGCGATTTTTCCTATTAGAAGTGTTGTGGCCATCGGAATGGGCACACACAATCCCCTTGGAGAGGGCAAGTATAGTCCTTAGGTTTGGCTCCAGGGACCTGAGCCTGTAGGTTGTGTAGGCCAGGGCTGTTTGGACAGTTGTCTGAAAACACAAACTCGGCTTATGTTTCGGGTCATAGGTATGGCAGGACTGATCTACAGACTTGAGGAGAACTCTTCGTGATTTGAGAAAAGGGCGAGTGTGAGGCTCTTGAGCAAGTTTTTGTCTCTGGATATAGTGTCAATCATGGTGGTGAAATTTCTGCGTGACTTCATGGGAAATGGTCGAGTCTTACTTTCTGGTGGTTTGGCCCTGTACAAAGAGTTTGTGGTCATACTGTGGGATGGAAGAAGTCCGTTATTATGTTGTTGTTGCTTTCTTTTTTAACCTCAGGTGTCCCAACAAATGAGGGATTCCAGAGTAGAGCCCTGGGTAGGGACGACTGGACAACCAGAAATCTGGTTAAAAATTGGGGACTAGGGACATGTCAAGCCCATTATGATATCTAATGGTCCAGCCACTGAGAGGACTTACTAGAGGACAGAACTCATGCTGAGGGTCACAATGCGTGTTTATGCCCTCGTCGCACTCAAAATGGGTGAGGCATCAGGGTGAATGCTGGTTTCTCCTCTACTGAACGTTGGACAAGTGCCAACCACAAGGTTTCTTGCCATGGGTAAGGGGGAGTTCTGATTTCTGCATCACACTCACCCCTGGGCAGTGATTGCAGATAAGGTCTCGTTTTGAAGCCTGAACTGAGGTAGGGAAGAGAAGGCGACCTAAGGCCATGGCAGGTCTGATGTGCTCAATGTGCGGTCAGCTGCCTGATGTTGGTCCGGAGGTTCGGGCTCAGGTTTTGTCAGAGAGTGCATTAGTGCTCTGGTTAGACTATATAATTTGGGTACAGTCGAGTGCCGTGTAGGTTTATCCTCATTTGAGGTGCCTGGGCAGCTCATTAGGCAAGATATTTTTTCTAGAGGGCTGGCAGAGTGCTGCATTGTGGGTCCGGAATTGCCAAACCTGATGTCTCCTGGGCCAATAGTGTGAGGACAGAAGTCTTAGAACACAAGCTAGACTTGGGCTTCAGGCCGATGGCACGGCAGTTACCCCCTGCAGATCGGAACCAATATCTAATGCATCTGAATTCACGGCGAGGATCAGACGTTGGCTCAGGTTGGATTTTCTGTGCATGACTGCCCCTTCATGAACGGACCGGAATCTCAAGGCCATGGAGGTTTTCCCACGTTGGGAGTTGTGGGATTCCCCCTTCATGGATTCCTTCTGAGGGACAATCGAGACTGGTTGGGCAGCTCCAGGACATCCCATAAGGAATGACACCAGATCACCATTGGAGGATGGATGCCAGGGAAGCCCGCCTCGCATTCCAATTGTCTTTTAGCAACAAGACAGGTGAGATCGGATGGCTATGCTGGAGCAACCGGGGTGGCTGAGTTGAATTGGATTTTTCCTCAGAATGGAGACTAAGGTGTGTTTGTGTCCATGAGGGCCTTGGAGGATGGATGCCCAGGTAGACCGCCTCGCATTCCAATTGTCTCCTAGCAACAAGACAGTTGAGATCGAATGGCCTGCGGGAGCAACCTTGGTGGCTGAGTTGAAATGGACTTTCCTGAGGATGGGGCCTAATGTGTTTTTGTGTCCATGAAGGCGTTGGAATGGGGGGGTGGCACCGGGACCCTGAAGTATTCTCCTAACCTTTGGACATAGCTCCCAAGCACAAGTTTCCTTGTGAAGACGATTTTTGTTCTGATGGGTGCCTCAGGAAACCCCCTTTGCTGGTATTGGAATCCGGGATTGAGGAGACATACCTGTAAACCAAATAATGGATCCGATTATGGCCTAGGGTCCTGTCTGGTTCAATCTTCTTCTCTGGGGACATCCATCTATGGTATGAATGGAGGTAGATGCTCCGCTGGTGGCAGACCACCCTTGTTTGTCCCTGGAGACTTACACTATTGGGATGGCTTCCGGGATGTTGGAGTGTTCTCCTAATTTGTACGATTTTGGACAATGGTATGGGCAGAATTCCCATGGATTGGGTAGGCACAGTCCTAATTTGTGGCTCCAGAGGCCCCAGCCTGGAGTGTGTGTGGCCCAGGAATTTGAAGACAGAAGTCTGAAAACACAAAGTCAGCTTAGGTTAGGGGACGTAGGTATGGCAGGTCCAATCTACAACCATGAGAAGAACTCTTCAGGATATGAAAAAAGAGTGATTCTGAGGTGCTTCCTCAGGCATTTGTCTGTGGATTTTGTATCAAAGATGGGCGTCAAATGTGGGAAGACCTCATGGGCCATGGACGAATCTTCCTCTCTGTGGATTTGGCCCGGTCCCAATTTCTTTCCGTGAATCTGTGGGATGGGAGGTCTCCTCTCAGGTTTGTTACCTCAGGTGTACAACCAAAGAGGAATTCCTAAGGAGAGCCCTGGGGAAGAGTGAAGGGACAACCCAAATTATGGTTAAAAAATGGGGCCTAGGGGCATGGCAGGCCCAATATGCTGTCTCTTCTTCCAGCCACTGAGTGGCCTTACTTGAGGACGGGGTTCAGGCTGAGGGTCACAATGTGTGTTTGTGACTAATGTGGCCTGCGAACAGGGGAGGGGCCTCATGTGCCACACTGGTTTAATCTATTTGAATTTTGGACAACATGCTAATCACAAGGTCTCTTGCCATGTTGAAGGAGCTCTGATTTCTTCATCATTTTCAACCCGGGGCAGTGGTTGGAGATAAGGTCTAGGTTCTGAAGCCTGGAAACCGCAGTTGGGAAGAGATGACGAACTAAGGCCATGGCGGGTCTGATGTGCTCAGTGTGCGGTCAGCTGCCTGGGTGTTGGTCCGGAGGTTCTCTTTCAGGTTGTGTCAGACAGTGCATTAGTGCCCAGGTTAGATATATAATTTAGGTACATTCTAGTGCCGTGTAGGTTTATCATCATTTGAGGTGCCTGGGCAACACATTAGGCAATATATTTTTTCTAGAGGGCAAGCAGAGTGCTGCATTGTGGGTCCGGTATTGCCGAACATGAGGGATTCTGGACCAGGAGTGTGAGGACAAGTCTGAGAACAGAAGCTAGACTTGGGCTTCAGGCCGAGGGCATGGCTGGTACCCCTTGCATATCTGAACGAATATCTCATGCTTCTGAAGTTACGGCGAGGTTCAGACGTTGACTCAAGTTGGAGTCTGTGCTGACTGCCCCTTCATGAACGGAGCGGAATCTCAAGGCCATGGAGGTTTTTCCACGTTGGGAGTTTTGGGATGCCCCCTTCAAGGATTCCTTCTGCGGGACAATTGAGACCTGGTGGGCAGCTCCAGGATATCCGATATGGAATGACACCAGAGCACCGTTCGGGGATGGATGCCAGGGAAGCCGGCCTCGCATTCTAATTGCCTCCTAGCAACAAGACAGTTGAGATCTGAAGGCCATGCCGGAGCAACCGGGGTGGCTGAGTTGAAATGGACTTTCCCGAGGATGTGGCCTAATATGTGTTTGTGTCCATGAGAACTTGCAATGGGGCGGTGGCACCGGGACCCTGAAGTATTCTCCTAAGCTTTTGACATAGGTCCCATGCACAAGTTTCCTTGTGGAGACGAGATTTGTTCTGATGGGTGCCTCAGGAAGCCCCCTGCTGGTCTTGGAATCCAGGCTTTTGAGGAGACATGCCTGTAAACAAAAGCAATGGACCCGATTATGGCCTAGGGTACTGTCTGGTTCCATCTTCTTCTCTGGGGACATCCATCTATGGTATGAGTGTAGGTAGATGCTCAGGTGGTGTCAGACTGCCCTTGTTTGTCCCGGGAGACCTACACTATTGGGATGGCCTCGGGAACTTTGGAGGGCTCTCCTAATTTGTACGTTTTTGGACAATGGAATGGGCAGAATTCCCATGGATTGGGTAGACACAGTCCTAATGTGTGGCTCCAGGGGACCCAGGTTGGAGGGTGTGTGGCCCAGGAATTTGAGGACAGAGGTCTGAGAACACAAACTCAGCTTAGGTTTGGGGACGTAGGTATGGCAGGTCCAATCTACAAATCATGTGAAGAACTCTTCAGGATATGAAGAAAGAGCGAGTCTGAGGCACTTGCTCAGGCTTTTGTCTCTGGATTTTTTATCAAAGATGGGCGTGGAATGTGGGGAGGCCTCATGGGCCATGGACGAAACTTCCTATCTGTGGATTTGGCCCGGTCCCAATTTCTTTCCGTCAATCTGTGGGATGGGAGGTCTCCTCTCAGGTTTGTTACCTCAGGTGTCCCAACCAAAGAGGAATTCCTAAGCAGAGCCCTGGGGAAGAGTGAAGTGACAACCCAAATTATCGTTAAAAAATGGGGCTTAGGGGCATGGCAGGCCAAATATGCTGTCTCTTCTTCCAGCCACTGAGTGGCCTTACGTGAGGACGGGGTTCAGGCTGAGGGTCACAATGTGTGTTTGTGACTAATGTTGCCCGCCAGCAGGGGCGGGGCCTCATGTGCCACACTGTTTTCATCTACACTGAACTTTGGACAACATGCCAATCACAAGGTCTCTTGCCATGGGGAAGGAGCTCTGATTTCTGCATCATTTTCAACCCTGGGCAGTGGTTGGAGATAAGGTCTAGTTTCTGAAGCCTGGAAACCGCAGTTGGGAAGAGATGACGAACTAAGGCCATGGCGGGTCTGATGTGCTCAGTTTGCGGGCAGCTGCCTGGGTGTTGGTCCGGAGTTTCGGGTTCAGGTTGTGTCAGACTGTGCATTAGTGCCCAGGTTAGATATATAATTTAGGTACATTCTAGTGCCGTGTAGGTTTATCCTCATTTGATGTGCCTGGGAAACTCATTAGGCAATATATTTTTTTCTAGAGGGCAAGCAGAGTGCTGCATTGTGGGTCCGGTATTGCCGAACATGAGGGATTCTGGACCACGAGTGTGAGGACAAGTCTGAGAACAGAAGCTAGACTTGGGCTTCAGGCCGAAGGCATGGCTGGTACCCCTTGCTGATCTAAACGAATATCTCATGCTTCTGAAGTTATGGCGAGGTTCAGACGTTGGCTCAGGTTGGAGTTTCTGTGCTGACTGCCCCTTCATGAATGGAGCGGAATCTCAAGGCCATGGAGGTTTTCCCACGTTCGGAGTTTTGGAATGCCCCCTTCAAGGATTCCTTCTGCGGGCCAATTGAGACCTGTTGGGCAGCTCCATGTTATCCCATATGGAATGAGTCCAGAGCACCGTTCGGGGATGGATGCCAGGGAAGCCGGCCTCGCATTCTAATTGCCTCCTAGCAACAAGACAGTTGAGATCTGAAGGCTCTGCGGGAGCAACCAGGGTGGCTGAGTTGAAATGGACTTTCCCGAGCATGGGGCCTAATATGTGTTTGTGTCCATGAGAACTTGCAATGGGGCGGTGGCACCGGGACCCTGAAGTATTCTCCTAAGCTTTTGACATAGGTCCCATGCACAAGTTTCCTTGTGGAGACGAGATTTGTTCTGATGGGTGCCTCAGGAAGCCCCCTGCTGGTCTTGGAATCCAGGCTTTTGAGGAGACATGCCTGTAAACAAAAGCAATGGACCCGATTATGGCCTAGGGTACTGTCTGGTTCCATCTTCTTCTCTGGGGACATCCATCTATGGTATGAGTGTAGGTAGATGCTCAGGTGGTGTCAGACTGCCCTTGTTTGTCCCGGGAGACCTACACTATTGGGATGGCCTCGGGAACTTTGGAGGGCTCTCCTAATTTGTACGTTTTTGGACAATGGAATGGGCAGAATTCCCATGGATTGGGTAGACACAGTCCTAATGTGTGGCTCCAGGGGACCCAGGTTGGAGGGTGTGTGGCCCAGGAATTTGAGGACAGAGGTCTGAGAACACAAACTCAGCTTAGGTTTGGGGACGTAGGTATGGCAGGTCCAATCTACAAATCATGTGAAGAACTCTTCAGGATATGAAGAAAGAGCGAGTCTGAGGCACTTGCTCAGGCTTTTGTCTCTGGATTTTTTATCAAAGATGGGCGTGGAATGTGGGGAGGCCTCATGGGCCATGGACGAAACTTCCTATCTGTGGATTTGGCCCGGTCCCAATTTCTTTCCGTCAATCTGTGGGATGGGAGGTCTCCTCTCAGGTTTGTTACCTCAGGTGTCCCAACCAAAGAGGAATTCCTAAGCAGAGCCCTGGGGAAGAGTGAAGTGACAACCCAAATTATCGTTAAAAAATGGGGCTTAGGGGCATGGCAGGCCAAATATGCTGTCTCTTCTTCCAGCCACTGAGTGGCCTTACGTGAGGACGGGGTTCAGGCTGAGGGTCACAATGTGTGTTTGTGACTAATGTTGCCCGCCAGCAGGGGCGGGGCCTCATGTGCCACACTGTTTTCATCTACACTGAACTTTGGACAACATGCCAATCACAAGGTCTCTTGCCATGGGGAAGGAGCTCTGATTTCTGCATCATTTTCAACCCTGGGCAGTGGTTGGAGATAAGGTCTAGTTTCTGAAGCCTGGAAACCGCAGTTGGGAAGAGATGACGAACTAAGGCCATGGCGGGTCTGATGTGCTCAGTTTGCGGGCAGCTGCCTGGGTGTTGGTCCGGAGTTTCGGGTTCAGGTTGTGTCAGACTGTGCATTAGTGCCCAGGTTAGATATATAATTTAGGTACATTCTAGTGCCGTGTAGGTTTATCCTCATTTGATGTGCCTGGGAAACTCATTAGGCAATATATTTTTTTCTAGAGGGCAAGCAGAGTGCTGCATTGTGGGTCCGGTATTGCCGAACATGAGGGATTCTGGACCACGAGTGTGAGGACAAGTCTGAGAACAGAAGCTAGACTTGGGCTTCAGGCCGAAGGCATGGCTGGTACCCCTTGCTGATCTAAACGAATATCTCATGCTTCTGAAGTTATGGCGAGGTTCAGACGTTGGCTCAGGTTGGAGTTTCTGTGCTGACTGCCCCTTCATGAATGGAGCGGAATCTCAAGGCCATGGAGGTTTTCCCACGTTCGGAGTTTTGGAATGCCCCCTTCAAGGATTCCTTCTGCGGGCCAATTGAGACCTGTTGGGCAGCTCCATGTTATCCCATATGGAATGAGTCCAGAGCACCGTTCGGGGATGGATGCCAGGGAAGCCGGCCTCGCATTCTAATTGCCTCCTAGCAACAAGACAGTTGAGATCTGAAGGCTCTGCGGGAGCAACCAGGGTGGCTGAGTTGAAATGGACTTTCCCGAGCATGGGGCCTAATATGTGTTTGTGTCCATGAGGGCCTTGGAATGGGGCGGTGGCACCGGGACTCTGAAGTATTCTCCTAAGCTTTTGACATAGGTCCCATGCACAAGTTTCCTTGTGGAGACGAGATTTGTTCTGATGGGTGCCTCAGGAAGCCCCCTGCTGGTCTTGGAATCCAGGCTTTTGAGGAGACATGCCTGTAAACAAAAGCAATGGACCCGATTATGGCCTAGGGTACTGTCTGGTTCCATCTTCTTCTCTGGGGACATCCATCTATGGTATGAGTGTAGGTAGATGCTCAGGTGGTGTCAGACTGCCCTTGTTTGTCCCGGGAGACCTACACTATTGGGATGGCCTCGGGAACTTTGGAGGGCTCTCCTAATTTGTACGTTTTTGGACAATGGAATGGGCAGAATTCCCATGGATTGGGTAGACACAGTCCTAATGTGTGGCTCCAGGGGACCCAGGTTGGAGGGTGTGTGGCCCAGGAATTTGAGGACAGAGGTCTGAGAACACAAACTCAGCTTAGGTTTGGGGACGTAGGTATGGCAGGTCCAATCTACAAATCATGTGAAGAACTCTTCAGGATATGAAGAAAGAGCGAGTCTGAGGCACTTGCTCAGGCTTTTGTCTCTGGATTTTTTATCAAAGATGGGCGTGGAATGTGGGGAGGCCTCATGGGCCATGGACGAAACTTCCTATCTGTGGATTTGGCCCGGTCCCAATTTCTTTCCGTCAATCTGTGGGATGGGAGGTCTCCTCTCAGGTTTGTTACCTCAGGTGTCCCAACCAAAGAGGAATTCCTAAGCAGAGCCCTGGGGAAGAGTGAAGTGACAACCCAAATTATCGTTAAAAAATGGGGCTTAGGGGCATGGCAGGCCAAATATGCTGTCTCTTCTTCCAGCCACTGAGTGGCCTTACGTGAGGACGGGGTTCAGGCTGAGGGTCACAATGTGTGTTTGTGACTAATGTTGCCCGCCAGCAGGGGCGGGGCCTCATGTGCCACACTGTTTTCATCTACACTGAACTTTGGACAACATGCCAATCACAAGGTCTCTTGCCATGGGGAAGGAGCTCTGATTTCTGCATCATTTTCAACCCTGGGCAGTGGTTGGAGATAAGGTCTAGTTTCTGAAGCCTGGAAACCGCAGTTGGGAAGAGATGACGAACTAAGGCCATGGCGGGTCTGATGTGCTCAGTTTGCGGGCAGCTGCCTGGGTGTTGGTCCGGAGTTTCGGGTTCAGGTTGTGTCAGACTGTGCATTAGTGCCCAGGTTAGATATATAATTTAGGTACATTCTAGTGCCGTGTAGGTTTATCCTCATTTGATGTGCCTGGGAAACTCATTAGGCAATATATTTTTTTCTAGAGGGCAAGCAGAGTGCTGCATTGTGGGTCCGGTATTGCCGAACATGAGGGATTCTGGACCACGAGTGTGAGGACAAGTCTGAGAACAGAAGCTAGACTTGGGCTTCAGGCCGAAGGCATGGCTGGTACCCCTTGCTGATCTAAACGAATATCTCATGCTTCTGAAGTTATGGCGAGGTTCAGACGTTGGCTCAGGTTGGAGTTTCTGTGCTGACTGCCCCTTCATGAATGGAGCGGAATCTCAAGGCCATGGAGGTTTTCCCACGTTCGGAGTTTTGGAATGCCCCCTTCAAGGATTCCTTCTGCGGGCCAATTGAGACCTGTTGGGCAGCTCCATGTTATCCCATATGGAATGAGTCCAGAGCACCGTTCAGGGATGGATGCCAGGGAAGCCGGCCTCGCATTCTAATTGTCTCCTAGCAACAAGACAGTTGAGATCTGAAGGCTCTGCGGGAGCAACCAGGGTGGCTGAGTTGAAATGGACTTTCCCGAGCATGGGGCCTAATATGCTTTTGTGTCCATGAGGGCCTTGGAATGGGGCGGTGGCACCGGGACTCTGAAGTTTTCTCCTAAGCTTTTGACATAGGTCCCATGCACAAGTTTCCTTGTGGAGACGAGATTTGTTCTGATGGGTGCCTCTGGAAACCCGCTTTGCTGGTCTTGGAATCCAGGCTTTTGAGGAGACATGCCTGTAAACCAAAGCAATGGATCTGATTATGGCCTAGGGTCCTGTCTGGTTCCATCTTCTTCTCTGGGGACATCCATCTATGGTATGAGTGTAGGTAGATGCTCAGGTGGTGTCAGACCGCCCTTGTTTGTCCCGGGAGACCTACACTATTGGGATGGCCTCGGGAACTTTGGAGGGTTCTCCTAATTTGTAGGATTTTGGACAATGGAATGGGCTGAATTCCCATGGATTGGGTAGGCACATTCCTAATGTGTGGCTCCAGGGGCCCCAGGTTGGAGGGTGTGTGGCACAGGAATTTGAGGACAGAGGTCTGAAAACACAAACTCAGCTTAGGTTGGGGACGAAGGTATGGCAGGTCCAATCTACAAATCATGTGAAGAACTCTTCAGGATATGAAGAAAGAGCGAGTCTGAGGCACGTGCTCAGGCTTTTGTCTCTGGATTTTGTATCAAAGATGGGCATGGGATGTGGGGAGGCCTCATGGTCCATGGACGAATCTTCCTCTCTGTGGATTTGGCCCGGTCCCAATTTCTTTCCGTCAATCTGTGGGATGGGAGGTCTCCTCTCAGGTTTGTTACCTCAGGTGTCCCAACCAAAGAGGAATTCCAAAGCAGAGCCCTGGGGAAGAGTGAAGGGACAACCCAAACAATGGTTATAAATTGGGGCCTAGGGGCATGGCAGACCCAATATGCTGTCTCTTCATCCAGCCACTGAGTGGCCTTACTTAAAGACTGGGCACAGGCTGAGGGTCAGCATGTGTGTTTGTGACCAATGTGGCCCGCGAGCATGGGCGGGGGCTCAAGGGCCACACTGGTTTCAACTACAAGAACTTTGGATAACATGCCAATCACAAGGTCTCTTGCCATGGGGAAGGAGCTCTGATTTCTGCATCATTTTCAACCCTCGGCAGTGTTTGGAGATAAGGTCTACGTTCTGAAGACGGAAAACCGCAGTTGGGAAGAGATGACGACCTAAGGCCATGGCGGGTCTGATGTGCTCAGTGTGCGGTCAGCTGCCTGGTTGTTGGTCCGGAGGTTCGGGTTCATGTTGTGTCAGACAGTGAATTAGTACCCAGGTTAGACTATATAATTCAGGTACAGTCGAGAGCCGTGTAGGTTTATCCTCATTTGAGGTGCCTGGGCTACTCATTAGGCAATATATTTTTTCTAGAGGCAGGCAGAGTGCTGCATTGTGGGTCCGGTATTGCCAAACATGAGGGATTCTGGACCAGGAGTGTGAGGACAAGTCTGAGAACAGAAGCTAGACTTGGGCTTCAGGCCGAGGGCACGGCTGGTACCCCCTGCAGATCTGAACGAATATATCATGCTTCTGAAATCACGGCGAGGATCAGACGTTGGCTCGGGTTGGAGTTTCTGTGCATGACTGCCCCTTCATGAACGGAGCGGAATCTCAAGGCCATGGAGGTTTTCCCACGTTGGGAGTTGTGGGATGCCCCCTTCAAGGCTTCCTTCTGCGGGACAATTGAGACCTGCTGGGCAGCTCCAGGATATCCCATATGGAAGGACTCCAGAGCACCGTTTGGGGTGGATGCCTGGGAAGCGGGCCTCGCATTCCAAATGTTTCCTAGCAACAAGACAGTTGAGATCGGATAGCTCTGCGGGAGCAACCCGTGTGGCTGAGTTGAAATGGACTTTATGGATCGGGCCCATTGTGTGTTTGTGTCCATGAGGGCCTTGGAATGGGGCGTTGGCACCGGGACCCTGAAGTATTCTCCTAAGCTTTTGACATACCTCCCATGCACAAGTTTCCTTGTGGAGATGAGATTTGTTCTGAGGGGTGCCTCAGGAAACCCCCTATGCTGGTATTGGAATCCAGGCTTTTGAGGAGACATGCCTGTAAACCAAAACAATGGATCCGATTATGGCCTAGGGTCCTGTCTGGTTCAATCTTCTTCTCTGGTGATATCCATCTATGGAATGAGTGGAGGGAGATGCTCACCTGGTGTCACACCGCCCTTGTTTGTCCCTGGAGACCTACACTATTGGGATGGCCTCGGGGACTTTGGAGAGTTTTCTTAATTGGTGAGATTTTGGACAATGGAATGGGCAGAATTCCCATGGATTGGGTAGGCACAGTCCTAATGTGTGGCTCCAGGGGCCCCAGCCTGGAGGGTGTGCGGCCCAGGACTTTGAGGACAGAAGTCTGAAAACACAAACTCAGCTAAGGTTTTGGGACGTAGGTATGGGAGGCCCAATCTACAAACCATGAGAAGTACCCCTCAGGATATGAAGAAAGAGCGAGTCTGAGGCACTTGCTCAGGCTTTTGTCTCTGGATTTTGTATCAACAATGGCTGTAGAATGTGGGGAGGCCTCATGGGATATGGACGAATCTTCCTCTCTGTGGATTTGGCCCGGTCCCAATAGTTTTTCTTCAATTGTCGGATGGGATGTCTCCTTTCAGGTTTATTACTTCAGGTGTCCGAACAAAATAGGAATTCCAAAGCAGAGCCCTGGGGAAGAGTGAAGGGACAACCCAAACTATGGTTAAAATTTGGGGCCTAGGTGCATGGCAGGCCCAATATGCTGTCTCTTCATCCAGCCACTGAGAGGCCTTACTTGAGGACTGGGCTCATGCTGAGGGTCACAATGTGTGTTTGTGACCAATGTGGCCCGCGAGCATGGGCGGGGCCTCATGGGCCACACTGGTTTCAACTACACTGGACTTTGGACAACCTGCCAAACACAAGGTCTCTGGCCATGGGGAATGTGTTCTGATATCTGCATCATTTTCAACCCTGGGCAGTGGTTGGAGATAAGGTCTAGGTTCTGAAGCCTGAAAAACCGAAGTTGGGAGGAGATGACGACCTAAGGCCATGGCGGGTCTGATATGCTCAGTGTGCGGTCAGCTGCCTGGGTGTTGGTCAGGAGGTTCGGGCTCAGGTTGTGTCAGTCAGTGCATTAGTCCCAGGTTAGACTATATGATTTGGGTACAGTCGAGTGCCGTATAGGTTTATCCTCATTTGAGGTGCCTGGGGAGCTCAATAGGCAAGATATTTTTTCTAGAGGGCAGGCAGAGTGCTGCACTTTGGTTCCAGAATTGCCAAACTTGAGGGCTTCTGGGCCAGGAGTGTGAGGACAGAAGTCTGAGAACACAAGCTAGACTTGGGCTTCAGGCCGAGGGCACGGCAGGTACCTCCTGCAGATCTGAACCAATATTTCATGCATCTGAAGTCACGGCGAGGATCAGACGTTGGCTCGGGTTGGAGTTTCTGTGCATGACTGCCCCTTCATGAACGGAGCGGAATCTCAAGGCCATGGAGGTTTTCCCACGTTGGGAGTTGTGGGATGCCCCCTTCAAGGATTCCTTCTGCGGGACAATTGAGACCTGTTGGTCAGCTCCAGGACATCCCATATGGAATGACTCCAGAGCACCGTTCGAGGATCGATGCCAGGGAATCCCGCCTCGCATTCCAATTTTCTCCCAGCAACAAGACAGTTGAGTTTTGATGGCTCTGCGGGAGCAATCGGGGCGGCTGTGTTGAAATGGACTTTCCCGAGGTTGGGGCCTAATGTGTGTTTGTGTCCATGAGGGCCTTGGAATGGGGTGGTGACACCGGGACCCTGAAGTATTCTCCTAAGCTTTTGACATAGGTCCCAAGCACAAGTTTCCTTGTGGAAACGAGATTTGTTCTGAGGGGTGCCTCAGAAACCCCCTATGCTGGTCTTGGAATCCAGGCTTTTGAGGAGACATGTCTGTAAACCAAAGCAATGGATCCGAATATGGCCTAGGGTCCTGTCTGGTTCCATCTTCTTCTCTGGGGATATCCATTTATGATATGAGTGGAGGTAGATGCTCGGCTGGTGTCAGACCGCCCTTGTTTGTCCCCGGAGACCTACACTATTGGGATGGCCTCGGGGACTTTGGAGAGTTCTCCTAATTTGTACGATTTTGGATAATGGAATGGGCAGAATTCCCATGTATTGGGTAGGCACAGTCCTAATGTTTGGCTCCAGAGGCCCCAGCCTGGAGGGTGTGTGGCCCAGGAATCTGAGGACAGAAATCTGAAAACACAAACTCAGCTTAGTTTGGGAACGTAGGTATGGCAGGGCCAATCTACAAACCATGAGAAGCACTCTTCAGGATATGAAGAAAGAGCGAGTCTGAGGCGCTTGCTCAGGCTTTTCTCTCTGGATTTTGTATCAAAGATGGGCGTGGAACGTGGGGAGGCCTCATGGGCCATGGACGAATCTTCCTCTCTGTGGATTTGGCCCGGTCCCAATTTCTTTCCGTCAATCTGTGGGATGGGAGGTCTCCTCTCAGGTTTGTTACCTCAGGTGTCCCAACCAAAGAGGAATTCCAAAGCAGAGCCCTGGGGAAGAGTGAAGGGACAACCCAAACGATGGTTATAAATTGGGGCCTAGGGGCATGGCAGACCCAATATGCTGTCTCTTCATCTAGCCACTGAGTGGCCTTACTTAAAGACTGGGCACAGGCTGAGGGTCAGCATGTGTGTTTGTGACCAATGTGGCCCGCGAGCATGGGCGGGGCCTCATGGGCCACACTGGTTTCAACTACACTGAACTTTGGATAACATGCCAATCACAAGGTCTCTTGCCATGGGGAAGGAGCTCTGATTTCTGCATCATTTTCAACCCTGGGCAGTGTTTGGAGATAAGGTCTACGTTCTGAAGCCTGAAAACCGCAGTTGGGAAGAGATGACGACCTAAGGCCATGGCGGGTCTGATGTGCTCAGTGTGCGGTCAGCTGCCTGGTTGTTGGTCCGGAGGTTCGGGTTCATGTTGTGTCAGACAGTGAATTAGTACCCAGGTTAGACTATATAATTCAGGTACAGTCGAGAGCCGTGTAGGTTTATCCTCATTTGAGGTGCCTGGGCTACTCATTAGGCAATATATTTTTTCTAGAGGCAGGCAGAGTGCTGCATTGTGGGTCCGGTATTGCCAAACATGAGGGATTCTGGACCAGGAGTGTGAGGACAAGTCTGAGAACAGAAGCTAGACTTGGGCTTCAGGCCGAGGGCACGGCTGGTACCCCCTGCAGATCTGAACGAATATCTCATGCTTCTGAAGTCACGGCGAGGATCAGACGTTGGCTCGGGTTGGAGTTTCTGTGCATGACTGCCCCTTCATGAATGGAGCGGAATCTCAAGGCCATGGAGGTTTTCCCACGTCGGGAGTTGTGGGATGCCCCCTTCAAGGATTCCTTCTGCGGGACAATTGAGACCTGTTGGGCAGCTCCAGGATATCCCATATGGAAGGACTCCAGAGCACCGTTTGGGGTGGATGCCTGGGAAGCGGGCCTCGCATTCCAAATGTCTCCTAGCAACAAGACAGTTGAGATCGGATAGCTCTGCGGGAGCAACCGGCGTGGCTGAGTTGAAATGGACTTTTAGGATCGGGCCCATTGTGTGTTTGTGTCCATGAGGGCCTTGGAATGGGGCGTTGGCACCGGGACCCTGAAGTATTCTCCTAAGCTTTTGACATACCTCCCATGCACAAGTTTCCTTGTGGAGATGAGATTTGTTCTGAGGGGTGCCTCAGGAAACCCCCTATGCTGGTATTGGAATCCAGGCTTTTGAGGAGACATGCCTGTAAACCAAAACAATGGATCCGATTATGGCCTAGGGTCCTGTCTGGTTCAATCTTCTTCTCTGGTGATATCCATCTATGGAATGAGTGGAGGGAGATGCTCACCTGGTGTCACACCGCCCTTGTTTGTCCCTGGAGACCTACACTATTGGGATGGCCTCAGGGACTTTGGAGAGTTTTCTTAATTGGTGAGATTTTGGACAATGGAATGGGCAGAATTCCCATGGATTGGGTAGGCACAGTCCTAATGTGTGGCTCCAGGGGCCCCAGCCTGGAGGGTGTGCGGCCCAGGACTTTGAGGACAGAAGTCTGAAAACACAAACTCAGCTAAGGATTTGGGACGTAGGTATGGGAGGCCCAATCTAAAAAACCATGAGAAGTACCCCTCAGGATATGAAGAAAGAGCGAGTCTGAGGCGCTTGCTCAGGCTTTTCTCTCTGGATTTTGTATCAAAGATGGGCGTGGAACGTGGGGAGGCCTCATGGGCCATGGACGAATCTTCCTCTCTGTGGATTTGGCCCGGTCCCAATTTCTTTCCGTCAATCTGTGGGATGGGAGGTCTCCTCTCAGGTTTGTTACCTCAGGTGTCCCAACCAAAGAGGAATTCCAAAGCAGAGCCCTGGGGAAGAGTGAAGGGACAACCCAAACGATGGTTATAAATTGGGGCCTAGGGGCATGGCAGACCCAATATGCTGTCTCTTCATCTAGCCACTGAGTGGCCTTACTTAAAGACTGGGCACAGGCTGAGGGTCAGCATGTGTGTTTGTGACCAATGTGGCCCGCGAGCATGGGCGGGGCCTCATGGGCCACACTGGTTTCAACTACACTGAACTTTGGATAACATGCCAATCACAAGGTCTCTTGCCATGGGGAAGGAGCTCTGATTTCTGCATCATTTTCAACCCTGGGCAGTGTTTGGAGATAAGGTCTACGTTCTGAAGCCTGAAAACCGCAATTGGGAAGAGATGACGACCTAAGGCCATGGCGGGTCTGATGTGCTCAGTGTGCGGTCAGCTGCCTGGTTGTTGGTCCGGAGGTTCGGGTTCATGTTGTGTCAGACAGTGAATTAGTACCCAGGTTAGACTATATAATTCAGGTACAGTCGAGAGCCGTGTAGGTTTATCCTCATTTGAGGTGCCTGGGCTACTCATTAGGCAATATATTTTTTCTAGAGGCAGGCAGAGTGCTGCATTGTGGGTCCGGTATTGCCAAACATGAGGGATTCTGGACCAGGAGTGTGAGGACAAGTCTGAGAACAGAAGCTAGACTTGGGCTTCAGGCCGAGGGCACGGCTGGTACCCCCTGCAGATCTGAACGAATATCTCATGCTTCTGAAGTCACGGCGAGGATCAGACGTTGGCTCGGGTTGGAGTTTCTGTGCATGACTGCCCCTTCATGAACGGAGCGGAATCTCAAGGCCATGGAGGTTTTCCCACGTCGGGAGTTGTGGGATGCCCCCTTCAAGGATTCCTTCTGCGGGACAATTGAGACCTGTTGGGCAGCTCCAGGATATCCCATATGGAAGGACTCCAGAGCACCGTTTGGGGTGGATGCCTGGGAAGCGGGCCTCGCATTCCAAATGTCTCCTAGCAACAAGACAGTTGAGATCGGATAGCTCTGCGGGAGCAACCGGCGTGGCTGAGTTGAAATGGACTTTTAGGATCGGGCCCATTGTGTGTTTGTGTCCATGAGGGCCTTGGAATGGGGCGTTGGCACCGGGACCCTGAAGTATTCTCCTAAGCTTTTGACATACCTCCCATGCACAAGTTTCCTTGTGGAGATGAGATTTGTTCTGAGGGGTGCCTCAGGAAACCCCCTATGCTGGTATTGGAATCCAGGCTTTTGAGGAGACATGCCTGTAAACCAAAACAATGGATCCGATTATGGCCTAGGGTCCTGTCTGGTTCAATCTTCTTCTCTGGTGATATCCATCTATGGAATGAGTGGAGGGAGATGCTCACCTGGTGTCACACCGCCCTTGTTTGTCCCTGGAGACCTACACTATTGGGATGGCCTCGGGTACTTTGGAGAGTTTTCTTAATTGGTGAGATTTTGGACAATGGAATGGGCAGAATTCCCATGGATTGGGTAGGCACAGTCCTAATGTGTGGCTCCAGGGGCCCCAGCCTGGAGGGTGTGCGGCCCAGGACTTTGAGGACAGAAGTCTGAAAACACAAACTCAGCTAAGGATTTGGGACGTAGGTATGGGAGGCCCAATCTAAAAAACCATGAGAAGTACCCCTCAGGATATGAAGAAAGAGCGAGTCTGAGGCACTTGCTCAGGCTTTTGTCTCTGGATTTTGTATCAACAATGGCTGTAGAATGTGGGGAGGCCTCATGGGATATGGACGAATCTTCCTCTCTGTGGATTTGGCCTGGTCCCAATAGTTTTTCTTCAATTGTCGGATGGGATGTCTCCTTTCAGGTTTATTACCTCAGGTGTCCGATCAAAATAGGAATTCCAAAGCAGAGCCCTGGGGAAGAGTGAAGGGACAACCCAAACTATGGTTAAAAATTGGGGCCTAGGTGCATGGCAGGCCCAATATGCTGTCTCTTCATCCAGCCACTGAGAGGCCTTACTTGAGGACTGGGCTCATGCTGAGGGTCACAATGTGTGTTTGTGACCAATGTGGCCCGCGAGCATGGGCGGGGCCTCATGGGCCACACTGGTTTCAACTACACTGGACTTTGGACAACCTGCCAAACACAAGGTCTCTGGCCATGGGGAATGTGTTCTGATATCTGCATCATTTTCAACCCTGGGCAGTGGTTGGAGATAAGGTCTAGGTTCTGAAGCCTGAAAAACCGAAGTTGGGAAGAGATGACGACCTAAGGCCATGGCGGGTCTGATATGCTCATTGTGCGGTCAGCTGCCTGGGTGTTGGTCAGGAGGTTCGGGCTCAGGTTGTGTCAGTCAGTGCATTAGTCCCAGGTTAGACTATATGATTTGGGTACAGTCGAGTGCCGTATAGGTTTATCCTCATTTGAGGTGCCTGGGGAGCTCAATAGGCAAGATATTTTTTCTAGAGGGCAGGCAGAGTGCTGCACTTTGGTTCCAGAATTGCCAAACTTGAGGGCTTCTGGGCCAGGAGTGTGAGGACAGAAGTCTGAGAACACAAGCTAGACTTGGGCTTCAGGCCGAGGGCACGGCAGGTACCTCCTGCAGATCTGAACCAATATTTCATGCATCTGAAGTCACGGCGAGGATCAGACGTTGGCTCGGGTTGGAGTTTCTGTGCATGACTGCCCCTTCATGAACGGAGCGGAATCTCAAGGCCATGGAGGTTTTCCCACGTTGGGAGTTGTGGGATGCCCCCTTCAAGGATTCCTTCTGCGGGACAATTGAGACCTGTTGGGCAGCTCCAGGATATCCCATATGGAAGGACTCCAGAGCACCGTTCGGGGTGGATGCCTGGGAAGCGGGCCTCGCATTCCAAATGTCTCCTAGCAACAAGACAGTTGAGATAGGATAGCTCTGCGGGAGCAACTGGCGTGGCTGAGTTGAAATGGACTTTTAGGGTTGGCCCCATTGTGTGTTTGTGTCCATGAGGGCCTTGGAATGGGGCGTTGGCACCGGGACCCTGAAGTATTCTCCTAAGCTTTTGACATACCTCCCATGCACAAGTTTCCTTGTGGAGATGAGATTTGTTCTGAGGGGTGCCTCATAAAACCCCCTATGCTGGTTGGAAACCAGGCTTTTGAGGAGACATGCCTGTAAACCAAAACAATGGATCCAATTATGGCCTAGGGTCCTGTCTCGTTCAAACTTCTTCTCTGGTGATATCCATCTATGAAATGAGTGGAGGGAGATGCTCACCTGGTGTCACACCGCCCTTGTTTGTCCCTGGAGACCTACACTATTGGGATGGCCTCGGGTACTTTGGAGAGTTTTCTTAATTGGTGAGATTTTGGACAATGGAATGGGCAGAATTCCCATGGATTGGGTAGGCACAGTCCTAATGTGTGGCTCAGGGGCCCCAGCCTGGAGGGTGTGTGGCCCAGGACTTTGAGGACAGAAGTCTGAAAAACAAACTCAGCTAAGGTTTTGGGACGTAGGTATGGGAGGCCCAATCTACAAACCATGAGAAGTACCCCTCAGGATATGAAGAAAGAGCGAGTCTGAGGCACTTGCTCAGGCTTTTGTCTCTGGATTTTGTATCAACAATGGCTGTAGAATGTGGGGAGGCCTCATGGGATATGGACGAATCTTCCTCTCTGTGGATTTGGCCCGGTCCCAATAGTTTTTCTTCAATTGTCGGATGGGAGGTCTCCTTTCAGGTTTATTACCTCAGGTGTCCGAACAAAATAGGAATTCCAAAGCAGAGCCCTGGGGAAGAGTGAAGGGACAACCCAAACTATGGTTAAAAATTGGGGCCTAGGTGCATGGCAGGCCCAATATGCTGTCTCTTCATCCAGCCACTGAGAGGCCTTACTTGAGGACTGGGCTCATGCTGAGGGTCACAATGTGTGTTTGTGACCAATGTGGCCCGCGAGCATGGGCGGGGCCTCATGGGCCACACTGGTTTCAACTACACTGGACTTTGGACAACCTGCCAAACACAAGGTCTCTGGCCATGGGGAATGTGTTCTGATATCTGCATCATTTTCAACCCTGGGCAGTGGTTGGAGATAAGGTCTAGGTTCTGAAGCCTGAAAAACCGAAGTTGGGAGGAGATGACGACCTAAGGCCATGGCGGGTCTGATATGCTCAGTGTGCGGTCAGCTGCCTGGGTGTTGGTCAGGAGGTTCGGGCTCAGGTTGTGTCAGTCAGTGCATTAGTCCCAGGTTAGACTATATGATTTGGGTACAGTCGAGTGCCGTATAGGTTTATCCTCATTTGAGGTGCCTGGGGAGCTCAATAGGCAAGATATTTTTTCTAGAGGGCAGGCAGAGTGCTGCACTTTGGTTCCAGAATTGCCAAACTTGAGGGCTTCTAGGCCAGGAGTGTGAGGACAGAAGTCTGAGAACACAAGCTAGACTTGGGCTTCAGGCCGAGGGCACGGCAGGTACCTCCTGCAGATCTGAACCAATATTTCATGCATCTGAAGTCACGGCGAGGATCAGACGTTGGCTCGGGTTGGAGTTTCTGTGCATGACTGCCCCTTCATGAACGGAGCGGAATCTCAAGGCCATGGAGGTTTTCCCACGTTGGGAGTTGTGGGATGCCCCCTTCAAGGATTCCTTCTGCGGGACAATTGAGACCTGTTGGTCAGCTCCAGGACATCCCATATGGAATGACTCCAGAGCACCGTTCGAGGATCGATGCCAGGGAATCCCGCCTCGCATTCCAATTTTCTCCCAGCAACAAGACAGTTGAGTTTTGATGGCTCTGCGGGAGCAATCGGGGCGGCTGTGTTGAAATGGACTTTCCCGAGGTTGGGGCCTAATGTGTGTTTGTGTCCATGAGGGCCTTGGAATGGGGTGGTGACACCGGGACCCTGAAGTATTCTCCTAAGCTTTTGACATAGGTCCCAAGCACAAGTTTCCTTGTGGAAACGAGATTTGTTCTGAGGGGTGCCTCAGAAACCCCCTATGCTGGTCTTGGAATCCAGGCTTTTGAGGAGACATGTCTGTAAACCAAAGCAATGGATCCGAATATGGCCTAGGGTCCTGTCTGGTTCCATCTTCTTCTCTGGGGATATCCATTTATGATATGAGTGGAGGTAGATGCTCGGCTGGTGTCAGACCGCCCTTGTTTGTCCCCGGAGACCTACACTATTGGGATGGCCTCGGGGACTTTGGAGAGTTCTCCTAATTTGTACGATTTTGGATAATGGAATGGGCAGAATTCCCATGTATTGGGTAGGCACAGTCCTAATGTTTGGCTCCAGAGGCCCCAGCCTGGAGGGTGTGTGGCCCAGGAATCTGAGGACAGAAATCTGAAAACACAAACTCAGCTTAGTTTGGGAACGTAGGTATGGCAGGGCCAATCTACAAACCATGAGAAGCACTCTTCAGGATATGAAGAAAGAGCGAGTCTGAGGCGCTTGCTCAGGCTTTTCTCTCTGGATTTTGTATCAAAGATGGGCGTGGAACGTGGGGAGGCCTCATGGGCCATGGACGAATCTTCCTCTCTGTGGATTTGGCCCGGTCCCAATTTCTTTCCGTCAATCTGTGGGATGGGAGGTCTCCTCTCAGGTTTGTTACCTCAGGTGTCCCAACCAAAGAGGAATTCCAAAGCAGAGCCCTGGGGAAGAGTGAAGGGACAACCCAAACGATGGTTATAAATTGGGGCCTAGGTGCATGGCAGACCCAATATGCTGTCTCTTCATCCAGCCACTGAGTGGCCTTACTTAAAGACTGGGCACAGGCTGAGGGTCAGCATGTGTGTTTGTGACCAATGTGGCCCGCGAGCATGGGCGGGGCCTCATGGGCCACACTGGTTTCAACTACACTGAACTTTGGATAACATGCCAATCACAAGGTCTCTTGCCATGGGGAAGGAGCTCTGATTTCTGCATCATTTTCAACCCTGGGCAGTGTTTGGAGATAAGGTCTACGTTCTGAAGCCTGAAAACCGCAGTTGGGAAGAGATGACGACCTAAGGCCATGGCGGGTCTGATGTGCTCAGTGTGCGGTCAGCTGCCTGGTTGTTGGTCCGGAGGTTCGGGTTCATGTTGTGTCAGACAGTGAATTAGTACCCAGGTTAGACTATATAATTCAGGTACAGTCGAGAGCCGTGTAGGTTTATCCTCATTTGAGGTGCCTGGGCTACTCATTAGGCAATATATTTTTTCTAGAGGCAGGCAGAGTGCTGCATTGTGGGTCCGGTATTGCCAAACATGAGGGATTCTGGACCAGGAGTGTGAGGACAAGTCTGAGAACAGAAGCTAGACTTGGGCTTCAGGCCGAGGGCACGGCTGGTACCCCCTGCAGATCTGAACGAATATCTCATGCTTCTGAAGTCACGGCGAGGATCAGACGTTGGCTCGGGTTGGAGTTTCTGTGCATGATTGCCCCTTCATGAACGGAGCGGAATCTCAAGGCCATGGAGGTTTTCCCACGTCGGGAGTTGTGGGATGCCCCCTTCAAGGATTCCTTCTGCGGGACAATTGAGACCTGTTGGGCAGCTCCAGGATATCCCATATGGAAGGACTCCAGAGCACCGTTCGGGGTGGATGCCTGGGAAGCGGGCCTCGCATTCCAAATGTCTCCTAGCAACAAGACAGTTGAGATAGGATAGCTCTGCGGGAGCAACTGGCGTGGCTGAGTTGAAATGGACTTTTAGGGTTGGGCCCATTGTGTGTTTGTGTCCATGAGGGCCTTGGAATGGGGCGTTGGCACCGGGACCCTGAAGTATTCTCCTAAGCTTTTGACATACCTCCCATGCACAAGTTTCCTTGTGGAGATGAGATTTGTTCTGAGGGGTGCCTCATAAAACCCCCTATGCTGGTTGGAAACCAGGCTTTTGAGGAGACATGCCTGTAAACCAAAACAATGGATCCAATTATGGCCTAGGGTCCTGTCTCGTTCAAACTTCTTCTCTGGTGATATCCATCTATGAAATGAGTGGAGGGAGATGCTCACCTGGTGTCACACCGCCCTTGTTTGTCCCTGGAGACCTACACTATTGGGATGGCCTCGGGTACTTTGGAGAGTTTTCTTAATTGGTGAGATTTTGGACAATGGAATGGGCAGAATTCCCATGGATTGGGTAGGCACAGTCCTAATGTGTGGCTCAGGGGCCCTGCCTGGAGGGTGTGTGGCCCAGGACTTTGAGGACAGAAGTCTGAAAAACAAACTCAGCTAAGGTTTTGGGACGTAGGTATGGGAGGCCCAATCTACAAACCATGAGAAGTACCCCTCAGGATATGAAGAAAGAGCGAGTCTGAGGCACTTGCTCAGGCTTTTGTCTCTGGATTTTGTATCAACAATGGCTGTAGAATGTGGGGAGGCCTCATGGGATATGGACGAATCTTCCTCTCTGTGGATTTGGCCCGGTCCCAATAGTTTTTCTTCAATTGTCGGATGGGAGGTCTCCTTTCAGGTTTATTACCTCAGGTGTCCGAACAAAATAGGAATTCCAAAGCAGAGCCCTGGGGAAGAGTGAAGGGACAACCCAAACTATGGTTAAAAATTGGGGCCTAGGTGCATGGCAGGCCCAATATGCTGTCTCTTCATCCAGCCACTGAGAGGCCTTACTTGAGGACTGGGCTCATGCTGAGGGTCACAATGTGTGTTTGTGACCAATGTGGCCCGCGAGCATGGGCGGGGCCTCATGGGCCACACTGGTTTCAACTACACTGGACTTTGGACAACCTGCCAAACACAAGGTCTCTGGCCATGGGGAATGTGTTCTGATATCTGCATCATTTTCAACCCTGGGCAGTGGTTGGAGATAAGGTCTAGGTTCTGAAGCCTGAAAAACCGAAGTTGGGAAGAGATGACGACCTAAGGCCATGGCGGGTCTGATATGCTCATTGTGCGGTCAGCTGCCTGGGTGTTGGTCAGGAGGTTCGGGCTCAGGTTGTGTCAGTCAGTGCATTAGTCCCAGGTTAGACTATATGATTTGGGTACAGTCGAGTGCCGTATAGGTTTATCCTCATTTGAGGTGCCTGGGGAGCTCAATAGGCAAGATATTTTTTCTAGAGGGCAGGCAGAGTGCTGCACTTTGGTTCCAGAATTGCCAAACTTGAGGGCTTCTGGGCCAGGAGTGTGAGGACAGAAGTCTGAGAACACAAGCTAGACTTGGGCTTCAGGCCGAGGGCACGGCAGGTACCTCCTGCAGATCTGAACCAATATTTCATGCATCTGAAGTCACGGCGAGGATCAGACGTTGGCTCGGGTTGGAGTTTCTGTGCATGACTGCCCCTTCATGAACGGAGCGGAATCTCAAGGCCATGGAGGTTTTCCCACGTTGGGAGTTGTGGGATGCCCCCTTCAAGGATTCCTTCTGCGGGACAATTGAGACCTGTTGGGCAGCTCCAGGATATCCCATATGGAAGGACTCCAGAGCACCGTTCGGGGTGGATGCCTGGGAAGCGGGCCTCGCATTCCAAATGTCTCCTAGCAACAAGACAGTTGAGATAGGATAGCTCTGCGGGAGCAACTGGCGTGGCTGAGTTGAAATGGACTTTTAGGGTTGGGCCCATTGTGTGTTTGTGTCCATGAGGGCCTTGGAATGGGGCGTTGGCACCGGGACCCTGAAGTATTCTCCTAAGCTTTTGACATACCTCCCATGCACAAGTTTCCTTGTGGAGATGAGATTTGTTCTGAGGGGTGCCTCATAAAACCCCCTATGCTGGTTGGAAACCAGGCTTTTGAGGAGACATGCATGTAAACCAAAACAATGGATCCAATTATGGCCTAGGGTCCTGTCTCGTTCAAACTTCTTCTCTGGTGATATCCATCTATGAAATGAGTGGAGGGAGATGCTCACCTGGTGTCACACCGCCCTTGTTTGTCCCTGGAGACCTACACTATTGGGATGGCCTCGGGTACTTTGGAGAGTTTTCTTAATTGGTGAGATTTTGGACAATGGAATGGGTAGAATTCCCATGGATTGGGTAGGCACAGTCCTAATGTGTGGCTCAGGGGCCCCAGCCTGGAGGGTGTGTGGCCCAGGACTTTGAGGACAGAAGTCTGAAAAACAAACTCAGCTAAGGTTTTGGGACGTAGGTATGGGAGGCCCAATCTACAAACCATGAGAAGTACCCCTCAGGATATGAAGAAAGAGCGAGTCTGAGGCACTTGCTCAGGCTTTTGTCTCTGGATTTTGTATCAACAATGGCTGTAGAATGTGGGGAGGCCTCATGGGATATGGACGAATCTTCCTCTCTGTGGATTTGGCCCGGTCCCAATAGTTTTTCTTCAATTGTCGGATGGGAGGTCTCCTTTCAGGTTTATTACCTCAGGTGTCCGAACAAAATAGGAATTCCAAAGCAGAGCCCTGGGGAAGAGTGAAGGGACAACCCAAACTATGGTTAAAAATTGGGGCCTAGGTGCATGGCAGGCCCAATATGCTGTCTCTTCATCCAGCCACTGAGAGGCCTTACTTGAGGACTGGGCTCATGCTGAGGGTCACAATGTGTGTTTGTGACCAATGTGGCCCGCGAGCATGGGCGGGGCCTCATGGGCCACACTGGTTTCAACTACACTGGACTTTGGACAACCTGCCAAACACAAGGTCTCTGGCCATGGGGAATGTGTTCTGATATCTGCATCATTTTCAACCCTGGGCAGTGGTTGGAGATAAGGTCTAGGTTCTGAAGCCTGAAAAACCGAAGTTGGGAGGAGATGACGACCTAAGGCCATGGCGGGTCTGATATGCTCAGTGTGCGGTCAGCTGCCTGGGTGTTGGTCAGGAGGTTCGGGCTCAGGTTGTGTCAGTCAGTGCATTAGTCCCAGGTTAGACTATATGATTTGGGTACAGTCGAGTGCCGTATAGGTTTATCCTCATTTGAGGTGCCTGGGGAGCTCAATAGGCAAGATATTTTTTCTAGAGGGCAGGCAGAGTGCTGCACTTTGGTTCCAGAATTGCCAAACTTGAGGGCTTCTGGGCCAGGAGTGTGAGGACAGAAGTCTGAGAACACAAGCTAGACTTGGGCTTCAGGCCGAGGGCACGGCAGGTACCTCCTGCAGATCTGAACCAATATTTCATGCATCTGAAGTCACGGCGAGGATCAGACGTTGGCTCGGGTTGGAGTTTCTGTGCATGACTGCCCCTTCATGAACGGAGCGGAATCTCAAGGCCATGGAGGTTTTCCCACGTTGGGAGTTGTGGGATGCCCCCTTCAAGGATTCCTTCTGCGGGACAATTGAGACCTGTTGGGCAGCTCCAGGATATCCCATATGGAAGGACTCCAGAGCACCGTTCGGGGTGGATGCCTGGGAAGCGGGCCTCGCATTCCAAATGTCTCCTAGCAACAAGACAGTTGAGATAGGATAGCTCTGCGGGAGCAACTGGCGTGGCTGAGTTGAAATGGACTTTTAGGGTTGGCCCCATTGTGTGTTTGTGTCCATGAGGGCCTTGGAATGGGGCGTTGGCACCGGGACCCTGAAGTATTCTCCTAAGCTTTTGACATACCTCCCATGCACAAGTTTCCTTGTGGAGATGAGATTTGTTCTGAGGGGTGCCTCATAAAACCCCCTATGCTGGTTGGAAACCAGGCTTTTGAGGAGACATGCCTGTAAACCAAAACAATGGATCCAATTATGGCCTAGGGTCCTGTCTCGTTCAAACTTCTTCTCTGGTGATATCCATCTATGAAATGAGTGGAGGGAGATGCTCACCTGGTGTCACACCGCCCTTGTTTGTCCCTGGAGACCTACACTATTGGGATGGCCTCGGGGACTTTGGAGAGTTTTCTTAATTGGTGAGATTTGGACAATGGAATGGGCAGAATTCCCATGGATTGGGTAGGCACAGTCCTAATGTGTGGCTCAGGGGCCCCAGCCTGGAGGGTGTGTGGCCCAGGACTTTGAGGACAGAAGTCTGAAAAACAAACTCAGCTAAGGTTTTGGGACGTAGGTATGGGAGGCCCAATCTACAAACCATGAGAAGTACCCCTCAGGATATGAAGAAAGAGCGAGTCTGAGGCACTTGCTCAGGCTTTTGTCTCTGGATTTTGTATCAACAATGGCTGTAGAATGTGGGGAGGCCTCATGGGATATGGACGAATCTTCCTCTCTGTGGATTTGGCCCGGTCCCAATAGTTTTTCTTCAATTGTCGGATGGGAGGTCTCCTTTCAGGTTTATTACCTCAGGTGTCCGAACAAAATAGGAATTCCAAAGCAGAGCCCTGGGGAAGAGTGAAGGGACAACCCAAACTATGGTTAAAAATTGGGGCCTAGGTGCATGGCAGGCCCAATATGCTGTCTCTTCATCCAGCCACTGAGAGGCCTTACTTGAGGACTGGGCTCATGCTGAGGGTCACAATGTGTGTTTGTGACCAATGTGGCCCGCGAGCATGGGCGGGGCCTCATGGGCCACACTGGTTTCAACTACACTGGACTTTGGACAACCTGCCAAACACAAGGTCTCTGGCCATGGGGAATGTGTTCTGATATCTGCATCATTTTCAACCCTGGGCAGTGGTTGGAGATAAGGTCTAGGTTCTGAAGCCTGAAAAACCGAAGTTGGGAGGAGATGACGACCTAAGGCCATGGCGGGTCTGATATGCTCAGTGTGCGGTCAGCTGCCTGGGTGTTGGTCAGGAGGTTCGGGCTCAGGTTGTGTCAGTCAGTGCATTAGTCCCAGGTTAGACTATATGATTTGGGTACAGTCGAGTGCCGTATAGGTTTATCCTCATTTGAGGTGCCTGGGGAGCTCAATAGGCAAGATATTTTTTCTAGAGGGCAGGCAGAGTGCTGCACTTTGGTTCCAGAATTGCCAAACTTGAGGGCTTCTAGGCCAGGAGTGTGAGGACAGAAGTCTGAGAACACAAGCTAGACTTGGGCTTCAGGCCGAGGGCACGGCAGGTACCTCCTGCAGATCTGAACCAATATTTCATGCATCTGAAGTCACGGCGAGGATCAGACGTTGGCTCGGGTTGGAGTTTCTGTGCATGACTGCCCCTTCATGAACGGAGCGGAATCTCAAGGCCATGGAGGTTTTCCCACGTTGGGAGTTGTGGGATGCCCCCTTCAAGGATTCCTTCTGCGGGACAATTGAGACCTGTTGGTCAGCTCCAGGACATCCCATATGGAATGACTCCAGAGCACCGTTCGAGGATCGATGCCAGGGAATCCCGCCTCGCATTCCAATTTTCTCCCAGCAACAAGACAGTTGAGTTTTGATGGCTCTGCGGGAGCAATCGGGGCGGCTGTGTTGAAATGGACTTTCCCGAGGTTGGGGCCTAATGTGTGTTTGTGTCCATGAGGGCCTTGGAATGGGGTGGTGACACCGGGACCCTGAAGTATTCTCCTAAGCTTTTGACATAGGTCCCAAGCACAAGTTTCCTTGTGGAAACGAGATTTGTTCTGAGGGGTGCCTCAGAAACCCCCTATGCTGGTCTTGGAATCCAGGCTTTTGAGGAGACATGTCTGTAAACCAAAGCAATGGATCCGAATATGGCCTAGGGTCCTGTCTGGTTCCATCTTCTTCTCTGGGGATATCCATTTATGATATGAGTGGAGGTAGATGCTCGGCTGGTGTCAGACCGCCCTTGTTTGTCCCCGGAGACCTACACTATTGGGATGGCCTCGGGGACTTTGGAGAGTTCTCCTAATTTGTACGATTTTGGATAATGGAATGGGCAGAATTCCCATGTATTGGGTAGGCACAGTCCTAATGTTTGGCTCCAGAGGCCCCAGCCTGGAGGGTGTGTGGCCCAGGAATCTGAGGACAGAAATCTGAAAACACAAACTCAGCTTAGTTTGGGAACGTAGGTATGGCAGGGCCAATCTACAAACCATGAGAAGCACTCTTCAGGATATGAAGAAAGAGCGAGTCTGAGGCGCTTGCTCAGGCTTTTCTCTCTGGATTTTGTATCAAAGATGGGCGTGGAACGTGGGGAGGCCTCATGGGCCATGGACGAATCTTCCTCTCTGTGGATTTGGCCCGGTCCCAATTTCTTTCCGTCAATCTGTGGGATGGGAGGTCTCCTCTCAGGTTTGTTACCTCAGGTGTCCCAACCAAAGAGGAATTCCAAAGCAGAGCCCTGGGGAAGAGTGAAGGGACAACCCAAACGATGGTTATAAATTGGGGCCTAGGTGCATGGCAGACCCAATATGCTGTCTCTTCATCCAGCCACTGAGTGGCCTTACTTAAAGACTGGGCACAGGCTGAGGGTCAGCATGTGTGTTTGTGACCAATGTGGCCCGCGAGCATGGGCGGGGCCTCATGGGCCACACTGGTTTCAACTACACTGAACTTTGGATAACATGCCAATCACAAGGTCTCTTGCCATGGGGAAGGAGCTCTGATTTCTGCATCATTTTCAACCCTGGGCAGTGTTTGGAGATAAGGTCTACGTTCTGAAGCCTGAAAACCGCAGTTGGGAAGAGATGACGACCTAAGGCCATGGCGGGTCTGATGTGCTCAGTGTGCGGTCAGCTGCCTGGTTGTTGGTCCGGAGGTTCGGGTTCATGTTGTGTCAGACAGTGAATTAGTACCCAGGTTAGACTATATAATTCAGGTACAGTCGAGAGCCGTGTAGGTTTATCCTCATTTGAGGTGCCTGGGCTACTCATTAGGCAATATATTTTTTCTAGAGGCAGGCAGAGTGCTGCATTGTGGGTCCGGTATTGCCAAACATGAGGGATTCTGGACCAGGAGTGTGAGGACAAGTCTGAGAACAGAAGCTAGACTTGGGCTTCAGGCCGAGGGCACGGCTGGTACCCCCTGCAGATCTGAACGAATATCTCATGCTTCTGAAGTCACGGCGAGGATCAGACGTTGGCTCGGGTTGGAGTTTCTGTGCATGATTGCCCCTTCATGAACGGAGCGGAATCTCAAGGCCATGGAGGTTTTCCCACGTCGGGAGTTGTGGGATGCCCCCTTCAAGGATTCCTTCTGCGGGACAATTGAGACCTGTTGGGCAGCTCCAGGATATCCCATATGGAAGGACTCCAGAGCACCGTTCGGGGTGGATGCCTGGGAAGCGGGCCTCGCATTCCAAATGTCTCCTAGCAACAAGACAGTTGAGATAGGATAGCTCTGCGGGAGCAACTGGCGTGGCTGAGTTGAAATGGACTTTTAGGGTTGGGCCCATTGTGTGTTTGTGTCCATGAGGGCCTTGGAATGGGGCGTTGGCACCGGGACCCTGAAGTATTCTCCTAAGCTTTTGACATACCTCCCATGCACAAGTTTCCTTGTGGAGATGAGATTTGTTCTGAGGGGTGCCTCATAAAACCCCCTATGCTGGTTGGAAACCAGGCTTTTGAGGAGACATGCCTGTAAACCAAAACAATGGATCCAATTATGGCCTAGGGTCCTGTCTCGTTCAAACTTCTTCTCTGGTGATATCCATCTATGAAATGAGTGGAGGGAGATGCTCACCTGGTGTCACACCGCCCTTGTTTGTCCCTGGAGACCTACACTATTGGGATGGCCTCGGGTACTTTGGAGAGTTTTCTTAATTGGTGAGATTTTGGACAATGGAATGGGCAGAATTCCCATGGATTGGGTAGGCACAGTCCTAATGTGTGGCTCAGGGGCCCTGCCTGGAGGGTGTGTGGCCCAGGACTTTGAGGACAGAAGTCTGAAAAACAAACTCAGCTAAGGTTTTGGGACGTAGGTATGGGAGGCCCAATCTACAAACCATGAGAAGTACCCCTCAGGATATGAAGAAAGAGCGAGTCTGAGGCACTTGCTCAGGCTTTTGTCTCTGGATTTTGTATCAACAATGGCTGTAGAATGTGGGGAGGCCTCATGGGATATGGACGAATCTTCCTCTCTGTGGATTTGGCCCGGTCCCAATAGTTTTTCTTCAATTGTCGGATGGGAGGTCTCCTTTCAGGTTTATTACCTCAGGTGTCCGAACAAAATAGGAATTCCAAAGCAGAGCCCTGGGGAAGAGTGAAGGGACAACCCAAACTATGGTTAAAAATTGGGGCCTAGGTGCATGGCAGGCCCAATATGCTGTCTCTTCATCCAGCCACTGAGAGGCCTTACTTGAGGACTGGGCTCATGCTGAGGGTCACAATGTGTGTTTGTGACCAATGTGGCCCGCGAGCATGGGCGGGGCCTCATGGGCCACACTGGTTTCAACTACACTGGACTTTGGACAACCTGCCAAACACAAGGTCTCTGGCCATGGGGAATGTGTTCTGATATCTGCATCATTTTCAACCCTGGGCAGTGGTTGGAGATAAGGTCTAGGTTCTGAAGCCTGAAAAACCGAAGTTGGGAAGAGATGACGACCTAAGGCCATGGCGGGTCTGATATGCTCATTGTGCGGTCAGCTGCCTGGGTGTTGGTCAGGAGGTTCGGGCTCAGGTTGTGTCAGTCAGTGCATTAGTCCCAGGTTAGACTATATGATTTGGGTACAGTCGAGTGCCGTATAGGTTTATCCTCATTTGAGGTGCCTGGGGAGCTCAATAGGCAAGATATTTTTTCTAGAGGGCAGGCAGAGTGCTGCACTTTGGTTCCAGAATTGCCAAACTTGAGGGCTTCTGGGCCAGGAGTGTGAGGACAGAAGTCTGAGAACACAAGCTAGACTTGGGCTTCAGGCCGAGGGCACGGCAGGTACCTCCTGCAGATCTGAACCAATATTTCATGCATCTGAAGTCACGGCGAGGATCAGACGTTGGCTCGGGTTGGAGTTTCTGTGCATGACTGCCCCTTCATGAACGGAGCGGAATCTCAAGGCCATGGAGGTTTTCCCACGTTGGGAGTTGTGGGATGCCCCCTTCAAGGATTCCTTCTGCGGGACAATTGAGACCTGTTGGGCAGCTCCAGGATATCCCATATGGAAGGACTCCAGAGCACCGTTCGGGGTGGATGCCTGGGAAGCGGGCCTCGCATTCCAAATGTCTCCTAGCAACAAGACAGTTGAGATAGGATAGCTCTGCGGGAGCAACTGGCGTGGCTGAGTTGAAATGGACTTTTAGGGTTGGGCCCATTGTGTGTTTGTGTCCATGAGGGCCTTGGAATGGGGCGTTGGCACCGGGACCCTGAAGTATTCTCCTAAGCTTTTGACATACCTCCCATGCACAAGTTTCCTTGTGGAGATGAGATTTGTTCTGAGGGGTGCCTCATAAAACCCCCTATGCTGGTTGGAAACCAGGCTTTTGAGGAGACATGCATGTAAACCAAAACAATGGATCCAATTATGGCCTAGGGTCCTGTCTCGTTCAAACTTCTTCTCTGGTGATATCCATCTATGAAATGAGTGGAGGGAGATGCTCACCTGGTGTCACACCGCCCTTGTTTGTCCCTGGAGACCTACACTATTGGGATGGCCTCGGGTACTTTGGAGAGTTTTCTTAATTGGTGAGATTTTGGACAATGGAATGGGTAGAATTCCCATGGATTGGGTAGGCACAGTCCTAATGTGTGGCTCAGGGGCCCCAGCCTGGAGGGTGTGTGGCCCAGGACTTTGAGGACAGAAGTCTGAAAAACAAACTCAGCTAAGGTTTTGGGACGTAGGTATGGGAGGCCCAATCTACAAACCATGAGAAGTACCCCTCAGGATATGAAGAAAGAGCGAGTCTGAGGCACTTGCTCAGGCTTTTGTCTCTGGATTTTGTATCAACAATGGCTGTAGAATGTGGGGAGGCCTCATGGGATATGGACGAATCTTCCTCTCTGTGGATTTGGCCCGGTCCCAATAGTTTTTCTTCAATTGTCGGATGGGAGGTCTCCTTTCAGGTTTATTACCTCAGGTGTCCGAACAAAATAGGAATTCCAAAGCAGAGCCCTGGGGAAGAGTGAAGGGACAACCCAAACTATGGTTAAAAATTGGGGCCTAGGTGCATGGCAGGCCCAATATGCTGTCTCTTCATCCAGCCACTGAGAGGCCTTACTTGAGGACTGGGCTCATGCTGAGGGTCACAATGTGTGTTTGTGACCAATGTGGCCCGCGAGCATGGGCGGGGCCTCATGGGCCACACTGGTTTCAACTACACTGGACTTTGGACAACCTGCCAAACACAAGGTCTCTGGCCATGGGGAATGTGTTCTGATATCTGCATCATTTTCAACCCTGGGCAGTGGTTGGAGATAAGGTCTAGGTTCTGAAGCCTGAAAAACCGAAGTTGGGAGGAGATGACGACCTAAGGCCATGGCGGGTCTGATATGCTCAGTGTGCGGTCAGCTGCCTGGGTGTTGGTCAGGAGGTTCGGGCTCAGGTTGTGTCAGTCAGTGCATTAGTCCCAGGTTAGACTATATGATTTGGGTACAGTCGAGTGCCGTATAGGTTTATCCTCATTTGAGGTGCCTGGGGAGCTCAATAGGCAAGATATTTTTTCTAGAGGGCAGGCAGAGTGCTGCACTTTGGTTCCAGAATTGCCAAACTTGAGGGCTTCTGGGCCAGGAGTGTGAGGACAGAAGTCTGAGAACACAAGCTAGACTTGGGCTTCAGGCCGAGGGCACGGCAGGTACCTCCTGCAGATCTGAACCAATATTTCATGCATCTGAAGTCACGGCGAGGATCAGACGTTGGCTCGGGTTGGAGTTTCTGTGCATGACTGCCCCTTCATGAACGGAGCGGAATCTCAAGGCCATGGAGGTTTTCCCACGTTGGGAGTTGTGGGATGCCCCCTTCAAGGATTCCTTCTGCGGGACAATTGAGACCTGTTGGTCAGCTCCAGGACATCCCATATGGAATGAATCCAGAGCACCGTTCGAGGATCGATGCCAGGGAATCCCGCCTCGCATTCCAATTTCCTCCTAGCAACAAGACAGTTGAGTTTTGATGGCTCTGCGGGAGCAATCGGGGCGGCTGTGTTGAAATGGACTTTCCCGAGGATGGGGCCTAATGTGTGTTTGTGTCCATGAGGGCCTTGGAATGGGGCGGTGACACCGGGACCCTGAAGTATTCTCCTAAGCTTTTGACATAGGTCCCATGCACAAGTTTCCTTGTGGAAACGAGATTTGTTCTGATGGGTGCCTCAAAAAAACCCCTATGCTGGTCTTGGAATCCAGGCTTTTGAGGAGACATGTCTGTAAACCAAAGCAATGGATCCGAATATGGCCTAGGGTCCTGTCTGGTACCATCTTCTTCTCTGGGGACATCCATTTATGATATGAGTGGAGGTAGATGATCAGCTGGTGTCAGACCGCCCTTGTTTGTCCCCGGAGACCTACACTATTGGGATGGCCTCGGGGACTTTGGAGAGTTCTCCTAATTTGTACGATTTTGGATAATGGAATGGGCAGAATGCCCATGGATTGGGTAGGCACAGTCCTAATGTGTGGCTCCAGGGGCCACAGCCTGGAGGGTGTGTGGCCCAGGAATCTGAGGACAGAAGTCTGAAAACACAAACTCAGCTTAGGTTGGGAACGTAGGTATGGCAGGGCCAATCTACAAACCATGAGAAGGACTCTTCAGGATATGAAGAAAGAGCGATTCTGAGGCGCTTGCTCAGGCTTTTGTCTCTGGATTTTGTATCAAAGATGGGCGTGGAACGTGGGGAGGCCTCATGGGCCATGGACGAATCTTCCTCTCTGTGGATTTGGCCCGGTCCCAATTTCTTTCTGTCAATCTGTGGGATGGGAGGTCGCCTCTCAGGTTTGTTACCTCAGGTGTCCCAACCAAAGAGGAATTCCAAAGCAGAGCCCTGGGGAAGAGTGAAGGGTCAACCCAAACGATGGTTATAAATTGGGGCCTAGGTGCATGGCAGGCCCAATATGCTGTCTCTTCATCCAGCCACTGAGAGGCCTTACTTGAGGACTGGGCTCATGCTGAGGGTCACAATGTGTGTTTGTGACCAATGTGGCCCGCGAGCATGGGCGGGGCCTCATGGGCCACACTGGTTTCAACTACACTGGACTTTGGACAACCTGCCAAACACAAGGTCTCTGGCCATGGGGAATGTGTTCTGATATCTGCATCATTTTCAATCCTGGGCAGTGGTTGGAGATAAGGTCTAGGTTCTGAAGCCTGAAAAACCGAAGTTGGGAGGAGATGACGACCTAAGGCCATGGCGGGTCTGATATGCTCAGTGTGCGGTCAGCTGCCTGGGTGTTGGTCAGGAGGTTCGGGCTCAGGTTGTGTCAGTCAGTGCATTAGTCCCAGGTTAGACTATATGATTTGGGTACAGTCGAGTGCCGTATAGGTTTATCCTCATTTGAGGTGCCTGGGGAGCTCAATAGGCAAGATATTTTTTCTAGAGGGCAGGCAGAGTGCTGCACTTTGGTTCCAGAATTGCCAAACTTGAGGGCTTCTAGGCCAGGAGTGTGAGGACAGAAGTCTGAGAACACAAGCTAGACTTGGGCTTCAGGCCGAGGGCACGGCAGGTACCTCCTGCAGATCTGAACGAATATCTCATGCTTCTGAAGTCACGGCGAGGATCAGACGTTGGCTCGGGTTGGAGTTTCTGTGCATGACTGCCCCTTCATGAACGGAGCGGAATCTCAAGGCCATGGAGGTTTTCCCACGTTGGGAGTTGTGGGATGCCCCCTTCAAGGATTCCTTCTGCGGGACAATTGAGACCTGTTGGTCAGCTCCAGGACATCCCATATGGAATGACTCCAGAGCACCGTTCGAGGATCGATGCCAGGGAATCCCGCCTCGCATTCCAATTTTCTCCCAGCAACAAGACAGTTGAGTTTTGATGGCTCTGCGGGAGCAATCGGGGCGGCTGTGTTGAAATGGACTTTCCCGAGGTTGGGGCCTAATGTGTGTTTGTGTCCATGAGGGCCTTGGAATGGGGTGGTGACACCGGGACCCTGAAGTATTCTCCTAAGCTTTTGACATAGGTCCCAAGCACAAGTTTCCTTGTGGAAACGAGATTTGTTCTGAGGGGTGCCTCAGAAACCCCCTATGCTGGTCTTGGAATCCAGGCTTTTGAGGAGACATGTCTGTAAACCAAAGCAATGGATCCGAATATGGCCTAGGGTCCTGTCTGGTTCCATCTTCTTCTCTGGGGATATCCATTTATGATATGAGTGGAGGTAGATGCTCGGCTGGTGTCAGACCGCCCTTGTTTGTCCCCGGAGACCTACACTATTGGGATGGCCTCGGGGACTTTGGAGAGTTCTCCTAATTTGTACGATTTTGGATAATGGAATGGGCAGAATTCCCATGTATTGGGTAGGCACAGTCCTAATGTTTGGCTCCAGAGGCCCCAGCCTGGAGGGTGTGTGGCCCAGGAATCTGAGGACAGAAATCTGAAAACACAAACTCAGCTTAGTTTGGGAACGTAGGTATGGCAGGGCCAATCTACAAACCATGAGAAGCACTCTTCAGGATATGAAGAAAGAGCGAGTCTGAGGCGCTTGCTCAGGCTTTTCTCTCTGGATTTTGTATCAAAGATGGGCGTGGAACGTGGGGAGGCCTCATGGGCCATGGACGAATCTTCCTCTCTGTGGATTTGGCCCGGTCCCAATTTCTTTCCGTCAATCTGTGGGATGGGAGGTCTCCTCTCAGGTTTGTTACCTCAGGTGTCCCAACCAAAGAGGAATTCCAAAGCAGAGCCCTGGGGAAGAGTGAAGGGACAACCCAAACGATGGTTATAAATTGGGGCCAAGGGGCATGGCAGACCCAATATGCTGTCTCTTCATCTAGCCACTGAGTGGCCTTACTTAAAGACTGGGCACAGGCTGAGGGTCAGCATGTGTGTTTGTGACCAATGTGGCCCGCGAGCATGGGCGGGGCCTCATGGGCCACACTGGTTTCAACTACACTGAACTTTGGATAACATGCCAATCACAAGGTCTCTTGCCATGGGGAAGGAGCTCTGATTTCTGCATCATTTTCAACCCTGGGCAGTGTTTGGAGATAAGGTCTACGTTCTGAAGCCTGAAAACCGCAGTTGGGAAGAGATGACGACCTAAGGCCATGGCGGGTCTGATGTGCTCAGTGTGCGGTCAGCTGCCTGGTTGTTGGTCCGGAGGTTCGGGTTCATGTTGTGTCAGACAGTGAATTAGTACCCAGGTTAGACTATATAATTCAGGTACAGTCGAGAGCCGTGTAGGTTTATCCTCATTTGAGGTGCCTGGGCTACTCATTAGGCAATATATTTTTTCTAGAGGCAGGCAGAGTGCTGCATTGTGGGTCCGGTATTGCCAAACATGAGGGATTCTGGACCAGGAGTGTGAGGACAAGTCTGAGAACAGAAGCTAGACTTGGGCTTCAGGCCGAGGGCACGGCTGGTACCCCCTGCAGATCTGAACGAATATCTCATGCTTCTGAAGTCACGGCGAGGATCAGACGTTGGCTCGGGTTGGAGTTTCTGTGCATGACTGCCCCTTCATGAACGGAGCGGAATCTCAAGGCCATGGAGGTTTTCCCACGTCGGGAGTTGTGGGATGCCCCCTTCAAGGATTCCTTCTGCGGGACAATTGAGACCTGTTGGGCAGCTCCAGGATATCCCATATGGAAGGACTCCAGAGCACCGTTTGGGGTGGATGCCTGGGAAGCGGGCCTCGCATTCCAAATGTCTCCTAGCAACAAGACAGTTGAGATCGGATAGCTCTGCGGGAGCAACCGGCGTGGCTGAGTTGAAATGGACTTTTAGGATCGGGCCCATTGTGTGTTTGTGTCCATGAGGGCCTTGGAATGGGGCGTTGGCACCGGGACCCTGAAGTATTCTCCTAAGCTTTTGACATACCTCCCATGCACAAGTTTCCTTGTGGAGATGAGATTTGTTCTGAGGGGTGCCTCAGGAAACCCCCTATGCTGGTATTGGAATCCAGGCTTTTGAGGAGACATGCCTGTAAACCAAAACAATGGATCCGATTATGGCCTAGGGTCCTGTCTGGTTCAATCTTCTTCTCTGGTGATATCCATCTATGGAATGAGTGGAGGGAGATGCTCACCTGGTGTCACACCGCCCTTGTTTGTCCCTGGAGACCTACACTATTGGGATGGCCTCGGGGACTTTGGAGAGTTTTCTTAATTGGTGAGATTTTGGACAATGGAATGGGCAGAATTCCCATGGATTGGGTAGGCACAGTCCTAATGTGTGGCTCCAGGGGCCCCAGCCTGGAGGGTGTGCGGCCCAGGACTTTGAGGACAGAAGTCTGAAAACACAAACTCAGCTAAGGATTTGGGACGTAGGTATGGGAGGCCCAATCTACAAACCATGAGAAGTACCCCTCAGGATATGAAGAAAGAGCGAGTCTGAGGCACTTGCTCAGGCTTTTGTCTCTGGATTTTGTATCAACAATGGCTGTAGAATGTGGGGAGGCCTCATGGGATATGGACGAATCTTCCTCTCTGTGGATTTGGCCTGGTCCCAATAGTTTTTCTTCAATTGTCGGATGGGATGTCTCCTTTCAGGTTTATTACCTCAGGTGTCCGATCAAAATAGGAATTCCAAAGCAGAGCCCTGGGGAAGAGTGAAGGGACAACCCAAACTATGGTTAAAAATTGGGGCCTAGGTGCATGGCAGGCCCAATATGCTGTCTCTTCATCCAGCCACTGAGAGGCCTTACTTGAGGACTGGGCTCATGCTGAGGGTCACAATGTGTGTTTGTGACCAATGTGGCCCGCGAGCATGGGCGGGGCCTCATGGGCCACACTGGTTTCAACTACACTGGACTTTGGACAACCTGCCAAACACAAGGTCTCTGGCCATGGGGAATGTGTTCTGATATCTGCATCATTTTCAACCCTGGGCAGTGGTTGGAGATAAGGTCTAGGTTCTGAAGCCTGAAAAACCGAAGTTGGGAAGAGATGACGACCTAAGGCCATGGCGGGTCTGATATGCTCAGTGTGCGGTCAGCTGCCTGGGTGTTGGTCAGGAGGTTCGGGCTCAGGTTGTGTCAGTCAGTGCATTAGTCCCAGGTTAGACTATATGATTTGGGTACAGTCGAGTGCCGTATAGGTTTATCCTCATTTGAGGTGCCTGGGGAGCTCAATAGGCAAGATATTTTTTCTAGAGGGCAGGCAGAGTGCTGCACTTTGGTTCCAGAATTGCCAAACTTGAGGGCTTCTGGGCCAGGAGTGTGAGGACAGAAGTCTGAGAACACAAGCTAGACTTGGGCTTCAGGCCGAGGGCACGGCAGGTACCTCCTGCAGATCTGAACCAATATTTCATGCATCTGAAGTCACGGCGAGGATCAGACGTTGGCTCGGGTTGGAGTTTCTGTGCATGACTGCCCCTTCATGAACGGAGCGGAATCTCAAGGCCATGGAGGTTTTCCCACGTTGGGAGTTGTGGGATGCCCCCTTCAAGGATTCCTTCTGCGGGACAATTGAGACCTGTTGGGCAGCTCCAGGACATCCCATATGGAATGACTCCAGAGCACCGTTCGAGGATCGATGCCAGGGAATCCCGCCTCGCATTCCAATTTTCTCCTAGCAACAAGACAGTTGAGTTTTGATGGCTCTGCGGGTGCAATCGGGGCGGCTGTGTTGAAATGGACTTTCCCGAGGTTGGGGCCTAATGTGTGTTTGTGTCCATGAGGGCCTTGGAATGGGGCGGTGACACCGGGACACTGAAGTATTCTCCTAAGCTTTTGACATAGGTCCCATGCACAAGTTTCCTTGTGGAAACGAGATTTGTTCTGATGGGTGCCTCAGGAAACCCCCTATGCTGGTCTTGGAATCCAGGCTTTTGAGGAGACATGTCTGTAAACCAAAAAATGGATCCGAATATGGCCTAGGGTCCTGTATGGTTCCATCTTCTTCTCTGGGGATATCCATCTATGGAATGAGTGGAGGTAGATGCTCACCTGTTGTCAGACCACCCTTGTTTGTCCCCGGAGTCCTACACTATTGGGATGGCCCCTGGGACTTTGGAGAGTTCTCCTAATTTGTACGATTTTGGACAATGGAATGGGCAGAATTCCCATGGATTGGGTATGCACAGTCCTAATGTGTGGCTCCAGGGGCCCCAGCCTGTAGTGTTTGTGGCCCAGGAACATGAGGACAGAAGTCTGAAAACACAAACTCAACTTAGATTGGGAACGTAGGTATGGCAGGGCCAATCTACAAACCATGAGAAGCACTCTTCAGGATATGAAGAAAGAGCGAGTCTGAGGCGCTTGCTCAGGCTTTTGCTCTGGATTTTGTATCAAAGATGGGCGTGGAACGTGGGGAGGCCTCATGGGCCATGGACGAATCTTCCTCTCTGTGGATTTGGCCCGGTCCCAATTTCTTTCCGTCAATCTGTGGGATGGGAGGTCTCCTCTCAGGTTTTTTACCTCAGGTGTCCCAACCAAAGAGGAATTCCAAAGCAGAGCCCTGGGGAAGAGTGAAGGGACAACCCAAACGATGGTTATAAATTGGAGCCTAGGGGCATGGCAGACCCAATATGCTGTCTCTTCATCCAGCCACTGAGTGGCCTTACTTAAAGACTGGGCACAGGCTGAGGGTCAGCATGTGTGTTTGTGACCAATGTGGCCCGCGAGCATGGGCGGGACCTCATGGGCCACACTGGTTTCAACTACACTGAACTTTGGATAACAATCCAATCACAAGGTCTCTTGCCATGGGGAAGGAGCTCTGATTTCTGCATCATTTTCAACCCTGGGCAGTGTTTGGAGATAAGGTCTACGTTCTGAAGCCTGAAAACCGCAGTTGGGAAGAGATGACGACCTAAGGCCATGGCGGGTCTGATATGCTCAGTGTGCGGTCAGCTGCCTGGGTGTTGGTCCGGAGGTTCGGTTTCAGGTTGTGTCAGACAGTGAATTAGTACCCAGGTTAGACTATATAATTCAGGTACAGTCGAGAGCCGTGTAGGTTTATCCTCATTTGAGGTGCCTGGGCTACACATTAGGCAATATATTTTTTCTAGAGGCAGGCAGAGTGCTGTATTGTGGGTCCGGTATTGATAAACATGAGGGATTCTGGACCAGGAGTGTGAGGAAAAGTCTGAGAACAGAAGCTAGACTTGGGCTTCAGGCCGAGAGTACGGCTCGTACCCCCTGCAGATCTGAACAAATATCTCATGCTTCTGAAGTCACGGCGAGGATCAGACGTTGGCTCGGGTTGGAGTTTTTGTGCATGACTGCCCCTTCTTGAACGGAGCGGAATCTCAAGGCCATGGAGGTTTTCCCACGTTGGGAGTTGTGGGATGCCCCCTTCAAGGATTCCTTCTGCGGGACAATTGAGACCTGTTGGGCAGCTCCAGGATATCCCATATGGAAGGACTCCAGAGCACCATTCGGGGTGGATGCCTGGGAAGCGGGCCTCGCATTCCAAATGTCTCCTAGCAACAAGACAGTTGAGATAGGATAGCTCTGCGGGAGCAACTGGCGTGGCTGAGTTGAAATGGACTTTTAGGGTCGGGCCCATTGTGTGTTTGTGTCCATGAGGGCCTTGGAATGGGGCGTTGGCACCGGGACCCTGAAGTATTCTCCTAAGCTTTTGACATACCTCCCATGCACAAGTTTCCTTGTGGAGATGAGATTTGTTCTGAGGGGTGCCTCATAAACCCCCTATGCTGGTATTGGAAACCAGGCTTTTGAGGAGACATGCCTGTAAACCAAAACAATGGATCCGATTATGGCCTAGGGTCCTGTCTGGTTCAATCTTCTTCTCTGGTGATATCCATCGATGGAATGAATGGAGGGAGATGCTCACCTGGTGTCACACCGCCCTTGTTTGTCCCTGGAGACCTACACTATTGGGATGGCCTCGGGGACTTTGGAGAGTTTTCTTAATTGGTGAGATTATGGACAATGGAATGGGCAGAATTCCCATGGATTGGGTAGGCACAGTCCTAATGTGTGGCTCAGGGGCCCCAGCCTGGAGGGTGTGTGGCCCAGGACTTTGAGGACAGAAGTCTGAAAACACAAACTCAGCTAAGGTTTTGGGACGTAGGTATGGGAGGCCCAATCTACAAACCATGAGAAGTACGCCTCAGGATATGAAGAAAGAGCGAGTCTGAGGCACTTGCTCAGGCTTTTGTCTCTTGATTTTGTATCAACAATGGCTGTAGAATGTGGGGAGGCCTCATGGGATATGGACGAATCTTCCTCTCTGTGGATTTGGCCCGGTCCCAATAGTTTTTCTTCAATTGTCGGATGGGAGGTCTCCTTTCAGGTTTATTACCTCAGGTGTCCGAACAAAATAGGAATTCCAAAGCAGAGCCCTGGGGAAGAGTGAAGGGACAACCCAAACTATGGTTAAAAATTGGGGCCTAGGTGCATGGCAGGCCCAATATGCTGTCTCTTCATCCAGCCACTGAGAGGCCTTACTTGAGGACTGGGCTCATGCTGAGGGTCACAATGTGTGTTTGTGACCAATGTGGCCCGCGAGCATGGGCGGGGCCTCATGGGCCACAGTGGTTTCAACTACACTGGACTTTGGACAACCTGCCAAACACATGGTCTCTGGCCATGGGGAATGTGTTCTGATATCTGCATCATTTTCAACCCTGGGCAGTGGTTGGAGATAAGGTCTAGGTTCTGAAGCCTGAAAAACCGAAGTTGGGAAGAGATGACGACCTAAGGCCATGGCGGGTCTGATATGCTCAGTGTGCGGTCAGCTGCCTGGGTGTTGGTCAGGAGGTTCGGGCTCAGGTTGTGTCAGTCAGTGCATTAGTCCCAGGTTAGACTATATGATTTGGGTACAGTCGAGTGCCGTATAGGTTTATCCTCATTTGAGGTGCCTGGGGAGCTCAATAGGCAAGATATTTTTTCTAGAGGGCAGGCAGAGTGCTGCACTTTGGTTCCAGAATTGCCAAACTTGAGGGCTTCTGGGCCAGGAGTGTGAGGACAGAAGTCTGAGAACACAAGCTAGACTTGGGCTTCAGGCCGAGGGCACGGCTGGTACCTCCTGCAGATCTGAACCAATATTTCATGCATCTGAAGTCACGGCGAGGATCAGACGTTGGCTCGGGTTGGAGTTTCTGTGCATGACTGCCCCTTCATGAACGGAGCGGAAAATCAAGGCCATGGAGGTTTTCCCACGTTGGGAGTTGTGGGATGCCCCCTTCAAGGATTCCTTCTGCGGGACAATTGAGACCTGTTGGGCAGCTCCAGGATATCCCATATGGAAGGACTCCAGAGCACCGTTCGGGGTGGATGCCTGGGAAGCGGGCCTCGCATTCCAAATGTCTCCTAGCAACAAGACAGTTGAGATAGGATAGCTCTGCGGGAGCAACTGGCGTGGCTGAGTTGAAATGGACTTTTAGGGTTGGGCCCATTGTGTGTTTGTGTCCATGAGGGCCTTGGAATGGGGCGTTGGCACCGGGACCCTGAAGTATTCTCCTAAGCTTTTGACATACCTCCCATGCACAAGTTTCCTTGTGGATATGAGATTTGTTCTGAGGGGTGCCTCATAAAACCCCCTATGCTGGTTGGAAACCAGGCTTTTGAGGAGACATGCCTGTAAACCAAAACAATGGATCCAATTATGGCCTAGGGTCCTGTCTCGTTCAAACTTCTTCTCTGGTGATATCCATCTATGAAATGAGTGGAGGGAGATGCTCACCTGGTGTCACACCGCCCTTGTTTGTCCCTGGAGACCTACACTATTGGGATGGCCTCGGGTACTTTGGAGAGTTTTCTTAATTGGTGAGATTTTGGACAATGGAATGGGCAGAATTCCCATGGATTGGGTAGGCACAGTCCTAATGTGTGGCTCAGGGGCCCCAACCTGGAGGGTGTGTGGCCCAGGACTTTGAGGACAGAAGTCTGAAAAACAAACTCAGCTAAGGTTTTGGGACGTAGGTATGGGAGGCCCAATCTACAAACCATGAGAAGTACCCCTCAGGATATGAAGAAAGAGCGAGTCTGAGGCACTTGCTCAGGCTTTTGTCTCTGGATTTTGTATCAACAATGGCTGTAGAATGTGGGGAGGCCTCATGGGATATGGACGAATCTTCCTCTCTGTGGATTTGGCCCGGTCCCAATAGTTTTTCTTCAATTGTCGGATGGGAGGTCTCCTTTCAGGTTTATTACCTCAGGTGTCCGAACAAAATAGGAATTCCAAAGCAGAGCCCTGGGGAAGAGTGAAGGGACAACCCAAACTATGGTTAAAAATTGGGGCCTAGGTGCATGGCAGGCCCAATATGCTGTCTCTTCATCCAGCCACTGAGAGGCCTTACTTGAGGACTGGGCTCATGCTGAGGGTCACAATGTGTGTTTGTGACCAATGTGGCCCGCGAGCATGGGCGGGGCCTCATGGGCCACACTGGTTTCAACTACACTGGACTTTGGACAACCTGCCAAACACAAGGTCTCTGGCCATGGGGAATGTGTTCTGATATCTGCATCATTTTCAACCCTGGGCAGTGGTTGGAGATAAGGTCTAGGTTCTGAAGCCTGAAAAACCGAAGTTGGGAGGAGATGACGACCTAAGGCCATGGCGGGTCTGATATGCTCAGTGTGCGGTCAGCTGCCTGGGTGTTGGTCAGGAGGTTCGGGCTCAGGTTGTGTCAGTCAGTGCATTAGTCCCAGGTTAGACTATATGATTTGGGTACAGTCGAGTGCCGTATAGGTTTATCCTCATTTGAGGTGCCTGGGGAGCTCAATAGGCAAGATATTTTTTCTAGAGGGCAGGCAGAGTGCTGCACTTTGGTTCCAGAATTGCCAAACTTGAGGGCTTCTGGGCCAGGAGTGTGAGGACAGAAGTCTGAGAACACAAGCTAGACTTGGGCTTCAGGCCGAGGGCACGGCAGGTACCTCCTGCAGATCTGAACCAATATTTCATGCATCTGAAGTCACGGCGAGGATCAGACGTTGGCTCGGGTTGGAGTTTCTGTGCATGACTGCCCCTTCATGAACGGAGCGGAATCTCAAGGCCATGGAGGTTTTCCCACGTTGGGAGTTGTGGGATGCCCCCTTCAAGGATTCCTTCTGCGGGACAATTGAGACCTGTTGGTCAGCTCCAGGACATCCCATATGGAATGAATCCAGAGCACCGTTCGAGGATCGATGCCAGGGAATCCCGCCTCGCATTCCAATTTCCTCCTAGCAACAAGACAGTTGAGTTTTGATGGCTCTGCGGGAGCAATCGGGGCGGCTGTGTTGAAATGGACTTTCCCGAGGATGGGGCCTAATGTGTGTTTGTGTCCATGAGGGCCTTGGAATGGGGCGGTGACACCGGGACCCTGAAGTATTCTCCTAAGCTTTTGACATAGGTCCCATGCACAAGTTTCCTTGTGGAAACGAGATTTGTTCTGATGGGTGCCTCAAAAAAACCCCTATGCTGGTCTTGGAATCCAGGCTTTTGAGGAGACATGTCTGTAAACCAAAGCAATGGATCCGAATATGGCCTAGGGTCCTGTCTGGTACCATCTTCTTCTCTGGGGACATCCATTTATGATATGAGTGGAGGTAGATGATCAGCTGGTGTCAGACCGCCCTTGTTTGTCCCCGGAGACCTACACTATTGGGATGGCCTCGGGGACTTTGGAGAGTTCTCCTAATTTGTACGATTTTGGATAATGGAATGGGCAGAATGCCCATGGATTGGGTAGGCACAGTCCTAATGTGTGGCTCCAGGGGCCACAGCCTGGAGGGTGTGTGGCCCAGGAATCTGAGGACAGAAGTCTGAAAACACAAACTCAGCTTAGGTTGGGAACGTAGGTATGGCAGGGCCAATCTACAAACCATGAGAAGGACTCTTCAGGATATGAAGAAAGAGCGATTCTGAGGCGCTTGCTCAGGCTTTTGTCTCTGGATTTTGTATCAAAGATGGGCGTGGAACGTGGGGAGGCCTCATGGGCCATGGACGAATCTTCCTCTCTGTGGATTTGGCCCGGTCCCAATTTCTTTCTGTCAATCTGTGGGATGGGAGGTCGCCTCTCAGGTTTGTTACCTCAGGTGTCCCAACCAAAGAGGAATTCCAAAGCAGAGCCCTGGGGAAGAGTGAAGGGTCAACCCAAACGATGGTTATAAATTGGGGCCTAGGGGCATGGCAGACCCAATATGCTGTCTCTTCATCCAGCCACTGAGTGGCCTTACTTAAAGACTGGGCACAGGCTGAGGGTCAGCATGTGTGTTTGTGACCAATGTGGCCCGCGAGCATGGGCGGGGCCTCATGGGCCACACTGGTTTCAACTACACTGAACTTTGGATAACATGCCAATCACAAGGTCTCTTGCCATGGGGAAGGAGCTCTGATTTCTGCATCATTTTCAACCCTGGGCAGTGTTTGGAGATAAGGTCTACGTTCTGAAGCCTGAAAACCGCAGTTGGGAAGAGATGACGACCTAAGGCCATGGCGGGTCTGATGTGCTCAGTGTGCGGTCAGCTGCCTGGGTGTTGGTCCAAGGTTCGGGTTCAGGTTGTGTCAGACAGTGAATTAGTACCCAGGTTAGACTATATAATTCAGGTACAGTCGAGAGCCGTGTAGGTTTATCCTCATTTGAGGTGCCTGGGCTACTCATTAGGCAATATATTTTTTCTAGAGGCAGGCAGAGTGCTGCATTGTGGGTCCGGTATTGCCAAACATGAGGGATTCTGGACCAGGAGTGTGAGGACAAGTCTGAGAACAGAAGCTAGACTTGGGCTTCAGGCCGAGGGCACGGCTGGTACCCCCTGCAGATCTGAACGAATATCTCATGCTTCTGAAGTCACGGCGAGGATCAGACGTTGGCTCGGGTTGGAGTTTCTGTGCATGACTGCCCCTTCATGAACGGAGCGGAATCTCAAGGCCATGGAGGTTTTCCCACGTTGGGAGTTGTGGGATGCCCCCTTCAAGGATTCCTTCTGCGGGACAATTGAGACCTGTTGGGCAGCTCCAGGATATCCCATATGGAAGGACACCAGAGCACCGTTCGGGGTGGATGCCTGGGAAGCGGGCCTCGCATTCCAAATGTCTCCTAGCAACAAGACAGTTGAGATCGGATAGCTCTGCGGGAGCAACCGGCGTGGCTCAGTTGTAATGGACTTTTAGGATCGGGCCCATTGTGTGTTTGTGTCCATGAGGGCCTTGGAATGGGGCGTTGGCACCGGGACCCTGAAGTATTCTCCTAAGCTTTTGACATACCTCCCATGCACAAGTTTCCTTTTGGAGATGAGATTTGTTCTGAGGGGTGCCTCAGGAAACCCCCTATGCTGGTATTGGAATCCAGGCTTTTGAGGAGACATGCCTGTAAACCAAAACAATGGATCCGATTATGGCCTAGGGTCCTGTCTGGTTCAATCTTCTTCTCTGGTGATATCCATCTATGGAATGAGTGGAGGGAGATGCTCACCTGGTGTCACACCGCCCTTGTTTGTCCCTGGAGACCTACACTATTGGGATGGCCTCGGGGACTTTGGAGAGTTTTCTTAATTGGTGAGATTTTGGACAACGGAATGGGCAGAATTCCCATGGATTGGGTAGGCACAGTCCTAATGTGTGGCTCCAGGGGCCCCAGCCTGGAGGGTGTGCGGCCCAGGACTTTGAGGACAGAAGTCTGAAAACACAAACTCAGCTAAGGTTTTGGGACGTAGGTATGGGAGGCCCAATCTACAAACCATGAGAAGTACCCCTCAGGATATGAAGAAAGAGCGAGTCTGAGGCACTTGCTCAGGCTTTTGTCTCTGGATTTTGTATCAACAATGGCTGTAGAATGTGGGGAGGCCTCATGGGATATGGACGAATCTTCCTCTCTGTGGATTTGGCCCGGTCCCAATAGTTTTTCTTCAATTGTCGGATGGGAGGTCTCCTTTCAGGTTTATTACTTCAGGTGTCCGAACAAAATAGGAATTGCAAAGCAGAGCCCTGGGGAAGAGTGAAGGGACAACCCAAACTATGGTTAAAATTTGGGGCCTAGGTGCATGGCAGGCCCAATATGCTGTCTCTTCATCCAGCCACTGAGAGGCCTTACTTGAGGACTGGGCTCATGCTGAGGGTCACAATGTGTGTTTGTGACCAATGTGGCCCGCGAGCATGGGCGGGGCCTCATGGGCCACACTGGTTTCAACTACACTGGACTTGGACAACCTGCCAAACACATGGTCTCTGGCCATGGGGAATGTGTTCTGATATCTGCATCATTTTCAACCCTGGGCAGTGGTTGGAGATAAGGTCTAGGTTCTGAAGGCTGAAAAACCGAAGTTGGGAAGAGATGACGACCTAAGGCCATGGCGGGTCTGATATGCTCAGTGTGCGGTCAGCTGCCTGGGTGTTGGTCAGGAGGTTCGGGCTCAGGTTGTGTCAGTCAGTGCATTAGTCCCAGGTTAGACTATATGATTTGGGTACAGTCGAGTGCCGTATAGGTTTATCCTCATTTGAGGTGCCTGGGGAGCTCAATAGGCAAGATATTTTTTCTAGAGGGCAGGCAGAGTGCTGCACTTTGGTTCCAGAATTGCCAAACTTGAGGGCTTCTGGGCCAGGAGTGTGAGGACAGAAGTCTGAGAACACAAGCTAGACTTGGGCTTCAGGCCGAGGGCACGGCAGGTACCTCCTGCAGATCTGAACCAATATTTCATGCATCTGAAGTCACGGCGAGGATCAGACGTTGGCTCGGGTTGGAGTTTCTGTGCATGACTGCCCCTTCATGAACGGAGCGGAATCTCAAGGCCATGGAGGTTTTCCCACGTTGGGAGTTGTGGGATGCCCCCTTCAAGGATTCCTTCTGCGGGACAATTGAGACCTGTTGGTCAGCTCCAGGACATCCCATATGGAATGACTCCAGAGCACCGTTTGAGGATCGATGCCAAAGAATCCCGCCTCGCATTCCAATTTTCTCCTAGCAACAAGACAGTTGAGTTTTGATGGCTCTGCGGGAGCAATCGGGGCAGCTGTGTTGAAATGGAATTTTCCGAGGTTGGGGCCTAATGTGTGTTTATTTGTCCATGAGGGCCTTGGAATGGGGCGGTGACACCGGGACCCTGAAGTATTCTCCTAAGCTTTTGACAAGGGTCCCATACACAAGTATCCTTGTGGAAACGAGATTTGTTCTGATGGGTGCCTCAGGAAACCCCCTATGCTGGTCTTGGAATCCAGGCTTTTAAGGAGACATGTCTGTAAACCAAAGCAATGGATCCGAATATGGCCTAGGGTCCTGTCTGGTTCCATCTTCTTCTCTGGGGACAACCATTTATGATATGAGTGGAGGTAGATGCTCAGCTGGTGTCAGACCGCCCTTGCTTGTGATTTTGGATAATGGAATGGGCAGAATTCCCATGGATTGGGTAGGCACAGTCCTAATGTGTGGCTCCAGGGGCCCCAGCCTGTAGGGTGTGTTGCCCAGGAATCTGAGGACAGAAGTCTGAAAACACAAACTCAGCTTAGGTTGGGAACGTAGGTATGGCAGGGCCAATCTACAAACCATGAGAAGCACTCTTCAGGATATGAAGAAAGAGCGAGTCTGAGGCTCTTGCTCAGGCTTTTGTCTCTGGATTTTGTATCAAAGATGGGCGTGGAACGTGGGGAGGCCTCATGGGCCATGGACGAATCTTCTTCTCTGTGGATTTGGCCCGGTCCCAATTTCTTTGCGTAATCTGTGGGATGGGAGGTCTCCTCTCAGGTTTGTTACCTCAGGTGTCCCAACCAAAGAGGAATTCCAAAGCAGAGCCCTGGGGAAGAGTGAAGGGACAACCCAAACGATGGTTATAAATTGGGGCCTTGGGGCATGGCAGACCCAATATGCTGTCTCTTCATCCAGCCACTGAGTGGCCTTACTTAAAGACTGGGCACAGGCTGAGGGTCAGCATGTGTGTTTGTGACCAATGTGGCCCGCGAGCATGGGCGGGGGCTCAAGGGCCACACTGGTTTCAACTACAAGAACTTTGGATAACATGCCAATCACAAGGTCTCTTGCCATGGGGAAGGAGCTCTGATTTCTGCATCATTTTCAACCCTGGGCAGTGTTTGGAGATAAGGTCTACGTTCTGAAGACGGAAAACCGCAGTTGGGAAGAGATGACGACCTAAGGCCATGGCGGGTCTGATGTGCTCAGTGTGCGGTCAGCTGCCTGGTTGTTGGTCCGGAGGTTCGGGTTCATGTTGTGTCAGACAGTGAATTAGTACCCAGGTTAGACTATATAATTCAGGTACAGTCGAGAGCCGTGTAGGTTTATCCTCATTTGAGGTGCCTGGGCTACTCATTAGGCAATATATTTTTTCTAGAGGCAGGCAGAGTGCTGCATTGTGGGTCCGGTATTGCCAAACATGAGGGATTCTGGACCAGAAGTGTGAGGACAAGTCTGAGAACAGAAGCTAGACTTGGGCTTCAGGCCGAGGGCACGGCTGGTACACCCTGCAGATCTGAACGAATATATCATGCTTCTGAAGTCACGGCGAGGATCAGACGTTGGCTCGGGTTGGAGTTTCTGTGCATGACTGCCCCTTCATGAACGGAGCGGAATCTCAAGGCCATGGAGGTTTTCCCACGTTGGGAGTTGTGGGATGCCCCCTTCAAGGCTTCCTTCTGCGGGACAATTGAGACCTGCTGGGCAGCTCCAGGATATCCCATATGGAAGGACTCCAGAGCACCGTTTGGGGTGGATGCCTGGGAAGCGGGCCTCGCATTCCAAATGTTTCCTAGCAACAAGACAGTTGAGATCGGATAGCTCTGCGGGAGCAACCCGTGTGGCTGAGTTGAAATGGACTTTATGGATCGGGCCCATTGTGTGTTTGTGTCCATGAGGGCCTTGGAATGGGGCGTTGGCACCGGGACCCTGAAGTATTCTCCTAAGCTTTTGACATACCTCCCATGCACAAGTTTCCTTGTGGAGATGAGATTTGTTCTGAGGGGTGCCTCAGGAAACCCCCTATGCTGGTATTGGAATCCAGGCTTTTGAGGAGACATGCCTGTAAACCAAAACAATGGATCCGATTATGGCCTAGGGTCCTGTCTGGTTCAATCTTCTTCTCTGGTGATATCCATCTATGGAATGAGTGGAGGGAGATGCTCACCTGGTGTCACACCGCCCTTGTTTGTCCCTGGAGACCTACACTATTGGGATGGCCTCGGGGACTTTGGAGAGTTTTCTTAATTGGTGAGATTTTGGACAATGGAATGGGCAGAATTCCCATGGATTGGGTAGGCACAGTCCTAATGTGTGGCTCCAGGGGCCCCAGCCTGGAGGGTGTGTGGCCCAGGACTTTGAGGACAGAAGTCTGAAAACACAAACTCAGCTAAGGTTTTGGGACGTAGGTATGGGAGGCCCAATCTACAAACCATGAGAAGTACCCCTCAGGATATGAAGAAAGAGCGAGTCTGAGGCACTTGCTCAGGCTTTTGTTTCTGGACAAAACAACAATGGCTGTAGAATGTGGGGAGGTCTCATGGGATATGGACGAATCTTCCTCTCTGTGGATTTGGCCCGGTCCCAATAGTTTTTCTTCAATTGTCGGATGGGAGGTCTCCTTTCAGGTTTATTACCTCAGGTGTCCGAACAAAATAGGAATTCCAAAGCAGAGCCCTGGGGAAGAGTGAAGGGACAACCCAAACTATGGTTAAAAATTGGGGCCTAGGTGCATGGCAGGCCCAATATGCTGTCTCTTCATCCAGCCACTGAGAGGCCTTACTTGAGGACTGGGCTCATGCTGAGGGTCACAATGTGTGTTTGTGACCAATGTGGCCCGCGAGCATGGGCGGGGCCTCATGGGCCACACTGGTTTCAACTACACTGGACTTTGGACAACCTGCCAAACACAAGGTCTCTGGCCATGGGGAATGTGTTCTGATATCTGCATCATTTTCAACCCTGGGCAGTGGTTGGAGATAAGGTCTAGGTTCTGAAGCCTGAAAAACCGAAGTTGGGAGGAGATGACGACCTAAGGCCATGGCGGGTCTGATATGCTCATTGTGCGGTCAGCTGCCTGGGTGTTGGTCAGGAGGTTCGGGCTCAGGTTGTGTCAGTCAGTGCATTAGTCCCAGGTTAGACTATATGATTTGGGTACAGTCGAGTGCCGTATAGGTTTATCCTCATTTGAGGTGCCTGGGGAGCTCAATAGGCAAGATATTTTTTCTAGAGGGCAGGCAGAGTGCTGCACTTTGGTTCCAGAATTGCCAAACTTGAGGGCTTCTGGGCCAGGAGTGTGAGGACAGAAGTCTGAGAACACAAGCTAGACTTGGGCTTCAGGCCGAGGGCACGGCAGGTACCTCCTGCAGATCTGAACCAATATTTCATGCATCTGAAGTCACGGCGAGGATCAGACGTTGGCTCGGGTTGGAGTTTCTGTGCATGACTGCCCCTTCATGAACGGAGCGGAATCTCAAGGCCATGGAGGTTTTCCCACGTTGGGAGTTGTGGGATGCACCCTTCAAGGATTCCTTCTGCGGGACAATTGAGACCTGTTGGTCAGCTCCAGGACATCCCATATGGAAGGACTCCAGAGCACCGTTCGAGGATCGATGCCAGGGAATCCCGCCTCGCATTCCAATTTTCTCCCAGCAACAAGACAGTTGAGTTTTGATGGCTCTGCGGGAGCAATCGGGGCGGCTGTGTTGAAATGGACTTTCCCGAGGTTGGGGCCTAATGTGTGTTTGTGTCCATGAGGGCCTTGGAATGGGGTGGTGACACCGGAACCCTGAAGTATTCTCCTAAGCTTTTGACAAGGGCCCAAGCACAAGTTTCCTTGTGGAAACGAGATTTGTTCTGAGGGGTGCCTCAGAAACCCCCTATGCTGGTCTTGGAATCCAGGCTTTTGAGGAGACATGTCTGTAAACCAAAGCAATGGATCCGAATATGGCCTAGGGTCCTGTCTGGTTCCATCTTCTTCTCTGGGGATATCCATTTATGATATGAGTGGAGGTAGATGCTCGGCTGGTGTCAGACCGCCCTTGTTTGTCCCCGGAGACCTACACTATTGGGATGGCCTCGGGGACTTTGGAGAGTTCTCCTAATTTGTACGATTTTGGATAATGGAATGGGCAGAATTCCCATGTATTGGGTAGGCACAGTCCTAATGTTTGGCTCCAGAGGCCCCAGCCTGGAGGGTGTGTGGCCCAGGAATCTGAGGACAGAAATCTGAAAACACAAACTCAGCTTAGTTTGGGAACGTAGGTATGGCAGGGCCAATCTACAAACCATGAGAAGCACTCTTCAGGATATGAAGAAAGAGCGAGTCTGAGGCGCTTGCTCAGGCTTTTCTCTCTGGATTTTGTATCAAAGATGGGCGTGGAACGTGGGGAGGCCTCATGGGCCATGGACGAATCTTCCTCTCTGTGGATTTGGCCCGGTCCCAATTTCTTTCCGTCAATCTGTGGGATGGGAGGTCTCCTCTCATGTTTGTTACCTCAGGTGTCCCAACCAAAGAGGAATTCCAAAGCAGAGCCCTGGGGAAGAGTGAAGGGACAACCCAAACGATGGTTATAAATTGGGGCCAAGGGGCATGGCAGACCCAATATGCTGTCTCTTCATCTAGCCACTGAGTGGCCTTACTTAAAGACTGGGCACAGGCTGAGGGTCAGCATGTGTGTTTGTGACCAATGTGGCCCGCGAGCATGGGCGGGGCCTCATGGGCCACACTGGTTTCAACTACACTGAACTTTGGATAACATGCCAATCACAAGGTCTTGCCATGGGGAAGGAGCTCTGATTTCTGCATCATTTTCAACCCTGGGCAGTGTTTGGAGATAAGGTCTACGTTCTGAAGCCTGAAAACCGCAGTTGGGAAGAGATGACGACCTAAGGCCATGGCGGGTCTGATGTGCTCAGTGTGCGGTCAGCTGCCTGGTTGTTGGTCCGGAGGTTCGGGTTCATGTTGTGTCAGACAGTGAATTAGTACCCAGGTTAGACTATATAATTCAGGTACAGTCGAGAGCCGTGTAGGTTTATCCTCATTTGAGGTGCCTGGGCTACTCATTAGGCAATATATTTTTTCTAGAGGCAGGCAGAGTGCTGCATTGTGGGTCCGGTATTGCCAAACATGAGGGATTCTGGACCAGGAGTGTGAGGACAAGTCTGAGAACAGAAGCTAGACTTGGGCTTCAGGCCGAGGGCACGGCTGGTACCCCCTGCAGATCTGAACGAATATCTCATGCTTCTGAAGTCACGGCGAGGATCAGACGTTGGCTCGGGTTGGAGTTTCTGTGCATGACTGCCCCTTCATGAACGGAGCGGAATCTCAAGGCCATGGAGGTTTTCCCACGTTGGGAGTTGTGGGATGCCCCCTTCAAGGATTCCTTCTGCGGGACAATTGAGACCTGTTGGGCAGCTCCAGGATATCCCATATGGAAGGACACCAGAGCACCGTTCGGGGTGGATGCCTGGGAAGCGGGCCTCGCATTCCAAATGTCTCCTAGCAACAAGACAGTTGAGATCGGATAGCTCTGCGGGAGCAACCGGCGTGGCTCAGTTGTAATGGACTTTTAGGATCGGGCCCATTGTGTGTTTGTGTCCATGAGGGCCTTGGAATGGGGCGTTGGCACCGGGACCCTGAAGTATTCTCCTAAGCTTTTGACATACCTCCCATGCACAAGTTTCCTTGTGGAGATGAGATTTGTTCTGAGGGGTGCCTCAGGAAACCCCCTATGCTGGTATTGGAATCCAGGCTTTTGAGGAGACATGCCTGTAAACCAAAACAATGGATCCGATTATGGCCTAGGGTCCTGTCTGGTTCAATCTTCTTCTCTGGTGATATCCATCTATGGAATGAGTGGAGGGAGATGCTCACCTGGTGTCACACTGCCCTTGTTTGTCCCTGGAGACCTACACTATTGGGATGGCCTCGGGGACTTTGGAGAGTTTTCTTAATTGGTGAGATTTTGGACAATGGAATAGGCAGAATTCCCATGGATTGGGTAGGCACAGTCCTAATGTGTGGCTCCAGGGGCCCCAGCCTGGAGGGTGTGCGGCCCAGGACTTTGAGGACAGAAGTCTGAAAACACAAACTCAGCTAAGGTTTTGGGACGTAGGTATGGGAGGCCCAATCTACAAACCATGAGATTTACCCCTCAGGATATGAAGAAAGAGCGAGTCTGAGGCACTTGCTCAGGCTTTTGTCTCTGGATTTTGTATCAACAATGGCTGTAGAATGTGGGGAGGCCTCATGGGATATGGACGAATCTTCCTCTCTGTGGATTTGGCCCGGTCCCAATAGTTTTTCTTCAATTGTCGGATGGGAGGTCTCCTTTCAGGTTTATTACTTCAGGTGTCCGAACAAAATAGGAATTGCAAAGCAGAGCCCTGGGGAAGAGTGAAGGGACAACCCAAACTATGGTTAAAATTTGGGGCCTAGGTGCATGGCAGGCCCAATATGCTGTCTCTTCATCCAGCCACTGAGAGGCCTTACTTGAGGACTGGGCTCATGCTGAGGGTCACAATGTGTGTTTGTGACCAATGTGGCCCGCGAGCATGGGCGGGGCCTCATGGGCCACACTGGTTTCAACTACACTGGACTTTGGACAACCTGCCAAACACAAGGTCTCTGGCCATGGGGAATGTGTTCTGATATCTGCATCATTTTCAACCCTGGGCAGTGGTTGGAGATAAGGTCTAGGTTCTGAAGGCTGAAAAACCGAAGTTGGGAAGAGATGACGACCTAAGGCCATGGCGGGTCTGATATGCTCAGTGTGCGGTCAGCTGCCTGGGTGTTGGTCAGGAGGTTCGGGCTCAGGTTGTGTCAGTCAGTGCATTAGTCCCAGGTTAGACTATATGATTTGGGTACAGTTGAGTGCCGTATAGGTTTATCCTCATTTGAGGTGCCTGGGGAGCTCAATAGGCAAGATATTTTTTCTAGAGGGCAGGCAGAGTGCTGCACTTTGGTTCCAGAATTGCCAAACTTGAGGGCTTCTGGGCCAGGAGTGTGAGGACAGAAGTCTGAGAACACAAGCTAGACTTGGGCTTCAGGCCGAGGGCACGGCAGGTACCTCCTGCAGATCTGAACCAATATTTCATGCATCTGAAGTCACGGCGAGGATCAGACGTTGGCTCGGGTTGGAGTTTCTGTGCATGACTGCCCCTTCATGAACGGAGCAGAATCTCAAGGCCATGGAGGTTTTCCCACGTTGGGAGTTGTGGGATGCCCCCTTCAAGGATTCCTTCTGCGGGACAATTGAGACCTGTTGGTCAGCTCCAGGACATCCCATATGGAATGACTCCAGAGCACCGTTCGAGGATCGATGCCAAAGAATCCCGCCTCGCATTCCAATTTTCTCCTAGCAACAAGACAGTTGAGTTTTGATGGCTCTGCGGGAGCAATCGGGGCAGCTGTGTTGAAATGGACTTTCCCGAGGTTGGGGCCTAATGTGTGTTTATTTGTCCATGAGGGCCTTGGAATGGGGCGGTGACACCGGGACCCTGAAGTATTCTCCTAAGCTTTTGACAAGGGTCCCATACACAAGTATCCTTGTGGAAACGAGATTTGTTCTGATGGGTGCCTCAGGAAACCCCCTATGCTGGTCCGGAATCCAGGCTTTTAAGGAGACATGTCTGTAAACCAAAGCAATGGATCCGAATATGGCCTAGGGTCCTGTCTGGTTCCATCTTCTTCTCTGGGGACAACCATTTATGATATGAGTGGAGGTAGATGCTCAGCTGGTGTCAGACCGCCCTTGCTTGTGATTTTGGATAATGGAATGGGCAGAATTCCCATGGATTGGGTAGGCACAGTCCTAATGTGTGGCTCCAGGGGCCCCAGCCTGTAGGGTGTGTTGCCCAGGAATCTGAGGACAGAAGTCTGAAAACACAAACTCAGCTTAGGTTGGGAACGTAGGTATGGCAGGGCCAATCTACAAACCATGAGAAGCACTCTTCAGGATATGAAGAAAGAGCGAGTCTGAGGCTCTTGCTCAGGCTTTTGTCTCTGGATTTTGTATCAAAGATGGGCGTGGAACGTGGGGAGGCCTCATGGGCCATGGACGAATCTTCTTCTCTGTGGATTTGGCCCGGTCCCAATTTCTTTGCGTCAATCTGTGGGATGGGAGGTCTCCTCTCAGGTTTGTTACCTCAGGTGTCCCAACCAAAGAGGAATTCCAAAGCAGAGCCCTGGGGAAGAGTGAAGGGACAACCCAAACGATGGTTATAAATTGGGGCCTTGGGGCATGGCAGACCCAATATGCTGTCTCTTCATCCAGCCACTGAGTGGCCTTACTTAAAGACTGGGCACAGGCTGAGGGTCAGCATGTGTGTTTGTGACCAATGTGGCCCGCGAGCATGGGCGGGGCCTCATGGGCCACACTGGTTTCAACTACACTGAACTTTGGATAACATGCCAATCACAAGGTCTCTTGCCATGGGGAAGGAGCTCTGATTTCTGCATCATTTTCAACCCTGGGCAGTGTTTGGAGATAAGGTCTACGTTCTGAAGCCTGAAAACCGCAGTTGGGAAGAGATGACGACCTAAGGCCATGGCGGGTCTGATGTGCTCAGTGTGCGGTCAGCTGCCTGGGTGTTGGTCCGGAGGTTCGGGTTCAGGTTGTGTCAGACAGTGAATTAGTACCCAGGTTAGACTATATAATTCAGGTACAGTCGAGAGCCGTGTAGGTTTATCCTCATTTGAGGTGCCTGGGCTACTCATTAGGCAATATATTTTTTCTAGAGGCAGGCAGAGTGCTGCATTGTGGGTCCGGTATTGCCAAACATGAGGGATTCTGGACCAGGAGTGTGAGGACAAGTCTGAGAACAGAAGCTAGACTTGGGCTTCAGGCCGAGGGCACGGCTGGTACCCCCTGCAGATCTGAACGAATATCTCATGCTTCTGAAGTCACGGCGAGGATCAGACGTTGGCTCGGGTTGGAGTTTCTGTGCATGACTGCCCCTTCATGAACGGAGCGGAATCTCAAGGCCATGGAGGTTTTCCCACGTTGGGAGTTGTGGGATGCCCCCTTCAAGGATTCCTTCTGCGGGACAATTGAGACCTGTTGGGCAGCTCCAGGATATCCCATATGGAAGGACTCCAGAGCACCGTTCGGGGTGGATGCCTGGGAAGCGGGCCTCGCATTCCAAATGTCTCCTAGCAACAAGACAGTTGAGATCGGATAGCTCTGCGGGAGCAACCGGCGTGGCTCAGTTGAAATGGACTTTTAGGATCGGGCCCATTGTGTGTTTGTGTCCATGAGGGCCTTGGAATGGGGCGTTGGCACCGGGACCCTGAAGTATTCTCCTAAGCTTTTGACATACCTCCCATGCACAAGTTTCCTTGTGGAGATGAGATTTGTTCTGAGGGGTGCCTCAGGAAACCCCCTATGCTGGTATTGGTATCCAGGCTTTTGAGGAGACATGCCTGTAAACCAAAACAATGGATCCGATTATGGCCTAGGGTCCTGTCTGGTTCAATCTTCTTCTCTGGTGATATCCATCTATGGAATGAGTGGAGGGAGATGCTCACCTGGTGTCACACCGCCCTTGTTTGTCCCTGGAGACCTACACTATTGGGATGGCCTCGGGGACTTTGGAGAGTTTTCTTAATTATTGAGATTTTGGACAATGGAATGGGCAGAATTCCCATGGTTTGGGTAGGCACAGTCCTAATGTGTGGCTCCAGTGGCCCCAGCCTGGAGGGTGTGCGGCCCAGTACTTTGAGGACAGAAGTCTGAAAACACAAACTCAGCTAAGGTTTTGGGACGTAGGTATGGGAGGCCCAATCTACAAACCATGAGAAGTACCCCTCAGGATATGAAGAAAGAGCGAGTCTGAGGCACTTGCTCAGGCTTTTGTATCAACAATGGCTGTAGAATGTGGGGAGGCCTCATGGGATATGGACGAATCTTCGTCTCTGTGGATTTGGCCCGGTCCCAATAGTTTTTCTTCAATTGTCGGATGGGAGGTCTCCTTTCAGGTTTATTACCTCAGGTGTCCGAACAAAATAGGAATTCCAAAGCAGAGCCCTGGGGAAGAGTGAAGGGACAACCCAAACTATGGTTAAAAATTGGGGCCTAGGTGCATGGCAGGCCCAATATGCTGTCTCTTCATCCAGCCACTGAGAGGCCTTACTTGAGGACTGGGCTCATGCTGAGGGTCACAATGTGTGTTTGTGACCAATGTGGCACGCGAGCATGGGCGGGGCCTCATGGGCCACACTGGTTTCAACTACACTGGACTTTGGACAACCTGCCAAACACAAGGTCTCTGGCCATGGGGAATGTGTTCTGATATCTGCATCATTTTCAACCCTGGGCAGTGGTTGGAGATAAGGTCTAGGTTTGAAGCCTGAAAAACCGAAGTTGGGAATAGATGACGACCTAAGGCCATGGCGGGTCTGATATGCTCAGTGTGCGGTCAGCTGCCTGGGTGTTGGTCAGGAGGTTCGGGCTCAGGTTGTGTCAGTCAGTGCATTAGTCCCAGGTTAGACTATATGATTTGGGTACAGTCGAGTGCCGTATAGGTTTATCCTCATTTGAGGTGCCTGGGGAGCTCAATAGGCAAGATATTTTTTCTAGAGGGCAGGCAGAGTGCTGCACTTTGGTTCCAGAATTGCCAAACTTGAGGGCTTCTGGGCCAGGAGTGTGAGGACAGAAGTCTGAGAACAAAAGCTAGACTTGGGCTTCAGGCCGAGGGCACGGCAGGTACCTCCTGCAGATCTGAACCAATATTTCATGCATCTGAAGTCACGGCGAGGATCAGACGTTGGCTCGGGTTGGAGTTCTGTGCATGACTGCCCCTTCATGAACGGAGCAGTATCTCAAGGCCATGGAGGTTTTCCCACGTTGGGAGTTGTGGGATGCCCCCTTCAAGGATTCCTTCTGCGGGACAATTGAGACCTGTTGGGCAGCTCCAGGACATCCCATATGGAATGACTCCAAAGCACCGTTCGAGGATTGATGCCAGGGAATCCCGCCTCGCATTCCAATTTTCTCCCAGCAACAAGACAGTTGAGTTTTGATGGCTCTGCGGGAGCAATCGGGGCGGCTGTGTTGAAATGGACTTTCCCGAGGTTGGGGCCTAATGTGTGTTTGTTTCCATGAGGGCCTTGGAATGGGGCGGTGACACCGGGACCCTGAAGTATTCTCCTTAGCTTTTGACATAGGTCCCATGCACAAGTTTCCTTGTGGAAACGAGATTTGTTCTGATGGGTGCCTCACGAAACCCCCTATGCTGGTCTTGGAATCCAGGCTTTTGAGGAGACATGTCTGTAAACCAAAGCAATGGATCCGAATATGGCCTAGGGTCCTGTCTGGTTCCATCTTCTTCTCTGGGGACATCCATTTATGATATGAGTGGAGGTAGATGCTCAGCTGGTGTCAGACCGCCCTTGTTTGTCCCCGGAGACCTACACTATTGGGATGGCCTCGGGAACTTTGGAGAGTTCTCCTAATTTGTACGATTTTGGATAATGGAATGGGCAGAATGCCCATGGATTGGGTAGGCACAGTCCTAATGTGTGGCTCCAGGGGCCCCAGCCTGTAGGGTGTGTGGCCCAGGAATCTGAGGACAGAAGTCTGAAAACACAAACTCAGCTTAGGTTGGGAACGTAGGTATGGCAGGGCCAATCTACAAACCATGAGAAGCACTCTTCAGGATATGAAGAAAGAGCGAGTCTGAGGCTCTTGCTCAGGCTTTTGTCTCTGGATTTTGTATCAAAGATGGGCGTGGAAAGTGGAGAGGCCTCATGGCCCATGGACGAATCTTCCTCTCTGTGGATTTGGCCCGGTCCCAATTTCTTTCCGTCAATCTGTGGGATGGGAGGTCTCCTCTCAGGTTTGTTACCTCAGGTGTCCCAACTAAAGAGGAATTCCAAAGCAGAGCCCTGGGGAAGAGTGAAGGGATAACCCAAACGATGGTTATAAATTGGGGCCTAGGGACATGGCAGACCCAATATGCTGTCTCTTCATCCAGCCACTGAGTGGCCTTACTTAAAGACTGGGCACAGGCTGAGGGTCAGCATGTGTGTTTGTGACCAATGTGGCCCGCGAGCATGGGCGGGGCCTCATGGGCCACACTGGTTTCAACTACACTGAACTTTGGATAACATGCCAATCACAAGGTCTCTTGCCATGGGGAAGGAGCTCTGATTTCTGCATCATTTTCAACCCTGGGCAGTGTTTGGAGATAAGGTCTACGTTCTGAAGCCTGAAAACCGCAGTTGGGAAGAGATGACGACCTAAGGCCATGGCGGGTCTGATGTGCTCAGTGTGCGGTCAGCTGCCTGGGTGTTGGTCTGGAGGTTCGGGTTCAGGTTGTGTCAGACAGTGAATTAGTACCCAGGTTAGACTATATAATTCAGGTACAGTCGAGAGCCGTGTAGGTTTATCCTCATTTGAGGTGCCTGGGCTACTCATTAGGCAATATATTTTTTCTAGAGGCAGGCAGAGTGCTGCATTGTGGGTCCGGTATTGCCAAACATGAGGGATTGTGGACCAGGAGTGTGAGGACAAGTCTGAGAACAGAAGCTAGACTTGGGATTCAGGCCGAGGGCACGGCTGGTACCCCCTGCAGATCTGAACGAATATCTCATGCTTCTGAAGTCACGGCGAGGATCAGACGTTGGCTCGGGTTGGAGTTTCTGTGCATGACTGCCCCTTCATGAACGGAGCGGAATCTCAAGGCCATGGAGGTTTTCCCACGTTGGGAGTTGTGGGATGCCCCCTTCAAGGATTCCTTCTGCGGGACAATTGAGACCTGTTGGGCAGCTCCAGGATATCCCATATGGAAGGACTCCAGAGCACCGTTCGGGGTGGATGCCTGGGAAGCGGGCCTCGCATTCCAAATGTCTCCTAGCAACAAGACAGTTGAGATCGGATAGCTCTGCGGGAGCAACCGGCGTGGCTGAGTTGAAATGGACTTTTAGGATCGGGCCCATTGTGTGTTTGTGTCCATGAGGGCCTTGAAATGGGGCGTTGGCACCGGGACCCTGAAGTATTCTCCTAAGCTTTTGACATACGTCCCATGCACAAGTTTCCTTGTGGAGATGAGATTTGTTCTGAGGGGTGCCTCAGGAAACCCCCTATGCTGGTATTGGAATCCAGGCTTTTGAGGAGACATGCCTGTAAACCAAAACAATGGATCCGATTATGGCCTAGGGTCCTGTCTGGTTCAATCTTCTTCTCTGGTGATATCCATCTATGGAATGAGTGGAGGGAGATGCTCACCTGGTGTCACACCGCCCTTGTTTGTCCCTGGAGACCTACGCTATTGGGATGGCCTCGGGGACTTTGGAGAGTTTTCTTAATTGGTGAGATTTTGGACAATGGAATGGGCAGAATTCCCATGGTTTGGGTAGGCACAGTCCTAATGTGTGGCTCCAGTGGCCCCAGCCTGGAGGGTGTGCGGCCCAGGACTTTGAGGACAGAAGTCTGAAAACACAAACTCAGCTAAGGTTTTGGGACGTAGGTATGGGAGGCCCAATCTACAAACCATGAGAAGTACCCCTCAGGATATGAAGAAAGAGCGAGTCTGAGGCACTTGCTCAGGCTTTTGTCTCTGGATTTTGTATCAACAATGGCTGTAGAATGTGGGGAGGCCTCATGGGATATGGACGAATCTTCCTCTCTGTGGATTTGGCCCAGTCCCAATAGTTTTTCTTCAATTGTCGGATGGGAGGTCTCCTTTCAGGTTTATTACCTCAGGTGTCCGAACAAAATAGGAATTCCAAAGCAGAGCCCTGGGGAAGAGTGAAGGGACAACCCAAACTATGGTTAAAAATTGGGGCCTAGGTGCATGGCAGGCCCAATATGCTGTCTCTTCATCCAGCCACTGAGAGGCCTTACTTGAGGACTGGGCTCATGCTGAGGGTCACAATGTGTGTTTGTGACCAATGTGGCCCGCGAGCATGGGCGGGGCCTCATGGGCCACACTGGTTTCAACTACACTGGACTTTGGACAACCTGCCAAACACAAGGTCTCTGGCCATGGGGAATGTGTTCTGATATCTGCATCATTTTCAACCCTGGGCAGTGGTTGGAGATAAGGTCTAGGTTTGAAGCCTGAAAAACCGAAGTTGGGAATAGATGACGACCTAAGGCCATGGCGGGTCTGATATGCTCAGTGTGCGGTCAGCTGCCTGGGTGTTGGTCAGGAGGTTCGGGCTCAGGTTGTGTCAGTCAGTGCATTAGTCCCAGTTTAGACTATATGATTTGGGTACAGTCGAGTGCCGTATAGGTTTATCCTCATTTGAGGTGCCTGGGGAGCTCAATAGGCAAGATATTTTTTCTAGAGGGCAGGCAGAGTGCTGCACTTTGGTTCCAGAATTGCCAAACTTGAGGGCTTCTGGGCCAGGAGTGTGAGGACAGAAGTCGGAGAACACAAGCTAGACTTGGGCTTCAGGCCGAGGGCACGACAGGTACCTTCTGCAGATCTGAACCAATATTTCATGCATCTGAAGTCACGGCGAGGTCTGACGTTGGCTCAGGTTGGAGTTTCTGTGCATGACTGCCCCTTCATGAACAGAGCGGAATCTCAAGGCCATGGAGGTTTTCCCACGTTGGGAGTTGTGGGATGCCCCCTTCAAGGATTCCTTCTGCGGGACAATTGAGACCTGTTGGGCAGCTCCAGGACATCCCATATGGAATGACTCCAGAGCACCGTTCGAGGATCGATGCCAGGGAATTCCGCCTCGCATTCCAATTTTCTCCCAGCAACAAGACAGTTGAGTTTTGATGGCTCTGCGGGAGCAATCGGGGCGGCTGTGTTGAAATGGACTTTCCCGAGGTTGGGGCCTAATGTGTGTTTGTGTCCATGAGGGCCTTGGAATGGGGCGGTGACACTGGGACCCTGAAGTATGCTCCTAAGCTTTTGACATAGGTCCCATGCACAAGTTTCCTTGTGGAAACGAGATTTGTTCTGATGGGTGCCTCAAAAAAACCCCTATGCTGGTCTTGGAATCCAGGCTTTTGAGGAGACATGTCTGTAAACCAAAGCAATGGATCCGAATATGGCCTAGGGTCCTGTCTGGTTCCATCTTCTTCTCTGGGGACATCCATTTATGATATGAGTGGAGGTAGATGCTCAGCTGGTGTCAGACCGCCCTTGTTTGTCCCCGGAGACCTACACTATTGGGATGGCCTCGGGAACTTTGGAGAGTTCTCCTAATTTGTACGATTTTGGATAATGGAATGGGCAGAATGCCCTTGGATTGGGTAGGCACAGTCCTAATGTGTGGCTCCAGGGGCCCCAGCCTGGAGGGTGTGTGGCCCAGGAATCTGAGGACAGAAGTCTGAAAACACAAACTCAGCTTAGGTTGGGAACGTAGGTATGGCAGGGCCAATCTACAAACCATGAGAAGGACTCTTCAGGATATGAAGAAAGAGGGAGTCTGAGGCGCTTGCTCAGGCTTTTGTCTCTGGATTTTGTATCAAAGATGGGCGTGGAACGTGGGGAGGCCTCATGGGCCATGGACGAATCTTCCTCTCTGTGGATTTGGCCCGGTCCCAATTTCTTTCTGTCAATCTGTGGGATGGGAGGTCTCCTCTCAGGTTTGTTACCTCAGGTGTCCCAACAAAAGAGGAATTCCAAAGCAGAGCCCTGGGGAAGAGTGAAGGGACAACCCAAACGATGGTTATAAATTGGGGCCTAGGGGCATGGCAGACCCAATATGCTGTCTCTTCATCCAGCCACTGAGTGGCCTTACTTAAAGACTGGGCACAGGCTGAGGGTCAGCATGTGTGTTTGTGACCAATGTGGCCCGTGAGCATGGGCGGGGCCTCATGGGCCACACTGGTTTCAACTACACTGAACTTTGGATAACATGCCAATCACAAGGTCTCTTGCCATGGGGAAGGAGCTCTGATTTCTGCATCATTTTCAACCCTGGGCAGTGTTTGGAGATAAGGTCTACGTTCTGAAGCCTGAAAACCGCAGTTGGGAAGAGATGACGACCTAAGGCCATGGCGGGTCTGATGTGCTCAGTGTGCGGTCAGCTGCCTGGGTGTTGGTCCGGAGGTTCGGGTTCAGGTTGTGTCAGACAGTGAATTAGTACCCAGGTTAGACTATATAATTCAGGTACAGTCGAGAGCCGTGTAGGTTTATCCTCATTTGAGGTGCCTGGGCTACTCATTAGGCAATATATTTTTTCTAGAGGCAGGCAGAGTGCTGCATTGTGGGTCCGGTATTGCCAAACATGAGGGATTCTGGACCAGGAGTGTGAGGACAAGTCTGAGAACAGAAGCTAGACTTGGGCTTCAGGCCGAGGGCACGGCTGGTACCCCCTGCAGATCTGAACGAATATCTCATGCTTCTGAAGTCACGGCGAGGATCAGACGTTGGCTCGGGTTGGAGTTTCTGTGCATGACTGCCCCTTCATGAACGGAGCGGAATCTCAAGGCCATGGAGGTTTTCCCACGTTGGGAGTTGTGGGATGCCCCCTTCAAGGATTCCTTCTGCGGGACAATTGAGACCTGTTGGGCAGCTCCAGGATATCCCATATGGAAGGACACCAGAGCACCGTTCGGGGTGGATGCCTGGGAAGCGGGCCTCGCATTCCAAATGTCTCCTAGCAACAAGACAGTTGAGATCGGATAGCTCTGCGGGAGCAACCGGCGTGGCTCAGTTGTAATGGACTTTTAGGATCGGGCCCATTGTGTGTTTGTGTCCATGAGGGCCTTGGAATGGGGCGTTGGCACCGGGACCCTGAAGTATTCTCCTAAGCTTTTGACATACCTCCCATGCACAAGTTTCCTTGTGGAGATGAGATTTGTTCTGAGGGGTGCCTCAGGAAACCCCCTATGCTGGTATTGGAATCCAGGCTTTTGAGGAGACATGCCTGTAAACCAAAACAATGGATCCGATTATGGCCTAGGGTCCTGTCTGGTTCAATCTTCTTCTCTGGTGATATCCATCTATGGAATGAGTGGAGGGAGATGCTCACCTGGTGTCACACCGCCCTTGTTTGTCCCTGGAGACCTACACTATTGGGATGGCCTCGGGGACTTTGGAGAGTTTTCTTAATTGGTGAGATTTTGGACAATGGAATGGGCAGAATTCCCATGGATTGGTAGGCACAGTCCTAATGTGTGGCTCCAGGGGCCCCAGCCTGGAGGGTGTGCGGCCCAGGACTTTGAGGACAGAAGTCTGAAAACACAAACTCAGCTAAGGTTTTGGGACGTAGGTATGGGAGGCCCAATCTACAAACCATGAGAAGTACCCCTCAGGATATGAAGAAAGAGCGAGTCTGAGGCACTTTCTCAGGCTTTTGTCTATGGATTTTGTATCAACAATGGCTGTAGAATGTGGGGAGGCCTCATGGGATATGGACGAATCTTCCTCTCTGTGGATTTGGCCCGGTCCCAATAGTTTTTCTTCAATTGTCGGATGGGAGGTCTCCTTTCAGGTTTATTACTTCAGGTGTCCGAACAAAATAGGAATTGCAAAGCAGAGCCCTGGGGAAGAGTGAAGGGACAACCCAAACTATGGTTAAAATTTGGGGCCTAGGTGCATGGCAGGCCCAATATGCTGTCTCTTCATCCAGCCACTGAGAGGCCTTACTTGAGGACTGGGCTCATGCTGAGGGTCACAATGTGTGTTTGTGACCAATGTGGCCCGCGAGCATGGGCGGGGCCTCATGGGCCACACTGGTTTCAACTACACTGGACTTTGGACAACCTGCCAAACACAAGGTCTCTGGCCATGGGGAATGTGTTCTGATATCTGCATCATTTTCAACCCTGGGCAGTGGTTGGAGATAAGGTCTAGGTTCTGAAGGCTGAAAAACCGAAGTTGGGAAGAGATGACGACCTAAGGCCATGGCGGGTCTGATATGCTCAGTGTGCGGTCAGCTGCCTGGGTGTTGGTCAGGAGGTTCGGGCTCAGGTTGTGTCAGTCAGTGCATTAGTCCCAGGTTAGACTATATGATTTGGGTACAGTCGAGTGCCGTATAGGTTTATCCTCATTTGAGGTGCCTGGGGAGCTCAATAGGCAAGATATTTTTTCTAGAGGGCAGGCAGAGTGCTGCACTTTGGTTCCAGAATTGCCAAACTTGAGGGCTTCTGGGCCAGGAGTGTGAGGACAGAAGTCTGAGAACACAAGCTAGACTTGGGCTTCAGGCCGAGGGCACGGCAGGTACCTCCTGCAGATCTGAACCAATATTTCATGCATCTGAAGTCACGGCGAGGATCAGACGTTGGCTCGGGTTGGAGTTTCTGTGCATGACTGCCCCTTCATGAACGGAGCAGAATCTCAAGGCCATGGAGGTTTTCCCACGTTGGGAGTTGTGGGATGCCCCCTTCAAGGATTCCTTCTGCGGGACAATTGAGACCTGTTGGTCAGCTCCAGGACATGCCATATGGAATGACTCCAGAGCACCGTTCGAGGATCGATGCCAAAGAATCCCGCCTCGCATTCCAATTTTCTCCTAGCAACAAGACAGTTGAGTTTTGATGGCTCTGCTGGAGCAATCGGGGCAGCTGTGTTGAAATGGACTTTCCCGAGGTTGGGGCCTAATGTGTGTTTATTTGTCCATGAGGGCCTTGGAATGGGGCGGTGACACCGGGACCCTGAAGTATTCTCCTAAGCTTTTGACAAGGGTCCCATACACAAGTATCCTTGTGGAAACGAGATTTGTTCTGATGGGTGCCTCAGGAAACCCCTATGCTGGTCTTGGAATCCAGGCTTTTAAGGAGACATGTCTGTAAACCAAAGCAATGGATCCGAATATGGCCTAGGGTCCTGTCTGGTTCCATCTTCTTCTTTGGGGACAACCATTTATGATATGAGTGGAGGTAGATGCTCAGCTGGTGTCAGACCGCCCTTGCTTGTGATTTTGGATAATGGAATGGGCAGAATTCCCATGGATTGGGTAGGCACAGTCCTAATGTGTGGCTCCAGGGGCCCCAGCCTGTAGGGTGTGTTGCCCAGGAATCTGAGGACAGAAGTCTGAAAACACAAACTCAGCTTAGGTTGGGAACGTAGGTATGGCAGGGCCAATCTACAAACCATGAGAAGCACTCTTCAGGATATGAAGAAAGAGCGAGTCTGAGGCTCTTGCTCAGGCTTTTGTCTCTGGATTTTGTATCAAAGATGGGCGTGGAACGTGGGGAGGCCTCATGGGCCATGGACGAATCTTCTTCTCTGTGGATTTGGCCCGGTCCCAATTTCTTTGCGTCAATCTGTGGGATGGGAGGTCTCCTCTCAGGTTTGTTACCTCAGGTGTCCCAACCAAAGAGGAATTCCAAAGCAGAGCCCTGGGGAAGAGTGAAGGGACAACCCAAACGATGGTTATAAATTGGGGCCTTGGGGCATGGCAGACCCAATATGCTGTCTCTTCATCCAGCCACTGAGTGGCCTTACTTAAAGACTGGGCACAGGCTGAGGGTCAGCATGTGTGTTTGTGACCAATGTGGCCCGCGAGCATGGGCGGGGCCTCATGGGCCACACTGGTTTCAACTACACTGAACTTTGGATAACATGCCAATCACAAGGTCTCTTGCCATGGGGAAGGAGCTCTGATTTCTGCATCATTTTCAACCCTGGGCAGTGTTTGGAGATAAGGTCTACGTTCTGAAGCCTGAAAACCGCAGTTGGGAAGAGATGACGACCTAAGGCCATGGCGGGTCTGATGTGCTCAGTGTGCGGTCAGCTGCCTGGGTGTTGGTCCGGAGGTTCGGGTTCAGGTTGTGTCAGACAGTGAATTAGTACCCAGGTTAGACTATATAATTCAGGTACAGTCGAGAGCCGTGTAGGTTTATCCTCATTTGAGGTGCCTGGGCTACTCATTAGGCAATATATTTTTTCTAGAGGCAGGCAGAGTGCTGCATTGTGGGTCCGGTATTGCCAAACATGAGGGATTCTGGACCAGGAGTGTGAGGACAAGTCTGAGAACAGAAGCTAGACTTGGGCTTCAGGCCGAGGGCACGGCTGGTACCCCCTGCAGATCTGAACGAATATCTCATGCTTCTGAAGTCACGGCGAGGATCAGACGTTGGCTCGGGTTGGAGTTTCTGTGCATGACTGCCCCTTCATGAACGGAGCGGAATCTCAAGGCCATGGAGGTTTTCCCACGTTGGGAGTTGTGGGATGCCCCCTTCAAGGATTCCTTCTGCGGGACAATTGAGACCTGTTGGGCAGCTCCAGGATATCCCATATGGAAGGACTCCAGAGCACCGTTCGGGGTGGATGCCTGGGAAGCGGGCCTCGCATTCCAAATGTCTCCTAGCAACAAGACAGTTGAGATCGGATAGCTCTGCGGGAGCAACCGGCGTGGCTCAGTTGAAATGGACTTTTAGGATCGGGCCCATTGTGTGTTTGTGTCCATGAGGGCCTTGGAATGGGGCGTTGGCACCGGGACCCTGAAGTATTCTCCTAAGCTTTTGACATACCTCCCATGCACAAGTTTCCTTGTGGAGATGAGATTTGTTCTGAGGGGTGCCTCAGGAAACCCCCTATGCTGGTATTGGTATCCAGGCTTTTGAGGAGACATGCCTGTAAACCAAAACAATGGATCCGATTATGGCCTAGGGTCCTGTCTGGTTCAATCTTCTTCTCTGGTGATATCCATCTATGGAATGAGTGGAGGGAGATGCTCACCTGGTGTCACACCGCCCTTGTTTGTCCCTGGAGACCTACACTATTGGGATGGCCTCGGGGACTTTGGAGAGTTTTCTTAATTATTGAGATTTTGGACAATGGAATGGGCAGAATTCCCATGGTTTGGGTAGGCACAGTCCTAATGTGTGGCTCCAGTGGCCCCAGCCTGGAGGGTGTGCGGCCCAGTACTTTGAGGACAGAAGTCTGAAAACACAAACTCAGCTAAGGTTTTGGGACGTAGGTATGGGAGGCCCAATCTACAAACCATGAGAAGTACCCCTCAGGATATGAAGAAAGAGCGAGTCTGAGGCACTTGCTCAGGCTTTTGTATCAACAATGGCTGTAGAATGTGGGGAGGCCTCATGGGATATGGACGAATCTTCGTCTCTGTGGATTTGGCCCGGTCCCAATAGTTTTTCTTCAATTGTCGGATGGGAGGTCTCCTTTCAGGTTTATTACCTCAGGTGTCCGAACAAAATAGGAATTGCAAAGCAGAGCCCTGGGGAAGAGTGAAGGGACAACCCAAACTATGGTTAAAAATTGGGGCCTAGGTGCATGGCAGGCCCAATATGCTGTCTCTTCATCCAGCCACTGAGAGGCCTTACTTGAGGACTGGGCTCATGCTGAGGGTCACAATGTGTGTTTGTGACCAATGTGGCACGCGAGCATGGGCGGGGCCTCATGGGCCACACTGGTTTCAACTACACTGGACTTTGGACAACCTGCCAAACACAAGGTCTCTGGCCATGGGGAATGTGTTCTGATATCTGCATCATTTTCAACCCTGGGCAGTGGTTGGAGATAAGGTCTAGGTTTGAAGCCTGAAAAACCGAAGTTGGGAATAGATGACGACCTAAGGCCATGGCGGGTCTGATATGCTCAGTGTGCGGTCAGCTGCCTGGGTGTTGGTCAGGAGGTTCGGGCTCAGGTTGTGTCAGTCAGTGCATTAGTCCCAGGTTAGACTATATGATTTGGGTACAGTCGAGTGCCGTATAGGTTTATCCTCATTTGAGGTGCCTGGGGAGCTCAATAGGCAAGATATTTTTTCTAGAGGGCAGGCAGAGTGCTGCACTTTGGTTCCAGAATTGCCAAACTTGAGGGCTTCTGGGCCAGGAGTGTGAGGACAGAAGTCTGAGAACAAAAGCTAGACTTGGGCTTCAGGCCGAGGGCACGGCAGGTACCTCCTGCAGATCTGAACCAATATTTCATGCATCTGAAGTCACGGCGAGGATCAGACGTTGGCTCGGGTTGGAGTTCTGTGCATGACTGCCCCTTCATGAACGGAGCAGTATCTCAAGGCCATGGAGGTTTTCCCACGTTGGGAGTTGTGGGATGCCCCCTTCAAGGATTCCTTCTGCGGGACAATTGAGACCTGTTGGGCAGCTCCAGGACATCCCATATGGAATGACTCCAAAGCACCGTTCGAGGATTGATGCCAGGGAATCCCGCCTCGCATTCCAATTTTCTCCCAGCAACAAGACAGTTGAGTTTTGATGGCTCTGCGGGAGCAATCGGGGCGGCTGTGTTGAAATGGACTTTCCCGAGGTTGGGGCCTAATGTGTGTTTGTTTCCATGAGGGCCTTGGAATGGGGCGGTGACACCGGGACCCTGAAGTATTCTCCTTAGCTTTTGACATAGGTCCCATGCACAAGTTTCCTTGTGGAAACGAGATTTGTTCTGATGGGTGCCTCACGAAACCCCCTATGCTGGTCTTGGAATCCAGGCTTTTGAGGAGACATGTCTGTAAACCAAAGCAATGGATCCGAATATGGCCTAGGGTCCTGTCTGGTTCCATCTTCTTCTCTGGGGACATCCATTTATGATATGAGTGGAGGTAGATGCTCAGCTGGTGTCAGACCGCCCTTGTTTGTCCCCGGAGACCTACACTATTGGGATGGCCTCGGGAACTTTGGAGAGTTCTCCTAATTTGTACGATTTTGGATAATGGAATGGGCAGAATGCCCATGGATTGGGTAGGCACAGTCCTAATGTGTGGCTCCAGGGGCCCCAGCCTGTAGGGTGTGTGGCCCAGGAATCTGAGGACAGAAGTCTGAAAACACAAACTCAGCTTAGGTTGGGAACGTAGGTATGGCAGGGCCAATCTACAAACCATGAGAAGCACTCTTCAGGATATGAAGAAAGAGCGAGTCTGAGGCTCTTGCTCAGGCTTTTGTCTCTGGATTTTGTATCAAAGATGGGCGTGGAAAGTGGAGAGGCCTCATGGCCCATGGACGAATCTTCCTCTCTGTGGATTTGGCCCGGTCCCAATTTCTTTCCGTCAATCTGTGGGATGGGAGGTCTCCTCTCAGGTTTGTTACCTCAGGTGTCCCAACTAAAGAGGAATTCCAAAGCAGAGCCCTGGGGAAGAGTGAAGGGATAACCCAAACGATGGTTATAAATTGGGGCCTAGGGACATGGCAGACCCAATATGCTGTCTCTTCATCCAGCCACTGAGTGGCCTTACTTAAAGACTGGGCACAGGCTGAGGGTCAGCATGTGTGTTTGTGACCAATGTGGCCCGCGAGCATGGGCGGGGCCTCATGGGCCACACTGGTTTCAACTACACTGAACTTTGGATAACATGCCAATCACAAGGTCTCTTGCCATGGGGAAGGAGCTCTGATTTCTGCATCATTTTCAACCCTGGGCAGTGTTTGGAGATAAGGTCTACGTTCTGAAGCCTGAAAACCGCAGTTGGGAAGAGATGACGACCTAAGGCCATGGCGGGTCTGATGTGCTCAGTGTGCGGTCAGCTGCCTGGGTGTTGGTCTGGAGGTTCGGGTTCAGGTTGTGTCAGACAGTGAATTAGTACCCAGGTTAGACTATATAATTCAGGTACAGTCGAGAGCCGTGTAGGTTTATCCTCATTTGAGGTGCCTGGGCTACTCATTAGGCAATATATTTTTTCTAGAGGCAGGCAGAGTGCTGCATTGTGGGTCCGGTATTGCCAAACATGAGGGATTCTGGACCAGGAGTGTGAGGACAAGTCTGAGAACAGAAGCTAGACTTGGGATTCAGGCCGAGGGCACGGCTGGTACCCCCTGCAGATCTGAACGAATATCTCATGCTTCTGAAGTCACGGCGAGGATCAGACGTTGGCTCGGGTTGGAGTTTCTGTGCATGACTGCCCCTTCATGAACGGAGCGGAATCTCAAGGCCATGGAGGTTTTCCCACGTTGGGAGTTGTGGGATGCCCCCTTCAAGGATTCCTTCTGCGGGACAATTGAGACCTGTTGGGCAGCTCCAGGATATCCCATATGGAAGGACTCCAGAGCACCGTTCGGGGTGGATGCCTGGGAAGCGGGCCTCGCATTCCAAATGTCTCCTAGCAACAAGACAGTTGAGATCGGATAGCTCTGCGGGAGCAACCGGCGTGGCTGAGTTGAAATGGACTTTTAGGATCGGGCCCATTGTGTGTTTGTGTCCATGAGGGCCTTGAAATGGGGCGTTGGCACCGGGACCCTGAAGTATTCTCCTAAGCTTTTGACATACGTCCCATGCACAAGTTTCCTTGTGGAGATGAGATTTGTTCTGAGGGGTGCCTCAGGAAACCCCCTATGCTGGTATTGGAATCCAGGCTTTTGAGGAGACATGCCTGTAAACCAAAACAATGGATCCGATTATGGCCTAGGGTCCTGTCTGGTTCAATCTTCTTCTCTGGTGATATCCATCTATGGAATGAGTGGAGGGAGATGCTCACCTGGTGTCACACCGCCCTTGTTTGTCCCTGGAGACCTACGCTATTGGGATGGCCTCGGGGACTTTGGAGAGTTTTCTTAATTGGTGAGATTTTGGACAATGGAATGGGCAGAATTCCCATGGTTTGGGTAGGCACAGTCCTAATGTGTGGCTCCAGTGGCCCCAGCCTGGAGGGTGTGCGGCCCAGGACTTTGAGGACAGAAGTCTGAAAACACAAACTCAGCTAAGGTTTTGGGACGTAGGTATGGGAGGCCCAATCTACAAACCATGAGAAGTACCCCTCAGGATATGAAGAAAGAGCGAGTCTGAGGCACTTGCTCAGGCTTTTGTCTCTGGATTTTGTATCAACAATGGCTGTAGAATGTGGGGAGGCCTCATGGGATATGGACGAATCTTCCTCTCTGTGGATTTGGCCCAGTCCCAATAGTTTTTCTTCAATTGTCGGATGGGAGGTCTCCTTTCAGGTTTATTACCTCAGGTGTCCGAACAAAATAGGAATTCCAAAGCAGAGCCCTGGGGAAGAGTGAAGGGACAACCCAAACTATGGTTAAAAATTGGGGCCTAGGTGCATGGCAGGCCCAATATGCTGTCTCTTCATCCAGCCACTGAGAGGCCTTACTTGAGGACTGGGCTCATGCTGAGGGTCACAATGTGTGTTTGTGACCAATGTGGCCCGCGAGCATGGGCGGGGCCTCATGGGCCACACTGGTTTCAACTACACTGGACTTTGGACAACCTGCCAAACACAAGGTCTCTGGCCATGGGGAATGTGTTCTGATATCTGCATCATTTTCAACCCTGGGCAGTGGTTGGAGATAAGGTCTAGGTTTGAAGCCTGAAAAACCGAAGTTGGGAATAGATGACGACCTAAGGCCATGGCGGGTCTGATATGCTCAGTGTGCGGTCAGCTGCCTGGGTGTTGGTCAGGAGGTTCGGGCTCAGGTTGTGTCAGTCAGTGCATTAGTCCCAGTTTAGACTATATGATTTGGGTACAGTCGAGTGCCGTATAGGTTTATCCTCATTTGAGGTGCCTGGGGAGCTCAATAGGCAAGATATTTTTTCTAGAGGGCAGGCAGAGTGCTGCACTTTGGTTCCAGAATTGCCAAACTTGAGGGCTTCTGGGCCAGGAGTGTGAGGACAGAAGTCGGAGAACACAAGCTAGACTTGGGCTTCAGGCCGAGGGCACGACAGGTACCTTCTGCAGATCTGAACCAATATTTCATGCATCTGAAGTCACGGCGAGGTCTGACGTTGGCTCAGGTTGGAGTTTCTGTGCATGACTGCCCCTTCATGAACAGAGCGGAATCTCAAGGCCATGGAGGTTTTCCCACGTTGGGAGTTGTGGGATGCCCCCTTCAAGGATTCCTTCTGCGGGACAATTGAGACCTGTTGGGCAGCTCCAGGACATCCCATATGGAATGACTCCAGAGCACCGTTCGAGGATCGATGCCAGGGAATTCCGCCTCGCATTCCAATTTTCTCCCAGCAACAAGACAGTTGAGTTTTGATGGCTCTGCGGGAGCAATCGGGGCGGCTGTGTTGAAATGGACTTTCCCGAGGTTGGGGCCTAATGTGTGTTTGTGTCCATGAGGGCCTTGGAATGGGGCGGTGACACTGGGACCCTGAAGTATGCTCCTAAGCTTTTGACATAGGTCCCATGCACAAGTTTCCTTGTGGAAACGAGATTTGTTCTGATGGGTGCCTCAAAAAAACCCCTATGCTGGTCTTGGAATCCAGGCTTTTGAGGAGACATGTCTGTAAACCAAAGCAATGGATCCGAATATGGCCTAGGGTCCTGTCTGGTTCCATCTTCTTCTCTGGGGACATCCATTTATGATATGAGTGGAGGTAGATGCTCAGCTGGTGTCAGACCGCCCTTGTTTGTCCCCGGAGACCTACACTATTGGGATGGCCTCGGGAACTTTGGAGAGTTCTCCTAATTTGTACGATTTTGGATAATGGAATGGGCAGAATGCCCATGGATTGGGTAGGCACAGTCCTAATGTGTGGCTCCAGGGGCCCCAGCCTGGAGGGTGTGTGGCCCAGGAATCTGAGGACAGAAGTCTGAAAACACAAACTCAGCTTAGGTTGGGAACGTAGGTATGGCAGGGCCAATCTACAAACCATGAGAAGGACTCTTCAGGATATGAAGAAAGAGGGAGTCTGAGGCGCTTGCTCAGGCTTTTGTCTCTGGATTTTGTATCAAAGATGGGCGTGGAACGTGGGGAGGCCTCATGGGCCATGGACGAATCTTCCTCTCTGTGGATTTGGCCCGGTCCCAATTTCTTTCTGTCAATCTGTGGGATGGGAGGTCTCCTCTCAGGTTTGTTACCTCAGGTGTCCCAACCAAAGAGGAATTCCAAAGCAGAGCCCTGGGGAAGAGTGAAGGGACAACCCAAACGATGGTTATAAATTGGGGCCTAGGGGCATGGCAGACCCAATATGCTGTCTCTTCATCCAGCCACTGAGTGGCCTTACTTAAAGACTGGGCACAGGCTGAGGGTCAGCATGTGTGTTTGTGACCAATGTGGCCCGTGAGCATGGGCGGGGCCTCATGGGCCACACTGGTTTCAACTACACTGAACTTTGGATAACATGCCAATCACAAGGTCTCTTGCCATGGGGAAGGAGCTCTGATTTCTGCATCATTTTCAACCCTGGGCAGTGTTTGGAGATAAGGTCTACGTTCTGAAGCCTGAAAACCGCAGTTGGGAAGAGATGACGACCTAAGGCCATGGCGGGTCTGATGTGCTCAGTGTGCGGTCAGCTGCCTGGGTGTTGGTCCGGAGGTTCGGGTTCAGGTTGTGTCAGACAGTGAAATAGTACCCAGGTTAGACTATATAATTCAGGTACAGTCGAGAGCCGTGTAGGTTTATCCTCATTTGAGGTGCCTGGGCTACTCATTAGGCAATATATTTTTTCTAGAGGCAGGCAGAGTGCTGCATTGTGGGTCCGGTATTGCCAAACATGAGGGATTCTGGACCAGGAGTGTGAGGACAAGTCTGAGAACAGAAGCTAGACTTGGGATTCAGGCCGAGGGCACGGCTGGTACCCCCTGCAGATCTGAACGAATATCTCATGCTTCTGAAGTCACGGCGAGGATCAGACGTTGGCTCGGGTTGGAGTTTCTGTGCATGACTGCCCCTTCATGAACGGAGCGGAATCTCAAGGCCATGGAGGTTTTCCCACGTTGGGAGTTGTGGGATGCCCCCTTCAAGGATTCCTTCTGCGGGACAATTGAGACCTGTTGGGCAGCTCCAGGATATCCCATATGGAAGGACTCCAGAGCACCGTTCGGGGTGGATGCCTGGGAAGCGGGCCTCGCATTCTAATTGTCTCCTAGCAACAAGACAGTTGAGATCGGATAGCTCTGCGGGAGCAACCGGCGTGGCTGAGTTGAAATGGACTTTTAGGATCGGGCCCATTGTGTGTTTGTGTCCATGAGGGCCTTGAAATGGGGCGTTGGCACCGGGACCCTGAAGTATTCTCCTAAGCTTTTGACATACGTCCCATGCACAAGTTTCCTTGTGGAGATGAGATTTGTTCTGAGGGGTGCCTCAGGAAACCCCCTATGCTGGTATTGGAATCCAGGCTTTTGAGGAGACATGCCTGTAAACCAAAACAATGGATCCGATTATGGCCTAGGGTCCTGTCTGGTTCAATCTTCTTCTCTGGTGATATCCATCTATGGAATGAGTGGAGGGAGATGCTCACCTGGTGTCACACCGCCCTTGTTTGTCCCTGGAGACCTACACTATTGGGATGGCCTCGGGGACTTTGGAGAGTTTTCTTAATTGGTGAGATTTTGGACAATGGAATGGGCAGAATTCCCATGGATTGGGTAGGCACAGTCCTAATGTGTGGCTCCAGGGGCCCCAGCCTGGAGGGTGTGCGGCCCAGGACTTTGAGGACAGAAGTCTGAAAACACAAACTCAGCTAAGGTTTTGGGACGTAGGTATGGGAGACCCAATCTACAAACCATGAGAAGTACCCCTCAGGATATGAAGAAAGAGCGAGTCTGAGGCACGTGCTCAGGATTTTGTCTCTGGATTTTGTATCAAAGATGGGCGTGGAACGTGGGGAGGCCTCATGGGCCATGGACGAATCTTCTTCTCTGTGGATTTGACCCGGTCCCAATTTCGTTCCCTCAATCTGTGGGATGGGAGGTCTCCTCTCAGGTTTGTTACCTCAGGTGTCCCAACCAAAGAGGAATTCCAAAGCAGAGCCCTGGGGAAGAGTGAAGGGACAACCCAAACGATGGTTATAAATTGGGGCCTAGGGGCATGGCAGACCCAATATGCTGTCTCTTCATCCAGCCACTGAGTGGCCTTACTTAAAGACTGGGCACAGGCTGAGGGTCAGCATGTGTGTTTGTGACCAATGTGGCCCGCGAGCATGGGCGGGGCCTCATGGGCCACACTGGTTTCAACTACACTGAACTTTGGATAACATGCCAATCACAAGGTCTCTTGCCATGGGGAAGGAGCTCTGATTTCTGCATCATTTTCAACCCTGGGCCGTGGTTGGAGATAAGGTCTAGGTTCTGAAGCCTGAAAACCCCAGTTGGGAAGTGATGACGATCTAAGGCCATGTCGGGGCTCATGTGCTCAGTGTGCGGTCAGCTGCCTGGGTGTTGGTCCAGAGTTTCGAGTTCAGGTTGTGTCAGACAGTGCATTATTGCCCAGGTTAGACTATATAATTTAGGTACAGTCGAGTGCCGTGTAAGTTTATCCTCATTTGATGTGCCTGGGAATATCATTAGGCAATATATTTTTCCCAGAGGGCAGGCATATTGCTGCATTGAGGGTCCGGAATTGTCAAACTTGAGGGCTTCTGGGCCAAGAGTGTGAGGACAGAAGTTTCAGAACACAAGCTAGACTTGGGCTTCAGGCCTTGGGTAGGGCAATGGGTATGGCAAATACCCCCTGCAGATCTGAACCAATATCTCTTGTATCTGAAGTCACGACGAGGATCAGAAGTTGGCTCGGGTTGGAGTTTCTGTGCATGTCTGCCCCTCCATGAACGGAGCGGAATCTCAAGGCCATGGAGGTTTTCCAACGTTGGGAGTGTGGGATCCCCCTTCAAGGATTCCTTCTGCGGGACAATTGAGCACTGTTGGTCAGCTCCAGGACAATCCATATGGAATGACTGCAGTGCACCGTTCGAGGACTGATGCCAGGGAAGCCATCCTCGCATTCCAATTGTCTCCTAGCAACAAGACAGTTGAGTTCTATGGCTCTGACTGAGCAATCGGGGCGGCTGTGTTGAAATGGACTTTCCCGAGGTTGGGGCCTAATGTGTGTTTGTGTCCATGAGGACCTTGGAATGGAGCGGTGGCACTGGGACGCTGAAGTATTCTCCTAAGCTTTTGACATAGGTCCCATGCACAAGTTTCCTCGTGGAGACGAGTTTTGTTCTGATGGGTGCCTCAGGAAACCCCCTATGCTGGTCTTGGAATCCAGGCTCTTGAGGAGATATGCCTGTAAACCAAAGCAATGGATCCGATTATGGCCTAGGGTCCTGTCTGGTTCCATCTTCTTCTCTGGGGACATCCATTTATGGTATGAGTGGATGTAGATGCTCAGCTGGTGTCAGACCGCCCTTGTTTGTCCCGGGAGACCTACACTATTGGCATGGCCTTGGGGACTTTGGAGGGTTCTTCTAATTTGTACGATTTTGAACAATGGAATGGGCAGAATTCCCATGGATTGGGTAGGCACAGTCCTAATGTGTGGCTCCAGGGGCCCCAGCCTGGAGGGTGTGTGGCCCAGAAATTTGAGGACAGAAGTCTGAAAACACAAACTCAGCTTAGGTTGGGGACGTAGGTATGGCAGGTCCAATCTACAAACCATGAGAAGAACTCTTCAGGATATGAAGAAAGAGCGAGTCTGAGGCGCTTGCTCAGGCTTTTGTCTCTGGATTTTGTATCAAAGATGGGCGTGGAATGTGGGGAGGCCTCATGGGCCATGGATGAATCTTCCTCTTGTTGATTTGGCCCGGTCCCAATTTCTTTCCATCAATTTGTGGAATGGGAGGTATCCTCTCAGGTTTGTTAATTCAGGTGTCCCAACCAAAGAGGAATTCCAAAGCAGAGCCCTGGGGAAGAGTGAAGGGACAACCCAAACGATGGTTAAAAATTGGGGCCTAGGGGCATGGCAGGCCCAATATGCTGTCTCTTCATCCAGCCACTGAGTGGCCTTACTTAAGGACTGGGCACAGCCTGAGAGTCACAATGTGTGTTTGTGACCAATGTGGTCGCGAGCATGGGCTGGGCCTCATGGGCCATACTGGTTTCAACTACACTGAACTTAGGACAATATGCCAATCACAAGGTCTCTTGCCATGGGGAAGGAGCTCTGATTTCTGCATCATTTTCAACCCTGGGCAGTGGTTGGATATAAGGTCTAGGATCTGAAGTCTGTAAACCGCAGTTGGGAAGAGATGACGACAAAAGCCATGGCGGGTCTGATGTGCTCAGTGTGCGGTCAGCTGCCTGGGTGTTGCTCCGGAGTTTCGGGTTCAGGTTGTGTCAGACAGTGCATTAGTGCCCAGGTTAGACTATATAATTTAGGTACAGTCGAGTGCCGTTTAAGTTTATCCTCATTTGAAGTGCCTGGGCAAATCATTAGGCAAGATATTTTTTCTAGATGGGAGGCTGGGTGCTGCATTGTGGGTCCGGAATTGCCAAACTTGAGGGCTTCTGGGCCAGGAGTATGAGGACAGAAGTCTGAGAACACAAGCTAGACTTGGGCTTCAGGCCGAGGGCACGGCAGGTACCGCCTGCAGATCTGAAACAATATCTCTTGCATCTGAAGTCACGGCGAGGATCAGACTTTGCCTCGGGTTGGAGTTTCTGTGCATGACTGCCCCTTTATGAACGGAGCGGAATTTCAAGGCCATGGAGGTTTTCCCACGTTGGGAGTTGTGGGATGCCCCCTTCAAGGATTCCTTCTGCGGGACAATTGAGACCTGTTGGGCAGCTCCAGGATATCCCATATGGAAGTACTCCAGAGCACCGTTCTGGGATGGATGCCAGGGTAGTGGGCCTCGCATTCCAATTGTCTCCTAGCAACAAGACAGTTGAGATCTGAAGACTCTGCGGTAGCAACCGGGTTGGCTAGTTGAAATGGACTTTCCCGAGAATGGGGCCTGATATGTGTTTGTTTCCATGAGGGCATTGGAATGGGGCGGTGGCACCGGGACCCTGAAGTATTCTCCTAAGCTTTTGACATAGGTCCCATGCACAAGTTTCCTTGTCGAGACGAGATTTGTTCTGATGGGTGCCTCAGGAAATCCCCTATGCTGGTCTGGAATCCAGGCTTTTGAGGAGACATGCCTGTAACCAAAGCAATGGATCCGATTATGGCCTAGGGTCCTGTATCGTTCCATCTTCTTCTCTGGGGACATCCATCTATGGTATGAGTGGAGGTTGATGCTCAGCTGGTGTCAGACCGCCCTTGTTTATACCGGGAAACCTACACTATTGTGATGGCCTCGGGAAATTTGGAGGGTTCTCCTAATTTGTACGATTTTGGACAATGGAATGGGCAGTGTTCCCATGGATTGGGTAGGCACAGTCCTAATGTGTGGCTCCAGGGGCCCCAGTCCGGAGGGAGTGTGGCCCAGGAATTTGAGGACAGAAGTCTGAAAACAGAAACTCAGCTTACGTTTGGGGAAGTACGTATGGCAGGTCCAATCTACAAACCATGAGAAGAACTCTTCAGGATATGAAGAAAGATCGAGTCTGAGGCACTTGCTCAGGCTTTTGTCTCTGGATTTTGTATCAAAGATGGGCGTGGACGTGGGGAGGCCTCATGGGCCATGGACGAATCTTCCTCTCTGTGGATTTGTCCCAGTCCCAATTTCTTTCCGTCAATCTGTGGGATGGGAGATCTCCTCTCAGGTTTGTTACCTCAGGTGTCCCAACCAAAGAGGAAGTCCAAAGCAGAGCACTGGGGAAGAGTGAAGGGACAACCCAAACTATGTTTAAAAATTGGGACCTAGGGGCATGGCAGGCACAATATGCTGTCTCTTCATCCAACCACTGAGAGGCCTTACTTGAGGACTGGGCACAGGCTGAGGGTCACAATGTGTGTTTGTGACCAATGTGGCCCGCGAGCATGGGCAGGGCCTCTTGGGCCACACTGGTTTCAACTACACTGGACTTTGGACAACATGCCAATCACAAGGTCTCTTGCCATGAGGAAGGTGTTCTGATGTCTGCATCATTTTCAACCCTGGGCAGTGGTTGGAGATAAGGTCTAGGTTCTGAAGCCTGAAAAACCGAAGTTGGGAAGAGATGACGACCTAAGGCCATGGCGGGTCTGATATGCTCAGTGTGCGGTCAGCTGCCTGGGTGTTGGTCAGGAGGTTCTGGCTCAGGTTGTGTCAGACAGTGCATTAGTGCCCAGGTTTGACTATATGATTTGTGTACAGTCGAGTGCCATGTAGGTTTATCCTCATTTGATGTGCCTGGGCTGCTCTTAGGCAAGATATTTTTTATAGATGGCAGGCAGAGTGCTGCATTGTGAGTCCGGAATTGCCAAACTTGAGGGCTTCTGGGCCAGGAGTGTGAGTACAGAAGTCTGAGAACACAAGCTAAACTTGGGCTTCAGGCAGAGGGCACAGCATGTACCCCCTGCAGAGTGAACCAATATCTCAAGCATCTAAAATCACGGTGAGGATTAGATGTTGGCTCAGGTTGGAGTTTCTGTGCATGACTGCCCCTTCATGAACAGAGCGGAATCTCAAGGCCATGGAGGTTTTCCCACGTTGGGAGTTGTGGGATGCCCCCTTCAAGGATTCCTTCTGCGGGACAATTGAGACCTGTTGGTCAGCTCCAGGACATGCCATATGGAATGACTCCAGAGCACCGTTCGAGGATCGATGCCAGGGAATCCCGCCTCGCATTCCAATTTTCTCCCAGCAACAAGACAGTTGAGTTTTGATGGCTCTGCGGGAGCAATCGGGGCGGCTGTGTTGCAATGGACTTTCCCGAGTTTGGGGCCTAATATGTGTTTGTGTCCATGAGGGCCTTGGATGGGGCGGTGACACCGGGACCCTGAAGTATTCTCCTAAGCTTTTGACATAGGGCCCATGCACAAGTTTCCTTGTGGAAACGAGATTTGTTCTGATGGGTGCCTCAAAAAACCCCCTATGCTGGTCTTGGAATCCAGGCTTTTGAGGAGACATGTCTGTAAACCAAAGCAATGGATCCGAATATGGCCTAGGGTCCTGTCTGGTTCCATCTTCTTCTCTGGGGACATCCATTTATGATATGAGTGGAGGTAGATGCTCAGCTGGTGTCAGACCGCCCTTGTTTGTCCCCGGAGACCTACACTATTGGGATGGCCTCGGGGACTTTGGAGAGTTCTCCTAATTTGTACGATTTTGGATAATGGAATGGGCAGAATGCCCATGGATTGGGTAGGCACAGTCCTAATGTGTGGCTCCAGGGGCCCCAGCCTGGAGGGTGAGTGGCCCAGGAATCTGAGGACAGAAGTCTGAAAACACAAACTCAGCTTAGGTTGGGAACGTAGGTATGGCAGGGCCAATCTACAAACCATGAGAAGGACTCTTCAGGATATGAAGAAAGAGCGATTCTCAGGCGCTTGCTCAGGCTTTTGTCTCTGGATTTTGTATCAAAGATGGGCGTGGAACGTGGGGAGGCCTCATGGGCCATGGACGAATCTTCCTCTCTGTGGATTTGGCCCGGTCCCAATTTCTTTCTGTCAATCTGTGGGATGGGAGGTCGCCTCTCAGGTTTGTTACCTCAGGTGTCCCAACCAAAGAGGAATTCCAAAGCAGAGCCCTGGGGAAGAGTGAAGGGACAACCCAAACGATGGTTATAAATTGGGGCCTAGGGGCATGGCAGACCCAATATGCTGTCTCTTCATCCAGCCACTGAGTGGCCTTACTTAAAGACTGGGCACAGGCTGAGGGTCAGCATGTGTGTTTGTGACCAATGTGGCCCGCGAGCATGGGCGGGGCCTCATGGGCCACACTGGTTTCAACTACACTGAACTTTGGATAACATGCCAATCACAAGGTCTCTTGCCATGGGGAAGGAGCTCTGATTTCTGCATCATTTTCAACCCTGGGCAGTGTTTGGAGATAAGGTCTACGTTCTGAAGCCTGAAAACCGCAGTTGGGAAGAGATGACGACCTAAGGCCATGGCGGGTCTGATGTGCTCAGTGTGCGGACAGCTGCTTGGGTGTTGGTCCGGAGGTTCGGGTTCAGGTTGTGTCAGACAGTGAATTAGTACCCAGGTTAGACTATATAATTCAGGTACAGTCGAGAGCCGTGTAGGTTTATCCTCATTTGAGGTGCCTGGGCTACTCATTAGGCAATATATTTTTTCTAGAGGCAGGCAGAGTGCTGCATTGTGGGTCCGGTATTGCCAAACATGAGGGATTCTGGACCAGGAGTGTGAGGACAAGTCTGAGAACAGAAGCTTGACTTGGGCTTCAGGCCGAGGGCACGGCTGGTACCCCCTGCAGATCTGAACGAATATCTCATGCTTCTGAAGTCACGGCGAGGATCAGACGTTGGCTCGGGTTGGAGTTTCTGTGCATGACTGCCCCTTCATGAACGGAGCGGAATCTCAAGGCCATGGAGGTTTTCCCACGTTGGGAGTTGTGGGATGCCCCCTTCAAGGATTCCTTCTGCGGGACAATTGAGACCTGTTGGGCAGCTCCAGGATATCCCATATGGAAGGACTCCAGAGCACCGTTCGGGGTGGATGCCTGGGAAGCGGGCCTCGCATTCCAAATGTCTCCTAGCAACAAGACAGTTGAGATCGGATAGCTCTGCGGGAGCAACCGGCGTGGCTGAGTTGAAATGGACTTTTAGGATCGGGCCCATTGTGTGTTTGTGTCCATGAGGGCCTTGGAATTGGGCGTTGGCCCTGGGACCCTGAAGTATTCTCCTAAGCTTTTGACATACCTCCCATGCACAAGTTTCCTTGTGGAGATGAGATTTGTTCTGAGGGGTGCCTCAGGAAACCCCCTATGCTGGTATTGGAATCCAGGCTTTTGAGGAGACATGCCTGTAAACCAAAACAATGGATCCGATTATGGCCTAGGGTCCTGTCTGGTTCAATCTTCTTCTCTGGTGATATCCATCTATGGAATGAGTGGAGGGAGATGATCACCTGGTGTCACACCGCCCTTGTTTGTCCCTGGAGACCTACACTATTGGGATGGCCTCGGGGACTTTGGAGAGTTTTCTTAATTGGTGAGATTTTGGACAATGGAATGGGCAGAATTCCCATGGATTGGGTAGGCACAGTCCTAATGTGTGGCTCCAGGGGCCCCATCCTGGAGGGTGTGCGGCCCAGGACTTTGAGGACAGAAGTCTGAAAACACAAACTCAGCTAAGGTTTTGGGACGTAGGTATGGGAGGCCCAATCTACAAACCATGAGAAGTACCCCTCAGGATATGAAGAAAGAGCGAGTCTGAGGCACTTGCTCAGGCTTTTGTCTCTGGATTTTGTATCAACAATGGCTGTAGAATGTGGGGAGGCCTCATGGGATATGGACGAATCTTCGTCTCTGTGGATTTGGCCCGGTCCCAATAGTTTTTCTTCAATTGTCGGATGGGAGGTCTCCTTTCAGGTTTATTACCTCAGGTGTCCGAACAAAATAGGAATTCCAAAGCAGAGCCCTGGGGAAGAGTGAAGGGACAACCCAAACTATGGTTAAAAATTGGGGCCTAGGTGCATGGCAGGCCCAATATGCTGTCTCTTCATCCAGCCACTGAGAGGCCTTACTTGAGGACTGGGCTCATGCTGAGGGTCACAATGTGTGTTTGTGACCAATGTGGCCCGCGAGCATGGGCGGGGCCTCATGGGCCACACTGGTTTCAACTACACTGGACTTTGGACAACCTGCCAAACACAAGGTCTCTGGCCATGGGGAATGTGTTCTGATATCTGCATCATTTTCAACCCTGGGCAGTGGTTGGAGATAAGGTCTAGGTTCTGAAGCCTGAAAAACCGAAGTTGGGAAGAGATGACGACCTAAGGCCATGGCGGGTCTGATATGCTCATTGTGCGGTCAGCTGCCTGGGTGTTGGTCAGGAGGTTCGGGCTCAGGTTGTGTCAGTCAGTGCATTAGTCCCAGGTTAGACTATATGATTTGGGTACAGTCGAGTGCCGTATAGGTTTATCCTCATTTGAGGTGCCTGGGGAGCTCAATAGGCAAGATATTTTTTCTAGAGGGCAGGCAGAGTGCTGCACTTTGGTTCCAGAATTGCCAAACTTGAGGGCTTCTGGGCCAGGAGTGTGAGGACAGAAGTCTGAGAACACAAGCTAGACTTGGGCTTCAGGCCGAGGACACGGCAGGTACCTCCTGCAGATCTGAACCAATATTTCATGCATCTGAAGTCACGGCGAGGATCAGACGTTGGCTCGGGTTGGAGTTTCTGTGCATGACTGCCCCTTCATGAACGGAGCGGAATCTCAAGGCCATGGAGGTTTTCCCACGTTGGGAGTTGTGGGATGCCCCCTTCAAGGATTCCTTCTGCAGGACAATTGAGACCTGTTGGTCAGCTCCAGGACATCCCATATGGAATGACTCCAGAGCACCGTTCAAGGATCAATGCCAGGGAATCCCGCCTCGCATTCCAATTTTCTCCTAGCAACAAGACAGTTGAGATTTGATGGCTCTGCGGGAGCAATCGGGGCGGCTGTGTTGAAATGGACTTTCCCGAGGTTGGGGCCTAATGTGTGTTTGTGTCCATGAGGGCCTTGGAATGGGGCGGTGGCACCGAGACACTGAAGTTTCTCCTAAGCTTTTAACATAGCTCACATGCACAAGTTTCCCTGTGGAGACGAGATTTGTTCTGATGGGTGCCTCAGGAAATCACTTATGCTGGTATTGGAATCCAGGCTTTTGAGGAGACACGCCTGTACCAAAGCAATGGATCTGATTATGGCCTAGGGTCCTGTCTGGTTCCATCTTCTTCTCTGGAGATATCCATCTATGGAATGAGTGGGGGTAGATGCTCACGTGTGTTAGACCGCCCTTGTTTGTCCCCGGAGATCTACACTATTGGGATGGCCTCGGGGACTTTGGAGGTTTCTCCTAATTTTACGATTTTGGACAATGGAATGGGCAGAATTCCCATGGATTGGGTAGGCACATCCTAATGTGTGGGTCCAGGGGCCCAAGCCAGGAGGGTGTGTTGCCCAGGACTTTGAGGACAGAAGTCTGAAAATACAAACTCAGCTCAGGTTTTGGGACGTAGGTATGGCAGGCCCAATCTACAGACCATGAGGAGAACTCTTCAGGATATGAAGAAAGAGCGAGTCTGAGGCACTTGCTCAGGCTTTTGTCTCTGGATTGTGAATCAACGATGGCCATGGATGTGGGGAGGCCTCATGGGCCATGGACGAATCTTCCTCTCTGTGGATTTGTCCCAGTCCCAATTCTTTTTCCTCAATCTGTGGAATGGGAGGTCGCCTTTCACATTTGTTACCTCAGGTGACCCAACCAAAGAGTAATTACAAAGCACAGCCCTGGGGAAGAGTGAAGGGACAACCCAAACTATCGTTAAAAATTGGGGCCTAGGGGCATGGCAGGCCCAATATGCTGTCTCTTCATCCAGCCACTGAGAGGCCATACTTGAGGACTGGGCTCATGCTGAGGGTCACAATGTGTGTTAGTGACCAATGTGGCCTGTGAGCAAGAGCGGGGCCACATGGGCCACACTGGTTTCAACTACACTGATTTTGTACAACATGCCAATCACAAGGTCTCTTGCCATGGGGAAGGTGTTCTGATGTCTGCATCATTTTCAACCCTGGGCAGTGGTTGAAGATAAGGTCCTGGTCTGAAGCCTGAAAAACCGAAGTTGGGAAGAGATGACGACCTAAGGCCATGGCGGGTCTGATATGCTCAGTGTGCGGTCAGCTGCCTGGGTGTTGGTCAGGAGGTTCTGGCTCAGGTTGTGTCAGACAGTGCATTAGTGCCCAGGTTAGACTATATAATTTGGGTGGCCTCAGGGGCCTTGGAGCTTTTCCCTAAGGTGTAGGGTTGTGGTGAATGGATTGGGCACACTTTCCTAGGAGAGGCAGGCACAATCTATCGCTGTGGCTAGAGGCCCTAGCCTCGAGGTTGTGTGGGTCCAGGCTGTGGGCACAGAAGTCTGAAAACACAAACTCAGCTTATGAGTGGTGCCTAGCGTATGGCAGGCCGGATGTACAGCCCGAGAGGGAGCTGCTCGTCCTCTGAAACAAGGGCGAGTGGGAGGCGTTCCCTCAGGCTTTTGTCTCTGGATGTTGTGTCCGGGATAGCCGCGATTGGAGGGGTGGCCTCAGGGACTGTGGACGAGTATCCCTCTCTGGGGATTTGTCCCAGCTCCCAAGAATTTGGGGTCATTTTTTGGGAAGGGTTGAGTCCTGTTGTTTGGCTCATGTGTCTCTCCAAGAAAGGGATTCCAGAGCAGAGCCCCAGGTACGGGTGGGGCGACTGGAAAACTCAAACACTGGTGAGGATTGGGTGCATAGGGGCTTGGCAAGCCCCATATGCGGGCTCTTGGCCCAGGCCCTGACAGGCCTTTCTTTGACATGGGGCTCATGCTGAGGGTCAGAGTGTGAATTTGTGCCCAAGCAGCACTCAAGTTTGGGCGTGGCATCAGGGGCATGAAGGTTTCTTCCACCCTGAAGGTGTGACTCCATGCCAAGAGCAAGCTTTACAGCCATGGGAAAGGAGGAGTTCTGTTTTATGCTTGCGATACCCAGCTGTGTGGAGAATTGATATAATATCTAGGTTCAGATATCTGAAAACCAAGATTAGGAAGAGGTGACGGCACAAGACCATGGCGTGTCCGAAGTGCTGGGTGTGCGGCCAGCTTTCTCCTTGTCTGTCTGGACGTCTGGCTTCAGGCTGTGTCAGACAGAACATGAGTGCCCAGAGCAGCCTATCCATTTCGGGTACCGTCGAGGCCCGAACAGGTTGATCCTCATCTGGGTTTTCTGGAGAGCCCCACAGGGAAACGATTTTCTTCCGTTGGGCAGACCCTGGGCTGTGTTGTGGTTCTGGAGATCCTAGTCCGGAGGGCTTGTTTGCCAGGAGTGTGAGGAAGGAAGTCTGAGAAGAAAATCTAGCGTGATGTTTGGGACCGAGGGCACGGCAGTCCCACTCTGCAGAGGCTGAATTGAGATCTACTGCACTGAGGTCATGTCAACTATGAGACGTGCCTCAGGCTAGACTTTTTGTCCAGCATGGCCTCTTCCTGAAGGGTGTGGCTACTTCATGAGGCCAGGGGTGTTTGCCTACGATGGGATTTGTGAACTACTCCAAACCTCAAGTTTTCCTTTTGCACGACAGTCGAGTCCTATTGGATGGTTCCTGAGGCCCCATACGGAAAGACTCGAGAACAGGTGTCTAAGCATGGATGCCTGGGAATGCCACCTCATATTCCCACTCTTTAGTCAGGACAAGGCAGGCTCAATCTGCGGGCTCCTGGGTGAGCTACCCAGAGGGGAGAGTTGAAATGGACTCTCCTGAAGATGAGTCCTACTGTGGCTTGGTGGCCTGGGAGACCTTGGAATGTGGAGGTGGTTCAGGGACTCTGCAGGATTCTCCAACCTGAGGTGTTTGACACGGCTCCAACAAGGAAGCTTCCCATGTGGAGACGAGAGAAGTTCTGTTCAGTGCCTCAGGAAAGCCCCATATCCTGTTCTTCGAACCAAAGCCTCTGAGGAGTAACACCTGGAAAACAAAGCAAGAGTTGAGATTAGAGCCTAAGGGCCTGTCCGGCTCAACCTTCTATCTCTGTTGACATCTGTGTGCAAGCCTTCATTGAGGTAGCAGCTCAGCTTGTGTCCGAAGGCCCCTGTGTGTGCAGGGAGGCTCCCGGTAATGGTATGTCCTCGGGGGCCTTGAGGTTTCTCATATTCTGGAGGTGTGTGGCCAAAGAAATGGACAGAGTTTCCCAGGAGAGAGCAGGCATGGTCCTGTGGTATGGCTCCAGAGGACCCAGCCTAGAGGCTGTGTTTGCCAGGGCTGTGGGGACAGATGTCTGAAAAAGCAAACTTGGCTCAGGTAGGGGCCAAGGTAATGGCAGGCCTGATCTCCAGTCCGAGAGGGGAGATCCTCTGGATATCAAAGGAGGGCAAGTGGGAGGCAGTCGCTCAGGCTTTTGTCTCTGGGTGTTGCGTTCACAGTGGCCGTTCAGGGTAGGGGTTGCTTCAGGGGCCGAGGAAGAGCCTTCCTCTCGGGGGATTGTCTAAGCTCCCAAGTGTTTGGGTTCATTCTGTGGGAAGGGAAGAGTACTGTTTTCTGTCATAGGGGACCCGCCAAAAGAGGGACTCTAGAGCACAGCAGTGGGTTTCCTCAACTGGAATACACACCATCTAGTTAGTCCTGCGTGCCTATGGGCATGGCAAGCCACATATGCGGGCTCTTGGTCCAATCACTGAGAGGCGTTACTTGAATAAGGTACTCACGCTGAGGGTCACAATGTGTGTTTGTGCCCAAGGCGGCCCTCACACATGGGCGTGGCCTCATGGGCCATGCCGTTTTCTCCTACACTGAAGTTTTGACTCACTGCCAGCAGCAAGGTTTCTTGCCATGGGGAATGAGGGGTTCTGACTTGTGCATCAGGTTCCCCCCTGTGCAGGGATTGGAGATAAGGTCTAGGTTCTGATGACTGAAAACCCAGGTTGGGAATGGATGGTGGCCTAAGGCAGTGGCGGGTCCAATGTGCTGGGTGTGCAGCCAGCTGTGTCGGTGTCTGTTGGAAGGTCTGGGCTCAGGCTATTTGCGACAGAGCATCAGTGTTTAAGGTAGCCTATGCAATTGGGGTGTTGCCGAGGGCCAAGCAGTTTGATCCTCATTTGGGGTTTCTGGGCAGCACCATAGACAAAGTTTTTGTCCTGGGAGGCAGGCGGAGTGCTTCATTGTGGCCCCAGAATTCCCAGTAGGGAGGGTTTGTGGGCCAGGAGTGTGAGGACGGAAGTCTAGGAACACAAGCTAAAGTGAGGATTGTAGCCAAGGGCAGAGCAGGCCCACTAGTCAGAGGCTGAATCAAAATCTCCTGCATCTGAAGTTAGGCTGAGGATCAGACGTTGGCTGAGGCTGGAGTATGTGTCCATGATGGCACCTTCATGAAGCGGGGGCCTCATGAGGCCAAGGAAGTTTTCCCACGCTGAGTTTGGAGGTTGCCCCAAATCACCAGGTTTACTTCTGTTAGATATTCGTGTACAGTTGCATGGCTCCAGGACATACCATACGGAAGGACTGGATAGCACGGTTCGAGGATGGACCCTGTACAGCATGCCTCGCATTCCCATTGGCCATTAGCCACAATATATGTTTGATCTGTTGCCTCTGGGGCACGCTAACCAGGGGGCTGAGTTGAAATGGCCTCTCCTGAGGATGCGTCATAATGTGCGTTTGGGTCCATGGAAACCTTGGAATGTGCTGGTTGTTCAGTGGCCCTGCGGAACTCTCCTACCTGAAGGGTTTGATACATCCCCAGTCAGTAAGCTCCCCATGTGGAGACGAGAGAGGTTTGGTTTGGTGCCTCAGAAAAGGCCCGTGTGCTGCTCTACGAAAACAGACCTCTGAGGACGGACACATGGAAACCAAAGCTAAGGTTCAGATTAGGGCCTGGGGGCCTGTCCATTTCAACCTTCTGTCTCTGGGGACACTGTCTGAGAGTCTAAGTGGAGATAGTTGCTCCGCTGGTGTCAGAGAGCCCCTCTTAGTCCATGGTGGCCTACACTATTGATGGCCTCAAGGGCCTTGGAGCTTTTCCCTAACCTGTAGGGTTGTGGTCAATGGATTGGGCACAATTTCCTTGGAGAGGGCAGGCACAATCTTTCGCTGTGGCTCCAGAGGCCCAAGCCTGGCGGTTGTGTGGGTCCAGGCTGAGGGTACAGAAGTCTGAAAACACAAATTCAGCTTATGAGTGGCGCCTAGGGTATGGCAGGCGGAATGTACAGCCCGAGAGGGAGCTCCTGGGCCTCTGAAACAAGGGCGAGTGGGAGGCGTTCCTTCAGGCTTTTGTCTCTGGATGTTGTGTCCGAGATAGCCGTGGATTGGAGGGGTGGCCTCAGGGACTGTGAACGAGTATCCCTCTCTGGGGATTTGTCCCAGCTCCCAAGAGTTTGGGGTCATTTTGTGGGAAGGGTGGAGTCGTGTTGTCTGGCTCATGTGTCTCTCCAAGAAAGGGATTCCAGAGCAGAGCCCCAGGTACGGGCGGGGAACTGGAAAACTCAAACACTGGTGAGGATTGGGTGCATAGTGGCTTGGAAAGCCACATATGCGGGCTCTTGGCCCAGGCCCTGACAGGCCTTTCTTTGACATGGGGCTCATGCTGAGGGTCAGAGTGTGAATTTGTGCCCAAGCAGCACTCAAGTTTGGGCGTGGCATCAGGGACCAGGAAGGTTTCTCCCACCCTGAAGGTGTGACTCCATGCCAAGAGCAAGCTTTACAGCCACGGGGAAGGAGGAGTTCTGTGTTGTGCTTGCGATACCCAGCTGTGTGGAGAATTGATATAATGTCTAGGTTCAGATATCTGAAAACCAAGGTTAGGAAGAGGTGACGGCATAAGACCATGGCGTGTCCGAAGTGCTGGGTGTGCGGCCAGCTGTCTCCATGTCTGTCTGGACGTCTGACTTCAGGCTGTGTCAGACAGAGCATGAGTGCCCAGAGCAGCGTATCCAGTTCGGCTACCGTCGAGGCCCGAGCAGGTTGATCCTCATCTGGGTTTTCTGAAGAGAGCCCCACAGGGAAACGTTTTTCTTCCCTTGGGCAGACCCTGGGCTGGGTTGTGGTTCTGGAGTTCCTAGTCCGGAGGGCTTTTTTGCCAGGAGTGTGAGGAAGGAAGTCTGAAAACACAAGCTAGCGTGAGGTTTGGGACCGATGGCACGGCAGGCCCACTCTGAGAGGCTGAATCGAGATCTCCTGCACTGAGGTCATTTCAACTCTGAGACGTGCCTCAGGCTAGAGTTTTTGTCCAGCATGGCCTCTTCCTGAATGGTGTGGGGGCCTCATGAGGCCAGGAAGGTTTGCCTACGATGGGATTTGTGAACTACTCCAAACCTCAAGGTTTCCTTCTGCACGAAAGTCGAGTGCTATTGGATGGTTCCAGGAGGCCCCATGCGGAAAGCCTCGAGAGCAGGTGTCTAAGCATGGATGCCTGGGAATGCCAACTCATATTCCCACTCTTTAGTCAGGACAAGGCAGGCTCAATCTGCGGGCTCCTGGGTGAGCTACCCAGAGGGGAGAGTTGAAATGGACTCTCCTGAAGATGAGTCCTACTGTGGCTTGGTGGCCTGGGAGACCTTGGAATGTGGAGGTGGCTCAGGGACTCTGCAGGATTCTCCAACCTGAGGTGTTTGACACGGCTCCAACAAGGAAGCTTCCCATGTGGAGACGAGAGAAGTTCTGTTCAGTGCCTCAGGAAAGCCCCATATCCTGTTCTTCGAACCAAAGCCTCTGAGGAGTGACACCTGGAAAACAAAGCAAGAGTTGAGATTAGAGCCTTCGGGCCTGTCCGGCTCAACCTTCTATCTCTGTTGACATCTGTGTGCAAGCCTTCATTGAGGTAGCAGCTCAGCTTGTGTCCGAAGGCCCCTGTGTGTGCAGGGAGGCTCCCGGTAATGGTATGTCCTCGGGGGCCTTGAGGTTTCTTATATTCTGGAGGTGTGTGGCCAAAGGAATGGACAGAGTTTCCCAGGAGAGAGCAGGCATGGTCCTGTGGTATGGCTCCAGAGGACCCAGCCTAGAGGCTGTGTTTGCCAGGGCTGTGGGGACAGATGTCTGAAAAAGCAAACTTGGCTCAGGTAGGGGCCAAGGTAATGGCAGGCCTGATCTCCAGTCCGAGAGGGGAGATCCTCTGGATATCAAAGGAGGGCAAGTGGGAGGCAGTCGCTCAGGCTTTTGTCTCTGGGTGTTGCGTTCACAGTGGCCGTTCAGGGTAGGGGTTGCTTCAGGGGCCGAGGAAGAGCCTTCCTCTCGGGGGATTGTCCAAGCTCCCAAGTGTTTGGGTTCATTCTGTGGGAAGGGAAGAGTACTGTTTTCTGCCACAGGGGACCCGCCAGGAGAGCGACTCTAGAGCACAGCAGTGGGTTTCCTCAACTGGAATACACACCATCTAGTTAGTCCTGCGTGCCTATGGGCATAGCAAGCCACATATGCGGGCTCTTGGTCCAATCACTGAGAGGCGTTACTTGAATAAGGTACTCACGCTGAGGGTCACAATGTGTGTTTGTGCCCAAGGCGGCCCTCACACATGGGCGTGGCCTCATGGGCCATGCTGTTTTCTCTTACACTGAAGGTTTGACTCACTGCCATCAGCAAGGATTCTTGCCATGGGGAAGGAGGGGTTCTACATGTGCATCAGGTTCCCCCCTGTGCAGGGATTGGAGATAAGGTCTAGGTTCTGATGACTGAAAACCCAGGTTGGGAATGGATGGTGGCCTAAGGCAGTGGCGGGTCCAATGTGCTGGGTGTGCAGCCAGCTGTGTCGGTGTCTGTTGGAAGGTCTGGGCTCAGGCTATTTGCGACAGAGCATCAGTGTTTAAGGTAGCCTATGCAATTGGGGTGTTGCCGAGGGCCAAGCAGTTTGATCCTCATTTGGGGTTTCTGGGCAGCACCATAGACAAAGTTTTTCTCCTGGGAGGCAGGCGGAGTGCTTCATTGTGGCCCCAGAATTCCCAGTAGGGAGGGTTTGTGGGCCAGGAGTGTGAGGACGGAAGTCTAGGAACACAAGCTAAAGTGAGGATTGTAGCCAAGGGCAGAGCAGGCCCACTAGTCAGAGGCTGAATCAAAATCTCCTGCATCTGAAGTTAGGCTGAGGATCAGACGTTGGCTGAGGCTGGAGTATGTGTCCATGATGGCACCTTCATGAAGCGGGGGCCTCATGAGGCCAAGGAAGTTTTCCCACGCTGAGTTTGGAGGTTGCCCCAAATCACCAGGTTTACTTCTGTTAGATATTCGTGTACAGTTGCATGGCTCCAGGACATACCATACGGAAGGACTGGATAGCACGGTTCGAGGATGGACCCTGTACAGCATGCCTCGCATTCCCATTGGCCATTAGCCACAATATATGTTTGATCTGTTGCCTCTGGGGCACGCTAACCAGGGGGCTGAGTTGAAATGGCCTCTCCTGAGGATGCGTCATAATGTGCGTTTGGGTCCATGGAAACCTTGGAATGTGCTGGTTGTTCAGTGGCCCTGCGGAACTCTCCTACCTGAAGGGTTTGATACATCCCCAGTCAGTAAGCTCCCCATGTGGAGACGAGAGAGGTTTGGTTTGGTGCCTCAGAAAAGGCCCGTGTGCTGCTCTACGAAAACAGACCTCTGAGGACGGACACATGGAAACCAAAGCTAAGGTTCAGATTAGGGCCTGGGGGCCTGTCCATTTCAACCTTCTGTCTCTGGGGACACTGTCTGAGAGTCTAAGTGGAGATAGTTGCTCCGCTGGTGTCAGAGAGCCCCTCTTAGTCCATGGTGGCCTACACTATTGATGGCCTCAAGGGCCTTGGAGCTTTTCCCTAACCTGTAGGGTTGTGGTCAATGGATTGGGCACAATTTCCTTGGAGAGGGCAGGCACAATCTTTCGCTGTGGCTCCAGAGGCCCAAGCCTGGCGGTTGTGTGGGTCCAGGCTGAGGGTACAGAAGTCTGAAAACACAAATTCAGCTTATGAGTGGCGCCTAGGGTATGGCAGGCGGAATGTACAGCCCGAGAGGGAGCTCCTGGGCCTCTGAAACAAGGGCGAGTGGGAGGCGTTCCTTCAGGCTTTTGTCTCTGGATGTTGTGTCCGAGATAGCCGTGGATTGGAGGGGTGGCCTCAGGGACTGTGAACGAGTATCCCTCTCTGGGGATTTGTCCCAGCTCCCAAGAGTTTGGGGTCATTTTGTGGGAAGGGTGGAGTCGTGTTGTCTGGCTCATGTGTCTCTCCAAGAAAGGGATTCCAGAGCAGAGCCCCAGGTACGGGCGGGGAACTGGAAAACTCAAACACTGGTGAGGATTGGGTGCATAGTGGCTTGGAAAGCCACATATGCGGGCTCTTGGCCCAGGCCCTGACAGGCCTTTCTTTGACATGGGGCTCATGCTGAGGGTCAGAGTGTGAATTTGTGCCCAAGCAGCACTCAAGTTTGGGCGTGGCATCAGGGACCAGGAAGGTTTCTCCCACCCTGAAGGTGTGACTCCATGCCAAGAGCAAGCTTTACAGCCACGGGGAAGGAGGAGTTCTGTGTTGTGCTTGCGATACCCAGCTGTGTGGAGAATTGATATAATGTCTAGGTTCAGATATCTGAAAACCAAGGTTAGGAAGAGGTGACGGCATAAGACCATGGCGTGTCCGAAGTGCTGGGTGTGCGGCCAGCTGTCTCCATGTCTGTCTGGACGTCTGACTTCAGGCTGTGTCAGACAGAGCATGAGTGCCCAGAGCAGCGTATCCAGTTCGGCTACCGTCGAGGCCCGAGCAGGTTGATCCTCATCTGGGTTTTCTGAAGAGAGCCCCACAGGGAAACGTTTTTCTTCCCTTGGGCAGACCCTGGGCTGGGTTGTGGTTCTGGAGTTCCTAGTCCGGAGGGCTTTTTTGCCAGGAGTGTGAGGAAGGAAGTCTGAAAACACAAGCTAGCGTGAGGTTTGGGACCGATGGCACGGCAGGCCCACTCTGAGAGGCTGAATCGAGATCTCCTGCACTGAGGTCATTTCAACTATGAGACGTGCCTCAGGCTAGAGTTTTTGTCCAGCATGGCCTCTTCCTGAATGGTGTGGGGGCCTCATGAGGCCAGGAAGGTTTGCCTACGATGGGATTTGTGAACTACTCCAAACCTCAAGGTTTCCTTCTGCACGAAAGTCGAGTGCTATTGGATGGTTCCAGGAGGCCCCATGCGGAAAGCCTCGAGAGCAGGTGTCTAAGCATGGATGCCTGGGAATGCCAACTCATATTCCCACTCTTTAGTCAGGACAAGGCAGGCTCAATCTGCGGGCTCCTGGGTGAGCTACCCAGAGGGGAGAGTTGAAATGGACTCTCCTGAAGATGAGTCCTACTGTGGCTTGGTGGCCTGGGAGACCTTGGAATGTGGAGGTGGCTCAGGGACTCTGCAGGATTCTCCAACCTGAGGTGTTTGACACGGCTCCAACAAGGAAGCTTCCCATGTGGAGACGAGAGAAGTTCTGTTCAGTGCCTCAGGAAAGCCCCATATCCTGTTCTTCGAACCAAAGCCTCTGAGGAGTGACACCTGGAAAACAAAGCAAGAGTTGAGATTAGAGCCTTCGGGCCTGTCCGGCTCAACCTTCTATCTCTGTTGACATCTGTGTGCAAGCCTTCATTGAGGTAGCAGCTCAGCTTGTGTCCGAAGGCCCCTGTGTGTGCAGGGAGGCTCCCGGTAATGGTATGTCCTCGGGGGCCTTGAGGTTTCTTATATTCTGGAGGTGTGTGGCCAAAGGAATGGACAGAGTTTCCCAGGAGAGAGCAGGCATGGTCCTGTGGTATGGCTCCAGAGGACCCAGCCTAGAGGCTGTGTTTGCCAGGGCTGTGGGGACAGATGTCTGAAAAAGCAAACTTGGCTCAGGTAGGGGCCAAGGTAATGGCAGGCCTGATCTCCAGTCCGAGAGGGGAGATCCTCTGGATATCAAAGGAGGGCAAGTGGGAGGCAGTCGCTCAGGCTTTTGTCTCTGGGTGTTGCGTTCACAGTGGCCGTTCAGGGTAGGGGTTGCTTCAGGGGCCGAGGAAGAGCCTTCCTCTCGGGGGATTGTCCAAGCTCCCAAGTGTTTGGGTTCATTCTGTGGGAAGGGAAGAGTACTGTTTTCTGCCACAGGGGACCCGCCAGGAGAGCGACTCTAGAGCACAGCAGTGGGTTTCCTCAACTGGAATACACACCATCTAGTTAGTCCTGCGTGCCTATGGGCATAGCAAGCCACATATGCGGGCTCTTGGTCCAATCACTGAGAGGCGTTACTTGAATAAGGTACTCACGCTGAGGGTCACAATGTGTGTTTGTGCCCAAGGCGGCCCTCACACATGGGCGTGGCCTCATGGGCCATGCTGTTTTCTCTTACACTGAAGGTTTGACTCACTGCCATCAGCAAGGATTCTTGCCATGGGGAAGGAGGGGTTCTACATGTGCATCAGGTTCCCCCCTGTGCAGGGATTGGAGATAAGGTCTAGGTTCTGATGACTGAAAACCCAGGTTGGGAATGGATGGTGGCCTAAGGCAGTGGCGGGTCCAATGTGCTGGGTGTGCAGCCAGCTGTGTCGGTGTCTGTTGGAAGGTCTGGGCTCAGGCTATTTGCGACAGAGCATCAGTGTTTAAGGTAGCCTATGCAATTGGGGTGTTGCCGAGGGCCAAGCAGTTTGATCCTCATTTGGGGTTTCTGGGCAGCACCATAGACAAAGTTTTTCTCCTGGGAGGCAGGCGGAGTGCTTCATTGTGGCCCCAGAATTCCCAGTAGGGAGGGTTTGTGGGCCAGGAGTGTGAGGACGGAAGTCTAGGAACACAAGCTAAAGTGAGGATTGTAGCCAAGGGCAGAGCAGGCCCACTAGTCAGAGGCTGAATCAAAATCTCCTGCATCTGAAGTCAGGCTGAGGATCAGACGTTGGCTGAGGCTGGAGTATGTGTCCATGATGGCACCTTCATGAAGCGGGGGCCTCATGAGGCCAAGGAAGTTTTCCCACGCTGAGTTTGGAGGTTGCCCCAAATCACCAGGTTTACTTCTGTTAGATATTCGTGTACTGTTGCATGGCTCCAGGACATACCATACGGAAGGACTGGATAGCACGGTTCGAGGATGGATCCCTGTACAGCATGCCTCGCATTCCCATTGGCCATTAGCCACAATATATGTTTGATCTGTTGCCTCTGGGGCACGCTAACCAGGGGGCTGAGTTGAAATGGCCTCTCCTGAGGATGCGTCATAATGTGCGTTGGGTCCATGGAAACCTTGGAATGTGCTGGTTGTTCAGTGGCCCTGCGGAACTCTCCTACCTGAAGGGTTTGATACATCCCCAGTCAGTAAGCTCCCCATGTGGAGACGAGAGAGGTTTGGTTTGGTGCCTCAGAAAAGGCCCGTGTGCTGCTCTACGAAAACAGACCTCTGAGGACGGACACATGGAAACCAAAGCTAAGGTTCAGATTAGGGCCTGGGGGCCTGTCCATTTCAACCTTCTGTCTCTGGGGACACTGTCTGAGAGTCTAAGTGGAGATAGTTGCTCCGCTGGTGTCAGAGAGCCCCTCTTAGTCCATGGTGGCCTACACTATTGATGGCCTCAGGGGCCTTAGAGCTTTTCCCTAACCTGTAGGGTTGTGGTCAATGGATTGGGCACAATTTCCTTGGAGAGGGCAGGCACAATCTTTCGCTGTGGCTCCAGAGGCCCAAGCCTGGCGGTTGTGTGGGTCCAGGCTGAGGGTACAGAAGTCTGAAAACACAAATTCAGCTTATGAGTGGCGCCTAGGGTATGGCAGGCGGAATGTACAGCCCGAGAGGGAGCTCCTGGGCCTCTGAAACAAGGGCGAGTGGGAGGCGTTCCTTCAGGCTTTTGTCTCTGGATGTTGTGTCCGAGATAGCCGTGGATTGGAGGGGTGGCCTCAGGGACTGTGAACGAGTATCCCTCTCTGGGGATTTGTCCCAGCTCCCAAGAGTTTGGGGTCATTTTGTGGGAAGGGTGGAGTCGTGTTGTCTGGCTCACGTGTCTCTCCAAGAAAGGGATTCCAGAGCAGAGCCCCAGGTACGGGCGGGGGACTGGAAAACTCAAACACTGGTGAGGATTGGGTGCATAGTGGCTTGGAAGGCCACATATGCGGGCTCTTGGCCCAGGCCCTGACAGGCCTTTCTTTGACATGTGGCTCATGCTGAGGGTCAGAGTGTGAATTTGTGCCCAAGCAGCACTCAAGTTTGGGCGTGGCATCAGGGACCAGGAAGGTTTCTCCCACCCTGAAGGTGTGACTCCATGCCAAGAGCAAGCTTTACAGCCACGGGGAAGGAGGAGTTCTGTGTTGTGCTTGCGATACCCAGCTGTGTGGAGAATTGATATAATGTCTAGGTTCAGATATCTGAAAACCAAGGTTAGGAAGAGGTGACGGCATAAGACCATGGCGTGTCCGAAGTGCTGGGTGTGCGGCCAGCTGTCTCCATGTCTGTCTGGACGTCTGACTTCAGGCTGTGTCAGACAGAGCATGAGTGCCCAGAGCAGCGTATCCAGTTCGGCTACCGTCGAGGCCCGAGCAGGTTGATCCTCATCTGGGTTTTCTGAAGAGAGCCCCACAGGGAAACGTTTTTCTTCCCTTGGGCAGACCCTGGGCTGGGTTGTGGTTCTGGAGTTCCTAGTCCGGAGGGCTTTTTTGCCAGGAGTGTGAGGAAGGAAGTCTGAAAACACAAGCTAGCGTGAGGTTTGGGACCGATGGCACGGCAGGCCCACTCTGAGAGGCTGAATCGAGATCTCCTGCACTGAGGTCATTTCAACTATGAGACGTGCCTCAGGCTAGAGTTTTTGTCCAGCATGGCCTCTTCCTGAATGGTGTGGGGGCCTCATGAGGCCAGGAAGGTTTGCCTACGATGGGATTTGTGAACTACTCCAAACCTCAAGGTTTCCTTCTGCACGAAAGTCGAGTGCTATTGGATGGTTCCAGGAGGCCCCATGCGGAAAGCCTCGAGAGCAGGTGTCTAAGCATGGATGCCTGGGAATGCCAACTCATATTCCCACTCTTTAGTCAGGACAAGGCAGGCTCAATCTGCGGGCTCCTGGGTGAGCTACCCAGAGGGGAGAGTTGAAATGGACTCTCCTGAAGATGAGTCCTACTGTGGCTTGGTGGCCTGGGAGACCTTGGAATGTGGAGGTGGCTCAGGGACTCTGCAGGATTCTCCAACCTGAGGTGTTTGACACGGCTCCAACAAGGAAGCTTCCCATGTGGAGACGAGAGAAGTTCTGTTCAGTGCCTCAGGAAAGCCCCATATCCTGTTCTTCGAACCAAAGCCTCTGAGGAGTGACACCTGGAAAACAAAGCAAGAGTTGAGATTAGAGCCTTCGGGCCTGTCCGGCTCAACCTTCTATCTCTGTTGACATCTGTGTGCAAGCCTTCATTGAGGTAGCAGCTCAGCTTGTGTCCGAAGGCCCCTGTGTGTGCAGGGAGGCTCCCGGTAATGGTATGTCCTCGGGGGCCTTGAGGTTTCTTATATTCTGGAGGTGTGTGGCCAAAGGAATGGACAGAGTTTCCCAGGAGAGAGCAGGCATGGTCCTGTGGTATGGCTCCAGAGGACCCAGCCTAGAGGCTGTGTTTGCCAGGGCTGTGGGGACAGATGTCTGAAAAAGCAAACTTGGCTCAGGTAGGGGCCAAGGTAATGGCAGGCCTGATCTCCAGTCCGAGAGGGGAGATCCTCTGGATATCAAAGGAGGGCAAGTGGGAGGCAGTCGCTCAGGCTTTTGTCTCTGGGTGTTGCGTTCACAGTGGCCGTTCAGGGTAGGGGTTGCTTCAGGGGCCGAGGAAGAGCCTTCCTCTCGGGGGATTGTCCAAGCTCCCAAGTGTTTGGGTTCATTCTGTGGGAAGGGAAGAGTACTGTTTTCTGCCACAGGGGACCCGCCAGGAGAGCGACTCTAGAGCACAGCAGTGGGTTTCCTCAACTGGAATACACACCATCTAGTTAGTCCTGCGTGCCTATGGGCATAGCAAGCCACATATGCGGGCTCTTGGTCCAATCACTGAGAGGCGTTACTTGAATAAGGTACTCACGCTGAGGGTCACAATGTGTGTTTGTGCCCAAGGCGGCCCTCACACATGGGCGTGGCCTCATGGGCCATGCTGTTTTCTCTTACACTGAAGGTTTGACTCACTGCCATCAGCAAGGATTCTTGCCATGGGGAAGGAGGGGTTCTACATGTGCATCAGGTTCCCCCCTGTGCAGGGATTGGAGATAAGGTCTAGGTTCTGATGACTGAAAACCCAGGTTGGGAATGGATGGTGGCCTAAGGCAGTGGCGGGTCCAATGTGCTGGGTGTGCAGCCAGCTGTGTCGGTGTCTGTTGGAAGGTCTGGGCTCAGGCTATTTGCGACAGAGCATCAGTGTTTAAGGTAGCCTATGCAATTGGGGTGTTGCCGAGGGCCAAGCAGTTTGATCCTCATTTGGGGTTTCTGGGCAGCACCATAGACAAAGTTTTTCTCCTGGGAGGCAGGCGGAGTGCTTCATTGTGGCCCCAGAATTCCCAGTAGGGAGGGTTTGTGGGCCAGGAGTGTGAGGACGGAAGTCTAGGAACACAAGCTAAAGTGAGGATTGTAGCCAAGGGCAGAGCAGGCCCACTAGTCAGAGGCTGAATCAAAATCTCCTGCATCTGAAGTCAGGCTGAGGATCAGACGTTGGCTGAGGCTGGAGTATGTGTCCATGATGGCACCTTCATGAAGCGGGGGCCTCATGAGGCCAAGGAAGTTTTCCCACGCTGAGTTTGGAGGTTGCCCCAAATCACCAGGTTTACTTCTGTTAGATATTCGTGTACTGTTGCATGGCTCCAGGACATACCATACGGAAGGACTGGATAGCACGGTTCGAGGATGGATCCCTGTACAGCATGCCTCGCATTCCCATTGGCCATTAGCCACAATATATGTTTGATCTGTTGCCTCTGGGGCACGCTAACCAGGGGGCTGAGTTGAAATGGCCTCTCCTGAGGATGCGTAATAATGTGCGTTGGGTCCATGGAAACCTTGGAATGTGCTGGTTGTTCAGTGGCCCTGCGGAACTCTCCTACCTGAAGGGTTTGATACATCCCCAGTCAGTAAGCTCCCCATGTGGAGACGAGAGAGGTTTGGTTTGGTGCCTCAGAAAAGGCCCGTGTGCTGCTCTACGAAAACAGACCTCTGAGGACGGACACATGGAAACCAAAGCTAAGGTTCAGATTAGGGCCTGGGGGCCTGTCCATTTCAACCTTCTGTCTCTGGGGACACTGTCTGAGAGTCTAAGTGGAGATAGTTGCTCCGCTGGTGTCAGAGAGCCCCTCTTAGTCCATGGTGGCCTACACTATTGATGGCCTCAGGGGCCTTAGAGCTTTTCCCTAACCTGTAGGGTTGTGGTCAATGGATTGGGCACAATTTCCTTGGAGAGGGCAGGCACAATCTTTCGCTGTGGCTCCAGAGGCCCAAGCCTGGCGGTTGTGTGGGTCCAGGCTGAGGGTACAGAAGTCTGAAAACACAAATTCAGCTTATGAGTGGCGCCTAGGGTATGGCAGGCGGAATGTACAGCCCGAGAGGGAGCTCCTGGGCCTCTGAAACAAGGGCGAGTGGGAGGCGTTCCTTCAGGCTTTTGTCTCTGGATGTTGTGTCCGAGATAGCCGTGGATTGGAGGGGTGGCCTCAGGGACTGTGAACGAGTATCCCTCTCTGGGGATTTGTCCCAGCTCCCAAGAGTTTGGGGTCATTTTGTGGGAAGGGTGGAGTCGTGTTGTCTGGCTCACGTGTCTCTCCAAGAAAGGTATTCCAGAGCAGAGCCCCAGGTACGGGCGGGGGACTGGAAAACTCAAACACTGGTGAGGATTGGGTGCATAGTGGCTTGGAAAGCCACATATGCGGGCTCTTGGCCCAGGCCCTGACAGGCCTTTCTTTGACATGTGGCTCATGCTGAGGGTCAGAGTGTGAATTTGTGCCCAAGCAGCACTCAAATTTGGGCGTGGCATCAGGGACCAGGAAGGTTTCTCCCACCCTGAAGGTGTGACTCCATGCCAAGAGCAAGCTTTACAGCCACGGGGAAGGAGGAGTTCTGTGTTGTGCTTGCGATACCCAGCTGTGTGGAGAATTGATATAATGTCTAGGTTCAGATATCTGAAAACCAAGGTTAGGAAGAGGTGACGGCATAAGACCATGGCGTGTCCGAAGTGCTGGGTGTGCGGCCAGCTGTCTCCATGTCTGTCTGGACGTCTGACTTCAGGCTGTGTCAGACAGAGCATGAGTGCCCAGAGCAGCGTATCCAGTTCGGCTACCGTCGAGGCCCGAGCAGGTTGATCCTCATCTGGGTTTTCTGAAGAGAGCCCCACAGGGAAACGTTTTTCTTCCCTTGGGCAGACCCTGGGCTGGGTTGTGGTTCTGGAGTTCCTAGTCCGGAGGGCTTTTTTGCCAGGAGTGTGAGGAAGGAAGTCTGAAAACACAAGCTAGCGTGAGGTTTGGGACCGATGGCACGGCAGGCCCACTCTGAGAGGCTGAATCGAGATCTCCTGCACTGAGGTCATTTCAACTATGAGACGTGCCTCAGGCTAGAGTTTTTGTCCAGCATGGCCTCTTCCTGAATGGTGTGGGGGCCTCATGAGGCCAGGAAGGTTTGCCTACGATGGGATTTGTGAACTACTCCAAACCTCAAGGTTTCCTTCTGCACGAAAGTCGAGCGCTATTGGATGGTTCCAGGAGGCCCCATGCGGAAAGCCTCGAGAGCAGGTGTCTAAGCATGGATGCCTGGGAATGCCAACTCATATTCCCACTCTTTAGTCAGGACAAGGCAGGCTCAATCTGCGGGCTCCTGGGTGAGCTACCCAGAGGGGAGAGTTGAAATGGACTCTCCTGAAGATGAGTCCTACTGTGGCTTGGTGGCCTGGGAGACCTTGGAATGTGGAGGTGGCTCAGGGACTCTGCAGGATTCTCCAACCTGAGGTGTTTGACACGGCTCCAACAAGGAAGCTTCCCATGTGGAGACGAGAGAAGTTCTGTTCAGTGCCTCAGGAAAGCCCCATATCCTGTTCTTCGAACCAAAGCCTCTGAGGAGTGACACCTGGAAAACAAAGCAAGAGTTGAGATTAGAGCCTTCGGGCCTGTCCGGCTCAACCTTCTATCTCTGTTGACATCTGTGTGCAAGCCTTCATTGAGGTAGCAGCTCAGCTTGTGTCCGAAGGCCCCTGTGTGTGCAGGGAGGCTCCCGGTAATGGTATGTCCTCGGGGGCCTTGAGGTTTCTTATATTCTGGAGGTGTGTGGCCAAAGGAATGGACAGAGTTTCCCAGGAGAGAGCAGGCATGGTCCTGTGGTATGGCTCCAGAGGACCCAGCCTAGAGGCTGTGTTTGCCAGGGCTGTGGGGACAGATGTCTGAAAAAGCAAACTTGGCTCAGGTAGGGGCCAAGGTAATGGCAGGCCTGATCTCCAGTCCGAGAGGGGAGATCCTCTGGATATCAAAGGAGGGCAAGTGGGAGGCAGTCGCTCAGGCTTTTGTCTCTGGGTGTTGCGTTCACAGTGGCCGTTCAGGGTAGGGGTTGCTTCAGGGGCCGAGGAAGAGCCTTCCTCTCGGGGGATTGTCCAAGCTCCCAAGTGTTTGGGTTCATTCTGTGGGAAGGGAAGAGTACTGTTTTCTGCCACAGGGGACCCGCCAGGAGAGCGACTCTAGAGCACAGCAGTGGGTTTCCTCAACTGGAATACACACCATCTAGTTAGTCCTGCGTGCCTATGGGCATAGCAAGCCACATATGCGGGCTCTTGGTCCAATCACTGAGAGGCGTTACTTGAATAAGGTACTCACGCTGAGGGTCACAATGTGTGTTTGTGCCCAAGGCGGCCCTCACACATGGGCGTGGCCTCATGGGCCATGCTGTTTTCTCTTACACTGAAGGTTTGACTCACTGCCATCAGCAAGGATTCTTGCCATGGGGAAGGAGGGGTTCTACATGTGCATCAGGTTCCCCCCTGTGCAGGGATTGGAGATAAGGTCTAGGTTCTGATGACTGAAAACCCAGGTTGGGAATGGATGGTGGCCTAAGGCAGTGGCGGGTCCAATGTGCTGGGTGTGCAGCCAGCTGTGTCGGTGTCTGTTGGAAGGTCTGGGCTCAGGCTATTTGCGACAGAGCATCAGTGTTTAAGGTAGCCTATGCAATTGGGGTGTTGCCGAGGGCCAAGCAGTTTGATCCTCATTTGGGGTTTCTGGGCAGCACCATAGACAAAGTTTTTCTCCTGGGAGGCAGGCGGAGTGCTTCATTGTGGCCCCAGAATTCCCAGTAGGGAGGGTTTGTGGGCCAGGAGTGTGAGGACGGAAGTCTAGGAACACAAGCTAAAGTGAGGATTGTAGCCAAGGGCAGAGCAGGCCCACTAGTCAGAGGCTGAAACAAAATCTCCTGCATCTGAAGTCAGGCTGAGGATCAGACGTTGGCTGAGGCTGGAGTATGTGTCCATGATGGCACCTTCATGAAGCGGGGGCCTCATGAGGCCAAGGAAGTTTTCCCACGCTGAGTTTGGAGGTTGCCCCAAATCACCAGGTTTACTTCTGTTAGATATTCGTGTACTGTTGCATGGCTCCAGGACATACCATACGGAAGGACTGGATAGCACGGTTCGAGGATGGATCCCTGTACAGCATGCCTCGCATTCCCATTGGCCATTAGCCACAATATATGTTTGATCTGTTGCCTCTGGGGCACGCTAACCAGGGGGCTGAGTTGAAATGGCCTCTCCTGAGGATGCGTAATAATGTGCGTTGGGTCCATGGAAACCTTGGAATGTGCTGGTTGTTCAGTGGCCCTGCGGAACTCTCCTACCTGAAGGGTTTGATACATCCCCAGTCAGTAAGCTCCCCATGTGGAGACGAGAGAGGTTTGGTTTGGTGCCTCAGAAAAGGCCCGTGTGCTGCTCTACGAAAACAGACCTCTGAGGACGGACACATGGAAACCAAAGCTAAGGTTCAGATTAGGGCCTGGGGGCCTGTCCATTTCAACCTTCTGTCTCTGGGGACACTGTCTGAGAGTCTAAGTGGAGATAGTTGCTCCGCTGGTGTCAGAGAGCCCCTCTTAGTCCATGGTGGCCTACACTATTGATGGCCTCAGGGGCCTTAGAGCTTTTCCCTAACCTGTAGGGTTGTGGTCAATGGATTGGGCACAATTTCCTTGGAGAGGGCAGGCACAATCTTTCGCTGTGGCTCCAGAGGCCCAAGCCTGGCGGTTGTGTGGGTCCAGGCTGAGGGTACAGAAGTCTGAAAACACAAATTCAGCTTATGAGTGGCGCCAAGGGTATGGCAGGCGGAATGTACAGCCCGAGAGGGAGCTCCTGGGCCTCTGAAACAAGGGCGAGTGGGAGGCGTTCCTTCAGGCTTTTGTCTCTGGATGTTGTGTCCGAGATAGCCGTGGATTGGAGGGGTGGCCTCAGGGACTGTGAACGAGTATCCCTCTCTGGGGATTTGTCCCAGCTCCCAAGAGTTTGGGGTCATTTTGTGGGAAGGGTGGAGTCGTGTTGTCTGGCTCACGTGTCTCTCCAAGAAAGGTATTCCAGAGCAGAGCCCCAGGTACGGGCGGGGGACTGGAAAACTCAAACACTGGTGAGGATTGGGTGCATAGTGGCTTGGAAAGCCACATATGCGGGCTCTTGGCCCAGGCCCTGACAGGCCTTTCTTTGACATGTGGCTCATGCTGAGGGTCAGAGTGTGAATTTGTGCCCAAGCAGCACTCAAGTTTGGGCGTGGCATCAGGGACCAGGAAGGTTTCTCCCACCCTGAAGGTGTGACTCCATGCCAAGAGCAAGCTTTACAGCCACGGGGAAGGAGGAGTTCTGTGTTGTGCTTGCGATACCCAGCTGTGTGGAGAATTGATATAATGTCTAGGTTCAGATATCTGAAAACCAAGGTTAGGAAGAGGTGACGGCATAAGACCATGGCGTGTCCGAAGTGCTGGGTGTGCGGCCAGCTGTCTCCATGTCTGTCTGGACGTCTGACTTCAGGCTGTGTCAGACAGAGCATGAGTGCCCAGAGCAGCGTATCCAGTTCGGCTACCGTCGAGGCCCGAGCAAGTTGATCTTCATCTAGGTTTTCTGAAGAGAGCCCCACAGGGAAACGTTTTTCTTCCCTTGGGCAGACCCTGGGCTGGGTTGTGGTTCTGGAGTTCCTAGTCCGGAGGGCTTTTTTGCCAGGAGTGTGAGGAAGGAAGTCTGAAAACACAAGCTAGCGTGAGGTTTGGGACCGATGGCACGGCAGGCCCACTCTGAGAGGCTGAATCGAGATCTCCTGCACTGAGGTCATTTCAACTATGAGACGTGCCTCAGGCTAGAGTTTTTGTCCAGCATGGCCTCTTCCTGAATGGTGTGGGGGCCTCATGAGGCCAGGAAGGTTTGCCTACGATGGGATTTGTGAACTACTCCAAACCTCAAGGTTTCCTTCTGCACGAAAGTCGAGTGCTATTGGATGGTTCCAGGAGGCCCCATGCGGAAAGCCTCGAGAGCAGGTGTCTAAGCATGGATGCCTGGGAATGCCAACTCATATTCCCACTCTTTAGTCAGGACAAGGCAGGCTCAATCTGCGGGCTCCCGGGTGAGCTACCCAGAGGGGAGAGTTGAAATGGACTCTCCTGAAGATGAGTCCTACTGTGGCTTGGTGGCCTGGGAGACCTTGGAATGTGGAGGTGGCTCAGGGACTCTGCAGGATTCTCCAACCTGAGGTGTTTGACATGGCTCCAACAAGGAAGCTTCCCATGTGGAGACGAGAGAAGTTCTGTTCAGTGCCTCAGGAAAGCCCCATATCCTGTTCTTCGAACCAAAGCCTCTGAGGAGTGACACCTGGAAAACAAAGCAAGAGTTGAGATTAGAGCCTACGGGCCTGTCCGGCTCAACCTTCTATCTCTGTTGACATCTGTTTGCAAGCCTTCATTGAGGTAGCAGCTCAGCTTGTGTCTGAAGGCCCCTGTGTGTGTAGGGAGGCTCCCGGTAATGGTATGTCCTCGGGGGCCTTGAGGTTTCTTATATTCTGGAGGTGTGTGGCCAAAGGAATGGACAGAGTTTCCCAGGAGAGAGCAGGCACGGTCCTCTGGTATGGCTCCAGAGGACCCAGCCTAGAGGCTGTGTTTGCCAGGGCTGTGGGGACAGATGTCTGAAAAAGCAAACTTGGCTCAGGTAGGGGCCAAGGTAATGGCAGGCCTGATCTCCAGTCCGAGAGGGGAGATCCTCTGGATATCAAAGGAGGGCAAGTGGGAGGCAGTCGCTCAGGCTTTTGTCTCTGGGTGTTGCGTTCACAGTGGCCGTTCAGGGTAGGGGTTGCTTCAGGGGCCGAGGAAGAGCCTTCCTCTCGGGGGATTGTCCAAGCTCCCAAGTGTTTGGGTTCATTATGTGGGAAGGGAAGAGTACTGTTTTATGCCACAGGGGACCCGCCAGGAGAGCGACTCTAGAGCACAGCAGTGGGTTTCCTCAACTGGAATACACACCATCTAGTTAGTCCTGCGTGCCTATGGGCATAGCAAGCCACATATGCGGGCTCTTGGTCCAATCACTGAGAGGCGTTACTTGAATAAGGTACTCACGCTGAGGGTCACCATGTGTGTTTGTGCCCAAGGCGGCCCTCACACATGGGCGTGGCCTCATGGGCCATGCTGTTTTCTCTTACACTGAAGGTTTGACTCACTGCCATCAGCAAGGATTCTTGCCATGGGGAAGGAGGGGTTCTACATGTGCATCAGGTTCCCCCCTGTGCAGGGATTGGAGATAAGGTCTAGGTTCTGATGACTGAAAACCCATGTTGGGAATGGATGGTGGCCAAGGCAGTGGCGGGTCCAATGTGCTGGGTGTGCAGCCAGCTGTGTCGGTGTCTGTTGGAAGGTCTGGGCTCAGGCTATTTGTGACAGAGCATCAGTGTTTAAGGTAGCCTATGCAATTGGGGTGTTGCCGAGGGCCAAGCAGTTTGATCCTCATTTGGGGTTTCTGGGCAGCACCATAGACAAAGTTTTTCTCCTGGGAGGCAGGCGGAGTGCTTCATTGTGGCCCCAGAATTCCCAGTAGGGAGGGTTTGTGGGCCAGGAGTGTGAGGAGGGAAGTCTAGGTACACAAGCTAAAGTGAGGATTGGACCCAAGGGCAGAGCAGGCCCACTAGTCAGAGGCTGAATCAAAATCTCCTGCATCTGAAGTCAGGCTGAGGATCAGACGTTGGCTGAGGCTGGAGTATGTGTCCATGATGGCACCTTCATGAAGCGGGGGCCTCATGAGGCCAAGGAAGTTTTCCCACGCTGAGTTTGGAGGTTGCTCCAAACCACCAGGTTTCCTTCTATGGGACTTTCGAGTCCTGTTGCATGGCTCCAGGACATACCATACGGAAGGACTGGAGAGCACGGTTCGAAGGATGGATCCCTGTACAGCATGCCTCGCATTCCCATTGGCCATTAGCCACAATATATGTTTGATCTGTTGCCTCTGGGGCACGCTAACCAGGGGGCTGAGTTGAAATGGCCTCTCCTGAGGATGCGTCATAATGTGCGTTTGGGTCCATGGAAACCTTGGAATGTGCTGGTTGTTCAGTGGCCCTGCGGAACTCTCCTACCTGAAGGGTTTGATACATCCCCAGTCAGTAAGCTCCCCATGTGGAGACGAGAGAGGTTTGGTTTGGTGCCTCAGAAATGCCCCGTGTGCTGGTCTACGAAAACAGACCTCTAAGGATGGACACATGGAAACCAAAGCTAAGGTTCAGATTAGGGCCTGGGGGCCTGTCAGTTTCAACCTTCTGTCTCTGGGGACACTGTCTGAGAGTCTAAGTGGAGATAGTTGCTCCGCTGGTGTCAGAGAGCCCCTCTTAGTCCAGCGTGGTCTACACTATGATGGCCTCAGGGGCCTTGGAGCTTTTCCCTAACCTGTTGGGTTGTGGTCAATGGATTGGGCACAATTTCCTTGGAGAGGGCAGGCACAATCTTTCGCTGTGGCTCCAGAGGCCCAAGCCTCGCGGTTGTGTGGGTCCAGGCTGAGGGCACAGACGTCTGTAAACACAAATTCAGCTTGTGAGTGGCGCCTAGGGTATGGCAGGCCGGATGTACAGCCCGAGAGGGAGCTCCTGGGCCTCTGAAACAAGGGCGAGAAGGAGGCGTTCCTTCAGGCTTTTGTCTCTGGATGTTGTGTCCGAGATAGCCGTGGATTGGAGGGGTGGCCTCAGGGACTGTGGACGAGTATCCCTCTCTGGGGATTTGTCCTAGCTCCCAAGAGTTTGGGGTCATTTTGTGGGAAGGGTGGAGTCGTGTTGTCTGGCTCATGTGTCTCTCCAAGAAAGGGATTCCAGAGCAGAGCCCCAGGTACGGGCGGGGCGACTGGAAAACTCAAACACTCTTGAGGATTGGGTGCATAGTGGCTTGGAAAGCCCCATATGCGGGCTCTTGGCCCAGGACCTGACAGGCCTTTCTTTGACATGGGGCTCATGCTGAGGGTCAGAGTGTGAATTTGTGCCCAAGCAGCACTCAAGTTTGGGCGAGGCATCAGGGACCATGAAGGTTTCTCCCACCCTGAAGGTGTGACTCCATGCCAAGAGCAAGCTTTACAGCCACGGGGAGGGAGGAGTTCTTTGTTGTGCTTGTGATACCCAGCTGTGTGGAGAATTGATATAATGTCTAGGTTCAGATAACTGAAAACCAAGGTTAGGAAGATGTGACGGCATAAGACCATGGCGTGTCCGAAGTGCTGGGTGTGCGGCCAGCTGTCTCCATGTCTGTCTGGACGTCTGACTTCAGGCTGTGTCAGACAGAGCATGAGTGCCCAGAGCAGCCTATCCAGTTCGGCTACCGTCGAGGCCCGAGCAGGTTGAACCTCATCTGGGTTTTCTGAAGAGAGCCCCACAGGGAAACGTTTTTCTTCCCTAGGGCAGACCCTGGGCTGGGTTGTGGTTCTGGAGTTCCTAGTCCGGAGGGCTTTTTTGCCAGGAGTGTGAGGAAGGAAATCTGAAAACACAAGCTAGCGTGAGGTTTGGGACCGATGGCACGGCAGGCTCACTCTGAGAGGCTGAATCGAGATCTCCTGCACTGAGGTCATTTCAACTATGAGACGTGCCTCAGGCTAGAGTTTTTGTCCAGCATGGCCTCTTCCTGAATGGTGTGGGGGCCTCATGAGGCCAGGAAGGTTTGCCTACGATGGGATTTGTGAACTACTCCAAACCTCAAGGTTTCCTTCTGTACGACAGTCGAGCGCTATTGGATGGTTCCAGGAGGCCCCATACGGAAAACCTTGAGAGCAGGTGTCTAAGCATGGATGCCTGGGAACGCCACCTCATATTCCCACTCTTTAGTCAGGACAAGGCAGGCTCAATCTGCGGGTTCCTGGGTGAGCTACCCAGAGGGGAGAGTTGAAATGGACTCTCCTGAAGATGAGTCCTACTGTGGCTTGGTGGCCTGGGAGACCTTGGAATGTGGAGGTGGCTCAGGGACTCTGCAGGATTCTCCAACCTGAGGTGTTTGACACGGCTCCAACAAGGAAGCTTCCCATGTGGAGACGAGAGAAGTTCTGTTCAGTGCCTCAGGAAAGCCCCATATCCTGTTCTTCGAACCAAAGCCTCTGAGGAGTGACACCTGGAAAACAAAGCAAGAGTTGAGATTAGGGCCTAAGGGCCTGTCCGGCTCAACCTTCTATCTCTGTTGACATCTGTGTGCATGCCTTCATGGAGGTAGCAGCTCAGCTTGTGTCCGAAGGCCCCTGTGTGTGCAGGGAGGCTCCCGGTAATGGTATGTCCTCGGGGGCCTTGAGGTTTCTCATATTCTGGAGGTGTGTGGCCAAAGGAATGGACAGAGTTTCCCAGGAGAGAGCAGGCATGGTCCTGTGGTATGGCTCCAAAGGACCCCGCCTAGAGGCTGTGTTTGCCAGGGCTGTGGGGACAGATGTCTGAAAAAGCAAACTTGGCTCAGGTAGGGGCCAAGGTAATGGCAGGCCTGATCTCCAGTCCGAGAGGGTAGATCCTTTGGATATCAAAGGAGGGCAAGTGGGAGGCAGTCGCTCAGGCTTTTGTCTCTGGGTGTTGCGTTCACAGTGGCCATTCAGGGTAGGGGTTGCTTCAGGGGCCGAGGAAGAGCCTTCCTCTCGGGGGATTGTCCAAGCTCCCAAGTGTTTGGGTTCATTCTGTGGGAAGGGAAGAGTACTGTTTTCTGCCACAGGGGACCCCCCAGGAGAGGGACTCTAGAGCACAGCAGTGGGTTCCCTCAACTGGAATACACACCATCTAGTTAGTCCTGCGTGCCTATGGGCATGGCAAGCCACATATGCGGGCTCTTGGTCCAATCACTGAGAGGCGTTACTTGAATAAGGTACTCACGCTGAGGGTCACAATGTGTGTTTGTGCCCAAGGCGGCCCTCACACATGGGCGTGGCCTCATGGGCCATGCCGTTTTCTCCTACACTGAAGGTTTGACTCACTGCCAGCAGCAAGGTTTCTTGCCATGGGGAAGGAGGGGTTCTGACTTGTGCATCAGGTTCCCCCCTGTGCAGGGATTGGAGATAAGGTCTAGGTTCTGATGACTGAAAACCCAGGTTGGGAATGGATGGTGGCCTAAGGCAGTGGCGGGTCCAATGTGCTGGGTGTGCAGCCAGCTGTGTCGGTGTCTGTTGGAAGGTCTGGGCTCAGGCTATTTGCGACAGAGCATCAGTGTTTAAGGTAGCCTATGCAATTGGGGTGTTGCCGAGGGCCAAGCAGTTTGATCCTCATTTGGGGTCTCTGGGCAGCACCATAGACAAAGTTTTTCTCCTGGGAGGCAGGCGGAGTGCTTCATTGTGGCCCCAGAATTCCCAGTAGGGAGGGTTTGTGGGCCAGGAGTGTGAGGACGGAAGTCTAGGAACACAAGCTAAAGTGAGGATTGGAGCCAAGGGCAGAGCAGGCCCACTAGGCAGAGGCTGAATCAAAATCTCCTGCATCTGAAGTCAGGCTGAGGATCAGACGTTGGCTGAGGCTGGAGTATGTGTCCATGATGGCACCTTCATGAAGCGGGGGCCTCATGAGGCCAAGGAAGTTTTCCCACGCTGAGTTTGGAGGTTGCCCCAAACCACCAGGTTTCCTTCTGTGGGACATTCGAGTCCTGTTGCATGTCTCCAGGACATACCATACGGAAGGACTGGAGAGCACGGTTCGAGGATGGATCCCTGTACAGCATGCCTCGCATTCCCATTGGCCATTAGCCACAAGATATGTTTGATCTGCTGCCTCTGGGGCACGCTAACCAGGGGGCTGAGTTGAAATGGCCTCTCCTGAGGATGCGTCATAATGTGCGTTTGGGTCCATGGAAACCTTGGAATGTGCTGGTTGTTCAGTGGCCCTGCGGAACTCTCCTACCTGAAGGGTTTGATACATCCCCAGTAAGTAAGCTACCCATGTGGAGACGAGAGAGGTTTGGTTTGGAGCCTCAGAAAAGCCCCGTGTGCTGGTCTACGAAAACAGACCTCTGAGGACGGACACATGGAAACCAAAGCTAAGGTTCAGATTAGGGCCTGGGGGCCTGTCCATTTCAACCTTCTGTCTCTGGGGACACTGTCTGAGAGTCTAAGTGGAGATAGTTGCTCCGCTGGTGTCAGAGAGCCCCTCTTAGTCCAGGGTGGCCTACACTATTGATGGCCTCAGGGGCCTTAGAGCTTTTCCCTAACCTGTAGGGTTGTGGTCAATGGATTGGGCACAATTTCCTTGGAGAGTGCAGGCACAATCTTTCGCTGTTTCTCCAGAGGCCCTAGCCTGACGGTTGTGTGGGTCCAGGCTGAGGGCACAGAAGTCTGAAAACACAAACTCAGCTTATGAGTGGTGCCTAGGGTATGGCAGGCCGGATGTACAGCAGGAGAGGGAGCTCCTGGGCCTCTGAAACAAGGGCGAGTGGGAGGCGTTCCTTCTGGCTTTTGTCTCTGGATGTTGTGTCTGAGATAGCCGTGGATTGGAGGGGTGGCCTCAGGGACTGTGGACGAGTATCCCTCTCTGGGGATTTGTCCCAACTCCCAAGAGTTTGGGGTCATTTTGTGGGAAGGGTGGAGTCGTGTTGTCTGGCTCATGTGTCTCTCCAAGGAAGGGATTCCAGAGCAGAGCCCCAGGTACGGGCGGGGCAACTGGAAAACTCAAACACTGGTGAGGATTGGGTGCATAGGGGCTTGGCAAGCCCCATATGCGGGCTCTTGGCCCAGGCCCTGACAGGCCTTCCTTTGACATGGGGCTCATGCTGAGGGTCAGAGTGTGAATTTGTGCCCAAGCAGCACTCAAGTTTGGGCGTGGCATCAGGGACCAGGAAGGTTTCTCCCACCCTGAATGTGTGACTCCATGCCAAGAGCAAGCTTTACAGCCACGGGGAAGGAGGAGTTCTCTGTTGTGCTTGCGATACCCAGCTGTGTGGAGAATTGATATAATGTCTAGGTTCAGATATCTGAAAACCAAGGTTAGGAAGAGGTGACGGCATAAGACCATGGCGTGTCCGAAGTGCTGGGTGTACGGCCAGCTGTCTCCTTGTCTGTCTGGACGTCTGCTTCAGGCTGTGTCAGACAGAGCATGAGTGCCCAGAGCAGCCTATCCAGTTCGGGTACCGTCGAGGCCCGAGCAGGTTGATCCTCATCTGGGTTTTCTGGAGAGAGCCCCACAGGGAAACGTTCTTCTTCCCTTGGGCAGACCCTGGGCTGGGTTGTGGTTCTGGAGTTCCTAGTCCGGAGGGCTTGTTTGCTAGGAGTGTGAGGAAGGAAGTCTGAAAACACAAGCTAGCGTGAGGTTTGGGACCGATGGCACGGCAGGCCCACTCTGAGAGGCTGAATCGAGATCTCCTGCACTGAGGTCATTTCAACTCTGAGACGTGCCTCAGGCTAGAGTTTTTGTCCAGCATGGCCTCTTCCTGAATGGTGTGGGGGCCTCATGAGGCCAGGAAGGTTTGCCTACGATGGGATTTGTGAACTACTCCAAACCTCAAGGTTTCCTTCTGCACGAAAGTCGAGTGCTATTGGATGGTTCCAGGAGGCCCCATACGGAAAGACTCGAGAGCAGGTGTCTAAGCATGGATGCCTGGGAACGCCACCTCATATTCCCACTCTTTAGTCAGGACAAGGCAGGCTCAATCTGCGGGCTCCTGGGTGAGCTACCCAGAGGGGAGAGTTGAAATGGACTCTCCTGAAGATGAGTCCTACTGTGGCTTGGTGGCCTGGGAGACCTTGGAATGTGGAGGTGGCTCAGGGACTCTGCAGGATTCTCCAACCTGAGGTGTTTGACACGGCTCCAACAAGGAAGCTTCCCATGTGGAGACGAGAGAAGTTCTGTTCAGTGCCTCAGGAAAGCCCCATATCCTGTTCTTCGAACCAAAGCCTCTGAGGAGTGACACCTGGAAAACAAAGCAAGAGTTGAGATTAGGGCCTGAGTGCCTGTCCGGCTCAACCTTCTATCTCTGTTGACATCTGTGTGCATGCCTTCATGTAGCTAGCAGCTCAGCTTGTGTCTGAAGGCCCCTGTGTGTGCAGGGAGGCTCCCGGTAATGGTATGTCCTCGGGGGCCTTGAGGTTTCTCATATTCTGGAGGTGTGTGGCCAAAGGAATGGACAGAGTTTCCCAGGAGAGAGCAGGCATGGTCCTGTGGTATGGCTCCAGAGGACCCAGCCTAGAGGCAGTGTTTGCCAGGGCTGTGGGGACAGATGTCTGAAAAAGCAAACTTGGCTCAGGTAGGGGCCAAGGTAATGGCAGGCCTGATCTCCAGTCCGAGAGGGGAGATCCTCTGGATATCAAAGGAGGGCAAGTGGGAGGCAGTCGCTCAGGCTTTTGTCTCTGGGTGTTGCGTTCACAGTGGCCGTTCAGGGTAGGGGTTGCTTCAGGGGCCGAGGAAGAGCCTTCCTCTCGGGGGATTGTCCAAGCTCCCAAGTGTTTGGGTTCATTCTGTGGGAAGGGAAGAGTACTGTTTTCTGCCACAGGGGACCCCCCAGGAGAGGGACTCTAGAGCACAGCAGTGGGTTCCCTCAACTGGAATACACACCATCTAGTTAGTCCTGCGTGCCTATGGGCATGGCAAGCCACATATGCGGGCTCTTGGTCCAATCACTGAGAGGCGTTACTTGAATAAGGTACTCACGCTGAGGGTCACAATGTGTGTTTGTGCCCAAGGCGGCCCTCACACATGGGCGTGGCCTCATGGGCCATGCCGTTTTCTCCTACACTGAAGGTTTGACTCACTGCCAGCAGCAAGGTTTCTTGCCATGGGGAAGGAGGGGTTCTGACTTGTGCATCAGGTTCCCCCCTGTGCAGGGATTGGAGATAAGGTCTAGGTTCTGATGACTGAAAACCCAGGTTGGGAATGGATGGTGGCCTAAGGCAGTGGCGGGTCCAATGTGCTGGGTGTGCAGCCAGCTGTGTCGGTGTCTGTTGGAAAGTCTGGGCTCAGGCTATTTGCGACAGAGCATCAGTGTTTAAGGTAGCCTATGCAATTGGGGTGTTGCCGAGGGCCAAGCAGTTTGATCCTCATTTGGGGTTTCTGGGCAGCACCATAGACAAAGTTTTTCTCCTGGGAGGCAGGCGGAGTGCTTCATTGTGGCCCCAGAATTCCCAGTAGGGAGGGTTTGTGGGCCAGGAGTGTGAGGTCGGAAGTCTAGGAACACAAGCTAAAGTGAGGATTGGAGCCAAGGGCAGAGCAGGCCCACTAGGCAGAGGCTGAATCAAAATCTCCTGCATCTGAAGTCAGGCTGAGGATCAGACGTTGGCTGAGGCTGGAGTATGTGTCCATGATGGCACCTTCATGAAGCGGGGGCCTCATGAGGCCAAGGAAGTTTTCCCACGCTGAGTTTGGAGGTTGCCCCAAACCACCAGGTTTCCTTCTGTGGGACATTCGAGTCCTGTTGCATGTCTCCAGGACATACCATACGGAAGGACTGGAGAGCACGGTTCGAAGGATGGATCCCTGTACAGCATGCGGCGCATTCCCATTGGCCATTAGCCACAAGATATGTTTGATCTGCTGCCTCTGGGGCACGCTAACCAGGGGGCTGAGTTGAAATGGCCTCTCCTGAGGATGCGTCATAATGTGCGTTTGGGTCCATGGAAACCTTGGAATGTGCTGGTTGTTCAGTGGCCCTGCGGAACTCTCCTACCTGAAGGGTTTGATACATCCCCAGTCAGTAAGCTCCCCATGTGGAGACGAGAGAGGTTTGGTTTGGTGCCTCAGAAAAGCCCCGTGTGCTGTTCAACGAAAACAGACCTCTGAGGACAGACACATGGAAAACAAAGCTAAGGTTCAGATTAGGGCCTGGGGGCCTGTCCATTTCAACCTTCTGTCTCTGGGGACACTGTCTGAGAGTCTAAGTGGAGATAGTTGCTCCGCTGGTGTCAGAGAGCCCCTCTTAGTCCATGGTGGCCTACACTATTGATGGCCTCAGGGGCCTTAGAGCTTTTCCCTAACCTGTAAGGTTGTGGTCAATGGATTGGGCACAATTTCCTTGGAAAGTGCAGGCACAATCTTTCGCTGTGGCTCCAGAGGCCCTAGCCTGACGGTTGTGTGGGTCCAGGCTGAGGGCACAGAAGTCTGAAAACACAAACTCAGCTTATGAGTGGCGCCTAGGGTATGGCAGGCCGGATGTACAGCCCGAGAGGGAGCTCCTGGGCCTCTGAAACAAGGGCGAGTGGGAGGCGTTCCTTCAGGCTTTTGTCTCTGGATGTTGTGTCCGAGATAGCCGTGGATTGGAGGGGTGGCCTCAGGAACTGTGGACGAGTATCCCTCTCTGGGGATTTGTCCCAGCTCCCAAGAGTTTGGGGTCATTTTGTGGGAAGGGTGGAGTCGTGTTGTCTGGCTCATGTGTCTCTCCAAGAAAGGGATTCCAGAGCAGAGCCCCAGGTACGGGCGGGGCGACTGGAAAACTCAAACACTGGTGAGGATTGGGTGCATAGGGGCTTGGCAAGCCCCATATGCGGGCTCTTGGCCCAGGCCCTGACAGGCCTTCCTTTGACATGGGGCTCATGCTGAGGGTCAGAGTGTGAATTTGTGCCCAAGCAGCACTCAAGTTTGGGCGTGGCATCAGGGACCAGGAAGGTTTCTCCCACCCTGAAGGTGTGACTCCATGCCAAGAGCAAGCTTTGCAGCCACGGGGAAAGAGGAGTTCTGTGTTGTGCTTGCGATACCCAGCTGTGTGGAGAATTGATATAATGTCTAGGTTCAGATATCTGAAAACCAAGGTTAGGAAGAGGTGACGGCATAAGACCATGGCGTGTCCGAAGTGCTGGGTGTGCGGCCAGCTGTCTCCTTGTCTGTCTGGACGTCTGCTTCAGGCTGTGTCAGACAGAGCATGAGTGCCCAGAGCAGCCTATCCAGTTCGGGTACCGTCGAGGCCCGAGCAGGTTGATCCTCATCTGGGTTTTCTGGAGAGAGCCCCACAGGGAAACGTTTTTCTTCCCTTGGGCAGACCCTGGCTGGGTTGTGGTTCTGGAGTTCCTAGTCCGGAGGGCTTGTTTGCCAGGAGTGTGAGGAAGGAATTCTGAAAACACAAGCTAGCGTGAGGTTTGGGACCGATGGCACGGCAGGCCCACTCTGAGAGGCTGAATCGAGATCTCCTGCACTGAGGTCATTTCAACTATGAGACGTGCCTCAGGCTAGAGTTTTTGTCCAGCATGGTCTCTTCCTGAATGGTGTGGGGGCCTCATGAGGCCAGGAAGGTTTGCCTACGATGGGATTTGTGAACTACTCCAAACCTCAAGGTTTCCTTCTGCACGAAAGTCGAGCGCTATTGGATGGTTCCAGGAGGCCCCATACGGAAAGACTCGAGAGCAGGTGTCTAAGCGTGGATGCCTGGGAACGCCACCTCATATTCCCACTCTTTAGTCAGGACAAGGCAGGCTCAATCTGCGGGCTCCTGGGTGAGCTAACCAGAGGGGAGAGTTGAAATGGACACTCCTGAAGATGAGGCCTACTGTGGCTTGGTGGCCTGGGAGACCTTGGAATGTGGAGGTGGCTCAGGGACTCTGCAGGATTCTCCAACCTGAGGTGTTTGACACGGCTCCAACAAGGAAGCTTCCCATGTGGAGACGAGAGAAGTTCTGTTCAGTGCCTCAGGAAAGCCCCATATCCTGTTCTTCGAACCAAAGCCTCTGAGGAGTGACACGTGGAAAACAAAGCAAGAGTTGAGATTAGGGCCTGAGTGCCTGTCCGGCTCAACCTTCTATCTCTGTTGACATCTGTGTGCATGCCTTCATGTAGCTAGCAGCTCAGCTTGTGTCTGAAGGCCCCTGTGTGTGCAGGGAGGCTCCCGGTAATGGTATGTCCTCGGGGGCCTTGAGGTTTCTCATATTCTGGAGGTGTGTGGCCAAAGGAATGGACAGAGTTTCCCAGGAGAGAGCAGGCATGGTCCTGTGGTATGGCTCCAGAGGACCCAGCCTAGAGGCAGTGTTTGCCAGGGCTGTGGGGACAGATGTCTGAAAAAGCAAACTTGCCTCAGGTAGGGGCCAAGGTAATGGCAGGCCTGATCTCCAGTCCGAGAGGGGAGATCCTCTGGATATCAAAGGAGGGCAAGTGGGAGGCAGTCGCTCAGGCTTTTGTCTCTGGGTGTTGCGTTCACAGTGGCCGTTCAGGGTAGGGGTTGCTTCAGGGGCCGAGGAAGAGCCTTCCTCTCGGGGGATTGTCCAAGCTCCCAAGTGTTTGGGTTCATTCTGTGGGAAGGGAAGAGTACTGTTTTCTGCCACAGGGGACCCCCCAGGAGAGGGACTCTAGAGCACAGCAGTGGGTTCCCTCAACTGGAATACACACCATCTAGTTAGTCCTGCGTGCCTATGGGCATGGCAAGCCACATATGCGGGCTCTTTGTCCAATCACTGAGAGGCGTTACTTGAATAAGGTACTCACGCTGAGGGTCACAATGTGTGTTTGTGCCCAAGGCGGCCCTCACACATGGGCGTGGCCTCATGGGCCATGCCGTTTTCTCCTACACTGAAGGTTTGACTCACTGCCAGCAGCAAGGTTTCTTGCCATGGGGAAGGAGGGGTTCTGACTTGTGCATCAGGTTCCCCCCTGTGCAGGGTTTGGAGATAAGGTCTAGGTTCTGATGACTGAAAACCCAGGTTGGGAATGGATGGTGGCCTAAGGCAGTGGCGGGTCCAATGTGCTGGGTGTGCAGCCAGCTGTGTCGGTGTCTGTTGGAAAGTCTGAGCTCAGGCTATTTGCGACAGAGCATCAGTGTTTAAGGTAGCCTATGCAATTGGGGTGTTGCCGAGGGCCAAGCAGTTTGATCCTCATTTGGGGTTTCTGGGCAGCACCATAGACAAAGTTTTTCTCCTGGGAGGCAGGCGGAGTGCTTCATTGTGGCCCCAGAATTCCCAGTAGGGAGGGTTTGTGGGCCAGGAGTGTGAGGACGGAAGTCTAGGAACACAAGCTAAAGTGAGGATTGGAGCCAAGGGCAGAGCAGGCCCACTAGGCAGAGGCTGAATCAAAATCTCCTGCATCTGAAGTCAGGCTGAGGATCAGACGTTGGCTGAGGCTGGAGTATGTGTCCATGATGGCACCTTCATGAAGCGGGGGCCTCATGAGGCCAAGGAAGTTTTCCCACGCTGAGTTTGGAGGTTGCCCCAAACCACCAGGTTTCCTTCTGTGGGACATTCGAGTCCTGTTGCATGTCTCCAGGACATACCATACGGAAGGACTGGAGAGCACGGTTCGAAGGATGGATCCCTGTACAGCATGCGGCGCATTCCCATTGGCCATTAGCCACAAGATATGTTTGATCTGCTGCCTCTGGGGCACGCTAACCAGGGGGCTGAGTTGAAATGGCCTCTCCTGAGGATGCGTCATAATGTGCGTTTGGGTCCATGGAAACCTTGGAATGTGCTGGTTGTTCAGTGGCCCTGCGGAACTCTCCTACCTGAAGGGTTTGATACATCCCCAGTCAGTAAGCTCCCCATGTGGAGACGAGAGAGGTTTGGTTTGGTGCCTCAGAAAAGCCCCGTGTGCTGTTCAACGAAAACAGACCTCTGAGGACAGACACATGGAAAACAAAGCTAAGGTTCAGATTAGGGCCTGGGGGCCTGTCCATTTCAACCTTCTGTCTCTGGGGACACTGTCTGAGAGTCTAAGTGGAGATAGTTGCTCCGCTGGTGTCAGAGAGCCCCTCTTAGTCCATGGTGGCCTACACTATTGATGGCCTCAGGGGCCTTAGAGCTTTTCCCTAACCTGTAAGGTTGTGGTCAATGGATTGGGCACAATTTCCTTGGAAAGTGCAGGCACAATCTTTCGCTGTGGCTCCAGAGGCCCTAGCCTGACGGTTGTGTGGGTCCAGGCTGAGGGCACAGAAGTCTGAAAACACAAACTCAGCTTATGAGTGGCGCCTAGGGTATGGCAGGCCGGATGTACAGCCCGAGAGGGAGCTCCTGGGCCTCTGAAACAAGGGCGAGTGGGAGGCGTTCCTTCAGGCTTTTGTCTCTGGATGTTGTGTCCGAGATAGCCGTGGATTGGAGGGGTGGCCTCAGGAACTGTGGACGAGTATCCCTCTCTGGGGATTTGTCCCAGCTCCCAAGAGTTTGGGGTCATTTTGTGGGAAGGGTGGAGTCGTGTTGTCTGGCTCATGTGTCTCTCCAAGAAAGGGATTCCAGAGCAGAGCCCCAGGTACGGGCGGGGCGACTGGAAAACTCAAACACTGGTGAGGATTGGGTGCATAGGGGCTTGGCAAGCCCCATATGCGGGCTCTTGGCCCAGGCCCTGACAGGCCTTCCTTTGACATGGGGCTCATGCTGAGGGTCAGAGTGTGAATTTGTGCCCAAGCAGCACTCAAGTTTGGGCGTGGCATCAGGGACCAGGAAGGTTTCTCCCACCCTGAAGGTGTGACTCCATGCCAAGAGCAAGCTTTGCAGCCACGGGGAAAGAGGAGTTCTGTGTTGTGCTTGCGATACCCAGCTGTGTGGAGAATTGATATAATGTCTAGGTTCAGATATCTGAAAACCAAGGTTAGGAAGAGGTGACGGCATAAGTCCATGGCGTGTCCGAAGTGCTGGGTGTGCGGCCAGCTGTCTCCTTGTCTGTCTGGACGTCTGCTTCAGGCTGTGTCAGACAGAGCATGAGTGCCCAGAGCAGCCTATCCAGTTCGGGTACCGTCGAGGCCCGAGCAGGTTGATCCTCATCTGGGTTTTCTGGAGAGAGCCCCACAGGGAAACGTTTTTCTTCCCTTGGGCAGACCCTGGCTGGGTTGTGGTTCTGGAGTTCCTAGTCCGGAGGGCTTGTTTGCCAGGAGTGTGAGGAAGGAATTCTGAAAACACAAGCTAGCGTGAGGTTTGGGACCGATGGCACGGCAGGCCCACTCTGAGAGGCTGAATCGAGATCTCCTGCACTGAGGTCATTTCAACTATGAGACGTGCCTCAGGCTAGAGTTTTTGTCCAGCATGGCCTCTTCCTGAATGGTGTGGGGGCCTCATGAGGCCAGGAAGGTTTGCCTACGATGGGATTTGTGAACTACTCCAAACCTCAAGGTTTCCTTCTGCACGAAAGTCGAGCGCTATTGGATGGTTCCAGGAGGCCCCATACGGAAAGACTCGAGAGCAGGTGTCTAAGCGTGGATGCCTGGGAACGCCACCTCATATTCCCACTCTTTAGTCAGGACAAGGCAGGCTCAATCTGCGGGCTCCTGGGTGAGCTACCCAGAGGGGAGAGTTGAAATGGACACTCCTGAAGATGAGGCCTACTGTGGCTTGGTGGCCTGGGAGACCTTGGAATGTGGAGGTGGCTCAGGGACTCTGCAGGATTCTCCAACCTGAGGTGTTTGACACGGCTCCAACAAGGAAGCTTCCCATGTGGAGACGAGAGAAGTTCTGTTCAGTGCCTCAGGAAAGCCCCATATCCTGTTCTTCGAACCAAAGCCTCTGAGGAGTGACACCTGGAAAACAAAGCAAGAGTTGAGATTAGGGCCTGAGTGCCTGTCCGGCTCAACCTTCTATCTCTGTTGACATCTGTGTGCATGCCTTCATGTAGCTAGCAGCTCAGCTTGTGTCTGAAGGCCCCTGTGTGTGCAGGGAGGCTCCCGGTAATGGTATGTCCTCGGGGGCCTTGAGGTTTCTCATATTCTGGAGGTGTGTGGCCAAAGGAATGGACAGAGTTTCCCAGGAGAGAGCAGGCATGGTCCTGTGGTATGGCTCCAGAGGACCCAGCCTAGAGGCAGTGTTTGCCAGGGCTGTGGGGACAGATGTCTGAAAAAGCAAACTTGGCTCAGGTAGGGGCCAAGGTAATGGCAGGCCTGATCTCCAGTCCGAGAGGGGAGATCCTCTGGATATCAAAGGAGGGCAAGTGGGAGGCAGTCGCTCAGGCTTTTGTCTCTGGGTGTTGCGTTCACAGTGGCCGTTCAGGGTAGGGGTTGCTTCAGGGGCCGAGGAAGAGCCTTCCTCTCGGGGGATTGTCCAAGCTCCCAAGTGTTTGGGTTCATTCTGTGGGAAGGGAAGAGTACTGTTTTCTGCCACAGGGGACCCCCCAGGAGAGGGACTCTAGAGCACAGCAGTGGGTTCCCTCAACTGGAATACACACCATCTAGTTAGTCCTGCGTGCCTATGGGCATGGCAAGCCACATATGCGGGCTCTTGGTCCAATCACTGAGAGGCGTTACTTGAATAAGGTACTCACGCTGAGGGTCACAATGTGTGTTTGTGCCCAAGGCGGCCCTCACACATGGGCGTGGCCTCATGGGCCATGCCGTTTTCTCCTACACTGAAGGTTTGACTCACTGCCAGCAGCAAGGTTTCTTGCCATGGGGAAGGAGGGGTTCTGACTTGTGCATCAGGTTCCCCCCTGTGCAGGGATTGGAGATAAGGTCTAGGTTTTGATGACTGAAAACCCAGGTTGGGAATGGATGGTGGCCTAAGGCAGTGGCGGGTCCAATGTGCTGGGTGTGCAGCCAGCTGTGTCGGTGTCTGTTGGAAAGTCTGAGCTCAGGCTATTTGCGACAGAGCATCAGTGTTTAAGGTAGCCTATGCAATTGGGGTGTTGCCGAGGGCCAAGCAGTTTGATCCTCATTTGGGGTTTCTGGGCAGCACCATAGACAAAGTTTTTCTCCTGGGAGGCAGGCGGAGTGCTTCATTGTGGCCCCAGAATTCCCAGTAGGGAGGGTTTGTGGGCCAGGAGTGTGAGGTCGGAAGTCTAGGAACACAAGCTAAAGTGAGGATTGGAGCCAAGGGCAGAGCAGGCCCACTAGGCAGAGGATGAATCAAAATCTCCTGCATCTGAAGTCAGGCTGAGGATCAGACGTTGGCTGAGGCTGGAGTATGTGTCCATGATGGCACCTTCATGAAGCGGGGGCCTCATGAGGCCAAGGAAGTTTTCCCACGCTGAGTTTGGAGGTTGCCCCAAACCACCAGGTTTCCTTCTGTGGGACATTCGAGTCCTGTTGCATGTCTCCAGGACATACCATACGGAAGGACTGGAGAGCACGGTTCGAAGGATGGATCCCTGTACAGCATGCGGCGCATTCCCATTGGCCATTAGCCACAAGATATGTTTGATCTGCTGCCTCTGGGGCACGCTAACCAGGGGGCTGAGTTGAAATGGCCTCTCCTGAGGATGCGTCATAATGTGCGTTTGGGTCCATGGAAACCTTGGAATGTGCTGGTTGTTCAGTGGCCCTGCGGAACTCTCCTACCTGAAGGGTTTGATACATCCCCAGTCAGTAAGCTCCCCATGTGGAGACGAGAGAGGTTTGGTTTGGTGCCTCAGAAAAGCCCCGTGTGCTGTTCAACGAAAACAGACCTCTGAGGACAGACACATGGAAAACAAAGCTAAGGTTCAGATTAGGGCCTGGGGGCCTGTCCATTTCAACCTTCTGTCTCTGGGGACACTGTCTGAGAGTCTAAGTGGAGATAGTTGCTCCGCTGGTGTCAGAGAGCCCCTCTTAGTCCATGGTGGCCTACACTATTGATGGCCTCAGGGGCCTTAGAGCTTTTCCCTAACCTGTAAGGTTGTGGTCAATGGATTGGGCACAATTTCCTTGGAAAGTGCAGGCACAATCTTTCGCTGTGGCTCCAGAGGCCCTAGCCTGACGGTTGTGTGGGTCCAGGCTGAGGGCACAGAAGTCTGAAAACACAAACTCAGCTTATGAGTGGCGCCTAGGGTATGGCAGGCCGGATGTACAGCCCGAGAGGGAGCTCCTGGGCCTCTGAAACAAGGGCGAGTGGGAGGCGTTCCTTCAGGCTTTTGTCTCTGGATGTTGTGTCCGAGATAGCCGTGGATTGGAGGGGTGGCCTCAGGAACTGTGGACGAGTATCCCTCTCTGGGGATTTGTCCCAGCTCCCAAGAGTTTGGGGTCATTTTGTGGGAAGGGTGGAGTCGTGTTGTCTGGCTCATGTGTCTCTCCAAGAAAGGGATTCCAGAGCAGAGCCCCAGGTACGGGCGGGGCGACTGGAAAACTCAAACACTGGTGAGGATTGGGTGCATAGGGGCTTGGCAAGCCCCATATGCGGGCTCTTGGCCCAGGCCCTGACAGGCCTTCCTTTGACATGGGGCTCATGCTGAGGGTCAGAGTGTGAATTTGTGCCCAAGCAGCACTCAAGTTTGGGCGTGGCATCAGGGACCAGGAAGGTTTCTCCCACCCTGAAGGTGTGACTCCATGCCAAGAGCAAGCTTTGCAGCCACGGGGAAAGAGGAGTTCTGTGTTGTGCTTGCGATACCCAGCTGTGTGGAGAATTGATATAATGTCTAGGTTCAGATATCTGAAAACCAAGGTTAGGAAGAGGTGACGGCATAAGACCATGGCGTGTCCGAAGTGCTGGGTGTGCGGCCAGCTGTCTCCTTGTCTGTCTGGACGTCTGCTTCAGGCTGTGTCAGACAGAGCATGAGTGCCCAGAGCAGCCTATCCAGTTCGGGTACCGTCGAGGCCCGAGCAGGTTGATCCTCATCTGGGTTTTCTGGAGAGAGCCCCACAGGGAAACGTTTTTCTTCCCTTGGGCAGACCCTGGCTGGGTTGTGGTTCTGGAGTTCCTAGTCCGGAGGGCTTGTTTGCCAGGAGTGTGAGGAAGGAATTCTGAAAACACAAGCTAGCGTGAGGTTTGGGACCGATGGCACGGCAGGCCCACTCTGAGAGGCTGAATCGAGATCTCCTGCACTGAGGTCATTTCAACTATGAGACGTGCCTCAGGCTAGAGTTTTTGTCCAGCATGGCCTCTTCCTGAATGGTGTGGGGGCCTCATGAGGCCAGGAAGGTTTGCCTACGATGGGATTTGTGAACTACTCCAAACCTCAAGGTTTCCTTCTGCACGAAAGTCGAGCGCTATTGGATGGTTCCAGGAGGCCCCATACGGAAAGACTCGAGAGCAGGTGTCTAAGCGTGGATGCCTGGGAACGCCACCTCATATTCCCACTCTTTAGTCAGGACAAGGCAGGCTCAATCTGCGGGCTCCTGGGTGAGCTACCCAGAGGGGAGAGTTGAAATGGACACTCCTGAAGATGAGGCCTACTGTGGCTTGGTGGCCTGGGAGACCTTGGAATGTGGAGGTGGCTCAGGGACTCTGCAGGATTCTCCAACCTGAGGTGTTTGACACGGCTCCAACAAGGAAGCTTCCCATGTGGAGACGAGAGAAGTTCTGTTCAGTGCCTCAGGAAAGCCCCATATCCTGTTCTTCGAACCAAAGCCTCTGAGGAGTGACACGTGGAAAACAAAGCAAGAGTTGAGATTAGGGCCTGAGTGCCTGTCCGGCTCAACCTTCTATCTCTGTTGACATCTGTGTGCATGCCTTCATGTAGCTAGCAGCTCAGCTTGTGTCTGAAGGCCCCTGTGTGTGCAGGGAGGCTCCCGGTAATGGTATGTCCTCGGGGGCCTTGAGGTTTCTCATATTCTGGAGGTGTGTGGCCAAAGGAATGGACAGAGTTTCCCAGGAGAGAGCAGGCATGGTCCTGTGGTATGGCTCCAGAGGACCCAGCCTAGAGGCAGTGTTTGCCAGGGCTGTGGGGACAGATGTCTGAAAAAGCAAACTTGGCTCAGGTAGGGGCCAAGGTAATGGCAGGCCTGATCTCCAGTCCGAGAGGGGAGATCCTCTGGATATCAAAGGAGGGCAAGTGGGAGGCAGTCGCTCAGGCTTTTGTCTCTGGGTGTTGCGTTCACAGTGGCCGTTCAGGGTAGGGGTTGCTTCAGGGGCCGAGGAAGAGCCTTCCTCTCGGGGGATTGTCCAAGCTCCCAAGTGTTTGGGTTCATTCTGTGGGAAGGGAAGAGTACTGTTTTCTGCCACAGGGGACCCCCCAGGAGAGGGACTCTAGAGCACAGCAGTGGGTTCCCTCAACTGGAATACACACCATCTAGTTAGTCCTGCGTGCCTATGGGCATGGCAAGCCACATATGCGGGCTCTTGGTCCAATCACTGAGAGGCGTTACTTGAATAAGGTACTCACGCTGAGGGTCACAATGTGTGTTTGTGCCCAAGGCGGCCCTCACACATGGGCGTGGCCTCATGGGCCATGCCGTTTTCTCCTACACTGAAGGTTTGACTCACTGCCAGCAGCAAGGTTTCTTGCCATGGGGAAGGAGGGGTTCTGACTTGTGCATCAGGTTCCCCCCTGTGCAGGGATTGGAGATAAGGTCTAGGTTCTGATGACTGAAAACCCAGGTTGGGAATGGATGGTGGCCTAAGGCAGTGGCGGGTCCAATGTGCTGGGTGTGCAGCCAGCTGTGTCGGTGTCTGTTGGAAAGTCTGAGCTCAGGCTATTTGCGACAGAGCATCAGTGTTTAAGGTAGCCTATGCAATTGGGGTGTTGCCGAGGGCCAAGCAGTTTGATCCTCATTTGGGGTTTCTGGGCAGCACCATAGACAAAGTTTTTCTCCTGGGAGGCAGGCGGAGTGCTTCATTGTGGCCCCAGAATTCCCAGTAGGGAGGGTTTGTGGGCCAGGAGTGTGAGGTCGGAAGTCTAGGAACACAAGCTAATGTGAGGATTGGAGCCAAGGGCAGAGCAGGCCCACTAGGCAGAGGCTGAATCAAAATCTCCTGCATCTGAAGTCAGGCTGAGGATCAGACGTTGGCTGAGGCTGGAGTATGTGTCCATGATGGCACCTTCATGAAGCGGGGGCCTCATGAGGCCAAGGAAGTTTTCCCACGCTGAGTTTGGAGGTTGCCCCAAACCACCAGGTTTCCTTCTGTGGGACATTCGAGTCCTGTTGCATGTCTCCAGGACATACCATACGGAAGGACTGGAGAGCACGGTTCGAAGGATGGATCCCTGTACAGCATGCCTCGCATTCCCATTGGCCATTAGCCACAAGATATGTTTGATCTGCTGCCTCTGGGGCACGCTAACCAGGGGGCTGAGTTGAAATGGCCTCTCCTGAGGATGCGTCATAATGTGCGTTTGGGTCCATGGAAACCTTGGAATGTGCTGGTTGTTCAGTGGCCCTGCGGAACTCTCCTACCTGAAGGGTTTGATACATCCCCAGTCAGTAAGCTCCCCATGTGGAGACGAGAGAGGTTTGGTTTGGTGCCTCAGAAAAGCCCCGTGTGCTGGTCAACGAAAACAGACCTCTGAGGACGGACACATGGAAACCAAAGCTAAGGTTCAGATTAGGGCCTGGGGGCCTGTCCATTTCAACCTTCTGTCTCTGGGGACACTGTCTGAGAGTCTAAGTGGAGATAGTTGCTCCGCTGGTGTCAGAGAGCCCCTCTTAGTCCATGGTGGCCTACACTATTGATGGCCTCAGGGGCCTTAGAGCTTTTCCCGAACCTGTAGGGTTGTGGTCAATGGATTGGGCACAATTTCCTTGGAAAGTGCTGGCACAATCTTTCGCTGTGGCTCCAGAGGCCCTAGCCTGACGGTTGTGTGGGTCCAGGCTGAGGGCACAGAAGTCTGAAAACACAAACTCAGCTTATGAGTGGCGCCTAGGGTATGGCAGGCCGGATGTACAGCCCGAGAGGGAGCTCCTGGGCCTCTGAAACAAGGGCGAGTGGGAGGCGTTCCTTCAGGCTTTTGTCTCTGGATGTTGTGTCCGAGATAGCCGTGGATTGGAGGGGTGGCCTCAGGGACTGTGGACGAGTATCCCTCTCTGGGGATTTGTCCCAGCTCCCAAGAGTTTGGGGTCATTTTGTGGGAAGGGTGGAGTCGTGTTGTCTGGCTCATGTGTCTCTCCAAGAAAGGGATTCCAGAGCAGAGCCCCAGGTACGGGCGGGGCGACTGGAAAACTCAAACACTGGTGAGGATTGGGTGCATAGGGGCTTGGCAAGCCCCATATGCGGGCTCTTGGCCCAGGCCCTGACAGGCCTTCCTTTGACATGGGGCTCATGCTGAGGGTCAGAGTGTGAATTTGTGCCCAAGCAGCACTCAAGTTTGGGCGTGGCATCAGGGACCAGGAAGGTTTCTCCCACCCTGAAGGTGTGACTCCATGCCAAGAGCAAGCTTTACAGCCACGGGGAAGGAGGAGTTCTGTGTTGTGCTTGCGATACCCAGCTGTGTGGAGAATTGATAAAATGTCTAGGTTCAGATATCTGAAAACCAAGGTTAGGAAGAGGTGACGGCATAAGACCATGGTGTGTCCGAAGTGCTGGGTGTGCGGCCAGCTGTCTCCTTGTCTGTCTGGACGTCTGCTTCAGGCTGTGTCAAACAGAGCATGAGTGCCCAGAGCAGCCTATCCAGTTCGGGTACCGTCGAGGCCCGAGCAGGTTGATCCTCATCTGGGTTTTCTGGAGAGAGCCCCACAGGGAAACGTTTTTCTTCCCTTGGGCAGACCCTGGGCTGGGTTGTGGTTCTGGAGTTCCTAGTCCGGAGGGCTTGTTTGCCAGGAGTGTGAGGAAGGAATTCTGAAAACACAAGCTAGCGTGAGGTTTGGGACCGATGGCACGGCAGGCCCACTCTGAGAGGCTGAATCGAGATCTCCTGCACTGAGGTCATTTCAACTATGAGACGTGCCTCAGGCTAGAGTTTTTGTCCAGCATGGCCTCTTCCTGAATGGTGTGGGGGCCTCATGAGGCCAGGAAGGTTTGCCTACGATGGGATTTGTGAACTACTCCAAACCTCAAGGTTTCCTTCTGCACGAAAGTCGAGCGCTATTGGATGGTTCCAGGAGGCCCCATACGGAAAGACTCGAGAGCAGGTGTCTAAGCGTGGATGCCTGGGAACGCCACCTCATATTCCCACTCTTTAGTCAGGACAAGGCAGGCTCAATCTGCGGGCTCCTGGGTGAGCTACCCAGAGGGGAGAGTTGAAATGGACACTCCTGAAGATGAGGCCTACTGTGGCTTGGTGGCCTGGGAGACCTTGGAATGTGGAGGTGGCTCAGGGACTCTGCAGGATTCTCCAACCTGAGGTGTTTGACACGGCTCCAACAAGGAAGCTTCCCATGTGGAGACGAGAGAAGTTCTGTTCAGTGCCTCAGGAAAGCCCCATATCCTGTTCTTCGAACCAAAGCCTCTGAGGAGTGACACGTGGAAAACAAAGCAAGAGTTGAGATTAGGGCCTGAGTGCCTGTCCGGCTCAACCTTCTATCTCTGTTGACATCTGTGTGCATGCCTTCATGTAGCTAGCAGCTCAGCTTGTGTCTGAAGGCCCCTGTGTGTGCAGGGAGGCTCCCGGTAATGGTATGTCCTCGGGGGCCTTGAGGTTTCTCATATTCTGGAGGTGTGTGGCCAAAGGAATGGACAGAGTTTCCCAGGAGAGAGCAGGCATGGTCCTGTGGTATGGCTCCAGAGGACCCAGCCTAGAGGCAGTGTTTGCCAGGGCTGTGGGGACAGATGTCTGAAAAAGCAAACTTGGCTCAGGTAGGGGCCAAGGTAATGGCAGGCCTGATCTCCAGTCCGAGAGGGGAGATCCTCTGGATATCAAAGGAGGGCAAGTGGGAGGCAGTCGCTCAGGCTTTTGTCTCTGGGTGTTGCGTTCACAGTGGCCGTTCAGGGTAGGGGTTGCTTCAGGGGCCGAGGAAGAGCCTTCCTCTCGGGGGATTGTCCAAGCTCCCAAGTGTTTGGGTTCATTCTGTGGGAAGGGAAGAGTACTGTTTTCTGCCACAGGGGACGCCCCAGGTGAGGGACTCTAGAGCACAGCAGTGGGTTCCCTCAACTGGAATACACACCATCTAGTTAGTCCTGCGTGCCTATGGGCATGGCAAGCCACATATGCGGGCTCTTGGTCCAATCACTGAGAGGCGTTACTTGAATAAGGTACTCACGCTGAGGGTCACAATGTGTGTTTGTGCCCAAGGCGGCCCTCACACATGGGCGTGGCCTCATGGGCCATGCCGTTTTCTCCTACACTGAAGGTTTGACTCACTGCCAGCAGCAAGGTTTCTTGCCATGGGGAAGGAGGGGTTCTGACTTGTGCATCAGGTTCCCCCCTGTGCAGGGATTGGAGATAAGGTCTAGGTTTTGATGACTGAAAACCCAGGTTGGGAATGGATGGTGGCCTAAGGCAGTGGCGGGTCCAATGTGCTGGGTGTGCAGCCAGCTGTGTCGGTGTCTGTTGGAAAGTCTGAGCTCAGGCTATTTGCGACAGAGCATCAGTGTTTAAGGTAGCCTATGCAATTGGGGTGTTGCCGAGGGCCAAGCAGTTTGATCCTCATTTGGGGTTTCTGGGCAGCACCATAGACAAAGTTTTTCTCCTGGGAGGCAGGCGGAGTGCTTCATTGTGGCCCCAGAATTCCCAGTAGGGAGGGTTTGTGGGCCAGGAGTGTGAGGTCGGAAATCTAGGAACACAAGCTAAAGTGAGGATTGGAGCCAAGGGCAGAGCAGGCCCACTAGGCAGAGGATGAATCAAAATCTCCTGCATCTGAAGTCAGGCTGAGGATCAGACGTTGGCTGAGGCTGGAGTATGTGTCCATGATGGCACCTTCATGAAGCGGGGGCCTCATGAGGCCAAGGAAGTTTTCCCACGCTGAGTTTGGAGGTTGCCCCAAACCACCAGGTTTCCTTCTGTGGGACATTCGAGTCCTGTTGCATGTCTCCAGGACATACCATACGGAAGGACTGGAGAGCACGGTTCGAAGGATGGATCCCTGTACAGCATGCCTCGCATTCCCATTGGCCATTAGCCACAAGATATGTTTGATCTGCTGCCTCTGGGGCACGCTAACCAGGGGGCTGAGTTGAAATGGCCTCTCCTGAGGATGCGTCATAATGTGCGTTTGGGTCCATGGAAACCTTGGAATGTGCTGGTTGTTCAGTGGCCCTGCGGAACTCTCCTACCTGAAGGGTTTGATACATCCCCAGTCAGTAAGCTCCCCATGTGGAGACGAGAGAGGTTTGGTTTGGTGCCTCAGAAAAGCCCCGTGTGCTGGTCAACGAAAACAGACCTCTGAGGACGGACACATGGAAACCAAAGCTAAGGTTCAGATTAGGGCCTGGGGGCCTGTCCATTTCAACCTTCTGTCTCTGGGGACACTGTCTGAGAGTCTAAGTGGAGATAGTTGCTCCGCTGGTGTCAGAGAGCCCCTCTTAGTCCATGGTGGCCTACACTATTGATGGCCTCAGGGGCCTTAGAGCTTTTCCCTAACCTGTAGGGTTGTGGTCAATGGATTGGGCACAATTTCCTTGGAAAGTGCAGGCACAATCTTTCGCTGTGGCTCCAGAGGCCCTAGCCTGACGGTTGTGTGGGTCCAGGCTGAGGGCACAGAAGTCTGAAAACACAAACTCAGCTTATGAGTGGCGCCTAGGGTATGGCAGGCCGGATGTACAGCCCGAGAGGGAGCTCCTGGGCCTCTGAAACAAGGGCGAGTGGGAGGCGTTCCTTCAGGCTTTTGTCTCTGGATGTTGTGTCCGAGATAGCCGTGGATTGGAGGGGTGGCCTCAGGGACTGTGGACGAGTATCCCTCTCTGGGGATTTGTCCCAGCTCCCAAGAGTTTGGGGTCATTTTGTGGGAAGGGTGGAGTCGTGTTGTCTGGCTCATGTGTCTCTCCAAGAAAGGGATTCCAGAGCAGAGCCCCAGGTACGGGCGGGGCGACTGGAAAACTCAAACACTGGTGAGGATTGGGTGCATAGGGGCTTGGCAAGCCCCATATGCGGGCTCTTGGCCCAGGCCCTGACAGGCCTTCCTTTGACATGGGGCTCATGCTGAGGGTCAGAGTGTGAATTTGTGCCCAAGCAGCACTCAAGTTTGGGCGTGGCATCAGGGACCAGGAAGGTTTCTCCCACCCTGAAGGTGTGACTCCATGCCAAGAGCAAGCTTTACAGCCACGGGGAAGGAGGAGTTCTGTGTTGTGCTTGCGATACCCAGCTGTGTGGAGAATTGATAAAATGTCTAGGTTCAGATATCTGAAAACCAAGGTTAGGAAGAGGTGACGGCATAAGACCATGGCGTGTCCGAAGTGCTGGGTGTGCGGCCAGCTGTCTCCTTGTCTGTCTGGACGTCTGCTTCAGGCTGTGTCAAACAGAGCATGAGTGCCCAGAGCAGCCTATCCAGTTCGGGTACCGTCGAGGCCCGAGCAGGTTGATCCTCATCTGGGTTTTCTGGAGAGAGCCCCACAGGGAAACGTTTTTCTTCCCTTGGGCAGACCCTGGGCTGGGTTGTGGTTCTGGATTTCCTAGTCCGGAGGGCTTGTTTGCCAGGAGTGTGAGGAAGGAAGTCTGAAAACACAAGCTAGCGTGAGGTTTGGGACCGATGGCACGGCAGGCCCACTCTGAGAGGCTGAATCGAGATCTCCTGCACTGAGGTCATTTCAACTATGAGACGTGCCTCAGGCTAGAGTTTTTGTCCAGCATGTCCTCTTCCTGAATGGTGTGGGGGCCTCATGAGGCCAGGAAGGTTTGCCTACGATGGGATTTGTGAACTACTCCAAACCTCAAGGTTTCCTTCTGCACGAATGTCGAGCGCTATTGGATGGTTCCAGGAGGCCCCATACGGAAAGCCTCGAGAGCAGGTGTCTAAGCGTGGATGCCTGGGAACGCCACCTCATATTCCCACTCTTTAGTCAGGACAAGGCAGGCTCAATCTGCGGGCTCCTGGGTGAGCTACCCAGAGGGGAGAGTTGAAATGGACTCTCCTGAAGATGAGTCCTACTGTGGCTTGGTGGCCTGGGAGACCTTGGAATGTGGATGTGGCTCAGGGACTCTGCAGGATTCTCCAACCTGAGGTGTTTGACACGGCTCCAACAAGGAAGCTTCCCATGTGGAGACGAGAGAAGTTCTGTTCAGTGCCTCAGGAAAGCCCCATATCCTGTTCTTCGAACCAAAGCCTCTGAGGAGTGACACCTGGAAAACAAAGCAAGAGTTGAGATTAGGGCCTGAGTGCCTGTCCGGCTCAACCTTCTATCTCTGTTGACATCTGTGTGCATGCCTTCATGTAGGTAGCAGCTCAGCTTGTGTCCGAAGGCCCCTGTGTGTGCAGGGAGGCTCCCGGTAATGGTATGTCCTCGGGGGCCTTGAGGTTTCTCATATTCTGGAGGTGTGTGGCCAAAGGAATGGACAGAGTTTCCCAGGAGAGAGCAGGCATGGTCCTGTGGTATGGCTCCAGAGGACCCAGCCTAGAGGCTGTGTTTGCCAGGGCTGTGGGGACAGATGTCTGAAAAAGCAAACTTGGCTCAGGTAGGGGCCAAGGTAATGGCAGGCCTGATCTCCAGTCCGAGAGGGGAGATCCTCTGGATATCAAAGGAGGGCAAGTGGGAGGCAGTCGCTCAGGCTTTTGTCTCTGGGTGTTGCGTTCACAGTGGCCGTTCAGGGTAGGGGTTGCTTCAGGGGCCGAGGAAGAGCCTTCCTCTCGGGGGATTGTCCAAGCTCCCAAGTGTTTGGGTTCATTCTGTGGGAAGGGAAGAGTACTGTTTTCTGCCACAGGGGACCCCCCAGGAGAGGGACTCTAGAGCACAGCAGTGGGTTCCCTCCACTGGAATACACACCATCTAGTTAGTCCTGCGTGCCTATGGGCATGGCAAGCCACATATGCGGGCTCTTGGTCCAATCACTGAGAGGCGTTACTTGAATAAGGTACTCACGCTGAGGGTCACAATGTGTGTTTGTGCCCAAGGCGGCCCTCACACATGGGCGTGGCCTCATGGGCCATGCCGTTTTCTCCTACACTGAAGGTTTGACTCACTGCCAGCAGCAATGTTTCTTGCCATGGGGAAGGAGGGGTTCTGACTTGTGCATCAGGTTCCCCCCTGTGCAGGGATTGGAGATAAGGTCTAGGTTCTGATGACTGAAAACCCAGGTTGGGAATGGATGGTGGCCTAAGGCAGTGGCGGGTCCAATGTGCTGGGTGTGCAGCCAGCTGTGTCGGTGTCTGTTGGAAAGTCTGAGCTCAGGCTATTTGCGACAGAGCATCAGTGTTTAAGGTAGCCTATGCAATTGGGGTGTTGCCGAGGGCCAAGCAGTTTGATCCTCATTTGGGGTTTCTGGGCAGCACCATAGACAAAGTTTTTCTCCTGGGAGGCAGGCGGAGTGCTTCATTGTGGCCCCAGAATTCCCAGTAGGGAGGGTTTGTGGGCCAGGAGTGTGAGGACGGAAGTCTAGGAACACAAGCTAAAGTGAGGATTGGAGCCAAGGGCAGAGCAGGCCCACTAGGCAGAGGCTGAATCAAAATCTCCTGCATCTGAAGTCAGGCTGAGGATCAGACGTTGGCTGAGGCTGGAGTATGTGTCCATGATGGCACCTTCATGAAGCGGGGGCCTCATGAGGCCAAGGAAGTTTTCCCACGCTGAGTTTGGAGGTTGCCCCAAACCACCAGGTTTCCTTCTGTGGGACATTCGAGTCCTGTTGCATGGCTCCAGGACATACCATACGGAAGGACTGGAGAGCACGGTTCGAAGGATGGATCCCTGTACAGCATGCCTCGCATTCCCATTGGCCATTAGCCACAAGATATGTTTGATCTGCTGCCTCTGGGGCACGCTAACCAGGGGGCTGAGTTGAAATGGCCTCTCCTGAGGATGCGTCATAATGTGCGTTTGGGTCCATGGAAACCTTGGAATGTGCTGGTTGTTCAGTGGCCCTGCGGAACTCTCCTACCTGAAGGGTTTGATACATCCCCAGTAAGTAAGCTCCCCATGTGGAGACGAGAGAGGTTTGGTTTGGTGCCTCAGAAAAGCCCCGTGTGCTGGTCAACGAAAACAGACCTCTGAGGACGGACACATGGAAACCAAAGCTAAGGTTCAGATTAGGGCCTGGGGGCCTGTCCATTTCAACCTTCTGTCTCTGGGGACACTGTCTGAGAGTCTAAGTGGAGATAGTTGCTCCGCTGGTGTCAGAGAGCCCCTCTTAGTCCATGGTGGCCTACACTATTGATGGCCTCAGGGGCCTTAGAGCTTTTCCCGAACATGTAGGGTTGTGGTCAATGGATTGGGCACAATTTCCTTGGAAAGTGCTGGCACAATCTTTCGCTGTGGCTCCAGAGGCCCTAGCCTGACGGTTGTGTGGGTCCAGGCTGAGGGCACAGAAGTCTGAAAACACAAACTCAGCTTATGAGTGGCGCCTAGGGTATGGCAGGACGGATGTACAGCCCGAGAGGGAGCTCCTCGGCCTCTGAAACAAGGGCGAGTGGGAGGCGTTCCTTCAGGCTTTTGTCTCTGGATGTTGTGTCCGAGATAGCCGTGGATTGGAGGGGTGGCCTCAGGGACTGTGGACGAGTATCCCTCTCTGGGGATTTGTCCCAGCTCCCAAGAGTTTGGGGTCATTTTGTGGGAAGGGTGGAGTCGTGTTGTCTGGCTCATGTGTCTCTCCAAGAAAGGGATTCCAGAGCAGAGCCCCAGGTACGGGCGGGGCGACTGGAAAACTCAAACACTGGTGAGGATTGGGTGCATAGGGGCTTGGCAAGCCCCATATGCGTGCTCTTGGCCCAGGCCCTGACAGGCCTTCCTTTGACATGGGGCTCATGCTGAGGGTCAGAGTGTGAATTTGTGCCCAAGCAGCACTCAAGTTTGGGCGTGGCATCAGGGACCAGGAAGGTTTCTCCCACCCTGAAGGTGTGACTCCATGCCAAGAGCAAGCTTTACAGCCACGGGGAAGGAGGAGTTCTGTGTTGTGCTTGCGATACCCAGCTGTGTGGAGAATTGATATAATGTCTAGGTTCAGATATCTGAAAACCAAGGTTAGGAAGAGGTGACGGCATAAGACCATGGTGTGTCCGAAGTGCTGGGTGTGCGGCCAGCTGTCTCCTTGTCTGTCTGGACGTCTGCTTCAGGCTGTGTCAAACAGAGCATGAGTGCCCAGAGCAGCCTATCCAGTTTGGGTACCGTCGATGCCCGAGCAGGTTGATCCTCATCTGGGTTTTCTGGAGAGAGCCCCACAGGGAAATGTTTTTCTACCCTTGGGCAGACCCTGGGCTGGGTTGTGGTTCTGGAGTTCCTAGTCCGGAGGGCTTGTTTGCCAGGAGTGTGAGGAAGGAATTCTGAAAACACAAGCTAGCGTGAGGTTTGGGACCGATGGCACGGCAGGCCCACTCTGAGAGGCTGAATCGAGATCTCCTGCACTGAGGTCATTTCAACTCTGAGACGTGCCTCAGGCTAGAGTTTTTGTCCAGCATGGCCTCTTCCTGAATGGTGTGGGGGCCTCATGAGGCCAGGAAGGTTTGCCTACGATGGGATTTGTGAACTACTCCAAACCTCAAGGTTTCCTTCTGCACGAAAGTCGAGCGCTATTGGATGGTTCCAGGAGGCCCCATACGGAAAGCCTCGAGAGCAGGTGTCTAAGCGTGGATGCCTGGGAACGCCACCTCATATTCCCACTCTTTAGTCAGGACAAAGCAGGCTCAATCTGCGGGCTCCTGGGTGAGCTACCCAGAGGGGAGAGTTGAAATGGACTCTCCTGAAGATGAGTCCTACTGTGGCTTGGTGGCCTGGGAGACCTTGGAATGTGGATGTGGCTCAGGGACTCTGCAGGATTCTCCAACCTGAGGTGTTTGACACGGCTCCAACAAGGAAGCTTCCCATGTGGAAACGAGAGAAGTATTGTTCAGTGCCTCAGGAAAGCCCCATATCCTGTTCTTCGAAACAAAGCCTCTGAGGAGTGACACCTGGAAAACAAAGCAAGAGTTGAGATTAGGGCCTGAGTGCCTGTCCGGCTCAACCTTCTATCTCTGTTGACATCTGTGTGCATGCCTTCATGTAGCTAGCAGCTCAGCTTGTGTCTGAAGGCCCCTGTGTGTGCAGGGAGGCTCCCGGTAATGGTATGTCCTCGGGGGCCTTGAGGTTTCTCATATTCTGGAGGTGTGTGGCCAAAGGAATGGACAGAGTTTCCCAGGAGAGAGCAGGCATGGTCCTGTGGTATGGCTCCAGAGGACCCAGCCTAGAGGCTGTGTTTGCCAGGGCTGTGGGGACAGATGTCTGAAAAAGCAAACTTGGCTCAGGTAGGGGCCAAGGTAATGGCAGGCCTGATCTCCAGTCCGAGAGGGGAGATCCTCTGGATATCAAAGGAGGGCAAGTGGGAGGCAGTCGCTCAGGCTTTTGTCTCTGGGTGTTGCGTTCACAGTGGCCGTTCAGGGTAGGGGTTGCTTCAGGGGCCGAGGAAGAGCCTTCCTCTCGGGGGATTGTCCAAGCTCCCAAGTGTTTGGGTTCATTCTGTGGGAAGGGAAGAGTACTGTTTTCTGCCACAGGGGACCCCCCAGGAGAGGGACTCTAGAGCACAGCAGTGGGTTCCCTCAACTGGAATACACACCATCTAGTTAGTCCTGCGTGCCTATGGGCATGGCAAGCCACATATGCGGGCTCTTGGTCCAATCACTGAGAGGCGTTACTTGAATAAGGTACTCACGCTGAGGGTCACAATGTGTGTTTGTGCCCAAGGCGGCCCTCACACATGGGCGTGGCCTCATGGGCCATGCCGTTTTCTCCTACACTGAAGGTTTGACTCACTGCCAGCAGCAAGGTTTCTTGCCATGGGGAAGGAGGGGTTCTGACTTGTGCATCAGGTTCCCCCCTGTGCAGGGATTGGAGATAAGGTCTAGGTTCTGATGACTGAAAACCCAGGTTGGGAATGGATGGTGGCCTAAGGCAGTGGCGGGTCCAATGTGCTGGGTGTGCAGCCAGCTGTGTCGGTGTCTGTTGGAAGGTCTGGGCTCAGGCTATTTGCGACAGAGCATCAGTGTTTAAGGTAGCCTATGCAATTGGGGTGTTGCCGAGGGCCAAGCAGTTTGATCCTCATTTGGGGTTTCTGGGCAGCACCATAGACAAAGTTTTACTCCTGGGAGGCAGGCGGAGTGCTTCATTGTGGCCCCAGAATTCCCAGTAGGGAGGGTTTGCGGGCCAGGAGTGTGAGGACGGAAGTCTAGAAACACAAGCTAAAGTGAGGATTGGAGCCAAGGGCAGAGCAGGCCCACTAGGCAGAGGCTGAATCAAAATCTCCTGCATCTGAAGTCAGGCTGAGGATCAGACGTTGGCTGAGGCTGGAGTATGTGTCCATGATGGCACCTTCATGAAGCGGGGGCCTCATGAGGCCAAGGAAGCTTTCCCACGCTGAGTTTGGAGGTTGCCCCAAACCACCAGGTTTCCTTCTGTGGGACATTCGAGTCCTGTTGCATGGCTCCAGGACATACCATACGGAAGGACTGGAGAGCACGGTTCGAAGGATGGATCCCTGTACAGCATGCCTCGCATTCCCATTGGCCATTAGCCACAAGATATGTTTGATCTGCTGCCTCTGGGGCACGCTAACCAGGGGGCTGAGTTGAAATGGCCTCTCCTGAGGATGCGTCATAATGTGCGTTTGGGTCCATGGAAACCTTGGAATGTGCTGGTTGTTCAGTGGCCCTGCGGAACTCTCCTACCTGAAGGGTTTGATATAACCCCAGTAAGTAAGTTCCCCATGTGGAGACGAGAGAGGTTTGGTTTGGTGCCTCAGAAAAGCCCCGTGTGCTGGTCTACGAAAACAGACCTCTGAGGACGGACACATGGAAACCAAAGCTAAGGTTCAGATTAGGGCCTGGGGGCCTGTCCATTTCAACCTTCTGTCTCTGGGGACACTGTCTGAGAGTCTAAGTGGAGATAGTTGCTCCGCTGGTGTCAGAGAGCCCCTCTTAGTCCAGGGTCGCCTACACTATTGATGGCCTCAGGGGCCTTGGAGCTTTTCCCTAAACTGTAGGGTTGTGGTCAATGGATTGGGCACAATTTCCTTGGAGAAGGCAGGCACAATCTTTCGCTGTGGCTCCAGAGGCCCTAGCCTGGCGGTTGTGTGGGTCCAGGCTGAGGGCACAGAAGTCTGAAAACACAAACTCAGCTTATGAGTGGCGCCTAGGGTATGGCAGGCCGGATGTACAGCCCGAGAGGGAGCTCCTGGGCCTCTGAAACAAGGGCGAGAAGGAGGCGTTCCTTCAGGCTTTTGTCTCTGGATGTTGTGTCCGAGATAGCCGTGGATTGGAGGGGTGGCCTCAGGGACTGTAGACGAGTATCCCTCTCTGGGGATTTGTCCCAGCTCCCAAGAGTTTGGGTTCATTTTGTGGGAAGGATGGAGTCGTGTTGTCTGGCTCATGTGTCTCTCCAAGAAAGGGATTCCAGAGCAGAGCCACAGGTACGGGCGGAGCGACTGGAAAACTCAAACACTGGTGAGGATTGGGTGCATAGGGGCTTGGCAAGCCCCATATGCGGGCTCTTGGCCCAGGCCCTGACAGGCCTTCCTTTGACATGGGGCTCATGCTGAGGGTCAGAGTGTGAATTTGTGCCCAAGCAGCACTCAAGTTTGGGCGTGGCATCAGGGAACAGGAAGGTTTCTCCCACCCTGAAGGTGTGACTCCATGCCAAGAGCAAGCTTTACAGCCACGGGGAAGGAGGAGTTCTGTGTTGTGCTTGCGATACCCAGCTGTGTGGAGAATTGATATAATGTCTAGGTTCAGATATCTGAAAACCAAGGTTAGGAAGAGGTGACGGCATAAGACCATGGCGTGTCCGAAGTGCTGGGTGTGCGGCCAGCTGTCTCCTTGTCTGTCTGGACGTCTGGCTTCAGGCTGTGTCAGACAGAGCATGAGTGCCCAGAGCAGCCTATCCAGCTCGGGTACCGTCGAGGCCCGAGCAGGTTGATCCTCATCTGGGTTTTCTGGAGAGAGCCCCACAGGGAAACGTTTTTCTTCCCTTGGGCAGACCCTGGGCTGGGTTGTGGTTCTGGAGTTCCTAGTCCGGAGGGCTTGTTTGCCAGGAGTGTGAGGAAGGAAGTCTGAAAACACAAGCTAGCGTGAGGTTTGGGACCGATGGCATGGCAGGCCCACTCTGAGAGGCTGAATCGAGATCTCCTGCACTGAGGTCATTTCAACTATGAGACGTGCCTCAGGCTAGAGTTTTTGTCCAGCATGGCCTCTTCCTGAATGGTGTGGGGGCCTCATGAGGCCAGGAAGGTTTGCCTACGATGGGATTTGTGAACTACTCCAAACCTCAAGGTTTCCTTCTGCACGAAAGTCGAGCGCTATTGGATGGTTCCAGGAGGCCCCATACGGAAAGCCTCGAGAGCAGGTGTCTAAGCGTGGATGCCTGGGAACGCCACCTCATATTCCCACTCTTTAGTCAGGACAAGGCAGGCTCAATCTGCGGGCTCCTGGGTGAGCTACCCAGAGGGGAGAGTTGAAATGGACTCTCCTGAAGATGAGTCCTACTGTGGCTTGGTGGCCTGGGAGACCTTGGAATGTGGAGGTGGCTCAGGGACTCTGCAGGATTCTCCAACCTGAGGTGTTTGACACGGCTCCAACAAGGAAGCTTCCCATGTGGAGACGAGAGAAGTTCTGTTCAGTGCCTCAGGAAAGCCCCATATCCTGTTCTTCGAACCAAAGCCTCTGAGGAGTGACACCTGGAAAACAAAGCAAGAGTTGAGATTAGGGCCTGAGTGCCTGTCCGGCTCAACCTTCTATCTCTGTTGACATCTGTGTGCATGCCTTCATGTAGCTAGCAGCTCAGCTTGTGTCTGAAGGCCCCTGTGTGTGCAGGGAGGCTCCCGGTAATGGTATGTCCTCGGGGGCCTTGAGGTTTCTCATATTCTGGAGGTGTGTGGCCAATGGAATGGACAGAGTTTCCCAGCAGAGAGCAGGCATGGTCCTGTGGTATGGCTCCAGAGGACCCAGCCTAGAGGCTGTGTTTGCCAGGGCTGTGGGGACAGATGTCTGAAAAAGCAAACTTGGCTCAGGTAGGGGCCAAGGTAATGGCAGGCCTGATCTCCAGTCCGAGAGGGGAGATCCTCTGGATATCAAAGGAGGGCAAGTGGGAGGCAGTCGCTCAGGCTTTTGTCTCTGGGTGTTGCGTTCACAGTGGCCGTTCAGGGTAGGGGTTGCTTCAGGGGCCGAGGAAGAGCCTTCCTCTCGGGGGATTGTCCAAGCTCCCAAGTGTTTGGGTTCATTCTGTGGGAAGGGAAGAGTACTGTTTTCTGCCACAGGGGACGCCCCAGGTGAGGGACTCTAGAGCACAGCAGTGGGTTCCCTCAACTGGAATACACACCATCTAGTTAGTCCTGCGTGCCTATGGGCATGGCAAGCCACATATGCGGGCTTTCGTCCAATCACTGAGAGGCGTTACTTGAATAAGGTACTCACGCTGAGGGTCACAATGTGTGTTTGTGCCCAAGGCGGCCCTCACACATGGGCGTGGCCTCATGGGCCATGCCGTTTTCTCCTACACTGAAGGTTTGACTCACTGCCAGCAGCAAGGTTTCTTGCCATGGGGAAGGAGGGTTTCTGACTTGTGCATCAGGTTCCCCCCTGTGCAGGGATTGGAGATAAGGTCTAGGTTCTGATGACTGAAAACCCAGTTGGGAATGGATGGTGGCCTAAGGCAGTGGCGGGTCCAATGTGCTGGGTGTGCAGCCAGCTGTGTCGGTGTCTGTTGGAAGGTCTGGGCTCAGGCTATTTGCGACAGAGCATCAGTGTTTAAGGTAGCCTATGCAATTGGGGTGTTGCCGAGGGCCAAGCAGTTTGATCCTCATTTGGGGTTTCTGGGCAGCACCATAGACAAAGTTTTTCTCCTGGGAGGCAGGCGGAGTGCTTCATTGTGGCCCCAGAATTCCCAGAAGGGAGGGTTTGTGGGCCAAAAGTGTGAGGACGGAAGTCTAGGAACACAAGCTAAAGTGAGGATTGGAGCCAAGGGCAGAGCAGGCCCACTAGGCAGAGGCTGAATCAAAATCTCCTGCATCTGAAGTCAGGCTGAGGATCAGACGTTGGCTGAGGCTGGAGTATGTGTCCATGATGGCACCTTCATGAAGCGGGGGCCTCATGAGGCCAAGGAAGTTTTCCCACGCTGAGTTTGGAGGTTGCCCCAAACCACCAGGTTTCCTTCTGTGGGACATTCGAGTCCTGTTGCATGGCTCCAGGACATACCATACGGAAGGACTGGAGAGCACGGTTCGAAGGATGGATCCCTGTACAGCATGCCTTGCATTCCCATTGGCCATTAGCCACAAGATATGTTTGATCTGCTGCTGCCTCTGGGGCACGCTAACCAGGGGGCTGAGTTGAAATGGCCTCTCCTGAGGATGCGTCATAATGTGCGTTTGGGTCCATGGAAACCTTGGAATGTGCTGGTTGTTCAGTGGCCCTGCGGAACTCTCCTACCTGAAGGGTTTGATACAACCCCAGTAAGTAAGCTCCCCATGTGGAGACGAGAGAGGTTTGGTTTGGTGCCTCAGAAAAGCCCCGTGTGCTGGTCTACAAAAACAGACCTCTGAGGACGGACACATGGAAACCAAAGCTAAGGTCCAGATTAGGGCCTGGGGGGCCTGTCCATTTCAACCTTCTGTCTCTGGGGACACTGTCTGAGAGTCTAAGTGGAGATAGTTGCTCCGCTGGTGTCAGAGAGCCCCTCTTAGTCCAGGGTGGCCTACACTATTGATGGCCTCAGGGGCCTTGGAGCTTTTCCCTAACCTGTAGGGTTGTGGTCAATGGATTGGGCAAAATTTCCTTGGAGAGGGCAGGCACAATCTTTCGCTGTGGCTCCAGAGGCCCTAGCCTGGCGGTTGTGTGGGTCCAGGCTGAGGGCACAGAAGTCTGAAAACACAAACTCAGCTTATGAGTGGCGCCTAGGGTATGGCAGGCCGGATGTACAGCCCGAGAGGGAGCTCCTGGGCCTCTGAAACAAGGCGAGAGGGAGGCGTTCCTTCAGGCTTTTGTCTCTGGATGTTGTGTCCGAGATAGCCGTGGATTGGAGGGGTGGCCTCAGGGACTGTGGACGAGTATCCCTCTCTGGGGATTTGTCCCAGCTCCCAAGAGTTTGGGGTCATTTTGTGGGAAGGGTGGAAAAGTGTTGTCTGGCTCACGTGTCTCTCCAAGAAAGGGATTCCAGAGCAGAGCCCCAGGTACGGGCGGGGCGACTGGAAAACTCAAACACTGGTGAGGATTGGGTGCATAGGGGCTTGGCAAGCCCCATATGCGGGCTCGTGGCCCAGGCCCTGACAGGCCTTCCTTTGACATGGGGCTCATGCTGAGGGTCAGAGTGTGAATTTGTGCCCAAGCAGCACTCAAGTTTGGGCGTGGCATCAGGGACCAGGAAGGTTTCTCCCACCCTGAAGGTGTGACTCCATGCCAAGAGCAAGCTTTACAGCCACGGGGAAGGAGGAGTTCTGTGTTGTGCTTGCGATACCCAGCTGTGTGGAGAATTGAGATAATGTCTAGGTTCAGATATCTGAAAACCAAGGTTAGGAAGAGGTGACGGCATAAGACCATGGCGTGTCCGAAGTGCTGGGTGTGCGGCCAGCTGTCTCCTTGTCTGTCTGGACGTCTGGCTTCAGGCTGTGGCAGACAGAGCATGAGTGCCCAGAGTAGCCTATCCAGTTCGGGTACCGGTCGAGGCCCGAGCAGGTTGATCCTCATCTGGGTTTTCTGGAGAGAGCCCCACAGGGAAACGTTTTTCTTCCCTTGGGCAGACCCTGGGCTGGGTTGTGGTTCTGGAGTTCCTAGTCCGGAGGGCTTGTTTGCCAGGAGTGTGAGGAAGGAAGTCTGAAAACACAAGCTAGCGTGAGGTTTGGGACCGATGGCACGGCAGGCCCACTCTGAGAGGCTGAATCGAGATCTCCTGCACTGAGGTCATTTCAACTCTGAGACGTGCCTCAGGCTAGAGTTTTTGTCCAGCATGTCCTCTTCCTGAATGGTGTGGGGGCCTCCTGAGGCCAGGAAGGTTTGCCTACGATGGGATTTGTGAACTACTCCAAACCTCAAGGTTTCCTTCTGCACGAAAGTCGAGCGCTATTGGATGGTTCCAGGAGGCCCCATACGGAAAGACTCGAGAGCAGGTGTCTAAGCATGGATGCCTGGGAACGCCACCTCATATTCCCACTCTTTAGTCAGGACAAGGCAGGCTCAATCTGCGGGCTCCTGGGTGAGCTACCCAGAGGGGAGAGTTGAAATGGACTCTCCTGAAGATGAGTCCTACTGTGGCTTGGTGGCCTGGGAGACCTTGGAATGTGGAGGTGGCTCAGGGACTCTGTAGGATTCTCCAACCTGAGGTGTTTGACACGGCTCCAACAAGGAAGCTTCCCATGTGGAGACGAGAGAAGTTCTGTTCAGTGCCTCAGGAAAGCCCCATATCCTGTTCTTCGAACCAAAGCCTCTGAGGAGTGACACCTGGAAAACAAAGCAAGAGTTGAGATTAGGGCCTGAGTGCCTGTCCGGCTCAACCTTCTATCTCTGTTGACATCTGTGTGCATGCCTTCATGTAGCTAGCAGCTCAGCTTGTGTCTGAAGGCCCCTGTGTGTGCAGGGAGGCTCCCGGTAATGGTATGTCCTCGGGGGCCTTGAGGTTTCTCATATTCTGGAGGTGTGTGGCCAAAGGAATGGACAGAGTTTCCCAGGAGAGAGCAGGCATGGTCCTGTGGTATGGCTCCAGAGGACACAGCCTAGAGGCTGTGTTTGCCAGGGCTGTGGGGACAGATGTCTGAAAAAGCAAACTTGGCTCAGGTAGGGGCCAAGGAAATGGCAGGCCTGATCTCCAGTCCGAGAGGGGAGATCCTCTGGATATCAAAGGAGGGCAAGTGGGAGGCAGTCGCTCAGGCTTTTGTCTCTGGGTGTTGCGTTCACAGTGGCCGTTCAGGGTAGGGGTTGCTTCAGGGGCCGAGGAAGAGCCTTCCTCTCGGGGGATTGTCCAAGCTCCCAAGTGTTTGGGTTCATTCTGTGGGAAGGGAAGAGTACTGTTTTCTGCCACAGGGGACCCCCCAGGAGAGGGACTCTAGAGCACAGCAGTGGGTTCCCTCAACTGGAATACACACCATCTAGTTAGTCCTGCGTGCCTATGGGCAGGGCAAGCCACATATGCGGGCTCTTGGTCCAATCACTGAGAGGCGTTACTTGAATAAGGTACTCACGCTGAGGGTCACAATGTGTGTTTGTGCCCAAGGCGGCCCTCACACATGGGCGTGGCCTCATGGGCCATGCCGTTTTCTCCTACACTGAAGGTTTGACTCACTGCCAGCAGCAAGGTTTCTTGCCATGGGGAAGGAGGGGTTCTGACTTGTGCATCAGGTTCCCCCCTGTGCAGGGATTGGAGATAAGGTCTAGGTTCTGATGACTGAAAACCCAGGTTGGGAATGGATGGTGGCCTAAGGCAGTGGCGGGTCCAATGTGCTGGGTGTGCAGCCAGCTGTGTCGGTGTCTGTTGGAAGGTCTGGGCTCAGGCTATTTGCGACAGAGCATCAGTGTTTAAGGTAGCCTATGCAATTGGGGTGTTGCCGAGGGCCAAGCAGTTTGATCCTCATTTGGGGTTTCTGGGCAGCACCATAGACAAAGTTTTTCTCCTGGGAGGCAGGCGGAGTGCTTCATTGTGGCCCCAGAATTCCCAGTAGGGAGGGTTTGTGGGCCAGGAGTGTGAGGACGGAAGTCTAGGAACACAAGCTAAAGTGAGGATTGTAGCCAAGGGCAGAGCAGGCCCACTAGGCAGAGGCTGAATCAAAATCTCCTGCATCTGAAGTCAGGCTGAGGATCAGACGTTGGCTGAGGCTGGAGTATGTGTCCATGATGGCACCTTCATGAAGCGGGGGCCTCATGAGGCCAAGGAAGTTTTCCCACGCTGAGTTTGGAGGTTGCCCCAAACCACCAGGTTTCCTTCTGTGGGACTTTCGAGTCCTGTTGCATGGCTCCAGGACATACCATACGGAAGGACTGGAGAGCACGGTTCGAAGGATGGATCCCTGTACAGCATGCCTCGCATTCCCATTGGCCATTAGCCACAAGATATGTTTGATCGGCTGCCTCTGGGGCACGCTAACCAGGGGGCTGAGTTGAAATGGCCTCTCCTGAGGATGCGTCATAATGTGCGTTTGGGTCCATGGAAACCTTGGAATGTGCTGGTTGTTCAGTGGCCCTGCGGAACTCTCCTACCTGAAGGGTTTGATACATCCCCAGTAAGTAAGCTCCCCATGTGGAAACGAGAGAGGTTTGGTTTGGAGCCTCAGAAAAGCCCCGTGTGCTGGTCTACGAAAACAGACCTCTGAGGACGGACACATGGAAACCAAAGCTAAGGTTCAGATTAGGGCCTGGGGGCCTGTCCATTTCAACCTTCTGTCTCTGGGGACACTGTCTGAGAGTCTAAGTGGAGATAGTTGCTCCGCTGGTGTCAGAGAGCCCCTCTTAGTCCAGGGTGGCCTACACTATTGATGGCCTCAGGGGCCTTGGAGCTTTTCCCTAACCTGTAGGGTTGTGGTCAATGGATTGGGCACAATTTCCTTGGAGAGGGCAGGCACAATCTTTCGCTGTGGCTCCAGAGGCCCTAGCCTGGCGGTTGTGTGGGTCCAGGCTGAGGGCACAGAAGTCTGAAAACACAAACTCAGCTTATGAGTGGCGCCTAGGGTATGGCAGGCCGGATGTACAGCCCGAGAGGGAGCTCCTCGGCCTCTGAAACAAGGGCGAGTGGGAGGCGTTCCTTCAGGCTTTTGTCTCTGGATGTTGTGTCCGAGATAGCCGTGGATTGGAGGGGTGGCCTCAGGGACTGTGGACGAGTATCCCTCTCTGGGGATTTGTCCCAGCTCCCAAGAGTTTGGGGTCATTTTGTGGGAAGGGTGGAAAAGTGTTGTCTGGCTCACGTGTCTCTCCAAGAAAGGGATTCCAGAGCAGAGCCCCAGGTACGGGCGGGGCGACTGGAAAACTCAAACACTGGTGAGGATTGGGTGCATAGGGGCTTGGCAAGCCCCATATGCGGGCTCTTAGCCCAGGCCCTGACAGGCCTTTCTTTGACATGGGGCTCATGCTGAGGGTCAGAGTGTGAATTTGTGCCCAAGCAGCACTCAAGTTTGGGCGTGGCATCAGGGACCAGGAAGGTTTCTCCCACCCTGAAGGTGTGACTCCATGCCAAGAGCAAGCTTTACAGCCACGGGGAAGGAGGAGTTCTGTGTTGTGCTTGCGATCCCCAGCTGTGTGGAGAATTGATATAATGTCTAGGTTCAGATATCTGAAAACCAAGGTTAGGAAGAGGTGACGGCATAAGACCATGGCGTGTCCGAAGTGCTGGGTGTGCGGCCAGCTGTCTCCTTGTCTGTCTGGACGTCTGGCTTCAGGCTGTGTCAGACAGAGCATGAGTGCCCAGAGCAGCCTATCCAGTTCGGGTACCGGTCGAGGCCCGAGCAGGTTGATCCTCATCTGGGTTTTCTGGAGAGAGCCCCACAGGGAAACGTCTTTCTTCCCTTGGGCAGACCCTGGGCTGGGTTGTGGTTCTGGAGTTCCTAGTCCGGAGGGCTTGTTTGCCAGGAGTGTGAGGAAGGAAGTCTGAAAACACAAGCTAGCGTGAGGTTTGGGACCGATGGCACGGCAGGCCCACTCTGAGAGGCTGAATCGAGATCTCCTGCACTGAGGTCATTTCAACTCTGAGACGTGCCTCAGGCTAGAGTTTTTGTCCAGCATGGCCTCTTCCTGAATGGTGTGGGGGCCTCATGAGGCCAGGAAGGTTTGCCTACGATGGGATTTGTGAACTACTCCAAACCTCAAGGTTTCCTTCTGCACGAAAGTCGAGTGCTATTGGATGGTTCCAGGAGGCCCCATACGGAAAGACTCGAGAGCAGGTGTCTAAGCATGGATGCCTGGGAACGCCACCTCATATTCCCACTCTTTAGTCAGGACAAGGCAGGCTCAATCTGCGGGCTCCTGGGTGAGCTACCCAGAGGGGAGAGTTGAAATGGACTCTCCTGAAGATGAGTCCTACTGTGGCTTGGTGGCCTGGGAGACCTTGGAATGTGGAGGTGGCTCAGGGACTCTGCAGGATTCTCCAACCTGAGGTGTTTGACACGGCTCCAACAAGGAAGCTTCCCATGTGGAGACGAGAGAAGTTCTGTTCAGTGCCTCAGGAAAGCCCCATATCCTGTTCTTCGAACCAAAGCCTCTGAGGAGTGACACCTGGAAAACAAAGCAAGAGTTGAGATTAGGGCCTAAGGGCCTGTCCGGCTCAACCTTCTATCTCTGTTGACATCTGTGTGCATGCCTTCATGGAGGTAGCAGCTCCGCTTGTGTCCGAAGGCCCCTGTGTGTGCAGGGAGGCTCCCGGTAATGGTATGTCCTCGGGGGCCTTGAGGTTTCTCATATTCTGGAGGTGTGTGGCCAAAGGAATGGACAGAGTTTCCCAGGAGAGAGCAGGCATGGTCCTGTGGTATGGCTCCAGAGGACCCAGCCTAGAGGCAGTGTTTGCCAGGGCTGTGGGGACAGATGTCTGAAAAAGCAAACTTGGCTCAGGTAGGGGCCAAGGTAATGGCAGGCCTGATCTCCAGTCCGAGAGGGGAGATCCTCTGGATATCAAAGGAGGGCAAGTGGGAGGCAGTCGCTCAGGCTTTTGTCTCTGGGTGTTGCGTTCACAGTGGCCGTTCAGGGTAGGGGTTGCTTCAGGGGCCGAGGAAGAGCCTTCCTCTCGGGGGATTGTCCAAGCTCCCAAGTGTTTGGGTTCATTCTGTGGGAAGGGAAGAGTACTGTTTTCTGCCACAGGGGACCCCCCAGGAGAGGGACTCTAGAGCACAGCAGTGGGTTCCCTCAACTGGAATACACACCATCTAGTTAGTCCTGCGTGCCTATGGGCATGGCAAGCCACATATGCGGGCTCTTGGTCCAATCACTGAGAGGCGTTACTTGAATAAGGTACTCACGCTGAGGGTCACAATGTGTGTTTGTGCCCAAGGCGGCCCTCACACATGGGCGTGGCCTCATGGGCCATGCCGTTTTCTCCTACACTGAAGGTTTGACTCACTGCCAGCAGCAAGGTTTCTTGCCATGGGGAAGGAGGGGTTCTGACTTGTGCATCAGGTTCCCCCCTGTGCAGGGATTGGAGATAAGGTCTAGGTTCTGATGACTGAAAACCCAGGTTGGGAATGGATGGTGGCCTAAGGCAGTGGCGGGTCCAATGTGCTGGGTGTGCAGCCAGCTGTGTCGGTGTCTGTTGGAAGGTCTGGGCTCAGGCTATTTGCGACAGAGCATCAGTGTTTAAGGTAGCCTATGCAATTGGGGTGTTGCCGAGGGCCAAGCAGTTTGATCCTCATTTGGGGTTTCTGGGCAGCACCATAGACAAAGTTTTTCTCCTGGGAGGCAGGCGGAGTGCTTCATTGTGGCCCCAGAATTCCCAGTAGGGAGGGTTTGTGGGCCAGGAGTGTGAGGACGGAAGTCTAGGAACACAAGCTAAAGTGAGGATTGGAGCCAAGGGCAGAGCAGGCCCACTAGGCAGAGGCTGAAACAAAATCTCCTGCATCTGAAGTCAGGCTGAGGATCAGACGTTGGCTGAGGCTGGAGTATGTGTCCATGATGGCACCTTCATGAAGCGGGGGCCTCATGAGGCCAAGGAAGTTTTCCCACGCTGAGTTTGGAGGTTGCCCCAAACCACCAGGTTTCCTTCTATGGGACTTTCGAGTCCTGTTGCATGGCTCCAGGACATACCATACGGAAGGACTGGAGAGCACGGTTCGAAGGATGGATCCCTGTACAGCATGCCTCGCATTCCCATTGGCCATTAGCCACAAGATATGTTTGATCTGCTGCCTCTGGGGCACGCTAACCAGGGGGCTGAGTTGAAATGGCCTCTCCTGAGGATGCGTCATAATGTGCGTTTGGGTCCATGGAAACCTTGGAATGTGCTGGTTGTTCAGTGGCCCTGCGGAACTCTCCTACCTGAAGGGTTTGATACATCCCCAGTAAGGAAGCTCCCCATGGGGAGACGAGAGAGGTTTGGTTTGGAGCCTCAGAAAAGCCCCGTGTGCTGGTCTACGAAAACAGACCTCTGAGGACGGACACATGGAAACCAAAGCTAAGGTTCAGATTAGGGCCTGGGGGCCTGTCCATTTCAACCTTCTGTCTCTGGGGACACTGTCTGAGAGTCTAAGTGGAGATAGTTGCTCCGCTGGTGTCAGAGAGCCCCTCTTAGTCCAGGGTGGCCTACACTATTGATGGCCTCAGGGGCCTTGGAGCTTTTCCCTAACCTGTAGGGTTGTGGTCAATGGATTGGGCACAATTTCCTTGGAGAGGGCAGGCACAATCTTTCGCTGTGGCTCCAGAGGCCCTAGCCTGGCGGTTGTGTGGGTCCAGGCTGAGGGCACAGAAGTCTGAAAACACAAACTCAGCTTATGAGTGGCGACTAGGGTATGGCAGGCCGGATGTACAGCCCGAGAGGGAGCTCCTCGGCCTCTGAAACAAGGGCGAGTGGGAGGCGTTCCTTCAGGCTTTTGTCTCTGGATGTTGTGTCCGAGATAGCCGTGGATTGGAGGGGTGGCCTCAGGGACTGTGGACGAGTATCCCTCTCTGGGGATTTGTCCCAGCTCCCAAGAGTTTGGGGTCATTTTGTGGGAAGGGTGGAAAAGTGTTGTCTGGCTCACGTGTCTCTCCAAGAAAGGGATTCCAGAGCAGAGCCCCAGGTACGGGCGGGGCGACTGGAAAACTCAAACACTGGTGAGGATTGGGTGCATAGGGGCTTGGCAAGCCCCATATGCGAGCTCTTGGCCCAGGCCCTGACAGGCCTTCCTTTGACATGGGGCTCATGCTGAGGGTCAGAGTGTGAATTTGTGCCCAAGCAGCACTCAAGTTTGGGCGTGGCATCAGGGACCAGGAAGGTTTCTCCCACCCTGAAGGTGTGACTCCATGCCAAGAGCAAGCTTTACAGCCACGGGGAAGGAGGAGTTCTGTGTTGTGCTTGCGATACCCAGCTGTGTGGAGAATTGATATAATGTCTAGGTTCAGATATCTGAAAACCAAGGTTAGGAAGAGGTGACGGCAGAAGACCATGGCGTGTCCGAAGTGCTGGGTGTGCGGCCAGCTGTCTCCTTGTCTGTCTGGACGTCTGGCTTCAGGCTGTGTCAGACAGAGCATGAGTGCCCAGAGCAGCCTATCCAGTTCGGGTACCGGTCGAGGCCCGAGCAGGTTGATCCTCATCTGGGTTTTCTGGAGAGAGCCCCACAGGGAAACGTCTTTCTTCCCTTGGGCAGACCCTGGGCTGGGTTGTGGTTCTGGAGTTCCTAGTCCGGAGGGCTTGTTTGCCAGGAGTGTGAGGAAGGAAGTCGGAAAACACAAGCTAGCGTGAGGTTTGGGACCGATGGCACGGCAGGCCCACTCTGAGAGGCTGAATCGAGATCTCCTGCACTGAGGTCATTTCAACTCTGAGACGTGCCTCAGGCTAGAGTTTTTGTCCAGCATGGCCTCTTCCTGAATGGTGTGGGGGCCTCATGAGGCCAGGAAGGTTTGCCTACGATGGGATTTGTGAACTACTCCAAACCTCAAGGTTTCCTTCTGCACGAAAGTCGAGCGCTATTGGATGGTTCCAGGAGGCCCCATACGGAAAGACTCGAGAGCAGGTGTCTAAGCATGGATGCCTGGGAACGCCACCTCATATTCCCACTCTTTAGTCAGGACAAGGCAGGCTCAATCTGCGGGCTCCTGGGTGAGCTACCCAGAGGGGAGAGTTGAAATGGACTCTCCTGAAGATGAGTCCTACTGTGGCTTGGTGGCCTGGGAGACCTTGGAATGTGGAGGTGGCTCAGGGACTCTGCAGGATTCTCCAACCTGAGGTGTTTGACACGGCTCCAACAAGGAAGCTTCCCATGTGGAGACGAGAGAAGTTCTGTTCAGTGCCTCAGGAAAGCCCCATATCCTGTTCTTCGAACCAAAGCCTCTGAGGAGTGACACCTGGAAAACAAAGCAAGAGTTGAGATTAGGGCCTAAGGGCCTGTCCGGCTCAACCTTCTATCTCTGTTGATATCTGTGTGCATGCCTTCATGGAGGTAGCAGCTCAGCTTGTGTCCGAAGGCCCCTGGGTGTGCAGGGAGGCTCCCGGTAATGGTATGTCCTCGGGGGCCTTGAGGTTTCTCATATTCTGGAGGTGTGTGGCCAAAGGAATGGACAGAGTTTCCCAGGAGAGAGCAGGCACGGTCCTGTGGTATGGCTCCAGAGGACCCAGCCTAGAGGCTGTGTTTGCCAGGGCTGTGGGGACAGATGTCTGAAAAAGCAAACTTGGCTCAGGTAGGGGCCAAGGTAATGGCAGGCCTGATCTCCAGTCCGAGAGGGGAGATCCTCTGGATATCAAAGGAGGGCAAGTGGGAGGCAGTCGCTCAGGCTTTTGTCTCTGGGTGTTGCGTTCACAGTGGCCGTTCAGGGTAGGGGTTGCTTCAGGGGCCGAGGAAGAGCCTTCCTCTCGGGGGATTGTCCAAGCTCCCAAGTGTTTGGGTTCATTCTGTGGGAAGGGAAGAGTACTGTTTTCTGCCACAGGGGACCCCCCAGGAGAGGGACTCTAGAGCACAGCAGTGGGTTCCCTCAACTGGAATACACACCATCTAGTTAGTCCTGCGTGCCTATGGGCATGGCAAGCCACATATGCGGGCTCTTGGTCCAATCACTGAGAGGCGTTACATGAATAAGGTACTCACGCTGAGGGTCACAATGTGTGTTTGTGCCCAAGGCGGCCCTCACACATGGGCGTGGACTCATGGGCCATGCCGTTTTCTCCTACACTGAAGGTTTGACTCACTGCCAGCAGCAAGGTTTCTTGCCATGGGGAAGGAGAGGTTCTGACTTGTGCATCAGATTCCCCCCTGTGCAGGGATTGGAGATAAGGTCTAGGTTCTGATGACTGAAAACCCAGGTTGGGAATGGATGGTGGCCTAAGGCAGTGGCGGGTCCAATGTGCTGGGTGTGCAGCCAGCTGTGTCGGTGTCTGTTGGAAGGTCTGGGCTCAGGCTATTTGCGACAGAGCATCAGTGTTTAAGGTAGCCTATGCAATTGGGGTGTTGCCGAGGGCCAAGCAGTTTGATCCTCATTTGGGGTTTCTGGGCAGCACCATAGACAAAGTTTTTCTCCTGGGAGGCAGGCGGAGTGCTTCATTGTGGCCCCAGAATTCCCAGTAGGGAGGGTTTGTGGGCCAGGAGTGTGAGGACGGAAGTCTAGGAACACAAGCTAAAGTGAGGATTGGAGCCAAGGGCAGAGCAGGCCCACTAGGCAGAGGCTGAATCAAAATCTCCTGCATCTGAAGTCAGGCTGAGGATCAGACGTTGGCTGAGGCTGGAGTATGTGTCCATGATGGCACCTTCATGAAGCGGGGGCCTCATGAGGCCAAGGAAGTTTTCCCACGCTGAGTTTGGAGGTTGCCCCAAACCACCAGGTTTCCTTCTATGGGACTTTCGAGTCCTGTTGCATGGCTCCAGGACATACCATACGGAAGGACTGGAGAGCACGGTTCGAAGGATGGATCCCTGTACAGCATGCCTCGCATTCCCATTGGCCATTAGCCACAAGATATGTTTGATCTGCTGCCTCTGGGGCACGCTAACCAGGGGGCTGAGTTGAAATGGCCTCTCCTGAGGATGCGTCATAATGTGCGTTTGGGTCCATGGAAACCTTGGAATGTGCTGGTTGTTCAGTGGCCCTGCGGAACTCTCCTACCTGAAGGGTTTGATACATCCCCAGTAAGTAAGCTCCCCATGTGGAAACGAGAGAGGTTTGGTTTGGAGCCTCAGAAAAGCCCCGTGTGCTGGTCTACGAAAACAGAACTCTGAGGACGGACACATGGAAACCAAAGCTAAGGTTCAGATTAGGGCCTGGGGGCCTGTCCATTTCAACCTTCTGTCTCTGGAGACACTGTCTGAGAGTCTAAGTGGAGATAGTTGCTCCGCTGGTGTCAGAGAGCCCCTCTTAGTCCAGGGTGGCCTACACTATTGATGGCCTCAGGGGCCTTGGAGCTTTTCCCTAACCTGTAGGGTTGTGGTCAATGGATTGGGCACAATTTCCTTGGAGAGGGCAGGCACAATCTTTCGCTGTGGCTCCAGAGGCCCTAGCCTGGCGGTTGTGTGGGTCCAGGCTGAGGGCACAGAAGTCTGAAAACACAAACTCAGCTTATGAGTGGCGACTAGGGTATGGCAGGCCGGATGTACAGCCCGAGAGGGAGCTCCTCGGCCTCTGAAACAAGGGCGAGTGGGAGGCGTTCCTTCAGGCTTTTGTCTCTGGATGTTGTGTCCGAGATAGCCGTGGATTGGAGGGGTGGCCTCAGGGACTGTGGACGAGTATCCCTCTCTGGGGATTTGTCCCAGCTCCCAAGAGTTTGGGGTCATTTTGTGGGAAGGGTGGAAAAGTGTTGTCTGGCTCACGTGTCTCTCCAAGAAAGGGATTCCAGAGCAGAGCCCCAGGTACGGGCGGGGCAACTGGAAAACTCAAACACTGGTGAGGATTGGGTGCATAGGGGCTTGGCAAGCCCCATATGCGGGCTCTTAGCCCAGGCCCTGACAGGCCTTTCTTTGACATGGGGCTCATGCTGAGGGTCAGAGTGTGAATTTGTGCCCAAGCAGCACTCAAGTTTGGGCGTGGCATCAGGGACCAGGAAGGTTTCTCCCACCCTGAAGGTGTGACTCCATGCCAAGAGCAAGCTTTACAGCCACGGGGAAGGAGGAGTTCTGTGTTGTGCTTGCGATACCCAGCTGTGTGGAGAATTGATATAATGTCTAGGTTCAGATATCTGAAAACCAAGGTTAGGAAGAGGTGACGGCAGAAGACCATGGCGTGTCCGAAGTGCTGGGTGTGCGGCCAGCTGTCTCCTTGTCTGTCTGGACGTCTGGCTTCAGGCTGTGTCAGACAGAGCATGAGTGCCCAGAGCAGCCTATCCAGTTCGGGTACCTGTCGAGGCCCGAGCAGGTTGATCCTCATCTGGGTTTTCTGGAGAGAGCCCCACAGGGAAACGTCTTTCTTCCCTTGGGCAGACCCTGGGCTGGGTTGTGGTTCTGGAGTTCCTAGTCCGGAGGGCTTGTTTGCCAGGAGTGTGAGGAAGGAAGTCGGAAAACACAAGCTAGCGTGAGGTTTGGGACCGATGGCACGGCAGGCCCACTCTGAGAGGCTGAATCGAGATCTCCTGCACTGAGGTCATTTCAACTCTGAAACGTGCCTCAGGCTAGAGTTTTTGTCCAGCATGGCCTCTTCCTGAATGGTGTGGGGGCCTCATGAGGCCAGGAAGGTTTGCCTACGATGGGATTTGTGAACTACTCCAAACCTCAAGGTTTCCTTCTGCACGAAAGTCGAGTGCTATTGGATGGTTCCAGGAGGCCCCATACGGAAAGACTCGAGAGCAGGTGTCTAAGCATGGATGCCTGGGAACGCCACCTCATATTCCCACTCTTTAGTCAGGACAAGGCAGGCTCAATCTGCGGGCTCCTGGGTGAGCTACCCAGAGGGGAGAGTTGAAATGGACTCTCCTGAAGATGAGTCCTACTGTGGCTTGGTGGCCTGGGAGACCTTGGAATGTGGAGGTGGCTCAGGGACTCTGCAGGATTCTCCAACCTGAGGTGTTTGACACGGCTCCAACAAGGAAGCTTCCCATGTGGAGACGAGAGAAGTTCTGTTCAGTGCCTCAGGAAAGCCCCATATCCTGTTCTTCGAACCAAAGCCTCTCAGGAGTGACACCTGGAAAACAAAGCAAGAGTTGAGATTAGGGCCTAAGGGCCTGTCCGGCTCAACCTTCTATCTCTGTTGACATCTGTGTGCATGCCTTCATGGAGGTAGCAGCTCAGCTTGTGTCCGAAGGCCCCTGTGTGTGCAGGGAGGCTCCCGGTAATGGTATGTCCTCGGGGGCCTTGAGGTTTCTCATATTCTGGAGGTGTGTGGCCAAAGGAATGGACAGAGTTTCCCAGGAGAGAGCAGGCACGGTCCTGTGGTATGGCTCCAGAGGACCCAGCCTAGAGGCTGTGTTTGCCAGGGCTGTGGGGACAGATGTCTGAAAAAGCAAACTTGGCTCAGGTAGGGGCCAAGGTAATGGCAGGCCTGATCTCCAGTCCGAGAGGGGAGATCCTCTGGATATCAAAGGAGGGCAAGTGGGAGGCAGTTGCTCAGGCTTTTGTCTCTGGGTGTTGCGTTCACAGTGGCCGTTCAGGGTAGGGGTTGCTTCAGGGGCCGAGGAAGAGCCTTCCTCTCGGGGGATTGTCCAAGCTCCCAAGTGTTTGGGTTCATTCTGTGGGAAGGGAAGTGTACTGTTTTCTGCCACAGGGGACCCCCCAGGAGAGGGACTCTAGAGCACAGCAGTGGGTTCCCTCAACTGGAATACACACCATCTAGTTAGTCCTGCGTGCCTATGGGCATGGCAAGCCACATATGCGGGCTCTTGGTCCAATCACTGAGAGGCGTTACTTGAATAAGGTACTCACGCTGAGGGTCACAATGTGTGTTTGTGCCCAAGGCGGCCCTCACACATGGGCGTGGCCTCATGGGCCATGCCGTTTTCTCCTACACTGAAGGTTTGACTCACTGCCAGCAGCAAGGTTTCTTGCCATGGGGAAGGAGGGGTTCTGACTTGTGCATCAGGTTCCCCCCTGTGCAGGGATTGGAGATAAGGTCTAGGTTCTGATGACTGAAAACCCAGGTTGGGAATGGATGGTGGCCTAAGGCAGTGGCGGGTCCAATGTGCTGGGTGTGCAGCCAGCTGTGTCGGTGTCTGTTGGAAGGTCTGGGCTCAGGCTATTTGCGACAGAGCATCAATGTTTAAGGTAGCCTATGCAATTGGGGTGTTGCCGAGGGCCAAGCAGTTTGATCCTCATTTGGGGTTTCTGGGCAGCACCATAGACAAAGTTTTTCTCCTGGGAGGCAGGCGGAGTGCTTCATTGTGGCCCCAGAATTCCCAGTAGGGAGGGTTTGCGGGCCAGGAGTGTGAGGACGGAAGTCTAGGAACACAAGCTAAAGTGAGGATTGGAGCCAAGGGCAGAGCAGGCCCACTAGGCAGAGGCTGAATCAAAATCTCCTGCATCTGAAGTCAGGCTGAGGATCAGACATTGGCTGAGGCTGGAGTATGTGTCCATGATGGCACCTTCATGAAGCGGGGGCCTCATGAGGCCAAGGAAGCTTTCCCACGCTGAGTTTGGAGGTTGCCCCAAACCACCAGGTTTCCTTCTGTGGGACATTCGAGTCCTGTTGCATGGCTCCAGGACATACCATACGGAAGGACTGGAGAACACGGTTCGAAGGATGGATCCCTGTACAGCATGCCTCGCATTCCCATTGGCCATTAGCCACAAGATATGTTTGATCGGCTGCCTCTGGGCCACGCTAACCAGGGGGCTGAGTTGAAATGGCCTCTCCTGAGGATGCGTCATAATGTGCGTTTGGGTCCATGGAAACCTTGGAATGTGCTGGTTGTTCAGTGGCCCTGCGGAACTCTCCTACCTGAAGGGTTTGATACATCCCCAGTAAGTAAGCTCCCCATGTGGAGACGAGAGAGGTTTGGTTTGGAGCCTCAGAAAAGCCCCGTGTGCTGGTCTACGAAAACAGACCTCTGAGGACGGACACATGGAAACCAAAGCTAAGGTTCAGATTAGGGCCTGGGGGCCTGTCCATTTCAACCTTCTGTCTCTGGGGACACTGTCTGAGAGTCTAAGTGGAGATAGTTGCTCCGCTGGTGTCAGAGAGCCCCTCTTAGTCCAGGGTGGCCTACACTATTGATGGCCTCAGGGGCCTTGGAGCTTTTCCCTAACCTGTAGGGTTGTGGTCAATGGATTGGGCACAATTTCCTTGGAGAGGGCAGGCACAATCTTTCGCTGTGGCTCCATAGGCCCTAGCCTGGCGGTTGTGTGGGTCCAGGCTGAGGGCACAGAAGTCTGAAAACACAAACTCAGCTTATGAGTGGCGCCTAGGGTATGGCAGGCCGGATGTACAGCCCGAGAGGGAGCTCCTCGGCCTCTGAAACAAGGGCGAGTGGGAGGCGTTCCTTCAGGCTTTTGTCTCTGGATGTTGTGTCCGAGATAGCCGTGGATTGGAGGGGTGGCCTCAGGGACTGTGGACGAGTATCCCTCTCTGGGGATTTGTCCCAGCTCCCAAGAGTTTGGGGTCATTTTGTGGGAAGGGTGGAAAAGTGTTGTCTGGCTCACGTGTCTCTCCAAGAAAGGGATTCCAGAGCAGAGCCCCAGGTACGGGCGGGGCGACTGGAAAACTCAAACACTGGTGAGGATTGGGTGCATAGGGGCTTGGCAAGCCCCATATGCGAGCTCTTGGCCCAGGCCCTGACAGGCCTTCCTTTGACATGGGGCTCATGCTGAGGGTCAGAGTGTGAATTTGTGCCCAAGCAGCACTCAAGTTTGGGCGTGGCATCAGGGACCAGGAAGGTTTCTCCCACCCTGAAGGTGTGACTCCATGCCAAGAGCAAGCTTTACAGCCACGGGGAAGGAGGAGTTCTGTGTTGTGCTTGCGATACCCAGCTGTGTGGAGAATTGATATAATGTCTAGGTTCAGATATCTGAAAACCAAGGTTAGGAAGAGGTGACGGCAGAAGACCATGGCGTGTCCGAAGTGCTGGGTGTGCGGCCAGCTGTCTCCTTGTCTGTCTGGACGTCTGGCTTCAGGCTGTGTCAGACAGAGCATGAGTGCCCAGAGCAGCCTATCCAGTTCGGGTACCTGTCGAGGCCCGAGCAGGTTGATCCTCATCTGGGTTTTCTGGAGAGAGCCCCACAGGGAAACGTCTTTCTTCCCTTGGGCAGACCCTGGGCTGGGTTGTGGTTCTGGAGTTCCTAGTCCGGAGGGCTTGTTTGCCAGGAGTGTGAGGAAGGAAGTCGGAAAACACAAGCTAGCGTGAGGTTTGGGACCGATGGCACGGCAGGCCCACTCTGAGAGGCTGAATCGAGATCTCCTGCACTGAGGTCATTTCAACTCTGAGACGTGCCTCAGGCTAGAGTTTTTGTCCAGCATGGCCTCTTCCTGAATGGTGTGGGGGCCTCATGAGGCCAGGAAGGTTTGCCTACGATGGGATTTGTGAACTACTCCAAACCTCAAGGTTTCCTTCTGCACGAAAGTCGAGTGCTATTGGATGGTTCCAGGAGGCCCCATACGGAAAGACTCGAGAGCAGGTGTCTAAGCATGGATGCCTGGGAACGCCACCTCATATTCCCACTCTTTAGTCAGGACAAGGCAGGCTCAATCTGCGGGCTCCTGGGTGAGCTACCCAGAGGGGAGAGTTGAAATGGACTCTCCTGAAGATGAGTCCTACTGTGGCTTGGTGGCCTGGGAGACCTTGGAATGTGGAGGTGCCTCAGGGACTCTGCAGGATTCTCCAACCTGAGGTGTTTGACACGGCTCCAACAAGGAAGCTTCCCATGTGGAGACGAGAGAAGTTCTGTTCAGTGCCTCAGGAAAGCCCCATATCCTGTTCTTCGAACCAAAGCCTCTGAGGAGTGACACCTGGAAAACAAAGCAAGAGTTGAGATTAGGGCCTAAGGGCCTGTCCGGCTCAACCTTCTATCTCTGTTGACATCTGTGTGCATGCCTTCATGGAGGTAGCAGCTCAGCTTGTGTCCGAAGGCCCCTGGGTGTGCAGGGAGGCTCCCGGTAATGGTATGTCCTCGGGGGCCTTGAGGTTTCTCATATTCTGGAGGTGTGTGGCCAAAGGAATGGACAGAGTTTCCCAGGAGAGAGCAGGCACGGTCCTGTGGTATGGCTCCAGAGGACCCAGCCTAGAGGCTGTGTTTGCCAGGGCTGTGGGGACAGATGTCTGAAAAAGCAAACTTGGCTCAGGTAGGGGCCAAGGTAATGGCAGGCCTGATCTCCAGTCCGAGAGGGGAGATCCTCTGGATATCAAAGGAGGGCAAGTGGGAGGCAGTCGCTCAGGCTTTTGTCTCTGGGTGTTGCGTTCACAGTGGCCGTTCAGGGTAGGGGTTGCTTCAGGGGCCGAGGAAGAGCCTTCCTCTCGGGGGATTGTCCAAGCTCCCAAGTGTTTGGGTTCATTCTGTGGGAAGGGAAGAGTACTGTTTTCTGCCACAGGGGACCCCCCAGGAGAGGGACTCTAGAGCACAGCAGTGGGTTCCCTCAACTGGAATACACACCATCTAGTTAGTCCTGCGTGCCTATGGGCATGGCAAGCCACATATGCGGGCTCTTGGTCCAATCACTGAGAGGCGTTACATGAATAAGGTACTCACGCTGAGGGTCACAATGTGTGTTTGTGCCCAAGGCGGCCCTCACACATGGGCGTGGACTCATGGGCCATGCCGTTTTCTCCTACACTGAAGGTTTGACTCACTGCCAGCAGCAAGGTTTCTTGCCATGGGGAAGGAGAGGTTCTGACTTGTGCATCAGATTCCCCCCTGTGCAGGGATTGGAGATAAGGTCTAGGTTCTGATGACTGAAAACCCAGGTTGGGAATGGATGGTGGCCTAAGGCAGTGGCGGGTCCAATGTGCTGGGTGTGCAGCCAGCTGTGTCGGTGTCTGTTGGAAGGTCTGGGCTCAGGCTATTTGCGACAGAGCATCAGTGTTTAAGGTAGCCTATGCAATTGGGGTGTTGCCGAGGGCCAAGCAGTTTGATCCTCATTTGGGGTTTCTGGGCAGCACCATAGACAAAGTTTTTCTCCTGGGAGGCAGGCGGAGTGCTTCATTGTGGCCCCAGAATTCCCAGTAGGGAGGGTTTGTGGGCCAGGAGTGTGAGGACGGAAGTCTAGGAACACAAGCTAAAGTGAGGATTGGAGCCAAGGGCAGAGCAGGCCCACTAGGCAGAGGCTGAATCAAAATCTCCTGCATCTGAAGTCAGGCTGAGGATCAGACGTTGGCTGAGGCTGGAGTATGTGTCCATGATGGCACCTTCATGAAGCGGGGGCCTCATGAGGCCAAGGAAGTTTTCCCACGCTGAGTTTGGAGGTTGCCCCAAACCACCAGGTTTCCTTCTATGGGACTTTCGAGTCCTGTTGCATGGCTCCAGGACATACCATACGGAAGGACTGGAGAGCACGGTTCGAAGGATGGATCCCTGTACAGCATGCCTCGCATTCCCATTGGCCATTAGCCACAAGATATGTTTGATCTGCTGCCTCTGGGGCACGCTAACCAGGGGGCTGAGTTGAAATGGCCTCTCCTGAGGATGCGTCATAATGTGCGTTTGGGTCCATGGAAACCTTGGAATGTGCTGGTTGTTCAGTGGCCCTGCGGAACTCTCCTACCTGAAGGGTTTGATACATCCCCAGTAAGTAAGCTCCCCATGTGGAAACGAGAGAGGTTTGGTTTGGAGCCTCAGAAAAGCCCCGTGTGCTGGTCTACGAAAACAGAACTCTGAGGACGGACACATGGAAACCAAAGCTAAGGTTCAGATTAGGGCCTGGGGGCCTGTCCATTTCAACCTTCTGTCTCTGGAGACACTGTCTGAGAGTCTAAGTGGAGATAGTTGCTCCGCTGGTGTCAGAGAGCCCCTCTTAGTCCAGGGTGGCCTACACTATTGATGGCCTCAGGGGCCTTGGAGCTTTTCCCTAACCTGTAGGGTTGTGGTCAATGGATTGGGCACAATTTCCTTGGAGAGGGCAGGCACAATCTTTCGCTGTGGCTCCAGAGGCCCTAGCCTGGCGGTTGTGTGGGTCCAGGCTGAGGGCACAGAAGTCTGAAAACACAAACTCAGCTTATGAGTGGCGACTAGGGTATGGCAGGCCGGATGTACAGCCCGAGAGGGAGCTCCTCGGCCTCTGAAACAAGGGCGAGTGGGAGGCGTTCCTTCAGGCTTTTGTCTCTGGATGTTGTGTCCGAGATAGCCGTGGATTGGAGGGGTGGCCTCAGGGACTGTGGACGAGTATCCCTCTCTGGGGATTTGTCCCAGCTCCCAAGAGTTTGGGGTCATTTTGTGGGAAGGGTGGAAAAGTGTTGTCTGGCTCACGTGTCTCTCCAAGAAAGGGATTCCAGAGCAGAGCCCCAGGTACGGGCGGGGCAACTGGAAAACTCAAACACTGGTGAGGATTGGGTGCATAGGGGCTTGGCAAGCCCCATATGCGGGCTCTTAGCCCAGGCCCTGACAGGCCTTTCTTTGACATGGGGCTCATGCTGAGGGTCAGAGTGTGAATTTGTGCCCAAGCAGCACTCAAGTTTGGGCGTGGCATCAGGGACCAGGAAGGTTTCTCCCACCCTGAAGGTGTGACTCCATGCCAAGAGCAAGCTTTACAGCCACGGGGAAGGAGGAGTTCTGTGTTGTGCTTGCGATACCCAGCTGTGTGGAGAATTGATATAATGTCTAGGTTCAGATATCTGAAAACCAAGGTTAGGAAGAGGTGACGGCAGAAGACCATGGCGTGTCCGAAGTGCTGGGTGTGCGGCCAGCTGTCTCCTTGTCTGTCTGGACGTCTGGCTTCAGGCTGTGTCAGACAGAGCATGAGTGCCCAGAGCAGCCTATCCAGTTCGGGTACCTGTCGAGGCCCGAGCAGGTTGATCCTCATCTGGGTTTTCTGGAGAGAGCCCCACAGGGAAACGTCTTTCTTCCCTTGGGCAGACCCTGGGCTGGGTTGTGGTTCTGGAGTTCCTAGTCCGGAGGGCTTGTTTGCCAGGAGTGTGAGGAAGGAAGTCGGAAAACACAAGCTAGCGTGAGGTTTGGGACCGATGGCACGGCAGGCCCACTCTGAGAGGCTGAATCGAGATCTCCTGCACTGAGGTCATTTCAACTCTGAAACGTGCCTCAGGCTAGAGTTTTTGTCCAGCATGGCCTCTTCCTGAATGGTGTGGGGGCCTCATGAGGCCAGGAAGGTTTGCCTACGATGGGATTTGTGAACTACTCCAAACCTCAAGGTTTCCTTCTGCACGAAAGTCGAGTGCTATTGGATGGTTCCAGGAGGCCCCATACGGAAAGACTCGAGAGCAGGTGTCTAAGCATGGATGCCTGGGAACGCCACCTCATATTCCCACTCTTTAGTCAGGACAAGGCAGGCTCAATCTGCGGGCTCCTGGGTGAGCTACCCAGAGGGGAGAGTTGAAATGGACTCTCCTGAAGATGAGTCCTACTGTGGCTTGGTGGCCTGGGAGACCTTGGAATGTGGAGGTGGCTCAGGGACTCTGCAGGATTCTCCAACCTGAGGTGTTTGACACGGCTCCAACAAGGAAGCTTCCCATGTGGAGACGAGAGAAGTTCTGTTCAGTGCCTCAGGAAAGCCCCATATCCTGTTCTTCGAACCAAAGCCTCTCAGGAGTGACACCTGGAAAACAAAGCAAGAGTTGAGATTAGGGCCTAAGGGCCTGTCCGGCTCAACCTTCTATCTCTGTTGACATCTGTGTGCATGCCTTCATGGAGGTAGCAGCTCAGCTTGTGTCCGAAGGCCCCTGTGTGTGCAGGGAGGCTCCCGGTAATGGTATGTCCTCGGGGGCCTTGAGGTTTCTCATATTCTGGAGGTGTGTGGCCAAAGGAATGGACAGAGTTTCCCAGGAGAGAGCAGGCACGGTCCTGTGGTATGGCTCCAGAGGACCCAGCCTAGAGGCTGTGTTTGCCAGGGCTGTGGGGACAGATGTCTGAAAAAGCAAACTTGGCTCAGGTAGGGGCCAAGGTAATGGCAGGCCTGATCTCCAGTCCGAGAGGGGAGATCCTCTGGATATCAAAGGAGGGCAAGTGGGAGGCAGTTGCTCAGGCTTTTGTCTCTGGGTGTTGCGTTCACAGTGGCCGTTCAGGGTAGGGGTTGCTTCAGGGGCCGAGGAAGAGCCTTCCTCTCGGGGGATTGTCCAAGCTCCCAAGTGTTTGGGTTCATTCTGTGGGAAGGGAAGTGTACTGTTTTCTGCCACAGGGGACCCCCCAGGAGAGGGACTCTAGAGCACAGCAGTGGGTTCCCTCAACTGGAATACACACCATCTAGTTAGTCCTGCGTGCCTATGGGCATGGCAAGCCACATATGCGGGCTCTTGGTCCAATCACTGAGAGGCGTTACTTGAATAAGGTACTCACGCTGAGGGTCACAATGTGTGTTTGTGCCCAAGGCGGCCCTCACACATGGGCGTGGCCTCATGGGCCATGCCGTTTTCTCCTACACTGAAGGTTTGACTCACTGCCAGCAGCAAGGTTTCTTGCCATGGGGAAGGAGGGGTTCTGACTTGTGCATCAGGTTCCCCCCTGTGCAGGGATTGGAGATAAGGTCTAGGTTCTGATGACTGAAAACCCAGGTTGGGAATGGATGGTGGCCTAAGGCAGTGGCGGGTCCAATGTGCTGGGTGTGCAGCCAGCTGTGTCGGTGTCTGTTGGAAGGTCTGGGCTCAGGCTATTTGCGACAGAGCATCAGTGTTTAAGGTAGCCTATGCAATTGGGGTGTTGCCGAGGGCCAAGCAGTTTGATCCTCATTTGGGGTTTCTGGGCAGCACCATAGACAAAGTTTTTCTCCTGGGAGGCAGGCGGAGTGCTTCATTGTGGCCCCAGAATTCCCAGTAGGGAGGGTTTGCGGGCCAGGAGTGTGAGGACGGAAGTCTAGGAACACAAGCTAAAGTGAGGATTGGAGCCAAGGGCAGAGCAGGCCCACTAGGCAGAGGCTGAATCAAAATCTCCTGCATCTGAAGTCAGGCTGAGGATCAGACATTGGCTGAGGCTGGAGTATGTGTCCATGATGGCACCTTCATGAAGCGGGGGCCTCATGAGGCCAAGGAAGCTTTCCCACGCTGAGTTTGGAGGTTGCCCCAAACCACCAGGTTTCCTTCTGTGGGACATTCGAGTCCTGTTGCATGGCTCCAGGACATACCATACGGAAGGACTGGAGAACACGGTTCGAAGGATGGATCCCTGTACAGCATGCCTCGCATTCCCATTGGCCATTAGCCACAAGATATGTTTGATCGGCTGCCTCTGGGCCACGCTAACCAGGGGGCTAAGTTGAAATGGCCTCTCCTGAGGATGCGTCATAATGTGCGTTTGGGTCCATGGAAACCTTGGAATGTGCTGGTTGTTCAGTGGCCCTGCGGAACTCTCCTACCTGAAGGGTTTGATACATCCCCAGTAAGTAAGCTCCCCATGTGGAGACGAGAGAGGTTTGGTTTGGAGCCTCAGAAAAGCCCCGTGTGCTGGTCTACGAAAACAGACCTCTGAGGACGGACACATGGAAACCAAAGCTAAGGTTCAGATTAGGGCCTGGGGGCCTGTCCATTTCAACCTTCTGTCTCTGGGGACACTGTCTGAGAGTCTAAGTGGAGATAGTTGCTCCGCTGGTGTCAGAGAGCCCCTCTTAGTCCAGGGTGGCCTACACTATTGATGGCCTCAGGGGCCTTGGAGCTTTTCCCTAACCTGTAGGGTTGTGGTCAATGGATTGGGCACAATTTCCTTGGAGAGGGCAGGCACAATCTTTCGCTGTGGCTCCATAGGCCCTAGCCTGGCGGTTGTGTGGGTCCAGGCTGAGGGCACAGAAGTCTGAAAACACAAACTCAGCTTATGAGTGGCGCCTAGGGTATGGCAGGCCGGATGTACAGCCCGAGAGGGAGCTCCTCGGCCTCTGAAACAAGGGCGAGTGGGAGGCGTTCCTTCAGGCTTTTGTCTCTGGATGTTGTGTCCGAGATAGCCGTGGATTGGAGGGGTGGCCTCAGGGACTGTGGACGAGTATCCCTCTCTGGGGATTTGTCCCAGCTCCCAAGAGTTTGGGGTCATTTTGTGGGAAGGGTGGAAAAGTGTTGTCTGGCTCACGTGTCTCTCCAAGAAAGGGATTCCAGAGCAGAGCCCCAGGTACGGGCGGGGCGACTGGAAAACTCAAACACTGGTGAGGATTGGGTGCATAGGGGCTTGGCAAGCCCCATATGCGAGCTCTTGGCCCAGGCCCTGACAGGCCTTCCTTTGACATGGGGCTCATGCTGAGGGTCAGAGTGTGAATTTGTGCCCAAGCAGCACTCAAGTTTGGGCGTGGCATCAGGGACCAGGAAGGTTTCTCCCACCCTGAAGGTGTGACTCCATGCCAAGAGCAAGCTTTACAGCCACGGGGAAGGAGGAGTTCTGTGTTGTGCTTGCGATACCCAGCTGTGTGGAGAATTGATATAATGTCTAGGTTCAGATATCTGAAAACCAAGGTTAGGAAGAGGTGACGGCATAAGACCATGGCGTGTCCGAAGTGCTGGGTGTGCGGCCAGCTGTCTCCTTGTCTGTCTGGACGTCTGGCTTCAACTGTGTCTGACAGAGCATGAGTGCCCAGAGCAGCCTATCCAGTTCGGGTACCGGTCGAGGCCCGAGCAGGTTGATCCTCATCTGGGTTTTCTGGAGAGAGCCCCACAGGGAAACATCTTTCTTCCCTTGGGCAGACCCTGGGCTGGGTTGTGGTTCTGGAGTTCCTAGTCTGGAGGGCTTGTTTGCCAGGAGTGTGAGGAAGGAAGTCTGAAAACACAAGCTAGCGTGAGGTTTGGGACCGATGGCACGGCAGGCCCACTCTGAGAGGCTGAATCGAGATCTCCTGCACTGAGGTCATTTCAACTCTGAGACGTGCCTCAGGCTAGAGTTTTTGTCCAGCATGGCCTCTTCCTGAATGGTGTGGGGGCCTCATGAGGCCAGGAAGGTTTGCCTACGATGGGATTTGTGAACTACTCCAAACCTCAAGGTTTCCTTCTGCACGAAAGTCGAGTGCTATTGGATGGTTCCAGGAGGCCCCATACGGAAAGACTCGAGAGCAGGTGTCTAAGCATGGATGCCTGGGAACGCCACCTCATATTCCCACTCTTTAGTCAGGACAAGGCAGGCTCAATCTGCGGGCTCCTAGGTGAGCTACCCAGAGGGGAGAGTTGAAATGGACTCTCCTGAAGATGAGTCCTACTGTGGCTTGGTGGCCTGGGAGACCTTGGAATGTGGAGGTGGCTCAGGGACTCTGCAGGATTCTCCAACCTGAGGTGTTTGACACGGCTCCAACAAGGAAGCTTCCCATGTGGAGACGAGAGAAGTTCTGTTCAGTGCCTCAGGAAAGCCCCATATCCTGTTCTTCGAACCAAAGCCTCTGAGGAGTGACACCTGGAAAACAAAGCAAGAGTTGAGATTAGGGCCTAAGGGCCTGTCGGGCTCAACCTTCTATCTCTGTTGACATCTGTGTGCATGCCTTCATGGAGGTAGCAGCTCAGCTTGTGTCCGAAGGCCCCTGTGTGTGCAGGGAGGCTCCCGGTAATGGTATGTCCTCGGGGGCCTTGAGGTTTCTCATATTCTGGAGGTGTGTGGCCAAAGGAATGGACAGAGTTTCCCAGGAGAGAGCAGGCACGGTCCTGTGGTATGGCTCCAGAGGACCCAGCCTAGAGGCTGTGTTTGCCAGGGCTGTGGGGACAGATGTCTGAAAAAGCAAACTTGGCTCAGGTAGGGGCCAAGGTAAAGGCAGGCCTGATCTCCAGTCTGAGAGGGGAGATCCTCTGGATATCAAAGGAGGGCAAGTGGGAGGCAGTCGCTCAGGCTTTTGTCTCTGGGTGTTGCATTCACAGTGGCCGTTCAGTGTAGGGGTTGCTTCAGGGGCCAAGGAAGAGCCTTCCTCTCGGGGGATTGTCCAAGCTCCCAAGTGTTTGTGTTCATTCTGTGGGAAGGGAAGAGTACTGTTTTCTGCCACAGGGGACCCCCCAGGAGAGGGACTCTAGAGCACAGCAGTGGGTTCCCTCAACTGGAATACACACCATCTAGTTAGTCCTGCGTGCCTATGGGCATGGCAAGCCACATATGCGGGCTCTTGGTCCAATCACTGAGAGGCGTTACTTGAATAAGGTACTCACGATGAGGGTCACAATGTGTGTTTGTGCCCAAGGCGGCCCTCACACATGGGCGTGGCCTCATGGGCCTTGCCGTTTTCTCCTACACTGAAGGTTTGACTCACTGCCAGCAGCAAGGTTTCTTGCCATGGGGAAGGAGGGGTTCTGACTTGTGCATCAGGTTCCCCCCTGTGCAGGGATTGGAGATAAGGTCTAGGTTCTGATGACTGAAAACCCAGGTTGGGAATGGATGGTGGCCTAAGGCAGTGGCGGGTCCAATGTGCTGGGTGTGCAGCCAGCTGTGTCGGTGTCTGTTGGAAGGTCTGGGCTCAGGCTATTTGCGACAGAGCATCAGTGTTTAAGGTAGCCTATGCAATTGGGGTGTTGCCGAGGGCCAAGCAGTTTGATCCTCATTTGGGGTTTCTGGGCAGCACCATAGACAAAGTTTTTCTCCTGGGAGGCAGGCGGAGTGCTTCATTGTGGCCCCAGAATTCCCAGTAGGGAGGGTTTGCGGGCCAGGAGTGTGAGGACGGAAGTGTAGGAACACAAGCTAAAGTGAGGATTGGAGCCAAGGGCAGAGCAGGCCCACTAGGCAGAGGCTGAATCAAAATCTCGTGCATCTGAAGTCAGGCTGAGGATCAGACGTTGGCTGAGGCTGGAGTATGTGTCCATGATGGCACCTTCATGAAGCGGGGGCCTCATGAGGCCAAGGAAGTTTTCCCACGCTGAGTTTGGAGGTTGCCCCAAACCACCAGGTTTCCTTCTGTGGGACATTCGAGTCCTGAAGCATGGCTCCAGGACATACCATACGGAAGGACTGGAGAGCACGGTTCGAAGGATGGATCCCTGTACAGCATGCCTCGCATTCCCATTGGCCATTAGCCACAAGATATGTTTGATCTGCTGCCTCTGGGGCACGCTAACCAGGGGGCTGAGTTGAAATGGCCTCTCCTGAGGATGCGTCATAATGTGCGTTTGGGTCCATGGAAACCTTGGAATGTGCTGGTTGTTCAGTGGCCCTGCGGAACTCTCCTACCTGAAGGGTTTGATACATCCCCAGTAAGTAAGCTCCCCATGTGGAGACGAGAGAGGTTTGGTTTGGAGCCTCAGAAAAGCCCCGTGTGCTGGTCTACGAAAACAGACCTCTGAGGACGGACACATGGAAACCAAAGCTAAGGTTCAGATTAGGGCCTGGGGGCCTGTCCATTTCAACCTTCTGTCTCTGGGGACACTGTCTGAGAGTCTAAGTGGAGATATTTGCTCCTCTGGTGTCAGAGAGCCCCTCTTAGTCCAGGGTGGCCTACACTATTGATGGCCTCAGGGGCCTTGGAGCTTTTCCCTAACCTGTAGGGTTGTGGTCAATGGATTGGGCACAATTTCCTTGGAGAGGGCAGGCACAATCTTTCGCTGTGGCTCCAGAGGCCCTAGCCTGGCGGTTGTGTGGGTCCAGGCTGAGGGCACAGAAGTCTGAAAACACAAACTCAGCTTATGAGTGGCGCCTAGGGTATGGCAGGCCGGATGTACAGCCCGAGAGGGAGCTCCTGGGCCTCTGAAACAAGGGCGAGAGGGAGGCGTTCCTTCAGGCTTTTGTCTCTGGATGTTGTGTCCGAGATAGCCGTGGATTGGAGGGGTGGCCTCAGGGACTGTGGACGAGTATCCCTCTCTGGGGATTTGTCCCAGCTCCCAAGAGTTTGGGGTCATTTTGTGGGAAGGGTGGAAAAGTGTTGTCTGGCTCATGTGTCTCTCCAAGAAAGGGATTCCAGAGCAGAGCCCCAGGTACGGGCGGGGCGACTGGAAAACTCAAACACTGGTGAGGATTGGGTGCATAGGGGCTTGGCAAGCCCCATATGCGGGCTCTTGGCCCAGGCCCTGACAGGCCTTCCTTTGACATGGGGCTCATGCTGAGGGTCAGAGTGTGAATTTGTGCCCAAGCAGCACTCAAGTTTGGGCGTGGCATCAGGGACCAGGAAGGTTTCTCCCACCCTGAAGGTGTGACTCCATGCCAAGAGCAAGCTTTACAGCCACGGGGAAGGAGGAGTTCTGTGTTGTGCTTGCGATACCCAGCTGTGTGGAGAATTGATATAATGTCTAGGTTCAGATATCTGAAAACCAAGGTTAGGAAGAGGTGACGGCATAAGACCATGGCGTGTCCGAAGTGCTGGGTGTGTGGCCAGCTGTCTCCTTGTCTGTCTGGACGTCTGGCTTCAGGCTGTGTCAGACAGAGCATGAGTGCCCAGAGCAGCATATCCAGTTCGGGTACCGTCGAGGCCCGAGCAGGTTGATCCTCATCTGGGTTTTCTGGAGAGAGCCCCACAGGGAAACGTTTTTCTTCCCTTGGGCAGACCCTGGGCTGGGTTGTGGTTCTGGAGTTCCTAGTCCGGAGGGCTTGTTTGCCAGGAGTGTGAGGAAGGAATTCTGAAAACACAAGCTAGCGTGAGGTTTGCGACCGATGGCACGGCAGGCCCACTCTGAGAGGCTGAATCGAGATCTCCTGCACTGAGGTCATTTCAACTCTGAGACGTGCCTCAGGCTAGAGTTTTTGTCCAGCATGGCCTCTTCCTGAATGGTGTGGGGGCCTCATGAGGCCAGGAAGGTTTGCCTACGATGGGATTTGTGAACTACTCCAAACCTCAAGGTTTCCTTCTGCACGAAAGTCGAGCGCTATTGGATGGTTCCAGGAGGCCCCATACGGAAAGACTCGAGAGCAGGTGTCTAAGCGTGGATGCCTGGGAACGCCACCTCATATTCCCACTCTTTAGTCAGGACAAGGCAGGCTCAATCTGCGGGCTCCTGGGTGAGCTACCCAGAGGGGAGAGTTGAAATGGACTCTCCTGAAGATGAGTCCTACTGTGGCTTGGTGGCCTGGGAGACCTTGGAATGTGGAGGTGGCTCAGGGACTCTGCAGGATTCTCCAACCTGAGGTGTTTGACACGGCTCCAACAAGGAAGCTTCCCATCTGGAGACGAGAGAAGTTCTGTTCAGTGCCTCAGGAAAGCCCCATATCCTGTTCTTCGAACCAAAGCCTCTGAGGAGTGACACCTGGAAAACAAAGCAAGAGTTGAGATTAGGGCCTGAGTGCCTGTCCGGCTCAACCTTCTATCTCTGTTGACATCTGTGTGCATGCCTTCATGTAGCTAGCAGCTCAGCTTGTGTCTGAAGGCCCCTGTGTGCAGGGAGGCTCCCGGTAATGGTATGTCCTCGGGGGCCTTGAGGTTTCTCATATTCTGGAGGTGTGTGGCCAATGGAATGGACAGAGTTTCCCAGGAGAGAGCAGGCATGGTCCTGTGGTATGGCTCCAGAGGACCCAGCCTAGAGGCTGTGTTTGCCAGGGCTGTGGGGACAGATGTCTGAAAAAGCAAACTTGGCTCAGGTAGGGGCCAAGGTAATGGCAGGCCTGATCTCCAGTCCGAGAGGGGAGATCCTCTGGATATCAAAGGAGGGCAAGTGGGAGGCAGTCGCTCAGGCTTTTGTCTCTGGGTGTTGCGTTCACAGTGGCCGTTCAGGGTAGGGGTTGCTTCAGGGGCCGAGGAAGAGCCTTCCTCTCGGGGGATTGTCCAAGCTCCCAAGTGTTTGGGTTCATTCTGTGGGAAGGGAAGAGTACTGTTTTCTGCCACAGGGGACGCCCCAGGTGAGGGACTCTAGAGCACAGCAGTGGGTTCCCTCAACTGGAATACACACCATCTAGTTAGTCCTGCGTGCCTATGGGCATGGCAAGCCACATATGCGGGCTCTTGGTCCAATCACTGAGAGGCGTTACTTGAATAAGGTACTCACGCTGAGGGTCACAATGTGTGTTTGTGCCCAAGGCGGCCCTCACACATGGGCGTGGCCTCATGGGCCATGCCGTTTTCTCCTACACTGAAGGTTTGACTCACTGCCAGCAGCAAGGTTTCTTGCCATGGGGAAGGAGGGGTTCTGACTTGTGCATCAGGTTCCCCCCTGTGCAGGGATTGGAGATAAGGTCTAGGTTCTGATGACTGAAAACCCAGTTGGGAATGGATGGTGGCCTAAGGCAGTGGCGGGTCCAATGTGCTGGGTGTGCAGCCAGCTGTGTCGGTGTCTGTTGGAAGGTCTGGGCTCAGGCTATTTGCGACAGAGCATCAGTGTTTAAGGTAGCCTATGCAATTGGGGTGTTGCCGAGGGCCAAGCAGTTTGATCCTCATTTGGGGTTTCTGGGCAGCACCATAGACAAAGTTTTTCTCCTGGGAGGCAGGCGGAGTGCTTCATTGTGGCCCCAGAATTCCCAGAAGGGAGGGTTTGTGGGCCAGGAGTGTGAGGACGGAAGTCTAGGAACACAAGCTAAAGTGAGGATTGGAGCCAAGGGCAGAGCAGGCCCACTAGGCAGAGGCTGAATCAAAATCTCCTGCATCTGAAGTCAGGCTGAGGATCAGACGTTGGCTGAGGCTGGAGTATATGTCCATGATGGCACCTTCATGAAGCGGGGGCCTCATGAGGCCAAGGAAGTTTTCCCACGCTGAGTTTGGAGGTTGCCCCAAACCACCAGGTTTCCTTCTGTGGGACATTCGAGTCCTGTTGCATGGCTCCAGGACATACCATACGGAAGGACTGGAGAGCACGGTTCGAAGGATGGATCCCTGTACAGCATGCCTTGCATTCCCATTGGCCATTAGCCACAAGATATGTTTGATCTGCTGCTGCCTCTGGGGCACGCTAACCAGGGGGCTGAGTTGAAATGGCCTCTCCTGAGGATGCGTCATAATGTGCGTTTGGGTCCATGGAAACCTTGGAATGTGCTGGTTGTTCAGTGGCCCTGCGGAACTCTCCTACCTGAAGGGTTTGATACAACCCCAGTAAGTAAGCTCCCCATGTGGAGACGAGAGAGGTTTGGTTTGGTGCCTCAGAAAAGCCCCGTGTGCTGGTCTACGAAAACAGACCTCTGAGGACGGACACATGGAAACCAAAGCTAAGGTTCAGATTAGGGCCTGGGGGGCCTGTCCATTTCAACCTTCTGTCTCTGGGGACACTGTCTGAGAGTCTAAGTGGAGATAGTTGCTCCGCTGGTGTCAGAGAGCCCCTCTTAGTCCAGGGTGGCCTACACTATTGATGGCCTCAGGGGCCTTGGAGCTTTTCCCTAACCTGTCGGGTTGTGGTCAATGGATTGGGCAAAATTTCCTTGGAGAGGGCAGGCACAATCTTTCGCTGTGGCTCCAGAGGCCCTAGCCTGGCGGTTGTGTGGGTCCAGGCTGAGGGCACAGAAGTCTGAAAACACAAACTCAGCTTATGAGTGGCGCCTAGGGTATGGCAGGCCGGATGTACAGCCCGAGAGGGAGCTCCTGGGCCTCTGAAACAAGGGCGAGAGGGAGGCGTTCCTTCAGGCTTTTGTCTCTGGATGTTGTGTCCGAGATAGCCGTGGATTGGAGGGGTGGCCTCAGGGACTGTGGACGAGTATCCCTCTCTGGGGATTTGTCCCAGCTCCCAAGAGTTTGGGGTCATTTTGTGGGAAGGGTGGAAAAGTGTTGTCTGGCTCATGTGTCTCTCCAAGAAAGGGATTCCAGAGCAGAGCCCCAGGTACGGGCGGGGCGACTGGAAAACTCAAACACTGGTGAGGATTGGGTGCATAGGGGCTTGGCAAGCCCCATATGCGGGCTCTTGGCCCAGGCCCTGACAGGCCTTCCTTTGACATGGGGCTCATGCTGAGGGTCAGAGTGTGAATTTGTGCCCAAGCAGCACTCAAGTTTGGGCGTGGCATCAGGGACCAGGAAGGTTTCTCCCACCCTGAAGGTGTGACTCCATGCCAAGAGCAAGCTTTACAGCCACGGGGAAGGAGGAGTTCTGTGTTGTGCTTGCGATACCCAGCTGTGTGGAGAATTGATATAATGTCTAGGTTCAGATATCTGAAAACCAAGGTTAGGAAGAGGTGACGGCATAAGACCATGGCGTGTCCGAAGTGCTGGGTGTGTGGCCAGCTGTCTCCTTGTCTGTCTGGACGTCTGGCTTCAGGCTGTGTCAGACAGAGCATGAGTGCCCAGAGCAGCATATCCAGTTCGGGTACCGTCGAGGCCCGAGCAGGTTGATCCTCATCTGGGTTTTCTGGAGAGAGCCCCACAGGGAAACGTTTTTCTTCCCTTGGGCAGACCCTGGGCTGGGTTGTGGTTCTGGAGTTCCTAGTCCGGAGGGCTTGTTTGCCAGGAGTGTGAGGAAGGAATTCTGAAAACACAAGCTAGCGTGAGGTTTGCGACCGATGGCACGGCAGGCCCACTCTGAGAGGCTGAATCGAGATCTCCTGCACTGAGGTCATTTCAACTCTGAGACGTGCCTCAGGCTAGAGTTTTTGTCCAGCATGGCCTCTTCCTGAATGGTGTGGGGGCCTCATGAGGCCAGGAAGGTTTGCCTACGATGGGATTTGTGAACTACTCCAAACCTCAAGGTTTCCTTCTGCACGAAAGTCGAGCGCTATTGGATGGTTCCAGGAGGCCCCATACGGAAAGACTCGAGAGCAGGTGTCTAAGCGTGGATGCCTGGGAACGCCACCTCATATTCCCACTCTTTAGTCAGGACAAGGCAGGCTCAATCTGCGGGCTCCTGGGTGAGCTACCCAGAGGGGAGAGTTGAAATGGACTCTCCTGAAGATGAGTCCTACTGTGGCTTGGTGGCCTGGGAGACCTTGGAATGTGGAGGTGGCTCAGGGACTCTGCAGGATTCTCCAACCTGAGGTGTTTGACACGGCTCCAACAAGGAAGCTTCCCATGTGGAGACGAGAGAAGTTCTGTTCAGTGCCTCAGGAAAGCCCCATATCCTGTTCTTCGAACCAAAGCCTCTGAGGAGTGACACCTGGAAAACAAAGCAAGAGTTGAGATTAGGGCCTGAGTGCCTGTCCGGCTCAACCTTCTATCTCTGTTGACATCTGTGTGCATGCCTTCATGTAGCTAGCAGCTCAGCTTGTGTCTGAAGGCCCCTGTGTGTGCAGGGAGGCTCCCGGTAATGGTATGTCCTCGGGGGCCTTGAGGTTTCTCATATTCTGGAGGTGTGTGGCCAATGGAATGGACAGAGTTTCCCAGGAGAGAGCAGGCATGGTCCTGTGGTATGGCTCCAGAGGACCCAGCCTAGAGGCTGTGTTTGCCAGGGCTGTGGGGACAGATGTCTGAAAAAGCAAACTTGGCTCAGGTAGGGGCCAAGGTAATGGCAGGCCTGATCTCCAGTCCGAGAGGGGAGATCCTCTGGATATCAAAGGAGGGCAAGTGGGAGGCAGTCGCTCAGGCTTTTGTCTCTGGGTGTTGCGTTCACAGTGGCCGTTCAGGGTAGGGGTTGCTTCAGGGGCCGAGGAAGAGCCTTCCTCTCGGGGGATTGTCCAAGCTCCCAAGTGTTTGGGTTCATTCTGTGGGAAGGGAAGAGTACTGTTTTCTGCCACAGGGGACGCCCCAGGTGAGGGACTCTAGAGCACAGCAGTGGGTTCCCTCAACTGGAATACACACCATCTAGTTAGTCCTGCGTGCCTATGGGCATGGCAAGCCACATATGCGGGCTCTTGGTCCAATCACTGAGAGGCGTTACTTGAATAAGGTACTCACGCTGAGGGTCACAATGTGTGTTTGTGCCCAAGGCGGCCCTCACACATGGGCGTGGCCTCATGGGCCATGCCGTTTTCTCCTACACTGAAGGTTTGACTCACTGCCAGCAGCAAGGTTTCTTGCCATGGGGAAGGAGGGGTTCTGACTTGTGCATCAGGTTCCCCCCTGTGCAGGGATTGGAGATAAGGTCTAGGTTCTGATGACTGAAAACCCAGTTGGGAATGGATGGTGGCCTAAGGCAGTGGCGGGTCCAATGTGCTGGGTGTGCAGCCAGCTGTGTCGGTGTCTGTTGGAAGGTCTGGGCTCAGGCTATTTGCGACAGAGCATCAGTGTTTAAGGTAGCCTATGCAATTGGGGTGTTGCCGAGGGCCAAGCAGTTTGATCCTCATTTGGGGTTTCTGGGCAGCACCATAGACAAAGTTTTTCTCCTGGGAGGCAGGCGGAGTGCTTCATTGTGGCCCCAGAATTCCCAGAAGGGAGGGTTTGTGGGCCAGGAGTGTGAGGACGGAAGTCTAGGAACACAAGCTAAAGTGAGGATTGGAGCCAAGGGCAGAGCAGGCCCACTAGGCAGAGGCTGAATCAAAATCTCCTGCATCTGAAGTCAGGCTGAGGATCAGACGTTGGCTGAGGCTGGAGTATGTGTCCATGATGGCACCTTCATGAAGCGGGGGCCTCATGAGGCCAAGGAAGTTTTCCCACGCTGAGTTTGGAGGTTGCCCCAAACCACCAGGTTTCCTTCTGTGGGACATTCGAGTCCTGTTGCATGGCTCCAGGACATACCATACGGAAGGACTGGAGAGCACGGTTCGAAGGATGGATCCCTGTACAGCATGCCTTGCATTCCCATTGGCCATTAGCCACAAGATATGTTTGATCTGCTGCTGCCTCTGGGGCACGCTAACCAGGGGGCTGAGTTGAAATGGCCTCTCCTGAGGATGCGTCATAATGTGCGTTTGGGTCCATGGAAACCTTGGAATGTGCTGGTTGTTCAGTGGCCCTGCGGAACTCTCCACCCTGAAGGGTTTGATACAACCCCAGTAAGTAAGCTCCCCATGTGGAGACGAGAGAGGTTTGGTTTGGTGCCTCAGAAAAGCCCCGTGTGCTGGTCTACGAAAACAGACCTCTGAGGACGGACACATGGAAACCAAAGCTAAGGTTCAGATTAGGGCATGGGGGGCCTGTCCATTTCAACCTTCTGTCTCTGGGGACACTGTCTGAGAGTCTAAGTGGAGATAGTTGCTCCGCTGGTGTCAGAGAGCCCCTCTTAGTCCAGGGTGGCCTACACTATTGATGGCCTCAGGGGCCTTGGAGCTTTTCCCTAACCTGTAGGGTTGTGGTCAATGGATTGGGCAAAATTTCCTTGGAGAGGGCAGGCACAATCTTTCGCTGTGGCTCCAGAGGCCCTAGCCTGGCGGTTGTGTGGGTCCAGGCTGAGGGCACAGAAGTCTGAAAACACAAACTCAGCTTATGAGTGGCGCCTAGGGTATGGCAGGCCGGATGTACAGCCCGAGAGGGAGCTCCTGGGCCTCTGAAACAAGGGCGAGAGGGAGGCGTTCCTTCAGGCTTTTGTCTCTGGATGTTGTGTCCGAGATAGCCGTGGATTGGAGGGGTGGCCTCAGGGACTGTGGACGAGTATCCCTCTCTGGGGATTTGTCCCAGCTCCCAAGAGTTTGGGGTCATTTTGTGGGAAGGGTGGAAAAGTGTTGTCTGGCTCATGTGTCTCTCCAAGAAAGGGATTCCAGAGCAGAGCCCCAGGTACGGGCGGGGCGACTGGAAAACTCAAACACTGGTGAGGATTGGGTGCATAGGGGCTTGGCAAGCCCCATATGCGGGCTCTTGGCCCAGGCCCTGACAGGCCTTCCTTTGACATGGGGCTCATGCTGAGGGTCAGAGTGTGAATTTGTGCCCAAGCAGCACTCAAGTTTGGGCGTGGCATCAGGGACCAGGAAGGTTTCTCCCACCCTGAAGGTGTGACTCCATGCCAAGAGCAAGCTTTACAGCCACGGGGAAGGAGGAGTTCTGTGTTGTGCTTGCGATACCCAGCTGTGTGGAGAATTGATATAATGTCTAGGTTCAGATATCTGAAAACCAAGGTTAGGAAGAGGTGACGGCATAAGACCATGGCGTGTCCGAAGTGCTGGGTGTGTGGCCAGCTGTCTCCTTGTCTGTCTGGACGTCTGGCTTCAGGCTGTGTCAGACAGAGCATGAGTGCCCAGAGCAGCATATCCAGTTCGGGTACCGTCGAGGCCCGAGCAGGTTGATCCTCATCTGGGTTTTCTGGAGAGAGCCCCACAGGGAAACGTTTTTCTTCCCTTGGGCAGACCCTGGGCTGGGTTGTGGTTCTGGAGTTCCTAGTCCGGAGGGCTTGTTTGCCAGGAGTGTGAGGAAGGAATTCTGAAAACACAAGCTAGCGTGAGGTTTGCGACCGATGGCACGGCAGGCCCACTCTGAGAGGCTGAATCGAGATCTCCTGCACTGAGGTCATTTCAACTCTGAGACGTGCCTCAGGCTAGAGTTTTTGTCCAGCATGGCCTCTTCCTGAATGGTGTGGGGGCCTCATGAGGCCAGGAAGGTTTGCCTACGATGGGATTTGTGAACTACTCCAAACCTCAAGGTTTCCTTCTGCACGAAAGTCGAGCGCTATTGGATGGTTCCAGGAGGCCCCATACGGAAAGACTCGAGAGCAGGTGTCTAAGCGTGGATGCCTGGGAACGCCACCTCATATTCCCACTCTTTAGTCAGGACAAGGCAGGCTCAATCTGCGGGCTCCTGGGTGAGCTACCCAGAGGGGAGAGTTGAAATGGACTCTCCTGAAGATGAGTCCTACTGTGGCTTGGTGGCCTGGGAGACCTTGGAATGTGGAGGTGGCTCAGGGACTCTGCAGGATTCTCCAACCTGAGGTGTTTGACACGGCTCCAACAAGGAAGCTTCCCATGTGGAGACGAGAGAAGTTCTGTTCAGTGCCTCAGGAAAGCCCCATATCCTGTTCTTCGAACCAAAGCCTCTGAGGAGTGACACCTGGAAAACAAAGCAAGAGTTGAGATTAGGGCCTGAGTGCCTGTCCGGCTCAACCTTCTATCTCTGTTGACATCTGTGTGCATGCCTTCATGTAGCTAGCAGCTCAGCTTGTGTCTGAAGGCCCCTGTGTGTGCAGGGAGGCTCCCGGTAATGGTATGTCCTCGGGGGCCTTGAGGTTTCTCATATTCTGGAGGTGTGTGGCCAATGGAATGGACAGAGTTTCCCAGGAGAGAGCAGGCATGGTCCTGTGGTATGGCTCCAGAGGACCCAGCCTAGAGGCTGTGTTTGCCAGGGCTGTGGGGACAGATGTCTGAAAAAGCAAACTTGGCTCAGGTAGGGGCCAAGGTAATGGCAGGCCTGATCTCCAGTCCGAGAGGGGAGATCCTCTGGATATCAAAGGAGGGCAAGTGGGAGGCAGTCGCTCAGGCTTTTGTCTCTGGGTGTTGCGTTCACAGTGGCCGTTCAGGGTAGGGGTTGCTTCAGGGGCCGAGGAAGAGCCTTCCTCTCGGGGGATTGTCCAAGCTCCCAAGTGTTTGGGTTCATTCTGTGGGAAGGGAAGAGTACTGTTTTCTGCCACAGGGGACGCCCCAGGTGAGGGACTCTAGAGCACAGCAGTGGGTTCCCTCAACTGGAATACACACCATCTAGTTAGTCCTGCGTGCCTATGGGCATGGCAAGCCACATATGCGGGCTCTTGGTCCAATCACTGAGAGGCGTTACTTGAATAAGGTACTCACGCTGAGGGTCACAATGTGTGTTTGTGCCCAAGGCGGCCCTCACACATGGGCGTGGCCTCATGGGCCATGCCGTTTTCTCCTACACTGAAGGTTTGACTCACTGCCAGCAGCAAGGTTTCTTGCCATGGGGAAGGAGGGGTTCTGACTTGTGCATCAGGTTCCCCCCTGTGCAGGGATTGGAGATAAGGTCTAGGTTCTGATGACTGAAAACCCAGTTGGGAATGGATGGTGGCCTAAGGCAGTGGCGGGTCCAATGTGCTGGGTGTGCAGCCAGCTGTGTCGGTGTCTGTTGGAAGGTCTGGGCTCAGGCTATTTGCGACAGAGCATCAGTGTTTAAGGTAGCCTATGCAATTGGGGTGTTGCCGAGGGCCAAGCAGTTTGATCCTCATTTGGGGTTTCTGGGCAGCACCATAGACAAAGTTTTTCTCCTGGGAGGCAGGCGGAGTGCTTCATTGTGGCCCCAGAATTCCCAGAAGGGAGGGTTTGTGGGCCAGGAGTGTGAGGACGGAAGTCTAGGAACACAAGCTAAAGTGAGGATTGGAGCCAAGGGCAGAGCAGGCCCACTAGGCAGAGGCTGAATCAAAATCTCCTGCATCTGAAGTCAGGCTGAGGATCAGACGTTGGCTGAGGCTGGAGTATGTGTCCATGATGGCACCTTCATGAAGCGGGGGCCTCATGAGGCCAAGGAAGTTTTCCCACGCTGAGTTTGGAGGTTGCCCCAAACCACCAGGTTTCCTTCTGTGGGACATTCGAGTCCTGTTGCATGGCTCCAGGACATACCATACGGAAGGACTGGAGAGCACGGTTCGAAGGATGGATCCCTGTACAGCATGCCTTGCATTCCCATTGGCCATTAGCCACAAGATATGTTTGATCTGCTGCTGCCTCTGGGGCACGCTAACCAGGGGGCTGAGTTGAAATGGCCTCTCCTGAGGATGCGTCATAATGTGCGTTTGGGTCCATGGAAACCTTGGAATGTGCTGGTTGTTCAGTGGCCCTGCGGAACTCTCCACCCTGAAGGGTTTGATACAACCCCAGTAAGTAAGCTCCCCATGTGGAGACGAGAGAGGTTTGGTTTGGTGCCTCAGAAAAGCCCCGTGTGCTGGTCTACGAAAACAGACCTCTGAGGACGGACACATGGAAACCAAAGCTAAGGTTCAGATTAGGGCATGGGGGGCTGGTCCATTTCAACTTCTGTCTCTGGGGACACTGTCTGAGAGTCTAAGTGGAGATAGTTGCTCCGCTGGTGTCAGAGAGCCCCTCTTAGTCCAGGGTGGCCTACACTATTGATGGCCTCAGGGGCCTTGGAGCTTTTCCCTAACCTGTAGGGTTGTGGTCAATGGATTGGGCAAAATTTCCTTGGAGAGGGCAGGCACAATCTTTCGCTGTGGCTCCAGAGGCCCTAGCCTGGCGGTTGTGTGGGTCCAGGCTGAGGGCACAGAAGTCTGAAAACACAAACTCAGCTTATGAGTGGCGCCTAGGGTATGGCAGGCCGGATGTACAGCCCGAGAGGGAGCTCCTGGGCCTCTGAAACAAGGGCGAGAGGGAGGCGTTCCTTCAGGCTTTTGTCTCTGGATGTTGTGTCCGAGATAGCCGTGGATTGGAGGGGTGGCCTCAGGGACTGTGGACGAGTATCCCTCTCTGGGGATTTGTCCCAGCTCCCAAGAGTTTGGGGTCATTTTGTGGGAAGGGTGGAAAAGTGTTGTCTGGCTCATGTGTCTCTCCAAGAAAGGGATTCCAGAGCAGAGCCCCAGGTACGGGCGGGGCGACTGGAAAACTCAAACACTGGTGAGGATTGGGTGCATAGGGGCTTGGCAAGCCCCATATGCGGGCTCTTGGCCCAGGCCCTGACAGGCCTTCCTTTGACATGGGGCTCATGCTGAGGGTCAGAGTGTGAATTTGTGCCCAAGCAGCACTCAAGTTTGGGCGTGGCATCAGGGACCAGGAAGGTTTCTCCCACCCTGAAGGTGTGACTCCATGCCAAGAGCAAGCTTTACAGCCACGGGGAAGGAGGAGTTCTGTGTTGTGCTTGCGATACCCAGCTGTGTGGAGAATTGATATAATGTCTAGGTTCAGATATCTGAAAACCAAGGTTAGGAAGAGGTGACGGCATAAGACCATGGCGTGTCCGAAGTGCTGGGTGTGTGGCCAGCTGTCTCCTTGTCTGTCTGGACGTCTGGCTTCAGGCTGTGTCAGACAGAGCATGAGTGCCCAGAGCAGCATATCCAGTTCGGGTACCGTCGAGGCCCGAGCAGGTTGATCCTCATCTGGGTTTTCTGGAGAGAGCCCCACAGGGAAACGTTTTTCTTCCCTTGGGCAGACCCTGGGCTGGGTTGTGGTTCTGGAGTTCCTAGTCCGGAGGGCTTGTTTGCCAGGAGTGTGAGGAAGGAATTCTGAAAACACAAGCTAGCGTGAGGTTTGCGACCGATGGCACGGCAGGCCCACTCTGAGAGGCTGAATCGAGATCTCCTGCACTGAGGTCATTTCAACTCTGAGACGTGCCTCAGGCTAGAGTTTTTGTCCAGCATGGCCTCTTCCTGAATGGTGTGGGGGCCTCATGAGGCCAGGAAGGTTTGCCTACGATGGGATTTGTGAACTACTCCAAACCTCAAGGTTTCCTTCTGCACGAAAGTCGAGCGCTATTGGATGGTTCCAGGAGGCCCCATACGGAAAGACTCGAGAGCAGGTGTCTAAGCGTGGATGCCTGGGAACGCCACCTCATATTCCCACTCTTTAGTCAGGACAAGGCAGGCTCAATCTGCGGGCTCCTGGGTGAGCTACCCAGAGGGGAGAGTTGAAATGGACTCTCCTGAAGATGAGTCCTACTGTGGCTTGGTGGCCTGGGAGACCTTGGAATGTGGAGGTGGCTCAGGGACTCTGCAGGATTCTCCAACCTGAGGTGTTTGACACGGCTCCAACAAGGAAGCTTCCCATGTGGAGACGAGAGAAGTTCTGTTCAGTGCCTCAGGAAAGCCCCATATCCTGTTCTTCGAACCAAAGCCTCTGAGGAGTGACACCTGGAAAACAAAGCAAGAGTTGAGATTAGGGCCTGAGTGCCTGTCCGGCTCAACCTTCTATCTCTGTTGACATCTGTGTGCATGCCTTCATGTAGCTAGCAGCTCAGCTTGTGTCTGAAGGCCCCTGTGTGTGCAGGGAGGCTCCCGGTAATGGTATGTCCTCGGGGGCCTTGAGGTTTCTCATATTCTGGAGGTGTGTGGCCAATGGAATGGACAGAGTTTCCCAGGAGAGAGCAGGCATGGTCCTGTGGTATGGCTCCAGAGGACCCAGCCTAGAGGCTGTGTTTGCCAGGGCTGTGGGGACAGATGTCTGAAAAAGCAAACTTGGCTCAGGTAGGGGCCAAGGTAATGGCAGGCCTGATCTCCAGTCCGAGAGGGGAGATCCTCTGGATATCAAAGGAGGGCAAGTGGGAGGCAGTCGCTCAGGCTTTTGTCTCTGGGTGTTGCGTTCACAGTGGCCGTTCAGGGTAGGGGTTGCTTCAGGGGCCGAGGAAGAGCCTTCCTCTCGGGGGATTGTCCAAGCTCCCAAGTGTTTGGGTTCATTCTGTGGGAAGGGAAGAGTACTGTTTTCTGCCACAGGGGACGCCCCAGGTGAGGGACTCTAGAGCACAGCAGTGGGTTCCCTCAACTGGAATACACACCATCTAGTTAGTCCTGCGTGCCTATGGGCATGGCAAGCCACATATGCGGGCTCTTGGTCCAATCACTGAGAGGCGTTACTTGAATAAGGTACTCACGCTGAGGGTCACAATGTGTGTTTGTGCCCAAGGCGGCCCTCACACATGGGCGTGGCCTCATGGGCCATGCCGTTTTCTCCTACACTGAAGGTTTGACTCACTGCCAGCAGCAAGGTTTCTTGCCATGGGGAAGGAGGGGTTCTGACTTGTGCATCAGGTTCCCCCCTGTGCAGGGATTGGAGATAAGGTCTAGGTTCTGATGACTGAAAACCCAGTTGGGAATGGATGGTGGCCTAAGGCAGTGGCGGGTCCAATGTGCTGGGTGTGCAGCCAGCTGTGTCGGTGTCTGTTGGAAGGTCTGGGCTCAGGCTATTTGCGACAGAGCATCAGTGTTTAAGGTAGCCTATGCAATTGGGGTGTTGCCGAGGGCCAAGCAGTTTGATCCTCATTTGGGGTTTCTGGGCAGCACCATAGACAAAGTTTTTCTCCTGGGAGGCAGGCGGAGTGCTTCATTGTGGCCCCAGAATTCCCAGAAGGGAGGGTTTGTGGGCCAGGAGTGTGAGGACGGAAGTCTAGGAACACAAGCTAAAGTGAGGATTGGAGCCAAGGGCAGAGCAGGCCCACTAGGCAGAGGCTGAATCAAAATCTCCTGCATCTGAAGTCAGGCTGAGGATCAGACGTTGGCTGAGGCTGGAGTATGTGTCCATGATGGCACCTTCATGAAGCGGGGGCCTCATGAGGCCAAGGAAGTTTTCCCACGCTGAGTTTGGAGGTTGCCCCAAACCACCAGGTTTCCTTCTGTGGGACATTCGAGTCCTGTTGCATGGCTCCAGGACATACCATACGGAAGGACTGGAGAGCACGGTTCGAAGGATGGATCCCTGTACAGCATGCCTTGCATTCCCATTGGCCATTAGCCACAAGATATGTTTGATCTGCTGCTGCCTCTGGGGCACGCTAACCAGGGGGCTGAGTTGAAATGGCCTCTCCTGAGGATGCGTCATAATGTGCGTTTGGGTCCATGGAAACCTTGGAATGTGCTGGTTGTTCAGTGGCCCTGCGGAACTCTCCTACCTGAAGGGTTTGATACAACCCCAGTAAGTAAGTTCCCCATGTGGAGACGAGAGAGGTTTGGTTTGGTGCCTCAGAAAAGCCCCGTGTGCTGGTCTACGAAAACAGACCTCTGAGGACGGACACATGGAAACCAAAGCTAAGGTTCAGATTAGGGCCTGGGGGGCCTGTCCATTTCAACCTTCTGTCTCTGGGGACACTGTCTGAGAGTCTAAGTGGAGATAGTTGCTCCGCTGGTGTCAGAGAGCCCCTCTTAGTCCAGGGTGGCCTACACTATTGATGGCCTCAGGGGCCTTGGAGCTTTTCCCTAACCTGTAGGGTTGTGGTCAATGGATTGGGCACAATTTCCTTGGAGAGGGCAGGCACAATCTTTCGCTGTGGCTCCAGAGGCCCTAGCCTGGCGGTTGTGTGGGTCCAGGCTGAGGGCACAGAAGTCTGAAAACACAAACTCAGCTTATGAGTGGCGCCTAGGGTATGGCAGGCCGGATGTACAGCCCGAGAGGGAGCTCCTGGGCCTCTGAAACAAGGGCGAGAGGGAGGCGTTCCTTCAGGCTTTTGTCTCTGGATGTTGTGTCCGAGATAGCCGTGGATTGGAGGGGTGGCCTCAGGGACTGTGGACGAGTATCCCTCTCTGGGGATTTGTCCCAGCTCCCAAGAGTTTGGGGTCATTTTGTGGGAAGGGTGGAGTCGTGTTGTCTGGCTCATGTGTCTCTCCAAGAAAGGGATTCCAGAGCAGAGCCCCAGGTACGGGCGGGGAGACTGGAAAACTCAAACACTGGTGAGGATTGGGTGCATAGGGGCTTGGCAAGCCCCATATGCGGGCTCTTGGCCCAGGCCCTGACAGGCCTTCCTTTGACATGGGGCTCATGCTGAGGGTCAGAGTGTGAATTTGTGCCCAAGCAGCACTCAAGTTTGGGCGTGGCATCAGGGACCAGGAAGGTTTCTCCCACCCTGAAGGTGTGACTCCATGCCAAGAGCAAGCTTTACAGCCACGGGGAAGGAGGAGTTCTGTGTTGTGCTTGCGATACCCAGCTGTGTGGAGAATTGATATAATGTCTAGGTTCAGATATCTGAAAACCAAGGTTAGGAAGAGGTGACGGCATAAGACCATGGCGTGTCCGAAGTGCTGGGTGTGCGGCCAGCTGTCTCCTTGTCTGTCTGGACGTCTGGCTTCAGGCTGTGTCAGACAGAGCATGAGTGCCCAGAGCAGCCTATCCAGTTCGGGTACCGGTCGAGGCCCGAGCAGGTTGATCCTCATCTGGGTTTTCTGGAGAGAGCCCCACAGGGAAACGTTTTTCTTCCCTTGGGCAGACCCTGGGCTGGGTTGTGGTTCTGGAGTTCCTAGTCCGGAGGGCTTATTTGCTAGGAGTGTGAGGATGGACGTCTGAAAACACAAGCTAGCGTGAGGTTTGGGACCGATGGCACGGCAGGCCCACTCTGAGAGGCTGAATCGAGATCTCCTGCACTGAGGTCATTTCAACTATGAGACGTGCCTCAGGCTAGAGTTTTTGTCCAGCATGGCCTCTTCCTGAATGGTGTGGGGGCCTCATGAGGCCAGGAAGGTTTGCCTACGATGGGATTTGTGAACTACTCCAAACCTCAAGGTTTCCTTCTGCACGAAAGTCGAGCGCTATTGGATGGTTCCAGGAGGCCCCATACGGAAAGACTCGAGAGCAGGTGTCTAAGCATGGATGCCTGGGAACGCCACCTCATATTCCCAATCTTTAGTCAGGACAAGGCAGGCTCAATCTGTGGGCTCCTGGGTGAGCTACCCAGAGGGGAGAGTTGAAATGGACTCTCCTGAAGATGAGTCCTACTGTGGCTTGGTGGCCTGGGAGACCTTGGAATGTGGAGGTAGCTCAGGGACTCTGCAGGATTCTCCAACCTGAGGTGTTTGACACGGCTCCAACAAGGAAGCTTCCCATGTGGAGACGAGAGAAGTTCTGTTCAGTGCCTCAGGAAAGCCCCATATCCTGTTCTTCGAACCAAAGCCTCTGAGGAGTGACACCTGGAAAACAAAGCAAGAGTTGAGATTAGGGCCTGAGTGCCTGTCCGGCTCAACCTTCTATCTCTGTTGACATCTGTGTGCATGCCTTCATGTAGCTAGCAGCTCAGCTTGTGTCTGAAGGCCCCTGTGTGTGCAGGGAGGCTCCCGGTAATGGTATGTCCTCGGGGGCCTTGAGGTTTCTCATATTCTGGAGGTGTGTGGCCAAAGGAATGGACAGAGTTTCCCAGGAGAGAGCAGGCATGGTCCTGTGGTATGGCTCCAGAGGACCCAGCCTAGAGGCTGTGTTTGCCAGGGCTGTGGGGACAGATGTCTGAAAAAGCAAACTTGGCTCAGGTAGGGGCCAAGGTAATGGCAGGCCTGATCTCCAGTCCGAGAGGGGAGATCCTCTGGATATCAAAGGAGGGCAAGTGGGAGGCAGTCGCTCAGGCTTTTGTCTCTGGGTGTTGCGTTCACAGTGGCCGTTCAGGGTAGGGGTTGCTTCAGGGGCCGAGGAAGAGCCTTCCTCTCGGGGGATTGTCCAAGCTCCCAAGTGTTTGGGTTCATTCTGTGGGAAGGGAAGAGTACTGTTTTCTGCCACAGGGGACGCCCCAGGTGAGGGACTCTAGAGCACAGCAGTGGGTTCCCTCAACTGGAATACACACCATCTAGTTAGTCCTGCGTGCCTATGGGCATGGCAAGCCACATATGCGGGCTCTTGGTCCAATCACTGAGAGGCGTTACTTGAATAAGGTACTCACGCTGAGGGTCACAATGTGTGTTTGTGCCCAAGCGGCCCTCACACATGGGCGTGGCCTCATGGGCCATGCCGTTTTCTCCTACACTGAAGGTTTGACTCACTGCCAGCAGCAAGGTTTCTTGCCATGGGGAAGGAGGGGTTCTGACTTGTGCATCAGGTTCCCCCCTGTGCAGGGATTGGAGATAAGGTCTAGGTTCTGATGACTGAAAACCCAGTTGGGAATGGATGGTGGCCTAAGGCAGTGGCGGGTCCAATGTGCTGGGTGTGCAGCCAGCTGTGTCGGTGTCTGTTGGAAGGTCTGGGCTCAGGCTATTTGCGACAGAGCATCAGTGTTTAAGGTAGCCTATGCAATTGGGGTGTTGCCGAGGGCCAAGCAGTTTGATCCTCATTTGGGGTTTCTGGGCAGCACCATAGACAAAGTTTTTCTCCTGGGAGGCAGGCGGAGTGCTTCATTGTGGCCCCAGAATTCCCAGAAGGGAGGGTTTGTGGGCCAGGAGTGTGAGGACGGAAGTCTAGGAACACAAGCTAAAGTGAGGATTGGAGCCAAGGGCAGAGCAGGCCCACTAGGCAGAGGCTGAATCAAAATCTCCTGCATCTGAAGTCAGGCTGAGGATCAGACGTTGGCTGAGGCTGGAGTATGTGTCCATGATGGCACCTTCATGAAGCGGGGGCCTCATGAGGCCAAGGAAGTTTTCCCACGCTGAGTTTGGAGGTTGCCCCAAACCACCAGGTTTCCTTCTGTGGGACATTCGAGTCCTGTTGCATGGCTCCAGGACATACCATACGGAAGGACTGGAGAGCACGGTTCGAAGGATGGATCCCTGTACAGCATGCCTTGCATTCCCATTGGCCATTAGCCACAAGATATGTTTGATCTGCTGCTGCCTCTGGGGCACGCTAACCAGGGGGCTGAGTTGAAATGGCCTCTCCTGAGGATGCGTCATAATGTGCGTTTGGGTCCATGGAAACCTTGGAATGTGCTGGTTGTTCAGTGGCCCTGCGGAACTCTCCTACCTGAAGGGTTTGATACAACCCCAGTAAGTAAGCTCCCCATGTGGAGACGAGAGAGGTTTGGTTTGGTGCCTCAGAAAAGCCCCGTGTGCTGGTCTACGAAAACAGACCTCTGAGGACGGACACATGGAAACCAAAGCTAAGGTTCAGATTAGGGCCTGGGGGGCCTGTCCATTTCAACCTTCTGTCTCTGGGGACACTGTCTGAGAGTCTAAGTGGAGATAGTTGCTCCGCTGGTGTCAGAGAGCCCCTCTTAGTCCAGGGTGGCCTACACTATTGATGGCCTCAGGGGCCTTGGAGCTTTTCCCTAACCTGTCGGGTTGTGGTCAATGGATTGGGCAAAATTTCCTTGGAGAGGGCAGGCACAATCTTTCGCTGTGGCTCCAGAGGCCCTAGCCTGGCGGTTGTGTGGGTCCAGGCTGAGGGCACAGAAGTCTGAAAACACAAACTCAGCTTATGAGTGGCGCCTAGGGTATGGCAGGCCGGATGTACAGCCCGAGAGGGAGCTCCTGGGCCTCTGAAACAAGGGCGAGAGGGAGGCGTTCCTTCAGGCTTTTGTCTCTGGATGTTGTGTCCGAGATAGCCGTGGATTGGAGGGGTGGCCTCAGGGACTGTGGACGAGTATCCCTCTCTGGGGATTTGTCCCAGCTCCCAAGAGTTTGGGGTCATTTTGTGGGAAGGGTGGAAAAGTGTTGTCTGGCTCACGTGTCTCTCCAAGAAAGGGATTCCAGAGCAGAGCCCCAGGTACGGGCGGGGCGACTGGAAAACTCAAACACTGGTGAGGATTGGGTGCATAGGGGCTTGGCAAGCCCCATATGCGGGCTCTTGGCCCAGGCCCTGACAGGCCTTCCTTTGACATGGGGCTCATGCTGAGGGTCAGAGTGTGAATTTGTGCCCAAGCAGCACTCAAGTTTGGGCGTGGCATCAGGGACCAGGAAGGTTTCTCCCACCCTGAAGGTGTGACTCCATGCCAAGAGCAAGCTTTACAGCCACGGGGAAGGAGGAGTTCTGTGTTGTGCTTGCAATACCCAGCTGTGTGGAGAATTGATATAATGTCTAGGTTCAGATATCTGAAAACCAAGGTTAGGAAGAGGTGACGGCATAAGACCATGGCGTGTCCGAAGTGCTGGGTGTGCGGCCAGCTGTCTCCATGTCTGTCTGGACGTCTGGCTTCAGGCTGTGTCAGACAGAGCATGAGTGCCCAGAGCAGCCTATCCAGTTCGGGTACAGGTCGAGGCCCGAGCAGGTTGATCCTCATCTGGGTTTTCTGGAGAGAGCCCCACAGGGAAACGTTCTTCTTCCCTTGGGCAGACCCTGGGCTGGGTTGTGGTTCTGGAGTTCCTAGTCCGGAGGGCTTGTTTGCCAGGAGTGTGAGGATGGAAGTCTGAAAACACAAGCTAGCGTGAGGTTTGGGACCGATGGCACGGCAGGCCCACTCTGAGAGGCTGAATAGAGATCTCCTGCACTGAGGTCATTTCAACTCTGAGACGTGCCTCAGGCTAGAGTTTTTGTCCAGCATGGCCTCTTCCTGAATGGTGTGGGGGCCTCATGAGGCCAGGAAGGTTTGCCTACGATGGGATTTGTGAACTACTCCAAACCTCAAGGTTTCCTTCTGCACGAAAGTCGAGTGCTATTGGATGTTTCCAGGAGGCCCCATACGGAAAGACTCGAGAGCAGGTGTCTAAGCATGGATGCCTGGGAACGCCACCTCATATTCCCAATCTTTAGTCAGGACAAGGCAGGCTCAATCTGTGGGCTCCTGGGTGAGCTACCCAGAGGGGAGAGTTGAAATGGACTCTCCTGAAGATGAGTCCTACTGTGGCTTGGTGGCCTGGGAGACCTTGGAATGTGGAGGTGGCTCAGGGACTCTGCAGGATTCTCCAACCTGAGGTGTTTGACACGGCTCCAACAAGGAAGCTTCCCATGTGGAGACGAGAGAAGTTCTGTTCAGTGCCTCAGGAAAGCCCCATATCCTGTTCTTCGAACCAAAGCCTCTGAGGAGTGACACCTGGAAAACAAAGCAAGAGTTGAGATTAGGGCCTAAGGGCCTGTCGGGCTCAACCTTCTATCTCTGTTGACATCTGTGTGCATGCCTTCATGGAGGTAGCAGCTCCGCTTGTGTCCGAAGGACCCTGTGTGTGCAGGGAGGCTCCCGGTAATGGTATGTCCTCGGGGGCCTTGAGGTTTCTCATATTCTGGAGGTGTGTGGCCAAAGGAATGGACAGAGTTTCCCAGGAGAGAGCAGGCATGGTCCTGTGGTATGTCTCCAGAGGACCCAGCCTAGAGGCTGTGTTTGCCAGGGCTGTGGGGACAGATGTCTGAAAAAGCAAACTTGGCTCAGGTAGGGGCCAAGGTAATGGCAGGCCTGATCTCCAGTCCGAGAGGGGAGATCCTCTGGATATCAAAGGAGGGCATGTGGGAGGCAGTCGCTCAGGCTTTTGTCTCTGGGTGTTGCGTTCACAGTGGCCGTTCAGGGTAGGGGTTGCTTCAGGGGCCGAGGAAGAGCCTTCCTCTCGGGGGATTGTCCAAGCTCCCAAGTGTTTGGGTTCATTCTGTGGGAAGGGAAGAGTACTGTTTTCTGCCACAGGGGACCCCCCAGGAGAGGGACTCTAGAGCACAGCAGTGGGTTCCCTCAACTGGAATACACACCATCTAGTTAGTCCTGCGTGCCTATGGGCATGGCAAGCCACATATGCGGGCTCTTGGTCCAATCACTGAGAGGCGTTACTTGAATAAGGTACTCACGCTGAGGGTCACAATGTGTGTTTGTGCCCAAGGCGGCCCTCACACATGGGCGTGGCCTCATGGGCCATGCCGTTTTCTCCTAAACTGAAGGTTTGACTCACTGCCAGCAGCAAGGTTTCTTGCCATGGGGAAGGAGGGGTTCTGACTTGTGCATCAGGTTCCCCCCTGTGCAGGGATTGGAGATAAGGTCTAGGTTCTGATGACTGAAAACCCAGGTTGGGAATGGATGGTGGCCTAAGGCAGTGGCGGGTCCAATGTGCTGGGTGTGCAGCCAGCTGTGTCGGTCTCTGTTGGAAGGTCTGGGCTCAGGCTATTTGCGACAGAGCATCAGTGTTTAAGGTAGCCTATGCAATTGGGGTGTTGCCGAGGGCCAAGCAGTTTGATCCTCATTTGGGTTTTCTGGGCAGCACCATAGACAAAGTTTTTCTCCTGGGAGGCAGGCGGAGTGCTTCATTGTGGCCCCAGAATTCCCAGTAGGGAGGGTTTGTGGGCCAGGAGTGTGAGGACGGAAGTCTAGGAACACAAGCTAAAGTGAGGATTGGAGCCAAGGGCAGAGCAGGCCCACTAGGCAGAGGCTGAATCAAAATCTCCTGCATCTGAAGTCAGGCTGAGGATCAGACGTTGGCTGAGGCTGGAGTATGTGTCCATGATGGCACCTTCATGAAGCGGGGGCCTCATGAGGCCAAGGAAGTTTTCCCACGCTGAGTTTGGAGGTTGCCCCAAACCACCAGGTTTCCTTCTGTGGGACATTCGAGTCCTGTTGCATGGCTCCAGGACATACCATACGGAAGGACTGGAGAGCACGGTTCGAAGGATGGATCCCTGTACAGCATGCCTCGCATTCCCATTGGCCATTAGCCACAAGATATGTTTGATCTGCTGCCTCTGGGGCACGCTAACCAGGGGGCTGAGTTGAAATGGCCTCTCCTGAGGATGCGTCATAATGTGCGTTTGGGTCCACGGAAACCTTGGAATGTGCTGGTTTTTCAGTGGCCCTGCGGAACTCTCCTACCTGAAGGGTTTGATACATCCGCAGTAAGGAAGCTCCCCATGGGGAGACGAGAGAGGTTTGGTTTGGAGCCTCAGAAAAGCCCCGTGTGCTGGTCTACGAAAACAGACCTCTGAGGACGGACACATGGAAACCAAAGCTAAGGTTCAGATTAGGGCCTGGGGGCCTGTCCATTTCAACCTTCTGTCTCTGGGGACACTGTCTGAGAGTCTAAGTGGAGATAGTTGCTCCGCTGGTGTCAGAGAGCCCCCCTTAGTCCAGGGTGGCCTACACTATTGATGGCCTCAGGGGCCTTGGAGCTTTTCCCTAACCTGTAGGGTTGTGGCCAATGGATTGGGCACAATTTCCTTGGAGAGGGCAGGCACAATCTTTCGCTGTGGCTCCAGAGACCCTAGCCTGGCGGTTGTGTGGGTCCAGGCTGAGGGCACAGAAGTCTGAAAACACAAACTCAGCTTATGAGTGGCGCCTAGAGTATGGCAGGCCGGATGTACAGCCCGAGAGGGAGCTCCTGGGCCTCTGAAACAAGGGCGAGTGGGAGGCGTTCCTTCAGGCTTTTTTCTCTGGATGTTGTGTCCGAGATAGCCGTGGATTGGAGGGGTGGCCTCAGGGACTGTGGACGAGTATCCCTCTTTGGGGATTTGTCCCAGCTCCCAAGAGTTTGGGGTCATTTTGTGGGAAGGGTGGAAAAGTGTTGTCTGGCTCACGTGTCTCTCCAAGAAAGGGATTCCAGAGCAGAGCCCCAGGTACGGGCGGGGCGACTGGAAAACTCAAACACTGGTGAGGATTGGGTGCATAGGGGCTTGGCAAGCCCCATATGCGGGCTCTTGGCCCAGGCCCTGACAGGCCTTTCTTTGACATGGGGCTCATGCTGAGGGTCAGAGTGTGAATTTGTGCCCAAGCAGCACTCAAGTTTGGGCGTGGCATCAGGGACCAGGAAGGTTTCTCCCACCCTGAAGGTGTGACTCCATGCCAAGAGCAAGCTTTACAGCCACGGGGAAGGAGGAGTTCTGTGTTGTGCTTGCGATACCCAGCTGTGTGGAGAATTGATATAATGTCTAGGTTCAGATATCTGAAAACCAAGGTTAGGAAGAGGTGACGGCATAAGACCATGGCGTGTCCGAAGTGCTGGGTGTGCGGCCAGCTGTCTCCATGTCTGTCTGGACGTCTGGCTTCAGGCTGTGTCAGACAGAGCATGAGTGCCCAGAGCAGCCTATCCAGTTCGGGTACCGGTCGAGGCCCGAGCAGGTTGATCCTCATCTGGGTTTTCTGGAGAGAGCCCCACAGGGAAACGTTTTTCTTCCCTTGGGCAGACCCTGGGCTGGGTTGTGGTTCTGGAGTTCCTAGTCCGGAGGGCTTGTTTGCCAGGAGTGTGAGGATGGAAGTCTGAAAACACAAGCTAGCGTGAGGTTTGGGACCGATGGCACGGCAGGCCCACTCTGAGAGGCTGAATCGAGATCTCCTGCACTGAGGTCATTTCAACTCTGAGACGTGCCTCAGGCTAGAGTTTTTGTCCAGCATGGCCTCTTCCTGAATGGTGTGGGGGCCTCATGAGGCCAGGAAGGTTTGCCTACGATGGGATTTGTGAACTACTCCAAACCTCAAGGTTTCCTTCTGCACGAAAGTCGAGTGCTATTGGATGGTTCCAGGAGGCCCCATACGGAAAGACTCGAGAGCAGGTGTCTAAGCATGGATGCCTGGGAACGCCACCTCATATTCCCAATCTTTAGTCAGGACAAGGCAGGCTCAATCTGTGGGCTCCTGGGTGAGCTACCCAGAGGGGAGAGTTGAAATGGACTCTCCTGAAGATGAGTCCTACTGTGGCTTGGTGGCCTGGGAGACCTTGGAATGTGGAGGTGGCTCAGGGACTCTGCAGGATTCTCCAACCTGAGGTGTTTGACACGGCTCCAACAAGGAAGCTTCCTATGTGGAGACGAGAGAAGTTCTGTTCAGTGCCTCAGGAAAGCCCCTTATCCTGTTCTTCGAACCAAAGCCTCTGAGGAGTGACACCTGGAAAACAAAGCAAGAGTTGAGATTAGGGCCTAAGGGCCTGTCCGGCTCAACCTTCTATCTCTGTTGACATCTGTGTGCATGCCTTCATGGAGGTAGCAGCTCAGCTTGTGTCCGAAGGCCCCTGTGTGTGCAGGGAGGCTCCCGGTAATGGTATGTCCTCGGGGGCCTTGAGGTTTCTCATATTCTGGAGGTGTGTGGCCAAAGGAATGGACAGAGTTTCTCAGGAGAGAGCAGGCATGGTCCTGTGGTATGGCTCCAGAGGACCCAGCCTAGAGGCTGTGTTTGCCAGGGCTGTGGGGACAGATGTCTGAAAAAGCAAACTAGACTCAGGTAGGGGCCAAGGTAATGGCAGGCCTGATCTCCAGTCCGAGAGGGGAGATCCTCTGGATATCAAAGGAGGGCAAGTGGGAGGCAGTCGCTCAGTCTTTTGTCTCTGGGTGTTGCGTTCACAGTGGCCGTTCAGGGTAGGGGTTGCTTCAGGGGCCGAGAAAGAGCCTTCCTCTCGGGGGATTGTCCAAGCTCCCAAGTGTTTGGGTTCATTCTGTGGGAAGGGAAGAGTACTGTTTTCTGCCACAGGGGACCCCCCAGGAGAGGGACTCTAGAGCACAGCAGTGGGTTCCCTCAACTGGAATACACACCATCTAGTTAGTCCTGCGTGCCTATGGGCATGGCAAGCCACATATGCGGGCTCTTGGTCCAATCACTGAGAGGCGTTACTTGAATAAGGTACTCACGCTGAGGGTCACAATGTGTGTTTGTGCCCAATGCGGCCCTCACACATGGGCGTGGCCTCATGGGCCATGCCGTTTTCTCCTAAACTGAAGGTTTGACTCACTGCCAGCAGCAAGGTTTCTTGCCATGGGGAAGGAGGGGTTCTGACTTGTGCATCAGGTTCCCCCCTGTGCAGGGATTGGAGATAAGGTCTAGGTTCTGATGACTGAAAACCCAGGTTGGGAATGGATGGTGGCCTAAGGCAGTGGCGGGTCCAATGTGCTGGGTGTGCAGCCAGCTGTGTCGGTGTCTGTTGGAAGGTCTGGGCTCAGGCTATTTGCGACAGAGCATCAGTGTTTAAGGTAGCCTATGCAATTGGGGTGTTGCCGAGGGCCAAGCAGTTTGATCCTCATTTGGGGTTTCTGGGCAGCACCATAGACAAAGTTTTTCTCCTGGGAGGCAGGCGGAGTGCTTCATTGTGGCCCCAGAATTCCCAGTAGGGAGGGTTTGTGGGCCAGGAGTGTGAGGACGGAAGTCTAGGAACACAAGCTAAAGTGAGGATTGGAGCCAAGGGCAGAGCAGGCCCACTAGGCAGAGGCTGAATCAAAATCTCCTGCATCTGAAGTCAGGCTGAGGATCAGACGTTGGCTGAGGCTGGAGTATGTGTCCATGATGGCACCTTCATGAAGCGGGGGCCTCATGAGGCCAAGGAAGTTTTCCCACGCTGAGTTTGGAGGTTGCCCCAAATCACCAGGTTTACTTCTGTTAGATATTCGTGTACTGTTGCATGGCTCCAGGACATACCATACGGAAGGACTGGATAGCACGGTTCGAGGATGGATCCCTGTACAGCATGCCTCGCATTCCCATTGGCCATTAGCCACAATATATGTTTGATCTGCTGCCTCTGGGCCACGCTAACCAGGGGGCTGAGTTGAAATGGCCTCTCCTGAGGATGCGTCATAATGTGCGTTTTGGTCCACGGAAACCTTGGAATGTGCTGGTTGTTCAGTGGCCCTGCGGAACTCTCCTACCTGAAGGGTTTGATACATCCGCAGTAAGGAAGCTCCCCATGGGGAGACGAGAGAGGTTTGGTTTGGAGCCTCAGAAAAGCCCCGTGTGCTGGTCTACGAAAACAGACCTCTGAGGACGGACACATGGAAACCAAAGCTAAGGTTCAGATTAGGGCCTGGGGGCCTGTCCATTTCAACCTTCTGTCTCTGGGGACACTGTCTGAGAGTCTAAGTGGAGATAGTTGCTCCGCTGGTGTCAGAGAGCCCCCCTTAGTCCAGGGTGGCCTACACTATTGATGGCCTCAGGGGCCTTGGAGCTTTTCCCTAACCTGTAGGGTTGTGGCCAATGGATTGGGCACAATTTCCTTGGAGAGGGCAGGCACAATCTTTCGCTGTGGCTCCAGAGACCCTAGCCTGGCGGTTGTGTGGGTCCAGGCTGAGGGCACAGAAGTCTGAAAACACAAACTCAGCTTATGAGTGGCGCCTAGAGTATGGCAGGCCGGATGTACAGCCCGAGAGGGAGCTCCTGGGCCTCTGAAACAAGGGCGAGTGGGAGGCGTTCCTTCAGGCTTTTTTCTCTGGATGTTGTGTCCGAGATAGCCGTGGATTGGAGGGGTGGCCTCAGGGACTGTGGACGAGTATCCCTCTCTGGGGATTTGTCCCAGCTCCCAAGAGTTTGGGGTCATTTTGTGGGAAGGGTGGAAAAGTGTTGTCTGGCTCACGTGTCTCTCCAAGAAAGGGATTCCAGAGCAGAGCCCCAGGTACGGGCGGGGCGACTGGAAAACTCAAACACTGGTGAGGATTGGGTGCATAGGGGCTTGGCAAGCCCCATATGCGGGCTCTTGGCCCAGGCCCTGACAGGCCTTTCTTTGACATGGGGCTCATGCTGAGGGTCAGAGTGTGAATTTGTGCCCAAGCAGCACTCAAGTTTGGGCGTGGCATCAGGGACCAGGAAGGTTTCTCCCACCCTGAAGGTGTGACTCCATGCCAAGAGCAAGCTTTACAGCCACGGGGAAGGAGGAGTTCTGTGTTGTGCTTGCGATACCCAGCTGTGTGGAGAATTGATATAATGTCTAGGTTCAGATATCTGAAAACCAAGGTTAGGAAGAGGTGACGGCATAAGACCATGGCGTGTCCGAAGTGCTGGGTGTGCGGCCAGCTGTCTCCTTGTCTGTCTGGACGTCTGGCTTCAGGCTGTGTCAGACAGAGCATGAGTGCCCAGAGCAGCCTATCCAGTTCGGGTACCGTCGAGGCCCGAGCAGGTTGATCCTCATCTGGGTTTTCTGGAGAGAGCCCCACAGGGAAACGTTTTTCTTCCCTGGGCAGACCCTGGGATGGGTTGTGGTTCTGGAGTTCCTAGTCCGGAGGGCTTGTTTGCCAGGACTGTGAGGAAGGAAGTCTGAAAACACAAGCTAGCGTGAGGTTTGGGACCGATGGCACGGCAGGCCCACTCTGAGAGGCTGAATCGAGATCTCCTGCACTGAGGTCATTTCAACTCTGAGACGTGCCTCAGGGTAGAGTTTTTGTCCAGCATGGCCTCTTCCTGAATGGTATGGGGGCCTCATGAGGCCAGGAAGGTTTGCCTACGATGGGATTTGTGAACTCCTCCAAACCTCAAGGTTTCCTTCTGCACGAAAGTCGAGTGCTATTGGATGGTTCCAGGAGGCCCCATATGGAAAGACTCGAGAGCAGGTGTCTAAGCATGGATGCCTGGGAACGCCACCTCATATTCCCACTCTTTAGTCAGGACAAGGCAGGCTCAATCTGCGGGCTCCTGGGTGAGCTACCCAAAGGGGAGAGTTGAAATGGACTCTCCTGAAGATGAGTCCTACTGTGGCTTGGTGGCCTGGGAGACCTTGGAATGTGGAGGTGGCTCAGGGACTCTGCAGGATTCTCCAACCTGAGGTGTTTGACACGGCTCCAACAAGGAAGCTTCCCATGTGGAGACGAGAGAAGTTCTGTTCAGTGCCTCAGGAAAGCCCCAAATCCTGTTCTTCGAACCAAAGCCTCTGAGGAGTGACACCTGGAAAACAAAGCAAGAGTTGAGATTAGGGCCTAAGGGCCTGTCGGGCTCAACCTTCTATCTCTGTTGACATCTGTGTGCATGCCTTCATGGAGGTAGCAGCTCCGCTTGTGTCCGAAGGCCCCTGTGTGTGCAGGGAGGCTCCCGGTAATGGTATGTCCTCGGGGGCCTTGAGGTTTCTCATATTCTGGAGGTGTGTGGCCAAAGCAATGGACAGAGTTTCCCAGGAGAGAGCAGGCATGGTCCTGTGGTATGGCTCCAGAGGACCCAACCTAGAGGCTGTGTTTTCCAGGGCTGTGGGGACAGATGTCTGAAAAAGCAAACTTGGCTCAGGTAGGGGCCAAGGTAATGCAGGCTTGATCTCCAGTCCGAGAGGGGAGATCCTCTGGATATCAAAGGAGGGCAAGTGGGAGGCAGTCGCTCAGGCTTTTGTCTCTGGGTGTTGCGTTCACAGTGGCCGTTCAGGGTAGGGGTTGCTTCAGGGGCCGAGAAAGAGCCTTCCTCTCGGGGGATTGTCCAAGCTCCCAAGTGTTTGGGTTCATTCTGTGGGAAGGGAAGAGTACTGTTTTCTGCCACAGGGGACCCCCCAGGAGAGGGACTCTAGAGCACAGCAGTGGGTTCCCTCAACTGGAATACACACCATCTAGTTAGTCCTGCGTGCCTATGGGCATGGCAAGCCACATATGCGGGCTCTTGGTCCAATCACTGAGAGGCGTTACTTGAATAAGGTACTCACGCTGAGGGTCACAATGTGTGTTTGTGCCCAAGGCGGCCCTCACACATGGGCGTGGCCTCATGGGCCATGCCGTTTTCTCCTACACTGAAGGTTTGACTCACTGCCAGCAGCAAGGTTTCTTGCCATGGGGAAGGAGGGGTTCTGACTTGTGCATCAGGTTCCCCCCTGTGCAGGGATTGGAGATAAGGTCTAGGTTCTGATGACTGAAAACCCAGGTTGGGAATGGATGGTGGCCTAAGGCAGTGGCGGGTCCAATGTGCTGGGTGTGCAGCCAGCTGTGTCGGTGTCTGTTGGAAGGTCTGGGCTCAGGCTATTTGCGACAGAGCATCAATGTTTAAGGTAGCCTATGCAATTGGGGTGTTGCCGAGGGCCAAGCAGTTTGATCCTCATTTGGGGTTTCTGGGCAGCACCATAGACAAAGTATTTCTCCTGGGAGGCAGGCGGAGTGCTTCATTGTGGCCCCAGAATTCCCAGAAGGGAGGGTTTGTGGGCCAGGAGTGTGAGGACGGAAGTCTAGGAACACAAGCTAAAGTGAGGATTGGAGCCAAGGGCAGAGCAGGCCCACTAGGCAGAGGCTGAATCAAAATCTCCTGCATCTGAAGTCAGGCTGAGGATCAGACGTTGGCTGAGGCTGGAGTATGTGTCCATGATGGCACCTTCATGAAGCGGGGGCCTCATGAGGCCAAGGAAGTTTTCCCACGCTGAGTTTGGAGGTTGCCCCAAACCACCAGGTTTCCTTCTGTGGGACATTCGAGTCCTGTTGCATGGCTCCAGGACATACCATACGGAAGGACTGGAGAGCACGGTTCGAAGGATGGATCCCTGTACAGCATGCCTCGCATTCCCATTGGCCATTAGCCACAAGATATGTTTGATCTGCTGCCTCTGGGGCACGCTAACCAGGGGGCTGAGTTGAAATGGCCTCTCCTGAGGATGCGTCATAATGTGCTTTTGGGTCCATGGAAACCTTGGAATGTGCTGGTTGTTCAGTGGCCCTGCGGAACTCTCCTACCTGAAGGGTTTGATACATCCCCAGTAAGTAAGCTCCCCATGTGGAAACGAGAGAGGTTTGGTTTGGAGCCTCAGAAAAGCCCCGTGTGCTGGTCTACGAAAACAAACCTCTGAGGACGGACACATGGAAACCAAAGCTAAGGTTCAGATTAGGGCCTGGGGGCCTGTCCATTTCAACCTTCTGTCTCTGGGGACACTGTCTGAGAGTCTAAGTGGAGATAGTTGCTCCGCTGGTGTCAGAGAGCCCCTCTTAGTCCAGGGTGGCCTACACTATTGATGGCCTCAGGGGCCTTGGAGCTTTTCCCTAACCTGTAGGGTTGTGGTCAATGGATTGGGCAAAATTTCCTTGGAGAGGGCAGGCACAATCTTTCGCTGTGGCTCCAGAGGCCCTAGCCTGGCGGTTGTGTGGGTCCAGGCTGAGGGCACAGAGGTCTGAAAATACAAACTCCGCTTATGAGTGGCGCCTAGGGTATGGCAGGCCGGATGTACAGGCCGAGAGGGAGCTCCTCGGCCTCTGAAACAAGGGCGAGTGGGAGGCGTTCCTTCAGGCTTTTGTCTCTGGATGTTGTGTCCGAGATAGCCGTGGATTGGAGGGGTGGCCTCAGGGACTGTGGACGAGTATCGCTCTCTGGGGATTTGTCCCAGCTCCCAAGAGTTTGGGGTCATTTTGTGGGAAGGGTGGAAAAGTGTTGTCTGGCTCACGTGTCTCTCCAAGAAAGGGATTCCAGAGCAGAGCCCCAGGTACGGGCGGGGCGACTGGAAAACTCAAACACTGGTGAGGATTGGGTGCATAGGGGCTTGGCAAGCCCCATATGCGGGCTCTTGGCCCAGGCCCTGACAGGACTTTCTTTGACATGGGGCTCATGCTGAGGTTCAGAGTGTGAATTTGTGCCCAAGCAGCACTCAAGTTTGGGCGTGGCATCAGGGACCAGGAAGGTTTCTCCCACCCTGAAGGTGTGACTCCATGCCAAGAGCAAGCTTACAGCCACGGGGAAGGAGGAGTTCTGTGTTGTGCTTGCGATACCCAGCTGTGTGGAGAATTGATATAATGTCTAGGTTCAGATATCTGAAAACCAAGGTTAGGAAGAGGTGACGGCATAAGACCATGGCGTGTCCGAAGTGCTGGGTGTGCGGCCAGCTGTCTCCTTGTCTGTCTGGACGTCTGGCTTCAGGCTGTGTCAGACAGAGCATGAGTGCCCAGAGCAGCCTATCCAGTTCGGGTACCGGTCGAGGCCCGAGCAGGTTGATCCTCATCTGGGTTTTCTGGAGAGAGCCCCACAGGGAAACGTCTTTCTTCCCTTGGGCAGACCCTGGGCTGGGTTGTGGTTCTGGAGTTCCTAGTCCAGAGGGCTTGTTTGCCAGGAGTGTGAGGAAGGAAGTCTGAAAACACAAGCTAGCGTGAGGTATGGGACCGATGGCACGGCAGGCCCACTCTGAGAGGCTGAATCGAGATCTCCTGCACTGAGGTCATTTCAACTATGAGACGTGCCTCAGGCTAGAGTTTTTGTCCAGCATGGCCTCTTGCTGAATGGTGTGGGGGCCTCATGAGGCCAGGAAGGTTTGCCTACGATGGGATTTGTGAACTACTCCAAAACTCAAGGTTTCCTTCTGCACGAAAGTCGTGTGCTATTGGATGGTTCCAGGAGGCCCCATACGGAAAGACTCGAGAGCAGGTGTCTAAGCATGGATGCCTGGGAACGCCACCTCATATTCCCAATCTTTAGTCAGGACAAGGCAGGCTCAATCTGCGGGCTCCTGGGTGAGCTACCCAGAGGGGAGAGTTGAAATGGACTCTCCTGAAGATGAGTCCTACTGTGGCTTGGTGGCCTGGGAGACCTTGGAATGTGGAGGTGGCTCAGGGACTCTGCAGGATTCTCCAACCTGAGGTGTTTGACACGGCTCCAACAAGGAAGCTTCCCATGTGGAGACGAGAGAAGTTCTGTTCAGTGCCTCAGGAAAGCCCCATATCCTGTTCTTCGAACCAAAGCCTCTGAGGAGTGACACCTGGAAAACAAAGCAAGAGTTGAGATTAGGGCCTAAGGGCCTGTCGGGCTCAACCTTCTATCTCTGTTGACATCTGTGTGCATGCCTTCATGGAGGTAGCATCTCCGCTTGTGTCCGAAGGCCCCTGTGTGTGCAGGGAGGCTCCCGGTAATGGTATGTCCTCGGGGGCCTTGAGGTTTCTCATATTCTGGAGGTGTGTGGCCAAAGCAATGGACAGAGTTTCCCAGGAGAGAGCAGGCATGGTCCTGTGGTATGGCTCCAGAAGACCCAACCTAGAGGCTGTGTTTTCCAGGGCTGTGGGGACAGATGTCTTAAAAAGCAAACTTGGCTCAGGTAGGGGCCAAGGTAATGCAGGCTTGATCTCCAGTCCGAGAGGGGAGATCCTCTGGATATCAAAGGAGGGCAAGTGGGAGGCAGTCGCTCAGGCTTTTGTCTCTGGGTGTTGCGTTCACAGTGGCCGTTCAGGGTAGGGGTTGCTTCAGGGGCCGAGGAAGAGCCTTCCTCTCGGGGGATTGTCCAAGCTCCCAAGTGTTTGGGTTCATTCTGTGGGAAGGGAAGAGTACTGTTTTCTGCCACAGGGGACCCCCCAGGAGAGGGACTCTAGAGCACAGCAGTGGGTTCCCTCAACTGGAATACACACCATCTAGTTAGTCCTGCGTGCCTATGGGCATGGCAAGCCACATATGCGGGCTCTTGGTCCAATCACTGAGAGGCGTTACTTGAATACGGTACTCACGCTGAGGGTCACAATGTGTGTTTGTGCCCAAGGCGGCCCTCACACATGGGCGTGGCCTCATGGGCCATGCCGTTTTCTCCTACACTGAGGGTTAGACTCACTGCCAGCAGCAAGGTTTCTTGCCATGGGGAAGGAGGGGTTCTGACTTGTGCATCAGGTTCCCCCCTGTGCAGGGATTGGAGATAAGGTCTAGGTTCTGATGACTGAAAACCCAGGTTGGGAATGGATGGTGGCCTAAGGCAGTGGCGGGTCCAATGTGCTGGGTGTGCAGCCAGCTGTGTCGGTGTCTGTTGGAAGGTCTGGGCTCAGGCTATTTGCGACAGAGCATCAGTGTTTAAGGTAGCCTATGCAATTGGGGTGTTGCCGAGGGCCAAGCAGTTTGATCCTCATTTGGGGTTTCTGGGCAGCACCATAGACAAAGTTTTTCTCCTGGGAGGCAGGCGGAGTGCTTCATTGTGGCCCCAGAATTCCCAGTAGGGAGGGTTGTGGGCCAGGAGTGTGAGGACGGAAGTCTAGGAACACAAGCTATAGTGAGGATTGGAGCCAAGGGCAGAGCAGGCCCACTAGGCAGAGGCTGAAACAAAATCTCCTGCATCTGAAGTCAGGCTGAGGATCAGACGTTAGCTGAGGCTGGAGTATGTGTCCATGATGGCACCTTCATGAAGCGGGGGCCTCATGAGGCCAAGGAAGTTTTCACACGCTGAGTTTGGAGGTTGCCCCAAACCACCAGGTTTCCTTCTGTGGGACATTCGAGTCCTGTTGCATGGCTCCAGGACATACCATACGGAAGGACTGGAGAGCACGGTTCGAAGGATGGATCCCTGTACAGCATGCCTCGCATTCCCATTGGCCATTAGCCACAAGATATGTTTGATCTGCTGCCTCTGGGGCACGCTAACCGGGGGGCTGCGTTGAAATGGCCTCTCCTGAGGATGCGTCATAATGTGCGTTTGGGTCCATGGAAACCTTGGAATGTGCTGCTTGTTCAGTGGCCCTGTGGAACTCTCCTACCTGAAGGGTTTGATACATCCCCAGTAAGTAAGCTCCCCATGTGGAAACGAGAGAGGTTTGGTTTGGAACCTCAGAAAAGCCCCGTGTGCTGGTCTACGAAAACAGACCTCTGAGGACGGACACATGGAAACCAAAGCTAAGGTTCAGATTAGGGCCTGGGGGCCTGGCCATTTCAACCTTCTGTCTCTGGGGACACTGTCTGAGAGTCTAAGTGGAGATAGTTGCTCCGCTGGTGTCAGAGAGCCCCTCTTAGTCCAGGGTGGCCTACACTATTGATGGCCTCAGGGGCCTTGGAGCTTTTCCCTAACCTGTAGGGTTGTGGTCAATGGATTGGGCACAATTTCCTTGGAGAGGGCAGGCACAATCTTTCGCTGTGGCTCCAGAGGCCCTAGCCTGGCGGTTGTGTGGGTCCAGGCTGAGGGCACAGAAGTCTGAAAACACAAACTCAGCTTATGAGTGGCGCCTAGGGTATGGCAGGCCGGATGTACAGCCCGAGAAGGAGCTCCTCGGCCTCTGAAACAAGGGCGAGTGGGAGGCGTTCCTTCAGGCTTTTGTCTCTGGATGTTGTGTCCGAGATAGCCGTGGATTGGAGGGGTGGCCTCAGGGACTGTGGACGAGTATCCCTCTCTGGGGATTTGTCCCAGCTCCCAAGAGTTTGGGGTCATTTTGTGGGAAGGGTGGAAAAGTGTTGTCTGGCTCACGTGTCTCTCCAAGAAAGGGATTCCAGAGCAGAGCCCCAGGTACGGGCGGGGCGACTGGAAAACTCAAACACTGGTGAGGATTGGGTGCATAGGGGCTTGGCAAGCCCCATATGCGGGCTCTTGGCCCAGGCCCTGACAGGCCTTTCTTTGACATGGGGCTCATGCTGAGGGTCAGAGTGTGAATTTGTGCCCAAGCAGCACTCAAGTTTGGGCGTGGCATCAGGGACCAGGAAGGTTTCTCCCACCCTGAAGGTGTGACTCCATGCCAAGAGCAAGCTTTACAGTCAAGGGGAAGGAGGAGTTCTGTGTTGTGCTTGCGATACCCAGCTGTGTGGAGAATTGATATAATGTCTAGGTTCAGATATCTGAAAACCAAGGTTAGGAAGAGGTGACGGCATAAGACCATGGCGTGTCCGAAGTGCTGGGTGTGCGGCCAGCTGTCTCCTTGTCTGTCTGGACGTCTGGCTTCAGGCTGTGGCAGACAGAGCATGAGTGCCCAGAGCAGCCTATCCAGTTCGGGTACCGGTCGAGGCCCGAGCAGGTTGATCCTCATCTGGGTTTTCTGGAGAGAGCCCCACAGGGAAACGTCTTTCTTCCCTTGGGCAGACCCTGGGCTGGGTTGTGGTTCTGGAGTTCCTAGTCCGGAGGGCCTGTTTGCCAGGAGTGTGAGGAAGGAAGTCTGAAAACACAAGCTAGCGTGAGGTTTGGGACCGATGGCACGGCAGGCCCACTCTGAGAGGCTGAATCGAGATCTCCTGCACTGAGGTCATTTCAACTATGAGACGTGCCTCAGGGTAGAGTTTTTGTCCAGCATGGCCTCTTCCTGAATGGTGTGGGGGCCTCATGAGGCCAGGAAGGTTTGCCTACGATGGGATTTGTGAACTACTCCAAACCTCAACGTTTCCTTCTGCACGAAAGTCGAGTGCTATTGGATGGTTCCAGGAGGCCCCATACGGAAAGACTCGAGAGCAGGTGTCTAAGCATGGATGCCTGGGAACGCCACCTCATATTCCCATTCTTTAGTCAGGACAAGGCAGGCTCAATCTGCGGGCTCCTGGGTGAGCTACCCAGAGGGGAGAGTTGAAATGGACTCTCCTGAAGATGAGTCCTACTGTGGCTTGGTGGCCTGGGAGACCTTGGAATGTGGAGGTGGCTCAGGGACTCTGCAGGATTCTCCAACCTGAGGTGTTTGACACGGCTCCAACAAGGAAGCTTCCCATGTGGAGACGAGAGAAGTTCTGTTCAGTGCCTCAGGAAAGCCCCATATCCTGTTCTTCGAACCAAAGCCTCTGAGGAGTGACACCTGGAAAACAAAGCAAGAGTTGAGATTAGGGCCTAAGGGCCTGTCTGGCTCAACCTTCTATCTCTGTTGACATCTGTGTGCATGCCTTCATGGAGGTAGCAGCTCCGCTTGTGTCCGAAGGCCCCTGTGTGTGCATGGAGGCTCCCGGTAATGGTATGTCCTCGGGGGCCTTGAGGTTTCTCATATTCTGGAGGTGTGTGGCCAAAGCAATGGACAGAGTTTCCCAGGAGAGAGCAGGCATGGTCCTGTGGTATGGCTCCAGAGGACCCAACCTAGAGGCTGTGTTTTCCAGGGCTGTGGGGACAGATGTCTGAAAAAGCAAACTTGGCTCAGGTAGGGGCCAAGGTAATGCAGGCTTGATCTCCAGTCCGAGAGGGGAGATCCTCTGGATATCAAAGGAGGGCAAGTGGGAGGCAGTCGCTCAGGCTTTTGTCTCTGGGTGTTGCGTTCACAGTGGCCGTTCAGGGTAGGGGTTGCTTCAGGGGCCGAGAAAGAGCCTTCCTCTCGGGGGATTGTCCAAGCTCCCAAGTGTTTGGGTTCATTCTGTGGGAAGGGAAGAGTACTGTTTTCTGCCACAGGGGACCCCCCAGGAGAGGGACTCTAGAGCACAGCAGTGGGTTCCCTCAACTGGAATACACACCATCTAGTTAGTCCTGCGTGCCTATGGGCATGGCAAGCCACATATGCGGGCTCTTGGTCCAATCACTGAGAGGCGTTACTTGAATAAGGTACTCACGCTGAGGGTCACAATGTGTGTTTGTGCCCAAGGCGGCCCTCACACATGGGCGTGGCCTCATGGGCCATGCCGTTTTCTCCTACACTGAAGGTTTGACTCACTGCCAGCAGCAAGGTTTCTTGCCATGGGGAAGGAGGGGTTCTGACTTGTGCATCAGGTTCCCCCCTGTGCAGGGATTGGAGATAAGGTCTAGGTTCTGATGACTGAAAACCCAGGTTGGGAATGGATGGTGGCCTAAGGCAGTGGCGGGTCCAATGTGCTGGGTGTGCAGCCAGCTGTGTCGGTGTCTGTTGGAAGGTCTGGGCTCAGGCTATTTGCGACAGAGCATCAATGTTTAAGGTAGCCTATGCAATTGGGGTGTTGCCGAGGGCCAAGCAGTTTGATCCTCATTTGGGGTTTCTGGGCAGCACCATAGACAAAGTATTTCTCCTGGGAGGCAGGCGGAGTGCTTCATTGTGGCCCCAGAATTCCCAGAAGGGAGGGTTTGTGGGCCAGGAGTGTGAGGACGGAAGTCTAGGAACACAAGCTAAAGTGAGGATTGGAGCCAAGGGCAGAGCAGGCCCACTAGGCAGAGGCTGAATCAAAATCTCCTGCATCTGAAGTCAGGCTGAGGATCAGACGTTGGCTGAGGCTGGAGTATGTGTCCATGATGGCACCTTCATGAAGCGGGGGCCTCATGAGGCCAAGGAAGTTTTCCCACGCTGAGTTTGGAGGTTGCCCCAAACCACCAGGTTTCCTTCTGTGGGACATTCGAGTCCTGTTGCATGGCTCCAGGACATACCATACGGAAGGACTGGAGAGCACGGTTCGAAGGATGGATCCCTGTACAGCATGCCTCGCATTCCCATTGGCCATTAGCCACAAGATATGTTTGATCTGCTGCCTCTGGGGCACGCTAACCAGGGGGCTGAGTTGAAATGGCCTCTCCTGAGGATGCGTCATAATGTGCTTTTGGGTCCATGGAAACCTTGGAATGTGCTGGTTGTTCAGTGGCCCTGCGGAACTCTCCTACCTGAAGGGTTTGATACATCCCCAGTAAGTAAGCTCCCCATGTGGAAACGAGAGAGGTTTGGTTTGGAGCCTCAGAAAAGCCCCGTGTGCTGGTCTACGAAAACAAACCTCTGAGGACGGACACATGGAAACCAAAGCTAAGGTTCAGATTAGGGCCTGGGGGCCTGTCCATTTCAACCTTCTGTCTCTGGGGACACTGTCTGAGAGTCTAAGTGGAGATAGTTGCTCCGCTGGTGTCAGAGAGCCCCTCTTAGTCCAGGGTGGCCTACACTATTGATGGCCTCAGGGGCCTTGGAGCTTTTCCCTAACCTGTAGGGTTGTGGTCAATGGATTGGGCAAAATTTCCTTGGAGAGGGCAGGCACAATCTTTCGCTGTGGCTCCAGAGGCCCTAGCCTGGCGGTTGTGTGGGTCCAGGCTGAGGGCACAGAGGTCTGAAAACACAAACTCCGCTTATGAGTGGCGCCTAGGGTATGGCAGGCCGGATGTACAGGCCGAGAGGGAGCTCCTCGGCCTCTGAAACAAGGGCGAGTGGGAGGCGTTCCTTCAGGCTTTTGTCTCTGGATGTTGTGTCCGAGATAGCCGTGGATTGGAGGGGTGGCCTCAGGGACTGTGGACGAGTATCGCTCTCTGGGGATTTGTCCCAGCTCCCAAGAGTTTGGGGTCATTTTGTGGGAAGGGTGGAAAAGTGTTGTCTGGCTCACGTGTCTCTCCAAGAAAGGGATTCCAGAGCAGAGCCCCAGGTACGGGCGGGGCGACTGGAAAACTCAAACACTGGTGAGGATTGGGTGCATAGGGGCTTGGCAAGCCCCATATGCGGGCTCTTGGCCCAGGCCCTGACAGGACTTTCTTTGACATGGGGCTCATGCTGAGGTTCAGAGTGTGAATTTGTGCCCAAGCAGCACTCAAGTTTGGGCGTGGCATCAGGGACCAGGAAGGTTTCTCCCACCCTGAAGGTGTGACTCCATGCCAAGAGCAAGCTTACAGCCACGGGGAAGGAGGAGTTCTGTGTTGTGCTTGCGATACCCAGCTGTGTGGAGAATTGATATAATGTCTAGGTTCAGATATCTGAAAACCAAGGTTAGGAAGAGGTGACGGCATAAGACCATGGCGTGTCCGAAGTGCTGGGTGTGCGGCCAGCTGTCTCCTTGTCTGTCTGGACGTCTGGCTTCAGGCTGTGTCAGACAGAGCATGAGTGCCCAGAGCAGCCTATCCAGTTCGGGTACCGGTCGAGGCCCGAGCAGGTTGATCCTCATCTGGGTTTTCTGGAGAGAGCCCCACAGGGAAACGTCTTTCTTCCCTTGGGCAGACCCTGGGCTGGGTTGTGGTTCTGGAGTTCCTAGTCCAGAGGGCTTGTTTGCCAGGAGTGTGAGGAAGGAAGTCTGAAAACACAAGCTAGCGTGAGGTATGGGACCGATGGCACGGCAGGCCCACTCTGAGAGGCTGAATCGAGATCTCCTGCACTGAGGTCATTTCAACTATGAGACGTGCCTCAGGCTAGAGTTTTTGTCCAGCATGGCCTCTTGCTGAATGGTGTGGGGGCCTCATGAGGCCAGGAAGGTTTGCCTACGATGGGATTTGTGAACTACTCCAAAACTCAAGGTTTCCTTCTGCACGAAAGTCGTGTGCTATTGGATGGTTCCAGGAGGCCCCATACGGAAAGACTCGAGAGCAGGTGTCTAAGCATGGATGCCTGGGAACGCCACCTCATATTCCCAATCTTTAGTCAGGACAAGGCAGGCTCAATCTGCGGGCTCCTGGGTGAGCTACCCAGAGGGGAGAGTTGAAATGGACTCTCCTGAAGATGAGTCCTACTGTGGCTTGGTGGCCTGGGAGACCTTGGAATGTGGAGGTGGCTCAGGGACTCTGCAGGATTCTCCAACCTGAGGTGTTTGACACGGCTCCAACAAGGAAGCTTCCCATGTGGAGACGAGAGAAGTTCTGTTCAGTGCCTCAGGAAAGCCCCATATCCTGTTCTTCGAACCAAAGCCTCTGAGGAGTGACACCTGGAAAACAAAGCAAGAGTTGAGATTAGGGCCTAAGGGCCTGTCGGGCTCAACCTTCTATCTCTGTTGACATCTGTGTGCATGCCTTCATGGAGGTAGCATCTCCGCTTGTGTCCGAAGGCCCCTGTGTGTGCAGGGAGGCTCCCGGTAATGGTATGTCCTCGGGGGCCTTGAGGTTTCTCATATTCTGGAGGTGTGTGGCCAAAGCAATGGACAGAGTTTCCCAGGAGAGAGCAGGCATGGTCCTGTGGTATGGCTCCAGAAGACCCAACCTAGAGGCTGTGTTTTCCAGGGCTGTGGGGACAGATGTCTTAAAAAGCAAACTTGGCTCAGGTAGGGGCCAAGGTAATGCAGGCTTGATCTCCAGTCCGAGAGGGGAGATCCTCTGGATATCAAAGGAGGGCAAGTGGGAGGCAGTCGCTCAGGCTTTTGTCTCTGGGTGTTGCGTTCACAGTGGCCGTTCAGGGTAGGGGTTGCTTCAGGGGCCGAGGAAGAGCCTTCCTCTCGGGGGATTGTCCAAGCTCCCAAGTGTTTGGGTTCATTCTGTGGGAAGGGAAGAGTACTGTTTTCTGCCACAGGGGACCCCCCAGGAGAGGGACTCTAGAGCACAGCAGTGGGTTCCCTCAACTGGAATACACACCATCTAGTTAGTCCTGCGTGCCTATGGGCATGGCAAGCCACATATGCGGGCTCTTGGTCCAATCACTGAGAGGCGTTACTTGAATACGGTACTCACGCTGAGGGTCACAATGTGTGTTTGTGCCCAAGGCGGCCCTCACACATGGGCGTGGCCTCATGGGCCATGCCGTTTTCTCCTACACTGAGGGTTAGACTCACTGCCAGCAGCAAGGTTTCTTGCCATGGGGAAGGAGGGGTTCTGACTTGTGCATCAGGTTCCCCCCTGTGCAGGGATTGGAGATAAGGTCTAGGTTCTGATGACTGAAAACCCAGGTTGGGAATGGATGGTGGCCTAAGGCAGTGGCGGGTCCAATGTGCTGGGTGTGCAGCCAGCTGTGTCGGTGTCTGTTGGAAGGTCTGGGCTCAGGCTATTTGCGACAGAGCATCAGTGTTTAAGGTAGCCTATGCAATTGGGGTGTTGCCGAGGGCCAAGCAGTTTGATCCTCATTTGGGGTTTCTGGGCAGCACCATAGACAAAGTTTTTCTCCTGGGAGGCAGGCGGAGTGCTTCATTGTGGCCCCAGAATTCCCAGTAGGGAGGGTTGTGGGCCAGGAGTGTGAGGACGGAAGTCTAGGAACACAAGCTATAGTGAGGATTGGAGCCAAGGGCAGAGCAGGCCCACTAGGCAGAGGCTGAAACAAAATCTCCTGCATCTGAAGTCAGGCTGAGGATCAGACGTTAGCTGAGGCTGGAGTATGTGTCCATGATGGCACCTTCATGAAGCGGGGGCCTCATGAGGCCAAGGAAGTTTTCACACGCTGAGTTTGGAGGTTGCCCCAAACCACCAGGTTTCCTTCTGTGGGACATTCGAGTCCTGTTGCATGGCTCCAGGACATACCATACGGAAGGACTGGAGAGCACGGTTCGAAGGATGGATCCCTGTACAGCATGCCTCGCATTCCCATTGGCCATTAGCCACAAGATATGTTTGATCTGCTGCCTCTGGGGCACGCTAACCGGGGGGCTGCGTTGAAATGGCCTCTCCTGAGGATGCGTCATAATGTGCGTTTGGGTCCATGGAAACCTTGGAATGTGCTGCTTGTTCAGTGGCCCTGTGGAACTCTCCTACCTGAAGGGTTTGATACATCCCCAGTAAGTAAGCTCCCCATGTGGAAACGAGAGAGGTTTGGTTTGGAACCTCAGAAAAGCCCCGTGTGCTGGTCTACGAAAACAGACCTCTGAGGACGGACACATGGAAACCAAAGCTAAGGTTCAGATTAGGGCCTGGGGGCCTGGCCATTTCAACCTTCTGTCTCTGGGGACACTGTCTGAGAGTCTAAGTGGAGATAGTTGCTCCGCTGGTGTCAGAGAGCCCCTCTTAGTCCAGGGTGGCCTACACTATTGATGGCCTCAGGGGCCTTGGAGCTTTTCCCTAACCTGTAGGGTTGTGGTCAATGGATTGGGCACAATTTCCTTGGAGAGGGCAGGCACAATCTTTCGCTGTGGCTCCAGAGGCCCTAGCCTGGCGGTTGTGTGGGTCCAGGCTGAGGGCACAGAAGTCTGAAAACACAAACTCAGCTTATGAGTGGCGCCTAGGGTATGGCAGGCCGGATGTACAGCCCGAGAAGGAGCTCCTCGGCCTCTGAAACAAGGGCGAGTGGGAGGCGTTCCTTCAGGCTTTTGTCTCTGGATGTTGTGTCCGAGATAGCCGTGGATTGGAGGGGTGGCCTCAGGGACTGTGGACGAGTATCCCTCTCTGGGGATTTGTCCCAGCTCCCAAGAGTTTGGGGTCATTTTGTGGGAAGGGTGGAAAAGTGTTGTCTGGCTCACGTGTCTCTCCAAGAAAGGGATTCCAGAGCAGAGCCCCAGGTACGGGCGGGGCGACTGGAAAACTCAAACACTGGTGAGGATTGGGTGCATAGGGGCTTGGCAAGCCCCATATGCGGGCTCTTGGCCCAGGCCCTGACAGGCCTTTCTTTGACATGGGGCTCATGCTGAGGGTCAGAGTGTGAATTTGTGCCCAAGCAGCACTCAAGTTTGGGCGTGGCATCAGGGACCAGGAAGGTTTCTCCCACCCTGAAGGTGTGACTCCATGCCAAGAGCAAGCTTTACAGTCAAGGGGAAGGAGGAGTTCTGTGTTGTGCTTGCGATACCCAGCTGTGTGGAGAATTGATATAATGTCTAGGTTCAGATATCTGAAAACCAAGGTTAGGAAGAGGTGACGGCATAAGACCATGGCGTGTCCGAAGTGCTGGGTGTGCGGCCAGCTGTCTCCTTGTCTGTCTGGACGTCTGGCTTCAGGCTGTGGCAGACAGAGCATGAGTGCCCAGAGCAGCCTATCCAGTTCGGGTACCGGTCGAGGCCCGAGCAGGTTGATCCTCATCTGGGTTTTCTGGAGAGAGCCCCACAGGGAAACGTCTTTCTTCCCTTGGGCAGACCCTGGGCTGGGTTGTGGTTCTGGAGTTCCTAGTCCGGAGGGCCTGTTTGCCAGGAGTGTGAGGAAGGAAGTCTGAAAACACAAGCTAGCGTGAGGTTTGGGACCGATGGCACGGCAGGCCCACTCTGAGAGGCTGAATCGAGATCTCCTGCACTGAGGTCATTTCAACTATGAGACGTGCCTCAGGGTAGAGTTTTTGTCCAGCATGGCCTCTTCCTGAATGGTGTGGGGGCCTCATGAGGCCAGGAAGGTTTGCCTACGATGGGATTTGTGAACTACTCCAAACCTCAACGTTTCCTTCTGCACGAAAGTCGAGTGCTATTGGATGGTTCCAGGAGGCCCCATACGGAAAGACTCGAGAGCAGGTGTCTAAGCATGGATGCCTGGGAACGCCACCTCATATTCCCATTCTTTAGTCAGGACAAGGCAGGCTCAATCTGCGGGCTCCTGGGTGAGCTACCCAGAGGGGAGAGTTGAAATGGACTCTCCTGAAGATGAGTCCTACTGTGGCTTGGTGGCCTGGGAGACCTTGGAATGTGGAGGTGGCTCAGGGACTCTGCAGGATTCTCCAACCTGAGGTGTTTGACACGGCTCCAACAAGGAAGCTTCCCATGTGGAGACGAGAGAAGTTCTGTTCAGTGCCTCAGGAAAGCCCCATATCCTGTTCTTCGAACCAAAGCCTCTGAGGAGTGACACCTGGAAAACAAAGCAAGAGTTGAGATTAGGGCCTAAGGGCCTGTCTGGCTCAACCTTCTATCTCTGTTGACATCTGTGTGCATGCCTTCATGGAGGTAGCAGCTCCGCTTGTGTCCGAAGGCCCCTGTGTGTGCATGGAGGCTCCCGGTAATGGTATGTCCTCGGGGGCCTTGAGGTTTCTCATATTCTGGAGGTGTGTGGCCAAAGGAATGGACAGAGTTTCCCAGGAGAGAGCAGGCACGGTCCTGTGGTATGACTCCAGAGGACCCAGCCTAGAGGCTGTGTTTGCCAGGGCTGTGGGGACAGATGTCTGAAAAAGCAAACTTGTCTCAGGTAGGGGCCAAGGTAATGGCAGGCCTGATCTCCAGTCCGAGAGGGGAGATCCTCTGGATATCAAAGGAGGGCAAGTGGGAGGCAGTCGCTCAGGCTTTTGTCTCTGGGTGTTGCGTTCACAGTGGCCGTTCAGGGTAGGGGTTGCTTCAGGGGCCGAGGAAGAGCCTTCCTCTCGGGGGATTGTCCAAGCTCCCAAGTGTTTGGGTTCATTCTGTGGGAAGGGAAGAGTACTGTTTTCTGCCACAGGGGACCCCCCAGGAGAGGGACTCTAGAGCACAGCAGTGGGTTCCCTCAACTGGAATACACACCATCTAGTTAGTCCTGCGTGCCTATGGGCATGGCAAGCCACATATGAGGGCTCTTGGTCCAATCACTGAGAGGCGTTACTTGAATAAGGTACTCACGCTGACGGTCACAATGTGTGTTTGTGCCGAAGGCGGCCCTCACACATGGGCGTGGCCTCATGGGCCATGCCGTTTTCTCCTACACTGAAGGTTTGACTCACTGCCAGCAGCAAGGTTTCTTGCCATGGGGAATGAGGGGTTCTGACTTGTGCATCAGGTTCCCCCCTGTGCAGGGATTGGAGATAAGGTCTAGGTTCTGATGACTGAACCCAGGTTGGGAATGGATGGTGGCCTAAGGCAGTGGCGGGTCCAATGTGCTGGGTGTGCAGCCAGCTGTGTCGGTGTCTGTTGGAAGGTCTGGGCTCAGGCTATTTGCGACAGAGCATCAGTGTTTAAGGTAGCCTATGCAATTGGGGTGTTGCCGAGGGCCAAGCAGTTTGATCCTCATTTGGGGTTTCTGGGCAGCACCATAGACAAAGTTTTTCTCCTGGGAGGCAGGCGGAGTGCTTCATTGTGGCCCCAGAATTCCCAGAAGGGAGGGTTTGTGGGCCAGGAGTGTGAGGACGGAAGTCTAGGAACACAAGCTAAAGTGAGGATTGGAGCCAAGGGCAGAGCAGGCCCACTAGGCAGAGGCTGAAACAAAATCTCCTGCATCTGAAGTCAGGCTGAGGATCAGACGTTGGCTGAGGCTGGAGTATGTGTCCATGATGGCACCTTCATGAAGCGGGGGCCTCATGAGGCCAAGGAAGTTTTCCCACGCTGAGTTTGGAGGTTGCCCCAAACCACCAGGTTTCCTTCTGTGGGACATTCGAGTCCTGTTGCATGGCTCCAGGACATACCATACGGAAGGACTGGAGAGCACGGTTCGAAGGATGGATCCCTGTACAGCATGCCTCGCATTCCCATTGGCCATTAGCCACAAGATATGTTTGATCTGCTGCCTCTGGGGCACGCTAACCAGGGGGCTGAGTTGAAATGGCCTCTCCTGAGGATGCGTCATAATGTGCGTTTGGGTCCATGGAAACCTTGGAATGTGCTGGTTGTTCAGTGGCCCTGCGGAACTCTCCTACCTGAAGGGTTTGATACATCCCCAGTAAGTAAGCTCCCCATGTGGAGACGAGAGAGGTTTGGTTTGGAGCCTCAGAAAAGCCCCGTGTGCTGGTCTACGAAAACAGACCTCTGAGGACGGACACATGGAAACCAAAGCTAAGGTTCAGATTAGGGCCTGGGGGCCTGTCCATTTCAACCTTCTGTCTCTGGGGACACTGTCTGAGAGTCTAAGTGGAGATAGTTGCTCCGCTGGTGTCAGAGAGCCCCTCTTAGTCCAGGGTGGCCTACACTATTGATGGCCTCAGGGGCCTTGGAGCTTTTCCCTAACCTGTAGGGTTGTGGTCAATGGATTGGGCACAATTTCCTTGGAGAGGGCAGGCACAATCTTTCGCAGTGGCTCCAGAGGCCCTAGCCTGGCGGTTGTGTGGGTCCAGGCTGAGGGCACAGAAGTCTGAAAAAATAAACTCAGCTTATGAGTGGCGCCTAGGGTATGGCAGGCCGGATGTACAGCCCGAGAGGGAGCTCCTGGGCCTCTGAAACAAGGGTGAGTGGGAGGCGTTCCTTCAGGCTTTTGTCTCTGGATGTTGTGTCCGAGATAGCCGTGGATTGGAGGGGTGGCCTCAGGGACTGTGGACGATTATCCCTCTCTGGGGATTTGTCCCAGCTCCCAAGAGTTTGGGGTCATTTTGTGGGAAGGGTGGAAAAGTGTTGTCTGGCTCACGTGTCTCTCCAAGAAAGGGATTCCAGAGCAGAGCCCCAGGTACGGGCGGGGCGACTGGAAAACTCAAACACTGGTGAGGATTGGGTGCATAGGGGCTTGGCAAGCCCCATATGCGGGCTCTTGGCCCAGGCCCTGACAGGCCTTTCTTTGACATGGGGCTCATGCTGAGGGTCAGAGTGTGAATTTGTGCCCAAGCAGCACTCAAGTTTGGGCGTGGCATCAGGGACCAGGAAGGTTTCTCCCACCCTGAAGGTGTGACTCCATGCCAAGAGCAAGCTTTACAGCCACGGGGAAGGAGGAGTTCTGTGTTGTGCTTGCGATACCCAGCTGTGTGGAGAATTGATATAATGTCTAGGTTCAGATATCTGAAAACCAAGGTTAGGAAGAGGTGACGGCATAAGACCATGGCGTGTCCGAAGTGCTGGGTGTGCGGCCAGCTGTCTCCTTGTCTGTCTGGACGTCTGGCTTCAGGCTGTGTCAGACAGAGCATGAGTGCCCAGAGCAGCCTATCCAGTTCGGGTACCGGTCGAGGCCCGAGCAGGTTGATCCTCATCTGGGTTTTCTGGAGAGAGCCCCACAGGGAAACGTCTTTCTTCCCTTGGGCAGACCCTGGGCTGGGTTGTGGTTCTGGAGTTCCTAGTCCGGAGGGCTTGTTTGCCAGGAGTGTGAGGAAGGAAGTCTGAAAACACAAGCTAGCGTGAGGTTTGGGACCGATGGCACGGCAGGCCCACTCTGAGAGGCTGAATCGAGATCTCCTGCACTGTGGTCATTTCAACTATGAGACGTGCCTCAGGCTAGAGTTTTTGTCCAGCATGGCCTCTTCCTGAATGGTGTGGGGGCCTCATGAGGCCAGGAAGGTTTGCCTACGATGGGATTTGTGAACTACTCCAAACCTCAACGTTTCCTTCTGCACGAAAGTCGAGTGCTATTGGATGGTTCCAGGAGGCCCCATACGGAAAGACTCGAGAGCAGGTGTCTAAGCATGTATGCCTGGGAACGCCACCTCATATTCCCACTCTTTAGTCAGGACAAGGCAGGCTCAATCTGCGGGCTCCTGGGTGAGCTACCCAGAGGGGAGAGTTGAAATGGACTCTCCTGAAGATGAGTCCTACTGTGGCTTGGTGGCCTGGGAGACCTTGGAATGTGGAGGTGGCTCAGGGACTCTGCAGGATTCTCCAACCTGAGGTGTTTGACACGGCTCCAACAAGGAAGCTTCCCATGTGGAGACGAGAGAAGTTCTGTTCAGTGCCTCAGGAAAGCCCCATATCCTGTTCTTCGAACCAAAGCCTCTGAGGAGTGACACCTGGAAAACAAAGCAAGAGTTGAGATTAGGGCCTAAGGGCCTGTCGGGCTCAACCTTCTATCTCTGTTGACATCTGTGTGCATGCCTTCATGGAGGTAGCAGCACCGCTTGTGTCCGAAGGCCCCTGTGTGTGCATGGAGGCTCCCGGTAATGGTATGTCCTCGGGGGCCTTGAGGTTTCTCATATTCTGGAGGTGTGTGGCCAAAGGAATGGACAGAGTTTCCCAGGATTGAGCAGGCATGGTCCTGTGGTATGGCTCCAGAGGACCCAGCCTAGAGGCTGTGTTTGCCAGGGCTGTGGGGACAGATGTCTGAAAAAGCAAACTTGGCTCAGGTAGGGGCCAAGGTAATGGCAGGCCTGATCTCCAGTCCGAGAGGGGAGATCCTCTGGATACCAAAGGAGGGCAAGTGGGAGGCAGTCGCTCAGGCTTTTGTCTCTGGGTGTTGCGTTCACAGTGGCCGTTCAGGGTAGGGGTTGCTTCAGGGGCCGAGGAAGAGCCTTCCTCTCGGGGGATTGTCCAAGCTCCCAAGTGTTTGGGTTCATTCTGTGGGAAGGGAAGAGTACTGTTTTCTGCCACAGGGGACCCCCCAGGAGAGGGACTCTAGAGCACAGCAGTGGGTTCCCTCAACTGGAATACACACCATCTAGTTAGTCCTGCGTGCCTATGGGCATGGCAAGCCACATATGCGGGCTCTTGGTCCAATCACTGAGAGGCGTTACTTGAATAAGGTACTGACGCTGAGGGTCACAATGTGTGTTTGTGCCCAAGGCGGCCCTCACACATGGGCGTGGCCTCATGGGCCATGCCGTTTTCTCCTACACTGAAAGTTTGACTCACTGCCAACAGCAAGGTTTCTTGCCATGGGGAAAGAGGGGTTCTGACTTGTGCATCAGGTTCGCCCCTGTGCAGGGATTGGAGATAAGGTCTAGGTTCTGATGACTGAAAACCCAGGTTGGGAATGGATGGTGGCCTAAGGCAGTGGCGGGTCCAATGTGCTGGGTGTGCAGCCAGCTGTGTCGGTGTCTGTTGGAAGGTCTGGGCTCAGGCTATTTGCGACAGAGCATCAGTGTTTAAGGTAGCCTATGCAATTGGGGTGTTGCCGAGGGCCAAGCAGTTTGATCCTCATTTGGGGTTTCTGGGCAGCACCATAGACAAAGTTTTTCTCCTGGGAGGCAGGCGGAGTGCTTCATTGTGGCCCCAGAATTCCCAGAAGGGAGGGTTTGCGGGCCAGGAGTGTGAGGACGGAAGTCTAGGAACACAAGCTAAAGTGAGGATTGGAGCCAAGGGCAGAGCAGGCCCACTAGGCAGAGGCTGAATCAAAATCTCCTGCATCTGAAGTCAGGCTGAGGATCAGACGTTGGCTGAGGCTGGAGTATGTGTCCATGATGGCACCTTCATGAAGCGGGGGCCTCATGAGGCCAAGGAAGCTTTCCCACGCTGAGTTTGGAGGTTGCCCCAAACCACCAGGTTTCCTTCTGTGGGACATTCGAGTCCTGTTGCATGGCTCCAGGACATACCATACGGAAGGACTGGAGAGCACGGTTCGAAGGATGGATCCCTGTACAGCATGCCTCGCATTCCCATTGGCCATTAGCCACAAGATATGTTTGATCTGCTGCCTCTGGGGCACGCTAACCAGGGGGCTGAGTTGAAATGGCCTCTCCTGAGGATGCGTCATAATGTGCGTTTGGGTCCATGGAAACCTTGGAATGTGCTGGTTGTTCAGTGGCCCTGCGGAACTCTCCTACCTGAAGGGTTTGATACATCCCCAGTAAGGAAGCTCCCCATGGGGAGACGAGAGAGGTTTGGTTTGGAGCCTCAGAAAAGCCCCGTGTGCTGGTCTACGAAAACAGACCTCTGAGGACGGACACATGGAAACCAAAGCTAAGGTTCAGATTAGGGCCTGGGGGCCTGTCCATTTCAACCTTCTGTCTCTGGGGACACTGTCTGAGAGTCTAAGTGGAGATAGTTGCTCCGCTGGTGTCAGAGAGCCCCTCTTAGTCCAGGGTGGCCTACACTATTGATGGCCTCAGGGGCCTTGGAGCTTTTCCCTAACCTGTAGGGTTGTGGTCAATGGATTGGGCACAATTTCCTTGGAGAGGGCAGGCACAATCTTTCGCTGTGGCTCCAGAGGCCCTAGCCTGGCGGTTGTGTGGGTCCAGGCTGAGGGCACAGAAGTCTGAAAACACAAACTCAGCTTATGAGTGGTGCCTAGGGTATGGCAGGCCGGATGTACAGCCCGAGAGGGAGCTCCTGGGCCTCTGAAACAAGGGCGAGTGGGAGGCGTTCCTTCAGGCTTTTGTCTCTGGATGTTGTGTCCGAGATAGCCGTGGATTGGAGGGGTGGCCTCAGGGACTGTGGACGAGTATCCCTCTCTGGGGATTTGTCCCAGCTCCCAAGAGTTTGGGGTCATTTTGTGGGAAGGGTGGAAAAGTGTTGTCTGGCTCACGTGTCTCTCCAAGAAAGGGATTCCAGAGCAGAGCCCCAGGTACGGGCGGGGCGACTGGAAAACTCAAACACTGGTGAGGATTGGGTGCATAGGGGCTTGGCAAGCCCCATATGCGGGCTCTTGGCCCAGGCCCTGACAGGCCTTTCTTTGACATGGGGCTCATGCTGAGGGTCAGAGTGTGAATTTGTGCCCAAGCAGCACTCAAGTTTGGGCGTGGCATCAGGGACCAGGAAGGTTTCTCCCACCCTGAAGGTGTGACTCCATGCCAAGAGCAAGCTTTACAGCCACGGGGAAGGAGGAGTTCTGTGTTGTGCTTGCGATACCCAGCTGTGTGGAGAATTGATATAATGTCTAGGTTCAGATATCTGAAAACCAAGGTTAGGAAGAGGTGACGGCATAAGACCATGGCGTGTCCGAAGTGCTGGGTGTGCGGCCAGCTGTCTCCTTGTCTGTCTGGACGTCTGGCTTCAGGCTGTGTCAGACAGAGCATGAGTGCCCAGAGCAGCCTATCCAGTTCGGGTACCGGTCGAGGCCCGAGCAGGTTGATCCTCATCTGGGTTTTCTGGAGAGAGCCCCACAGGGAAACGTCTTTCTTCCCTTGGGCAGACCCTGGGCTGGGTTGTGGTTCTGGAGTTCCTAGTCCGGAGGGCCTGTTTGCCAGGAGTGTGAGGAAGGAAGTCTGAAAACACAAGCTAGCGTGAGGTTTGGGACCGATGGCACGGCAGGCCCACTCTGAGAGGCTGAATCGAGATCTCCTGCACTGAGGTCATTTCAACTATGAGACGTGCCTCAGGGTAGAGTTTTTGTCCAGCATGGCCTCTTCCTGAATGGTGTGGGGGCCTCATGAGGCCAGGAAGGTTTGCCTACGATGGGATTTGTGAACTACTCCAAACCTCAACGTTTCCTTCTGCACGAAAGTCGAGTGCTATTGGATGGTTCCAGGAGGCCCCATACGGAAAGACTCGAGAGCAGGTGTCTAAGCATGGATGCCTGGGAACGCCACCTCATATTCCCACTCTTTAGTCAGGACAAGGCAGGCTCAATCTGCGGGCTCCTGGGTGAGCTACCCAGAGGGGAGAGTTGAAATGGACTCTCCTGAAGATGAGTCCTACTGTGGCTTGGTGGCCTGGGAGACCTTGGAATGTGGAGGTGGCTCAGGGACTCTGCAGGATTCTCCAACCTGAGGTGTTTGACACGGCTCCAACAAGGAAGCTTCCCATGTGGAGACGAGAGAAGTTCTGTTCAGTGCCTCAGGAAAGCCCCATATCCTGTTCTTCGAACCAAAGCCTCTGAGGAGTGACACCTGGAAAACAAAGCAAGAGTTGAGATTAGGGCCTAAGGGCCTGTCTGGCTCAACCTTCTATCTCTGTTGACATCTGTGTGCATGCCTTCATGGAGGTAGCAGCTCCGCTTGTGTCCGAAGGCCCCTGTGTGTGCAGGGAGGCTCCCGGTAATGGTATGTCCTCGGGGGCCTTGAGGTTTCTCATATTCTGGAGGTGTGTGGCCAAAGGAATGGACAGAGTTTCCCAGGAGAGAGCAGGCACGGTCCTGTGGTATGGCTCCAGAGGACCCAACCTAGAGGCTGTGTTTGCCAGGGCTGTGGGGACAGATGTCTGAAAAAGCAAACTTGGCTCAGGTAGGGGCCAAGGTAATGGCAGGCCTGATCTCCAGTCCGAGAGGGGAGATCCTCTGGATATCAAAGGAGGGCAAGTGGGAGGCAGTCGCTCAGGCTTTTGTCTCTGGGTTTTGCGTTCACAGTGGCCGTTCAGGGTAGGGGTTGCTTCAGGGGCCGAGGAAGAGCCTTCCTCTCGGGGGATTGTCCAAGCTCCCAAGTGTTTGGGTTCATTCTGTGGGAAGGGAAGAGTACTGTTTTCTGCCACAGGGGAACCCCCAGGAGAGGGACTCTAGAGCACAGCAGTGGGTTCCCTCAACTGGAATACACACCATCTAGTTAGTCCTGCGTGCCTATGGGCATGGCAAGCCACATATGCGGGCTCTTGGTCCAATCACTGAGAGGCGTTACTTGAATAAGGTACTCACGCTGAGGGTCACAATGTGTGTTTGTGCCCAAGGCGGCCCTCACACATGGGCGTGGCCTCATGGGCCATGCCGTTTTCTCCTACACTGAAGGTTTGACTCACTGCCAGCAGCAAGGTTTCTTGCCATGGGGAAGGAGGGGTTCTGACTTGTGCATCAGGTTCCCCCCTGTGCAGGGATTGGAGATAAGGTCTAGGTTCTGATGACTGAATCCAGGTTGGGAATGGATGGTGGCCTAAGGCAGTGGCGGGTCCAATGTGCTGGGTGTGCAGCCAGCTGTGTCGGTGTCTGTTGGAAGGTCTGGGCTCAGGCTATTTGCGACAGAGCATCAGTGTTTAAGGTAGCCTATGCAATTGGGGTGTTGCCGAGGGCCAAGCAGTTTGATCCTCATTTGGGGTTTCTGGGCAGCACCATAGACAAAGTTTTTCTCCTGGGAGGCAGGCGGAGTGCTTCATTGTGGCCCCAGAATTCCCAGAAGGGAGGGTTTGTGGGCCAGGAGTGTGAGGACGGAAGTCTAGGAACACAAGCTAAAGTGAGGATTGGAGCCAAGGGCAGAGCAGGCCCACTAGGCAGAGGCTGAATCAAAATCTCCTGCATCTGAAGTCAGGCTGAGGATCAGACGTTGGCTGAGGCTGGAGTATGTGTCCATGATGGCACCTTCATGAAGCGGGGGCCTCATGAGGCCAAGGAAGTTTTCCCACGCTGAGTTTGGAGGTTGCCCCAAACCACCAGGTTTCCTTCTGTGGGACATTCGAGTCCTGTTGCATGGCTCCAGGACATACCATACGGAAGGACTGGAGAGCACGGTTCGAAGGATGGATCCCTGTACAGCATGCCTCGCATTCCCATTGGCCATTAGCCACAAGATATGTTTGATCTGCTGCCTCTGGGGCACGCTAACCAGGGGGCTGAGTTGAAATGGCCTCTCCTGAGGATGCGTCATAATGTGCGTTTGGGTCCATGGAAACCTTGGAATGTGCTGGTTGTTCAGTGGCCCTGCGGAACTCTCCTACCTGAAGGGTTTGATACATCCCCAGTAAGTAAGCTCCCCATGTGGAGACGAGAGAGGTTTGGTTTGGAGCCTCAGAAAAGCCCCGTGTGCTGGTCTACGAAAACAGACCTCTGAGGACGGACACATGGAAACCAAAGCTAAGGTTCAGATTAGGGCCTGGGGGCCTGTCCATTTCAACCTTCTGTCTCTGGGGACACTGTCTGAGAGTCTAAGTGGAGATAGTTGCTCCGCTGGTGTCAGAGAGCCCCTCTTAGTCCAGGGTGGCCTACACTATTGATGGCCTCAGGGGCCTTGGAGCTTTTCCCTAACCTGTAGGGTTGTGGTCAATGGATTGGGCACAATTTCCTTGGAGAGGGCAGGCACAATCTTTCGCAGTGGCTCCAGAGGCCCTAGCCTGGCGGTTGTGTGGGTCCAGGCTGAGGGCACAGAAGTCTGAAAAAATAAACTCAGCTTATGAGTGGCGCCTAGGGTATGGCAGGCCGGATGTACAGCCCGAGAGGGAGCTCCTGGGCCTCTGAAACAAGGGTGAGTGGGAGGCGTTCCTTCAGGCTTTTGTCTCTGGATGTTGTGTCCGAGATAGCCGTGGATTGGAGGGGTGGCCTCAGGGACTGTGGACGAGTATCCCTCTCTGGGGATTTGTCCCAGCTCCCAAGAGTTTGGGGTCATTTTGTGGGAAGGGTGGAAAAGTGTTGTCTGGCTCACGTGTCTCTCCAAGAAAGGGATTCCAGAGCAGAGCCCCAGGTACGGGCGGGGCGACTGGAAAACTCAAACACTGGTGAGGATTGGGTGCATAGGGGCTTGGCAAGCCCCATATGCGGGCTCTTGGCCCAGGCCCTGACAGGCCTTTCTTTGACATGGGGCTCATGCTGAGGGTCAGAGTGTGAATTTGTGCCCAAGCAGCACTCAAGTTTGGGCGTGGCATCAGGGACCAGGAAGGTTTCTCCCACCCTGAAGGTGTGACTCCATGCCAAGAGCAAGCTTTACAGCCACGGGGAAGGAGGAGTTCTGTGTTGTGCTTGCGATACCCAGCTGTGTGGAGAATTGATATAATGTCTAGGTTCAGATATCTGAAAACCAAGGTTAGGAAGAGGTGACGGCATAAGACCATGGCGTGTCCGAAGTGCTGGGTGTGCGGCCAGCTGTCTCCTTGTCTGTCTGGACGTCTGGCTTCAGGCTGTGTCAGACAGAGCATGAGTGCCCAGAGCAGCCTATCCAGTTCGGGTACCGGTCGAGGCCCGAGCAGGTTGATCCTCATCTGGGTTTTCTGGAGAGAGCCCCACAGGGAAACGTCTTTCTTCCCTTGGGCAGACCCTGGGCTGGGTTGTGGTTCTGGAGTTCCTAGTCCGGAGGGCTTGTTTGCCAGGAGTGTGAGGAAGGAAGTCTGAAAACACAAGCTAGCGTGAGGTTTGGGACCGATGGCACGGCAGGCCCACTCTGAGAGGCTGAATCGAGATCTCCTGCACTGTGGTCATTTCAACTATGAGACGTGCCTCAGGCTAGAGTTTTTGTCCAGCATGGCCTCTTCCTGAATGGTGTGGGGGCCTCATGAGGCCAGGAAGGTTTGCCTACGATGGGATTTGTGAACTACTCCAAACCTCAACGTTTCCTTCTGCACGAAAGTCGAGTGCTATTGGATGGTTCCAGGAGGCCCCATACGGAAAGACTCGAGAGCAGGTGTCTAAGCATGGATGCCTGGGAACGCCACCTCATATTCCCACTCTTTAGTCAGGACAAGGCAGGCTCAATCTGCGGGCTCCTGGGTGAGCTACCCAGAGGGGAGAGTTGAAATGGACTCTCCTGAAGATGAGTCCTACTGTGGCTTGGTGGCCTGGGAGACCTTGGAATGTGGAGGTGGCTCAGGGACTCTGCAGGATTCTCCAACCTGAGGTGTTTGACACGGCTCCAACAAGGAAGCTTCCCATGTGGAGACGAGAGAAGTTCTGTTCAGTGCCTCAGGAAAGCCCCATATCCTGTTCTTCGAACCAAAGCCTCTGAGGAGTGACACCTGGAAAACAAAGCAAGAGTTGAGATTAGGGCCTAAGGGCCTGTCCGGCTCAACCTTCTATCTCTGTTGACATCTGTGTGCATGCCTTCATGGAGGTAGCAGCACCGCTTGTGTCCGAAGGCCCCTGTGTGTGCATGGAGGCTCCCGGTAATGGTATGTCCTCGGGGGCCTTGAGGTTTCTCATATTCTGGAGGTGTGTGGCCAAAGGAATGGACAGAGTTTCCCAGGATTGAGCAGGCATGGTCCTGTGGTATGGCTCCAGAGGACCCAGCCTAGAGGCTGTGTTTGCCAGGGCTGTGGGGACAGATGTCTGAAAAAGCAAACTTGGCTCAGGTAGGGGCCAAGGTAATGGCAGGCCTGATCTCCAGTCCGAGAGGGGAGATCCTCTGGATACCAAAGGAGGGCAAGTGGGAGGCAGTCGCTCAGGCTTTTGTCTCTGGGTGTTGCGTTCACAGTGGCCGTTCAGGGTAGGGGTTGCTTCAGGGGCCGAGGAAGAGCCTTCCTCTCGGGGGATTGTCCAAGCTCCCAAGTGTTTGGGTTCATTCTGTGGGAAGGGAAGAGTACTGTTTTCTGCCACAGGGGACCCCCCAGGAGAGGGACTCTAGAGCACAGCAGTGGGTTCCCTCAACTGGAATACACACCATCTAGTTAGTCCTGCGTGCCTATGTGCATGGCAAGCCACATATGCGGGCTCTTGGTCCAATCACTGAGAGGCGTTACTTGAATAAGGTACTGACGCTGAGGGTCACAATGTGTGTTTGTGCCCAAGGCGGCCCTCACACATGGGCTTGGCCTCATGGGCCATGCCGTTTTCTCCTACACTGAAAGTTTGACTCACTGCCAACAGCAAGGTTTCTTGCCATGGGGAAGGAGGGGTTCTGACTTGTGCATCAGGTTCGCCCCTGTGCAGGGATTGGAGATAAGGTCTAGGTTCTGATGACTGAAAACCCAGGTTGGGAATGGATGGTGGCCTAAGGCAGTGGCGGGTCCAATGTGCTGGGTGTGCAGCCAGCTGTGTCGGTGTCTGTTGGAAGGTCTGGGCTCAGGCTATTTGCGACAGAGCATCAGTGTTTAAGGTAGCCTATGCAATTGGGGTGTTGCCGAGGGCCAAGCAGTTTGATCCTCATTTGGGGTTTCTGGGCAGCACCATAGACAAAGTTTTTCTCCTGGGAGGCAGGCGGAGTGCTTCATTGTGGCCCCAGAATTCCCAGAAGGGAGGGTTTGCGGGCCAGGAGTGTGAGGACGGAAGTCTAGGAACACAAGCTAAAGTGAGGATTGGAGCCAAGGGCAGAGCAGGCCCACTAGGCAGAGGCTGAATCAAAATCTCCTGCATCTGAAGTCAGGCTGAGGATCAGACGTTGGCTGAGGCTGGAGTATGTGTCCATGATGGCACCTTCATGAAGCGGGGGCCTCATGAGGCCAAGGAAGCTTTCCCACGCTGAGTTTGGAGGTTGCCCCAAACCACCAGGTTTCCTTCTGTGGGACATTCGAGTCCTGTTGCATGGCTCCAGGACATACCATACGGAAGGACTGGAGAGCACGGTTCGAAGGATGGATCCCTGTACAGCATGCCTCGCATTCCCATTGGCCATTAGCCACAAGATATGTTTGATCTGCTGCCTCTGGGGCACGCTAACCAGGGGGCTGAGTTGAAATGGCCTCTCCTGAGGATGCGTCATAATGTGCGTTTGGGTCCATGGAAACCTTGGAATGTGCTGGTTGTTCAGTGGCCCTGCGGAACTCTCCTACCTGAAGGGTTTGATACATCCCCAGTAAGGAAGCTCCCCATGGGGAGACGAGAGAGGTTTGGTTTGGAGCCTCAGAAAAGCCCCGTGTGCTGGTCTACGAAAACAGACCTCTGAGGACGGACACATGGAAACCAAAGCTAAGGTTCAGATTAGGGCCTGGGGGCCTGTCCATTTCAACCTTCTGTCTCTGGGGACACTGTCTGAGAGTCTAAGTGGAGATAGTTGCTCCGCTGGTGTCAGAGAGCCCCTCTTAGTCCAGGGTGGCCTACACTATTGATGGCCTCAGGGGCCTTGGAGCTTTTCCCTAACCTGTAGGGTTGTGGTCAATGGATTGGGCACAATTTCCTTGGAGAGGGCAGGCACAATCTTTCGCTGTGGCTCCAGAGGCCCTAGCCTGGCGGTTGTGTGGGTCCAGGCTGAGGGCACAGAAGTCTGAAAACACAAACTCAGCTTATGAGTGGTGCCTAGGGTATGGCAGGCCGGATGTACAGCCCGAGAGGGAGCTCCTGGGCCTCTGAAACAAGGGCGAGTGGGAGGCGTTCCTTCAGGCTTTTGTCTCTGGATGTTGTGTCCGAGATAGCCGTGGATTGGAGGGGTGGCCTCAGGGACTGTGGACGAGTATCCCTCTCTGGGGATTTGTCCCAGCTCCCAAGAGTTTGGGGTCATTTTGTGGGAAGGGTGGAAAAGTGTTGTCTGGCTCACGTGTCTCTCCAAGAAAGGGATTCCAGAGCAGAGCCCCAGGTACGGGCGGGGCGACTGGAAAACTCAAATACTGGTGAGGATTGGGTGCATAGGGGCTTGGCAAGCCCCATATGCGGGCTCTTGGCCCAGGCCCTGACAGGCCTTTCTTTGACATGGGGCTCATGCTGAGGGTCAGAGTGTGAATTTGTGCCCAAGCAGCACTCAAGTTTGGGCGTGGCATCAGGGACCAGGAAGGTTTCTCCCACCCTGAAGGTGTGACTCCATGCCAAGAGCAAGCTTTACAGCCACGGGGAAGGAGGAGTTCTGTGTTGTGCTTGCGATACCCAGCTGTGTGGAGAATTGATATAATGTCTAGGTTCAGATATCTGAAAACCAAGGTTAGGAAGAGGTGACGGCATAAGACCATGGCGTGTCCGAAGTGCTGGGTGTGCGGCCAGCTGTCTCCTTGTCTGTCTGGACGTCTGGCTTCAGGCTGTGTCAGACAGAGCATGAGTGCCCAGAGCAGCCTATCCAGTTCGGGTACCGGTCGAGGCCCGAGCAGGTTGATCCTCATCTGGGTTTTCTGGAGAGAGCCCCACAGGGAAACGTCTTTCTTCCCTTGGGCAGACCCTGGGCTGGGTTGTGGTTCTGGAGTTCCTAGTCCGGAGGGCCTGTTTGCCAGGAGTGTGAGGAAGGAAGTCTGAAAACACAAGCTAGCGTGAGGTTTGGGACCGATGGCACGGCAGGCCCACTCTGAGAGGCTGAATCGAGATCTCCTGCACTGAGGTCATTTCAACTATGAGACGTGCCTCAGGGTAGAGTTTTTGTCCAGCATGGCCTCTTCCTGAATGGTGTGGGGGCCTCATGAGGCCAGGAAGGTTTGCCTACGATGGGATTTGTGAACTACTCCAAACCTCAAGGTTTCCTTCTGCACGAAAGTCGAGTGCTATTGGATGGTTCCAGGAGGCCCCATACGGAAAGACTCGAGAGCAGGTGTCTAAGCATGGATGCCTGGGAACGCCACCTCATATTCCCACTCTTTAGTCAGGACAAGGCAGGCTCAATCTGCGGGCTCCTGGGTGAGCTACCCAGAGGGGAGAGTTGAAATGGACTCTCCTGAAGATGAGTCCTACTGTGGCTTGGTGGCCTGGGAGACCTTGGAATGTGGAGGTGGCTCAGGGACTCTGCAGGATTCTCCAACCTGAGGTGTTTGACACGGCTCCAACAAGGAAGCTTCCCATGTGGAGACGAGAGAAGTTCTGTTCAGTGCCTCAGGAAAGCCCCATATCCTGTTCTTCGAACCAAAGCCTCTGAGGAGTGACACCTGGAAAACAAAGCAAGAGTTGAGATTAGGGCCTAAGGGCCTGTCGGGCTCAACCTTCTATCTCTGTTGACATCTGTGTGCATGCCTTCATGGAGGTAGCAGCTCCGCTTGTGTCCGAAGGCCCCTGTGTGTGCAGGGAGGCTCCCGGTAATGGTATGTCCTCGGGGGCCTTGAGGTTTCTCATATTCTGGAGGTGTGTGGCCAAAGGAATGGACAGAGTTTCCCAGGAGAGAGCAGGCACGGTCCTGTGGTATGGCTCCAGAGGACCCAACCTAGAGGCTGTGTTTGCCAGGGCTGTGGGGACAGATGTCTGAAAAAGCAAACTTGGCTCAGGTAGGGGCCAAGGTAATGGCAGGCCTGATCTCCAGTCCGAGAGGGGAGATCCTCTGGATATCAAAGGAGGGCAAGTGGGAGGCAGTCGCTCAGGCTTTTGTCTCTGGGTTTTGCGTTCACAGTGGCCGTTCAGGGTAGGGGTTGCTTCAGGGGCCGAGGAAGAGCCTTCCTCTCGGGGGATTGTCCAAGCTCCCAAGTGTTTGGGTTCATTCTGTGGGAAGGGAAGAGTACTGTTTTCTGCCACAGGGGAACCCCCAGGAGAGGGACTCTAGAGCACAGCAGTGGGTTCCCTCAACTGGAATACACACCATCTAGTTAGTCCTGCGTGCCTATGGGCATGGCAAGCCACATATGCGGGCTCTTGGTCCAATCACTGAGAGGCGTTACTTGAATAAGGTACTCACGCTGAGGGTCACAATGTGTGTTTGTGCCCAAGGCGGCCCTCACACATGGGCGTGGCCTCATGGGCCATGCCGTTTTCTCCTACACTGAAGGTTTGACTCACTGCCAGCAGCAAGGTTTCTTGCCATGGGGAAGGAGGGGTTCTGACTTGTGCATCAGGTTCCCCCCTGTGCAGGGATTGGAGATAAGGTCTAGGTTCTGATGACTGAATCCAGGTTGGGAATGGATGGTGGCCTAAGGCAGTGGCGGGTCCAATGTGCTGGGTGTGCAGCCAGCTGTGTCGGTGTCTGTTGGAAGGTCTGGGCTCAGGCTATTTGCGACAGAGCATCAGTGTTTAAGGTAGCCTATGCAATTGGGGTGTTGCCGAGGGCCAAGCAGTTTGATCCTCATTTGGGGTTTCTGGGCAGCACCATAGACAAAGTTTTTCTCCTGGGAGGCAGGCGGAGTGCTTCATTGTGGCCCCAGAATTCCCAGAAGGGAGGGTTTGTGGGCCAGGAGTGTGAGGACGGAAGTCTAGGAACACAAGCTAAAGTGAGGATTGGAGCCAAGGGCAGAGCAGGCCCACTAGGCAGAGGCTGAAACAAAATCTCCTGCATCTGAAGTCAGGCTGAGGATCAGACGTTGGCTGAGGCTGGAGAATGTGTCCATGATGGCACCTTCATGAAGCGGGGGCCTCATGAGGCCAAGGAAGTTTTCCCACGCTGAGTTTGGAGGTTGCCCCAAACCACCAGGTTTCCTTCTGTGGGACATTCGAGTCCTGTTGCATGGCTCCAGGACATACCATACGGAAGGACTGGAGAGCACGGTTCGAAGGATGGATCCCTGTACAGCATGCCTCGCATTCCCATTGGCCATTAGCCACAAGATATGTTTGATCTGCTGCCTCTGGGGCACGCTAACCAGGGGGCTGAGTTGAAATGGCCTCTCCTGAGGATGCGTCATAATGTGCGTTTGGGTCCATGGAAACCTTGGAATGTGCTGGTTGTTCAGTGGCCCTGCGGAACTCTCCTACCTGAAGGGTTTGATACATCCCCAGTAAGTAAGCTCCCCATGTGGAGACGAGAGAGGTTTGGTTTGGAGCCTCAGAAAAGCCCCGTGTGCTGGTCTACGAAAACAGACCTCTGAGGACGGACACATGGAAACCAAAGCTAAGGTTCAGATTAGGGCCTGGGGGCCTGTCCATTTCAACCTTCTGTCTCTGGGGACACTGTCTGAGAGTCTAAGTGGAGATAGTTGCTCCGCTGGTGTCAGAGAGCCCCTCTTAGTCCAGGGTGGCCTACACTATTGATGGCCTCAGGGGCCTTGGAGCTTTTCCCTAACCTGTAGGGTTGTGGTCAATGGATTGGGCACAATTTCCTTGGAGAGGGCAGGCACAATCTTTCGCAGTGGCTCCAGAGGCCCTAGCCTGGCGGTTGTGTGGGTCCAGGCTGAGGGCACAGAAGTCTGAAAAAATAAACTCAGCTTATGAGTGGCGCCTAGGGTATGGCAGGCCGGATGTACAGCCCGAGAGGGAGCTCCTGGGCCTCTGAAACAAGGGCGAGTGGGAGGCGTTCCTTCAGGCTTTTGTCTCTGGATGTTGTGTCCGAGATAGCCGTGGATTGGAGGGGTGGCCTCAGGGACTGTGGACGAGTATACCTCTCTGGGGATTTGTCCCAGCTCCCAAGAGTTTGGGGTCATTTTGTGGGAAGGGTGGAAAAGTGTTGTCTGGCTCACGTGTCTCTCCAAGAAAGGGATTCCAGAGCAGAGCCCCAGGTACGGGCGGGGCGACTGGAAAACTCAAACACTGGTGAGGATTGGGTGCATAGGGGCTTGGCAAGCCCCATATGCGGGCTCTTGGCCCAGGCCCTGACAGGCCTTTCTTTGACATGGGGCTCATGCTGAGGGTCAGAGTGTGAATTTGTGCCCAAGCAGCACTCAAGTTTGGGCGTGGCATCAGGGACCAGGAAGGTTTCTCCCACCCTGAAGGTGTGACTCCATGCCAAGAGCAAGCTTTACAGCCACGGGGAAGGAGGAGTTCTGTGTTGTGCTTGCGATACCCAGCTGTGTGGAGAATTGATATAATGTCTAGGTTCAGATATCTGAAAACCAAGGTTAGGAAGAGGTGACGGCATAAGAACATGGCGTGTCCGAAGTGCTGGGTGTGCGGCCAGCTGTCTCCTTGTCTGTCTGGACGTCTGGCTTCAGGCTGTGTCAGACAGAGCATGAGTGCCCAGAGCAGCCTATCCAGTTCGGGTACCGGTCGAGGCCCGAGCAGGTTGATCCTCATCTGGGTTTTCTGGAGAGAGCCCCACAGGGAAACGTCTTTCTTCCCTTGGGCAGACCCTGGGCTGGGTTGTGGTTCTGGAGTTCCTAGTCCGGAGGGCCTGTTTGCCAGGAGTGTGAGGAAGGAAGTCTGAAAACACAAGCTAGCGTGAGGTTTGGGACCGATGGCACGGCAGGCCCACTCTGAGAGGCTGAATCGAGATCTCCTGCACTGAGGTCATTTCAACTATGAGACGTGCCTCAGGGTAGAGTTTTTGTCCAGCATGGCCTCTTCCTGAATGGTGTGGGGGCCTCAAGAGGCCAGGAAGGTTTGCCTACGATGGGATTTGTGAACTACTCCAAACCTCAAGGTTTCCTTCTGCACGAAAGTCGAGTGCTATTGGATGGTTCCAGGAGGCCCCATACGGAAAGACTCGAGAGCAGGTGTCTAAGCATGGATGCCTGGGAACGCCACCTCATATTCCCACTCTTTAGTCAGGACAAGGCAGGCTCAATCTGCGGGCTCCTGGGTGAGCTACCCAGAGGGGAGAGTTGAAATGGACTCTCCTGAAGATGAGTCCTACTGTGGCTTGGTGGCCTGGGAGACCTTGGAATGTGGAGGTGGCTCAGGGACTCTGCAGGATTCTCCAACCTGAGGTGTTTGACACGGCTCCAACAAGGAAGCTTCCCATGTGGAGACGAGAGAAGTTCTGTTCAGTGCCTCAGGAAAGCCCCATATCCTGTTCTTCGAACCAAAGCCTCTGAGGAGTGACACCTGGAAAACAAAGCAAGAGTTGAGATTAGGGCCTAAGGGCCTGTCGGGCTCAACCTTCTATCTCTGTTGACATCTGTGTGCATGCCTTCATGGAGGTAGCAGCTCCGCTTGTGTCCGAAGGCCCCTGTGTGTGCAGGGAGGCTCCCGGTAATGGTATGTCCTCGGGGGCCTTGAGGTTTCTCATATTCTGGAGGTGTGTGGCCAAAGGAATGGACAGAGTTTCCCAGGAGAGAGCAGGCATGGTCCTGTGGTATGGCTCCAGAGGACCCAACCTAGAGGCTGTGTTTGCCAGGGCTGTGGGGACAGATGTCTGAAAAAGCAAACTTGGCTCAGGTAGGGGCCAAGGTAATGGCAGGCCTGATCTCCAGTCCGAGAGGGGAGATCCTCTGGATATCAAAGGAGGGCAAGTGGGAGGCAGTCGCTCAGGCTTTTGTCTCTGGGTTTTGCGTTCACAGTGGCCGTTCAGGGTAGGGGTTGCTTCAGGGGCCGAGGAAGAGCCTTCCTCTCGGGGGATTGTCCAAGCTCCCAAGTGTTTGGGTTCATTCTGTGGGAAGGGAAGAGTACTGTTTTCTGCCACAGGGGAACCCCCAGGAGAGGGACTCTAGAGCACAGCAGTGGGTTCCCTCAACTGGAATACACACCATCTAGTTAGTCCTGCGTGCCTATGGGCATGGCAAGCCACATATGCGGGCTCTTGGTCCAATCACTGAGAGGCGTTACTTGAATAAGGTACTCACGCTGAGGGTCACAATGTGTGTTTGTGCCCAAGGCGGCCCTCACACATGGGCGTGGCCTCATGGGCCATGCCGTTTTCTCCTACACTGAAGGTTTGACTCACTGCCAGCAGCAAGGTTTCTTGCCATGGGGAAGGAGGGGTTCTGACTTGTGCATCAGGTTCCCCCCTGTGCAGGGATTGCAGATAAGGTCTAGGTTCTGATGACTGAAAACCCAGGTTGGGAATGGATGGTGGCCTAAGGCAGTGGCGGGTCCAATGTGCTGGGTGTGCAGCCAGCTGTGTCGGTGTCTGTTGGAAGGTCTGGGCTCAGGCTATTTGCGACAGAGCATCAGTGTTTAAGGTAGCCTATGCAATTGGGGTGTTGCCGAGGGCCAAGCAGTTTGATCCTCATTTGGGGTTTCTGGGCAGCAGCATAGACAATGTTTTTCTCCTGGGAGGCAGGCGGAGTGCTTCATTGTGGCCCCAGAATTCCCAGTAGGGAGGGTTTGCGGGCCAGGAGTGTGAGGACGGAAGTCTAGGAACACAAGCTAAAGTGAGGATTGGAGCCAAGGGCAGAGCAGGCCCACTAGGCAGAGGCTGAATCAAAATCTCCTGCATCTGAAGTCAGGCTGAGGATCAGACGTTGGCTGAGGCTGGAGTATGTGTCCATGTTGGCACCTTCATGAAGCGGGGGCCTCATGAGGCCAAGGAAGTTTTCCCACGCTGAGTTTGGAGGTTGCCCCAAACCACCAGGTTTCCTTCTGTGGGACATTCGAGTCCTGTTGCATGGCTCCAGGACATACCATACGGAAGGACTGGAGAGCACGGTTCGAAGGATGGATCCCTGTACAGCATGCCTCGCATTCCCATTGGCCATTAGCCACAAGATATGTTTGATCTGCTGCCTCTGGGGCACGCTAACCAGGGGGCTGAGTTGAAATGGCCTCTCCTGAGGATGCGTCATAATGTGCGTTTGGGTCCATGGAAACCTTGGAATGTGCTGGTTGTTCAGTGGCCCTGCGGAACTCTCCTACCTGAAGGGTTTGATACATCCCCAGTAAGGAAGCTCCCCATGGGGAGACGAGAGAGGTTTGGTTTGGAGCCTCAGAAAAGCCCCGTGTGCTGGTCTACGAAAACAGACCTCTGAGGACGGACACATGGAAACCAAAGCTAAGGTTCAGATTAGGGCCTGGGGGCCTGTCCATTTCAACCTTCTGTCTCTGGGGACACTGTCTGAGAGTCTAAGTGGAGATAGTTGCTCCGCTGGTGTCAGAGAGCCCCTCTTAGTCCAGGGTGGCCTACACTATTGATGGCCTCAGGGGCCTTGGAGCTTTTCCCTAACCTGTAGGGTTGTGGTCAATGGATTGGGCACAATTTCCTTGGAGAGGGCAGGCACAATCTTTCGCTGTGGCTCCAGAGGCCCTAGCCTGGCGGTTGTGTGGGTCCAGGCTGAGGGCACAGAAGTCTGAAAACACAAACTCAGCTTATGAGTGGTGCCTAGGGTATGGCAGGCCGGATGTACAGCCCGAGAGGGAGCTCCTCGGCCTCTGAAACAAGGGCGAGTGGGAGGCGTTCCTTCAGGCTTTTGTCTCTGGATGTTGTGTCCGAGATAGCCGTGGATTGGAGGGGTGGCCTCAGGGACTGTGGACGAGTATCCCTCTCTGGGGATTTGTCCCAGCTCCCAAGAGTTTGGGGTCATTTTGTGGGAAGGGTGGAAAAGTGTTGTCTGGCTCACGTGTCTCTCCAAGAAAGGGATTCCAGAGCAGAGCCCCAGGTACGGGCGGGGCGACTGGAAAACTCAAACACTGGTGAGGATTGGGTGCATAGGGGCTTGGCAAGCCCCATATGCAGGCTCTTGGCCCAGGCCCTGACAGGCCTTTCTTTGACATGGGGCTCATGCTGAGGGTCAGAGTGTGAATTTGTGCCCAAGCAGCACTCAAGTTTGGGCGTGGCATCAGGGACCAGGAAGGTTTCTCCCACCCTGAAGGTGTGACTCCATGCCAAGAGCAAGCTTTACAGCCACGGGGAAGGAGGAGTTCTGTGTTGTGCTTGCGATACCCAGCTGTGTGGAGAATTGATATAATGTCTAGGTTCAGATATCTGAAAACCAAGGTTAGGAAGAGGTGACGGCATAAGACCATGGCGTGTCCGAAGTGCTGGGTGTGCGGCCAGCTGTCTCCTTGTCTGTCTGGACGTCTGGCTTCAGGCTGTGTCAGACAGAGCATGAGTGCCCAGAGCAGCCTATCCAGTTCGGGTACTGGTCGAGGCCCGAGCAGGTTGATCCTCATGTGGGTTTTCTGGAGAGAGCCCCACAGGGAAACGTCTTTCTTCCCTTGGGCAGACCCTGGGCTGGGTTGTGGTTCTGGAGTTCCTAGTCCGGAGGGCCTGTTTGCCAGGAGTGTGAGGAAGGAAGTCTGAAAACACAAGCTAGCGTGAGGTTTGGGACCGATGGCACGGCAGGCCCACTCTGAGAGGCTGAATCGAGATCTCCTGCACTGAGGTCATTTCAACTATGAGACGTGCCTCAGGGTAGAGTTTTTGTCCAGCATGGCCTCTTCCTGAATGGTGTGGGGGCCTCATGAGGCCAGGAAGGTTTGCCTACGATGGGATTTGTGAACTACTCCAAACCTCAACGTTTCCTTCTGCACGAAAGTCGAGTGCTATTGGATGGTTCCAGGAGGCCCCATACGGAAAGACTCGAGAGCAGGTGTCTAAGCATGGATGCCTGGGAACGCCACCTCATATTCCCACTCTTTAGTCAGGACAAGGCAGGCTCAATCTGCGGGCTCCTGGGTGAGCTACCCAGAGGGGAGAGTTGAAATGGACTCTCCTGAAGATGAGTCCTACTGTGGCTTGGTGGCCTGGGAGACCTTGGAATGTGGAGGTGGCTCAGGGACTCTGCAGGATTCTCCAACCTGAGGTGTTTGACACGGCTCCAACAAGGAAGCTTCCCATGTGGAGACGAGAGAAGTTCTGTTCAGTGCCTCAGGAAAGCCCCATATCCTGTTCTTCGAACCAAAGCCTCTGAGGAGTGACACCTGGAAAACAAAGCAAGAGTTGAGATTAGGGCCTAAGGGCCTGTCGGGCTCAACCTTCTATCTCTGTTGACATCTGTGTGCATGCCTTCATGGAGGTAGCAGCTCCGCTTGTGTCCGAAGGCCCCTGTGTGTGCAGGGAGGCTCCCGGTAATGGTATGTCCTCGGGGGCCTTGAGGTTTCTCATATTCTGGAGGTGTGTGGCCAAAGGAATGGACAGAGTTTCCCAGGAGAGAGCAGGCACGGTCCTGTGGTATGGCTCCAGAGGACCCAACCTAGAGGCTGTGTTTGCCAGGGCTGTGGGGACAGATGTCTGAAAAAGCAAACTTGGCTCAGGTAGGGGCCAAGGTAATGGCAGGCCTGATCTCCAGTCCGAGAGGGGAGATCCTCTGGATATCAAAGGAGGGCAAGTGGGAGGCAGTCGCTCAGGCTTTTGTCTCTGGGTTTTGCGTTCACAGTGGCCGTTCAGGGTAGGGGTTGCTTCAGGGGCCGAGGAAGAGCCTTCCTCTCGGGGGATTGTCCAAGCTCCCAAGTGTTTGGGTTCATTCTGTGGGAAGGGAAGAGTACTGTTTTCTGCCACAGGGGAACCCCCAGGAGAGGGACTCTAGAGCACAGCAGTGGGTTCCCTCAACTGGAATACACACCATCTAGTTAGTCCTGCGTGCCTATGGGCATGGCAAGCCACATATGCGGGCTCTTGGTCCAATCACTGAGAGGCGTTACTTGAATAAGGTACTCACGCTGAGGGTCACAATGTGTGTTTGTGCCCAAGGCGGCCCTCACACATGGGCGTGGCCTCATGGGCCATGCCGTTTTCTCCTACACTGAAGGTTTGACTCACTGCCAGCAGCAAGGTTTCTTGCCATGGGGAAGGAGGGGTTCTGACTTGTGCATCAGGTTCCCCCCTGTGCAGGGATTGGAGATAAGGTCTAGGTTCTGATGACTGAAAACCCAGGTTGGGAATGGATGGTGGCCTAAGGCAGTGGCGGGTCCAATGTGCTGGGTGTGCAGCCAGCTGTGTCGGTGTCTGTTGGAAGGTCTGGGCTCAGGCTATTTGCGACAGAGCATCAGTGTTTAAGGTAGCCTATGCAATTGGGGTGTTGCCGAGGGCCAAGCAGTTTGATCCTCATTTGGGGTTTCTGGGCAGCAGCATAGACAATGTTTTTCTCCTGGGAGGCAGGCGGAGTGCTTCATTGTGGCCCCAGAATTCCCAGTAGGGAGGGTTTGCGGGCCAGGAGTGTGAGGACGGAAGTCTAGGAACACAAGCTAAAGTGAGGATTGGAGCCAAGGGCAGAGCAGGCCCACTAGGCAGAGGCTGAATCAAAATCTCCTGCATCTGAAGTCAGGCTGAGGATCAGACGTTGGCTGAGGCTGGAGTATGTGTCCATGTTGGCACCTTCATGAAGCGGGGGCCTCATGAGGCCAAGGAAGTTTTCCCACGCTGAGTTTGGAGGTTGCCCCAAACCACCAGGTTTCCTTCTGTGGGACATTCGAGTCCTGTTGCATGGCTCCAGGACATACCATACGGAAGGACTGGAGAGCACGGTTCGAAGGATGGATCCCTGTACAGCATGCCTCGCATTCCCATTGGCCATTAGCCACAAGATATGTTTGATCTGCTGCCTCTGGGGCACGCTAACCAGGGGGCTGAGTTGAAATGGCCTCTCCTGAGGATGCGTCATAATGTGCGTTTGGGTCCATGGAAACCTTGGAATGTGCTGGTTGTTCAGTGGCCCTGCGGAACTCTCCTACCTGAAGGGTTTGATACATCCCCAGTAAGGAAGCTCCCCATGGGGAGACGAGAGAGGTTTGGTTTGGAGCCTCAGAAAAGCCCCGTGTGCTGGTCTACGAAAACAGACCTCTGAGGACGGACACATGGAAACCAAAGCTAAGGTTCAGATTAGGGCCTGGGGGCCTGTCCATTTCAACCTTCTGTCTCTGGGGACACTGTCTGAGAGTCTAAGTGGAGATAGTTGCTCCGCTGGTGTCAGAGAGCCCCTCTTAGTCCAGGGTGGCCTACACTATTGATGGCCTCAGGGGCCTTGGAGCTTTTCCCTAACCTGTAGGGTTGTGGTCAATGGATTGGGCACAATTTCCTTGGAGAGGGCAGGCACAATCTTTCTCTGTGGCTCCAGAGGCCCTAGCCTGGCGGTTGTGTGGGTCCAGGCTGAGGGCACAGAAGTCTGAAAACACAAACTCAGCTTATGAGTGGTGCCTAGGGTATGGCAGGCCGGATGTACAGCCCGAGAGGGAGCTCCTCGGCCTCTGAAACAAGGGCGAGTGGGAGGCGTTCCTTCAGGCTTTTGTCTCTGGATGTTGTGTCCGAGATAGCCGTGGATTGGAGGGGTGGCCTCAGGGACTGTGGACGAGTATCCCTCTCTGGGGATTTGTCCCAGCTCCCAAGAGTTTGGGGTCATTTTGTGGGAAGGGTGGAAAAGTGTTGTCTGGCTCACGTGTCTCTCCAAGAAAGGGATTCCAGAGCAGAGCCCCAGGTACGGGCGGGGCGACTGGAAAACTCAAACACTGGTGAGGATTGGGTGCATAGGGGCTTGGCAAGCCCCATATGCAGGCTCTTGGCCCAGGCCCTGACAGGCCTTTCTTTGACATGGGGCTCATGCTGAGGGTCAGAGTGTGAATTTGTGCCCAAGCAGCACTCAAGTTTGGGCGTGGCATCAGGGACCAGGAAGGTTTCTCCCACCCTGAAGGTGTGACTCCATGCCAAGAGCAAGCTTTACAGCCACGGGGAAGGAGGAGTTCTGTGTTGTGCTTGCGATACCCAGCTGTGTGGAGAATTGATATAATGTCTAGGTTCAGATATCTGAAAACCAAGGTTAGGAAGAGGTGACGGCATAAGACCATGGCGTGTCCGAAGTGCTGGGTGTGCGGCCAGCTGTCTCCTTGTCTGTCTGGACGTCTGGCTTCAGGCTGTGTCAGACAGAGCATGAGTGCCCAGAGCAGCCTATCCAGTTCGGGTACTGGTCGAGGCCCGAGCAGGTTGATCCTCATGTGGGTTTTCTGGAGAGAGCCCCACAGGGAAACGTCTTTCTTCCCTTGGGCAGACCCTGGGCTGGGTTGTGGTTCTGGAGTTCCTAGTCCGGAGGGCCTGTTTGCCAGGAGTGTGAGGAAGGAAGTCTGAAAACACAAGCTAGCGTGAGGTTTGGGACCGATGGCACGGCAGGCCCACTCTGAGAGGCTGAATCGAGATCTCCTGCACTGAGGTCATTTCAACTATGAGACGTGCCTCAGGGTAGAGTTTTTGTCCAGCATGGCCTCTTCCTGAATGGTGTGGGGGCCTCATGAGGCCAGGAAGGTTTGCCTACGATGGGATTTGTGAACTACTCCAAACCTCAACGTTTCCTTCTGCACGAAAGTCGAGTGCTATTGGATGGTTCCAGGAGGCCCCATACGGAAAGACTCGAGAGCAGGTGTCTAAGCATGGATGCCTGGGAACGCCACCTCATATTCCCACTCTTTAGTCAGGACAAGGCAGGCTCAATCTGCGGGCTCCTGGGTGAGCTACCCAGAGGGGAGAGTTGAAATGGACTCTCCTGAAGATGAGTCCTACTGTGGCTTGGTGGCCTGGGAGACCTTGGAATGTGGAGGTGGCTCAGGGACTCTGCAGGATTCTCCAACCTGAGGTGTTTGACACGGCTCCAACAAGGAAGCTTCCCATGTGGAGACGAGAGAAGTTCTGTTCAGTGCCTCAGGAAAGCCCCATATCCTGTTCTTCGAACCAAAGCCTCTGAGGAGTGACACCTGGAAAACAAAGCAAGAGTTGAGATTAGGGCCTAAGGGCCTGTCGGGCTCAACCTTCTATCTCTGTTGACATCTGTGTGCATGCCTTCATGGAGGTAGCAGCTCCGCTTGTGTCCGAAGGCCCCTGTGTGTGCAGGGAGGCTCCCGGTAATGGTATGTCCTCGGGGGCCTTGAGGTTTCTCATATTCTGGAGGTGTGTGGCCAAAGGAATGGACAGAGTTTCCCAGGAGAGAGCAGGCACGGTCCTGTGGTATGGCTCCAGAGGACCCAACCTAGAGGCTGTGTTTGCCAGGGCTGTGGGGACAGATGTCTGAAAAAGCAAACTTGGCTCAGGTAGGGGCCAAGGTAATGGCAGGCCTGATCTCCAGTCCGAGAGGGGAGATCCTCTGGATATCAAAGGAGGGCAAGTGGGAGGCAGTCGCTCAGGCTTTTGTCTCTGGGTTTTGCGTTCACAGTGGCCGTTCAGGGTAGGGGTTGCTTCAGGGGCCGAGGAAGAGCCTTCCTCTCGGGGGATTGTCCAAGCTCCCAAGTGTTTGGGTTCATTCTGTGGGAAGGGAAGAGTACTGTTTTCTGCCACAGGGGAACCCCCAGGAGAGGGACTCTAGAGCACAGCAGTGGGTTCCCTCAACTGGAATACACACCATCTAGTTAGTCCTGCGTGCCTATGGGCATGGCAAGCCACATATGCGGGCTCTTGGTCCAATCACTGAGAGGCGTTACTTGAATAAGGTACTCACGCTGAGGGTCACAATGTGTGTTTGTGCCCAAGGCGGCCCTCACACATGGGCGTGGCCTCATGGGCCATGCCGTTTTCTCCTACACTGAAGGTTTGACTCACTGCCAGCAGCAAGGTTTCTTGCCATGGGGAAGGAGGGGTTCTGACTTGTGCATCAGGTTCCCCCCTGTGCAGGGATTGGAGATAAGGTCTAGGTTCTGATGACTGAAAACCCAGGTTGGGAATGGATGGTGGCCTAAGGCAGTGGCGGGTCCAATGTGCTGGGTGTGCAGCCAGCTGTGTCGGTGTCTGTTGGAAGGTCTGGGCTCAGGCTATTTGCGACAGAGCATCAGTGTTTAAGGTAGCCTATGCAATTGGGGTGTTGCCGAGGGCCAAGCAGTTTGATCCTCATTTGGGGTTTCTGGGCAGCAGCATAGACAATGTTTTTCTCCTGGGAGGCAGGCGGAATGCTTCATTGTGGCCCCAGAATTCCCAGTAGGGAGGGTTTGCGGGCCAGGAGTGTGAGGACGGAAGTCTAGGAACACAAGCTAAAGTGAGGATTGGAGCCAAGGGCAGAGCAGGCCCACTAGGCAGAGGCTGAATCAAAATCTCCTGCATCTGAAGTCAGGCTGAGGATCAGACGTTGGCTGAGGCTGGAGTATGTGTCCATGTTGGCACCTTCATGAAGCGGGGCCTCATGAGGCCAAGGAAGTTTTCCCACGCTGAGTTTGGAGGTTGCCCCAAACCACCAGGTTTCCTTCTGTGGGACATTCGAGTCCTGTTGCATGGCTCCAGGACATACCATACGGAAGGACTGGAGAGCACGGTTCGAAGGATGGATCCCTGTACAGCATGCCTCGCATTCCCATTGGCCATTAGCCACAAGATATGTTTGATCTGCTGCCTCTGGGGCACGCTAACCAGGGGGCTGAGTTGAAATGGCCTCTCCTGAGGATGCGTCATAATGTGCGTTTGGGTCCATGGAAACCTTGGAATGTGCTGGTTGTTCAGTGGCCCTGCGGAACTCTCCTACCTGAAGGGTTTGATACATCCCCAGTAAGGAAGCTCCCCATGGGGAGACGAGAGAGGTTTGGTTTGGAGCCTCAGAAAAGCCCCGTGTGCTGGTCTACGAAAACAGACCTCTGAGGACGGACACATGGAAACCAAAGCTAAGGTTCAGATTAGGGCCTGGGGGCCTGTCCATTTCAACCTTCTGTCTCTGGGGACACTGTCTGAGAGTCTAAGTGGAGATAGTTGCTCCGCTGGTGTCAGAGAGCCCCTCTTAGTCCAGGGTGGCCTACACTATTGATGGCCTCAGGGGCCTTGGAGCTTTTCCCTAACCTGTAGGGTTGTGGTCAATGGATTGGGCACAATTTCCTTGGAGAGGGCAGGCACAATCTTTCGCTGTGGCTCCAGAGGCCCTAGCCTGGCGGTTGTGTGGGTCCAGGCTGAGGGCACAGAAGTCTGAAAACACAAACTCAGCTTATGAGTGGTGCCTAGGGTATGGCAGGCCGGATGTACAGCCCGAGAGGGAGCTCCTCGGCCTCTGAAACAAGGGCGAGTGGGAGGCGTTCCTTCAGGCTTTTGTCTCTGGATGTTGTGTCCGAGATAGCCGTGGATTGGAGGGGTGGCCTCAGGGACTGTGGACGAGTATCCCTCTCTGGGGATTTGTCCCAGCTCCCAAGAGTTTGGGGTCATTTTGTGGGAAGGGTGGAAAAGTGTTGTCTGGCTCACGTGTCTCTCCAAGAAAGGGATTCCAGAGCAGAGCCCCAGGTACGGGCGGGGCGACTGGAAAACTCAAACACTGGTGAGGATTGGGTGCATAGGGGCTTGGCAAGCCCCATATGCAGGCTCTTGGCCCAGGCCCTGACAGGCCTTTCTTTGACATGGGGCTCATGCTGAGGGTCAGAGTGTGAATTTGTGCCCAAGCAGCACTCAAGTTTGGGCGTGGCATCAGGGACCAGGAAGGTTTCTCCCACCCTGAAGGTGTGACTCCATGCCAAGAGCAAGCTTTACAGCCACGGGGAAGGAGGAGTTCTGTGTTGTGCTTGCGATACCCAGCTGTGTGGAGAATTGATATAATGTCTAGGTTCAGATATCTGAAAACCAAGGTTAGGAAGAGGTGACGGCATAAGACCATGGCGTGTCCGAAGTGCTGGGTGTGCGGCCAGCTGTCTCCTTGTCTGTCTGGACGTCTGGCTTCAGGCTGTGTCAGACAGAGCATGAGTGCCCAGAGCAGCCTATCCAGTTCGGGTACTGGTCGAGGCCCGAGCAGGTTGATCCTCATGTGGGTTTTCTGGAGAGAGCCCCACAGGGAAACGTCTTTCTTCCCTTGGGCAGACCCTGGGCTGGGTTGTGGTTCTGGAGTTCCTAGTCCGGAGGGCCTGTTTGCCAGGAGTGTGAGGAAGGAAGTCTGAAAACACAAGCTAGCGTGAGGTTTGGGACCGATGGCACGGCAGGCCCACTCTGAGAGGCTGAATCGAGATCTCCTGCACTGAGGTCATTTCAACTATGAGACGTGCCTCAGGGTAGAGTTTTTGTCCAGCATGGCCTCTTCCTGAATGGTGTGGGGGCCTCATGAGGCCAGGAAGGTTTGCCTACGATGGGATTTGTGAACTACTCCAAACCTCAACGTTTCCTTCTGCACGAAAGTCGAGTGCTATTGGATGGTTCCAGGAGGCCCCATACGGAAAGACTCGAGAGCAGGTGTCTAAGCATGGATGCCTGGGAACGCCACCTCATATTCCCACTCTTTAGTCAGGACAAGGCAGGCTCAATCTGCGGGCTCCTGGGTGAGCTACCCAGAGGGGAGAGTTGAAATGGACTCTCCTGAAGATGAGTCCTACTGTGGCTTGGTGGCCTGGGAGACCTTGGAATGTGGAGGTGGCTCAGGGACTCTGCAGGATTCTCCAACCTGAGATGTTTGACACGGCTCCAACAAGGAAGCTTCCCATGTGGAGACGAGAGAAGTTCTGTTCAGTGCCTCAGGAAAGCCCCATATCCTGTTCTTCGAACCAAAGCCTCTGAGGAGTGACACCTGGAAAACAAAGCAAGAGTTGAGATTAGGGCCTAAGGGCCTGTCGGGCTCAACCTTCTATCTCTGTTGACATCTGTGTGCATGTCTTCATGGAGGTAGCAGATCAGCTTGTGTCCGAAGGCCCCTGTGTGTGCAGGGAGGCTCCCGGTAATGGTATGTCCTCGGGGGCCTTGAGGTTTCTCATATTCTGGAGGTGTGTGGCCAAAGGAATGGACAGAGTTTCCCAGGAGAGAGCAGGCATGGTCCTGTGGTATGGCTCCAGAGGACCCAGCCTAGAGGCTGTGTTTGCCAGGGCTGTGGGGACAGATGTCTGAAAAAGCAAACTTGGCTCAGGTAGGGGCCAAGGTAATGGCAGGCCTGATCTCCAGTCCAAGAGGGGAGATCCTCTGGATATCAAAGGAGGGCAAGTGGGAGGCAGTCGCTCAGGCTTTTGTCTCTGGGTGTTGCGTTCACAGTGGCCGTTCAGGGTAGGGGTTGCTTCAGGGGCCGAGGAAGAGCCTTCCTCGCGGGGGATTGTCCAAGCTCCCAAGTGTTTGGGTTCATTCTGTGGGAAGGGAAGAGTACTGTTTTCTGCCACAGGGGACCCCCCAGGAGAGGGACTCTAGAGCACAGCAGTGGGTTCCCTCAACTGGAATACACACCATCTAGTTAGTCCTGCGTGCCTATGGGCATGGCAAGCCACATATGAGGGCTCTTGGTCCAATCACTGAGAGGCGTTACTTGAATAAGGTACTCACGCTGAGGGTCACAATGTGTGTTTGTGCCCAAGGCGGCCCTCACACATGGGCGTGGCCTCATGGGCCATGCCGTTTTCTCCTACACTGAAGGTTTGACTCACTGCCAGCAGCAAGGTTTCTTGCCATGGGGAAGGAGGGGTTCTGACTTGTGCATCAGGTTCCCCCCTGTGCAGGGATTGGAGATAAGGTCTAGGTTCTGATGACTGAAAACCCAGGTTGGGAATGGATGGTGGCCTAAGGCAGTGGCGGGTCCAATGTGCTGGGTGTGCAGCCAGCTGTGTCGGTGTCTGTTGGAAGGTCTGGGCTCAGGCTATTTGCGACAGAGCATCAGTGTTTAAGGTAGCCTATGCAATTGGGGTGTTGCCGAGGGCCAAGCAGTTTGATCCTCATTTGGGGTTTCTGGGCAGCACCATAGACAAAGTTTTTCTCCTGGGAGGCAGGCGGAGTGCGTCATTTTGGCCCCAGAATTCCCAGTAGGGAGGGTTTGCGGGCCAGGAGTGTGAGGACGGAAGTCTAGGAACACAAGCTAAAGTGAGGATTGGAGCCAAGGGCAGAGCAGGCCCACTAGGCAGAGGCTGAATCAAAATCTCCTGCATCTGAAGTCAGGCTGAGGATCAGACGTTGGCTGAGGCTGGAGTATGTGTCCATGTTGGCACCTTCATGAAGCGGGGGCCTCATGATGCCAAGGAAGTTTTCCCACGCTGAGTTTGGAGGTTGCCCCAAACCACCAGGTTTCCTTCTGTGGGACATTCGAGTCCTGTTGCATGGCTCCAGGACATACCATACGGAAGGACTGGAGAGCACGGTTCGAAGGATGGATCCCTGTACAGCATGCCTCGCATTCCCATTGGCCATTAGCCACAAGATATGTTTGATCTGCTGCCTCTGGGGCACGCTAACCAGGGGGCTGAGTTGAAATGGCCTCTCCTGAGGATGCGTCATAATGTGCGTTTGGGTCCATGGAAACCTTGGAATGTGCTGGTTGTTCAGTGGCCCTGCGGAACTCTCCTACCTGAAGGGTTTGATACATCCCCAGTAAGTAAGCTCCCCATGTGGAGACGAGAGAGGTTTGGTTTGGAGCCTCAGAAAAGCCCCGTGTGCTGGTCTACGAAAACAGACCTCTGAGGACGGACACATGGAAACCAAAGCTAAGGTTCATATTAGGGCCTGGGGGCCTGTCCATTTCAACCTTCTGTCTCTGGGGACACTGTCTGAGAGTCTAAGTGGAGATAGTTGCTCCGCTGGTGTCAGAGAGCCCCTCTTAGTCCAGGGTGGCCTACACTATTGATGGCCTCAGGGGCCTTGGAGCTTTTCCCTAACCTGTAGGGTTGTGGTCAATGGATTGGGCACAATTTCCTTGGAGAGGGCAGGCACAATCTTTCGCTGTGGCTCCAGAGGCCCTAGCCTGGCGGTTGTGTGGGTCGAGGCTGAGGGCACAGAAGTCTGAAAACACAAACTCAGCTTATGAGTGGCGCCTAGGGTATGGCAGGCCGGATGTACAGCCCGAGAGAGAGCTCCTCGGCCTCTGAAACAAGGGCGAGTGAAAGGCGTTCCTTCAGGCTTTTGTCTCTGGATGTTGTGTCCGAGATAGCCGTGGATTGGAGGGGTGGCCTCAGGGACTGTGGACGAGTATCCCTCTCTGGGGATTTGTCCCAGCTCCCAAGAGTTTGGGGTCATTTTGTGGGAAGGGTGGAGTCGTGTTGTCTGGCTCATGTGTCTCTCCAAGAAAGGGATTCCAGAGCAGAGCCCCAGGTACGGGCGGGGCGACTGGAAAACTCAAACACTGGTGAGGATTGGGTGCATAGGGGCTTGGCAAGCCCCATATGCAGGCTCTTGGCCCAGGCCCTGACAGGCCTTCCTTTGACATGGGGCTCATGCTGAGGGTCAGAGTGTGAATTTGTGCCCAAGCAGCACTCAAGTTTGGGCGTAGCATCAGGGACCAGGAAGGTTTCTCCCACCCTGAAGGTGTGACTCCATGCCAAGAGCAAGCTTTACAGCCACGGGGAAGGAGGAGTTCTGTGTTGTGCTTGCGATACCCAGCTGTGTGGAGAATTGATATAATGTCTAGGTTCAGATATCTGAAAACCAAGGTTAGGAAGAGGTGACGGCATAAGACCATGGCGTGTCCGAAGTGCTGGATGTGCGGCCAGCTGTCTCCTTGTCTGTCTGGACGTCTGGCTTCAGGCTGTGTCAGACAGAGCATGAGTGCCCAGAGCAGCCTATCCAGTTCGAGTACCGTCGAGGCCCGAGCAGGTTGATCCTCATCTGGGTTTTCTGGAGAGAGCCCCACAGGGAAACGTTTTTCTTCCCTTGGGCAGACCCTGGGCTGGGTTGTGGTTCTGGAGTTCCTAGTCCGGAGGGCTTGTTTGCCTGGAGTGTGAGGAAGGAAGTCTGAAAACACAAGCTAGCCTGAGGTTTGGGACCGATGGCACGGCAGGACCACTCTGAGAGGCTGAATCGAGATCTCCTGCACTGAGGTCATTTCAACTCTGAGACGTGCCTCAGGCTAGAGTTTTTGTCCAGCATGGCCTCTTCCTGAATGGTGTGTGGGCCTCATGAGGCCAGGAAGGTTTGCCTACGATGGGATTTGTGAACTACTCCAAACCTCAAGGTTTCCTTCTGCACGAAAGTCAAGTGCTATTGGATGGTTCCAGGAGGCCCCATACGGAAAGACTCGAGAGCAGGTGTCTAAGCATGGATGCCTGGGAACGCCACCTCATATTCCCACTCTTTAGTCAGGACAAGGCAGGCTCAATCTGTGGGCTCCTGGGTGAGCTACCCAGAGGGGAGAGTTGAAATGGACTCTCCTGAAGATGAGTCCTACTGTGGCTTGGTGGCCTGGGAGACCTTGGAATGTGGAGGTGGCTCAGGGACTCTGCAGGATTCTCCAACCTGAGATGTTTGACACGGCTCCAACAAGGAAGCTTCCCATGTGGAGACGAGAGAAGTTCTGTTCAGTGCCTCAGGAAAGCCCCATATCCTGTTCTTCGAACCAAAGCCTCTGAGGAGTGACACCTGGAAAACAAAGCAAGAGTTGAGATTAGGGCCTAAGGGCCTGTCGGGCTCAACCTTCTATCTCTGTTGACATCTGTGTGCATGTCTTCATGGAGGTAGCAGCTCAGCTTGTGTCCGAAGGCCCCTGTGTGTGCAGGGAGGCTCCCGGTAATGGTATGTCCTCGGGGGCCTTGAGGTTTCTCATATTCTGGAGGTGTGTGGCCAAAGGAATGGACAGAGATTCCCAGGAGAGAGCAGGCATGGTCCTGTGGTATGGCTCCAGAGGACCCAGCCTAGAGGCTGTGTTTGCCAGGGCTGTGGGGACAGATGTCTGAAAAAGCAAACTTGGCTCAGGTAGGGGCCAAGGTAATGGCAGGCCTGATCTCCAGTCCGAGAGGGGAGATCCTCTGGATATCAAAGGAGGGCAAGTGGGAGGCAGTCGCTCAGGCTTTTGTCTCTGGGTGTTGCGTTCACAGTGGCCGTTCAGGGTAGGGGTTGCTTCAGGGGCCGAGGAAGAGCCTTCCTCGCGGGGGATTGTCCAAGCTCCCAAGTGTTTGGGTTCATTCTGTGGGAAGGGAAGAGTACTGTTTTCTGCCACAGGGGACCCCCCAGGAGAGGGACTCTAGAGCACAGCAGTGGGTTCCCTCAACTGGAATACACACCATCTAGTTAGTCCTGCGTGCCTATGGGCATGGCAAGCCACATATGCGGGCTCTTGGTCCAATCACTGAGAGGTGTTACTTGAATAAGGTACTCACGCTGAGGGTCACAATGTGTGTTTGTGCCCAAGGCGGCCCTCACACATGGGCGTTGCCTCATGGGCCATGCCGTTTTCTCCTACACTGAAGGTTTGACTCACTGCCAGCAGCAAGGTTTCTTGCCATGGGGAAGGAGGGGTTCTGACTTGTGCATCAGGTTCCCCCCTGTGCAGGGATTGGAGATAAGGTCTAGGTTCTGATGACTGAAAACCCAGGTTGGGAATGGATGGTGGCCTAAGGCAGTGGCGGGTCCAATGTGCTGGGTGTGCAGCCAGCTGTGTCGGTGTCTGTTGGAAGGTCTGGGCTCAGGCTATTTGCAACAGAGCATCAGTGTTTAAGGTAGCCTATGCAATTGGGGTGTTGCCGAGGGCCAAGCAGTTTGATCCTCATTTGGGGTTTCTGGGCAGCACCATGGACAAAGTTTTTCTCCTGGGAGGCAGGCGGAGTGCTTCATTGTGGCCCCAGAATTCCCAGTAGGGAGGGTTTGCGGGCCAGGAGTGTGAGGACGGAAGTCTAGGAACACAAGCTAAAGTGAGGATTGGAGCCAAGGGCAGAGCAGGCCCACTAGGCAGAGGCTGAATCAAAATCTCCTGCATCTGAAGTCAGGCTGAGGATCAGACGTTGGCTGAGGCTGGAGTATGTGTCCATGTTGGCACCTTCATGAAGCGGGGGCCTCATGATGCCAAGGAAGTTTTCCCACGCTGAGTTTGGAGGTTGCCCCAAACCACCAGGTTTCCTTCTGTGGGACATTCGAGTCCTGTTGCATGGCTCCAGGACATACCATACGGAAGGACTGGAGAGCACGGTTCGAAGGATGGATCCCTGTACAGCATGCCTCGCATTCCCATTGGCCATTAGCCACAAGATATGTTTGATCTGCTGCCTCTGGGGCACGCTAACCAGGGGGCTGAGTTGAAATGGCCTCTCCTGAGGATGCGTCATAATGTGCGTTTGGGTCCATGGAAACCTTGGAATGTGCTGGTTGTTCAGTGGCCCTGCGGAACTCTCCTACCTGAAGGGTTTGATACATCCCCAGTAAGTAAGCTCCCCATGTGGAGACGAGAGAGGTTTGGTTTGGAGCCTCAGAAAAGCCCCGTGTGCTGGTCTACGAAAACAGACCTCTGAGGACGGACACATGGAAACCAAAGCTAAGGTTCAGATTAGGGCCTGGGGGCCTGTCCATTTCAACCTTCTGTCTCTGGGGACACTGTCTGAGAGTGTAAGTGGAGATAGTTGCTCCGCTGGTGTCAGAGAGCCCCTCTTAGTCCAGGGTGGCCTACACTATTGATGGCCTCAGGGGCCTTGGAGCTTTTCCCTAACCTGTAGGGTTGTGGTCAATGGATTGGGCACAATTTCCTTGGAGAGGGCAGGCACAATCTTTCGCAGTGGCTCCAGAGGCCCTAGCCTGGCGGTTGTGTGGGTCCAGGCTGAGGGCACAGAAGTCTGAAAACACAAACTCAGCTTATGAGTGGCGCCTAGGGTATGGCAGGCCGGATGTACAGCCCGAGAGGGAGCTCCTGGGCCTCTGAAACAAGGGCGAGTGGGAGGCGTTCCTTCAGGCTTTTGTCTCTGGATGTTGTGTCCGAGATAGCCGTGGATTGGAGGGGTGGCCTCAGGGACTGTGGACGAATAACCCTCTCTGGGGATTTGTCCCAGCTCCCAAGAGTTTGGGGTCATTTTGTGGGAAGGGTGGAAAAGTGTTGTCTGGCTCACGTGTCTCTCCAAGAAAGGGATTCCAGAGCAGAGCCACAGGTACGGGCGGGGCGACTGGAAAACTCAAACACTGGTGAGGATTGGGTGCATAGGGGCTTGGCAAGCCCCATATGCGGGCTCTTGGCCCAGGCCCTGACAGGCCTTTCTTTGACATGGGGCTCATGCTGAGGGTCAGAGTGTGAATTTGTGCCCAAGCAGCACTCAAGTTTGGGCGTGGCATCAGGGACCAGGAAGGTTTCTCACACCCTGAAGGTGTGACTCCATGCCAAGAGCAAGCTTTACAGCCACGGGGAAGGAGGAGTTCTGTGTTGTGCTTGCGATACCCAGCTGTGTGGAGAATTGATATAATGTCTAGGTTCAGATATCTGAAAACCAAGGTTAGGAAGAGGTGACGGCATAAGACCATGGCGTGTCCGAAGTGCTGGGTGTGCGGCCAGCTGTCTCCTTGTCTGTCTGGACGTCTGGCTTCAGGCTGTGTCAGACAGAGCATGAGTGCCTAGAGCAGCCTATCCAGTTCGGGTACCATCGAGGCCCGAGCAGGTTGATCCTCATCTGGGTTTTCTGGAGAGAGCCCCACAGGGAAACGTTTTTCTTCCCTTGGGCAGACCCTGGGCTGGGTTGTGGTTCTGGAGTTCCTAGTCCGGAGGGCTTGTTTGCCAGGAGTGTGAGGAAGGAAGTCTGAAAACACAAGCTAGCCTGAGGTTTGGGACCGATGGCACGGCAGGCCCACTCTGAGAGGCTGAATCGAGATCTCCTGCACTGAGGTCATTTCAACTCTGAGACGTGCCTCAGGCTAGAGTTTTTGTCCAGCATGGCCTCTTCCTGAATGGTGTGGGGGCCTCATGAGGCCAGGAAGGTTTGCCTACGATGGGATTTGTGAACTACTCCAAACCTCAAGGTTTCCTTCTGCACGAAAGTCGAGTGCTATTGGATGGTTCCAGGAGGCCCCATACGGAAAGACTCGAGAGCAGGTGTCTAAGCATGGATGCCTGGGAACGCCACCTCATATTTCCACTCTTTAGTCAGGACAAGGAAGGCTCAATCTGCGGGCTCCTGGGTGAGCTACCCAGAGGGGAGAGTTGAAATGGACTCTCCTGAAGATGAGTCCTACTGTGGCTTGGTGGCCTGGGAGACCTTGGAATGTGGAGGTGGCTCAGGGACTCTGCAGGATTCTTCAACCTGAGGTGTTTGACACGGCTCCAACAAGGAAGCTTCCCATGTGGAGACGAGAGAAGTTCTGTTCAGTGCCTCAGGAAAGCCCCATATCCTGTTCTTCGAACCAAAGCCTCTGAGGAGTGACACCTGAAAAACAAAGCTAGAGTTGAGATTGGGGCCTAAGGGCTTGTCGGGCTCAACCTTCTATCTCTGTTGACATCTGTGTGCATGCCTTCATGGAGGTAGCAGCTCAGCTTGTGTCCGAAGGCCCCTGTGTGTGCAGGGAGGCTCCCGGTAATGGTATGTCCTCGGGGGCCTTGAGGTTTCTCATATTCTGGAGGTGTGTGGCCAAAGGAATGGACAGAGTTTCCCAGGAGAGAGCAGGCATGGTCCTGTGGTATGGCTCCAGAGGACCCAGCCTAGAGGCTGTGTTTGCCAGGGCTGTGGGGACAGATGTCTGAAAAAGCAAACTTGGCTCAGGTAGGGGCCAAGGTAATGGCAGGCCTGATCTCCAGTCCGAGAGGGGAGATCCTCTGGATATCAAAGGAGGGCAAGTGGGAGGCAGTCGCTCAGGCTTTTGTCTCTGGGTGTTGCGTTCACAGTGGCCGTTCAGGGTAGGGGTTGCTTCAGGGGCCGAGGAAGAGCCTTCCTCGCGGGGGATTGTCCAAGCTCCCAAGTGTTTGGGTTCATTCTGTGGGAAGGGAAGAGTAATGTTTTCTGCCACAGGGGAACCCCCAGGAGAGGGACTCTAGAGCACAGCAGTGGGTTCCCTCAACTGGAATACACACCATCTAGTTAGTCCTGCGTGCCTATGGGCATGGCAAGCCACATATGCGGGCTCTTGGTCCAATCACTGAGAGGCGTTACTTGAATAAGGTACTCACGCTGAGGGTCACAATGTGTGTTTGTGCCCAAGTCGGCCCTCACACATGGGCGTGGCCTCATGGGCCATGCCGTTTTCTCCTACACTGAAGGTTTGACTCATTGCCAGCAGCAAGGTTTCTTGCCATGGGGAAGGAGGGGTTCTGACTTGTGCATCAGGTTCCCCCCTGTGCAGGGATTGCAGATAAGGTCTAGGTTCTGATGACTGAAAACCCAGGTTGGGAATGGATGGTGGCCTAAGGCAGTGGCGGGTCCAATGTGCTGGGTGTGCAGCCAGCTGTGTCGGTGTCTGTTGGAAGGTCTGGGCTCAGGCTATTTGCGACAGAGCATCAGTGTTTAAGGTAGCCTATGCAATTGGGGTGTTGCCGAGGGCCAAGCAGTTTGATCCTCATTTGGGGTTTCTGGGCAGCACCATAGACAAAGTTTTTCTCCTGGGAGGCAGGCGGAGTGCTTCATTGTGGCCCCAGAATTCCCAGTAGGGAGGGTTTGTGGGCCAGGAGTGTGAGGACGGAAGTCTAGGAACACAAGCTAAAGTGAGGATTGGAGCCAAGGGCAGAGCAGGCCCACTAGGCAGAGGCTGAATCAAAATCTCCTGCATCTGAAGTCAGGCTGAGGATCAGACGTTGGCTGAGGCTGGAGTATGTGTCCATGATGGCACCTTCATGAAGCGGGGGCCTCATGAGGCCAAGGAAGTTTTCCCACGCTGAGTTTGGAGGTTGCCCCAAACCACCAGGTTTCCTTCTGTGGGACATTCGAGTCCTGTTGCATGGCTCCAGGACATACCATACGGAAGGACTGGAGAGCACGGTTCGAAGGATGGATCCCTGTACAGCATGCCTCGCATTCCCATTGGCCATTAGCCACAAGATATGTTTGATCTGCTGCCTCTGGGGCACGCTAACCAGGGGGCTGAGTTGAAATGGCCTCTCCTGAGGATGCATCATAATGTGCGTTTGGGTCCATGGAAACCTTGGAATGTGCTGGTTGTTCAGTGGCCCTGCGGAACTCTCCTACCTGAAGGGTTTGATACATCCCCAGTAAGGAAGCTCCCCATGTGGAGACGAGAGAGGTTTGGTTTGGAGCCTCAGAAAAGCCCCGTGTGCTGGTCTACGAAAACAGACCTCTGAGGACGGACACATGGAAACCAAAGCTAAGGTTCAGATTAGGGCCTGGGGGCCTGTCCATTTCAACCTTCTGTCTCTGGGGACACTGTCTGAGAGTCTAAGTGGAGATAGTTGCTCCGCTGGTGTCAGAGAGCCCCTCTTAGTCCAGGGTGGCCTACACTATTGATGGCCTCAGGGGCCTTGGAGCTTTTCCCTAACCTGTAGGGTTGTGGTCAATGGATTGGGCACAATTTCCTTGGAGAGGGCAGGCACAATCTTTCGCTGTGGCTCCAGAGGCCCTAGCCTGGCGGTTGTGTGGGTCCAGGCTGAGGGCACAGAAGTCTGAAAACACAAACTCAGCTTATGAGTGGCGCTTAGGGTATGGCAGGCCGGATGTACAGCCCGAGAGGGAGCTCCTGGGCCTCTGAAACAAGGGCGAGTGGGAGGCGTTCCTTCAGGCTTTTGTCTCTGGATGTTGTGTCCGAGATAGCCGTGGATTGGAGGGGTGGCCTCAGGGACTGTGGACGAGTATCCCTCTCTGGGGATTTGTCCCAGCTCCCAACAGTTTGGGGTCATTTTGTGGGACGGGTGGAAAAGTGTTGTCTGGCTCACGTGTCTCTCCAAGAAAGGGATTCCAGAGCAGAGTCCCAGGTACGGGCGGGGCGACTGGAAAACTCAAACACTGGTGAGGATTGGGTGCATAGGGGCTTGGCAAGCCCCATATGCGGGCTCTTGGCCCAGGCCCTGACAGGCCTTTCTTTGACATGGGGCTCATGCTGAGGGTCAGAGTGTGAATTTGTGCCCAAGCAGCACTCAAGTTTTGGCGTGGCATCAGGGACCAGGAAGGTTTCTCCCACCCTGAAGGTGTGACTCCATGCCAAGAGCAAGCTTTACAGCCACGGGGAAGGAGGAGTTCTGTGTTGTGCTTGCGATACCCAGCTGTGTGGAGAATTGATATAATGTCTAGGTTCACATATCTGAAAACCAAGGTTAGGAAGAGGTGACGGCATAAGACCATGGCGTGTCCGAAGTGCTGGGTGTGCGGCCAGCTGTATCCTTGTCTGTCTGGAAGTCTGGTTTCAGGCTGTGTCAGACAGAGCATGAGTGCCCAGAGCAGCCTATCCAGTTCGAGTACCGGTCGAGGCCCGAGCAGGTTGATCCTCATCTGGGTTTTCTGGAGAGAGCCCCACAGGGAAACGTTTTTCTTCCCTTGTGCAGACCCTGGGCTGGGTTGTGGTTCTGGAGTTCCTAGTCCGGAGGGCTTGTTTGCCAGGAGTGTGAGGAAGGAAGTCTGAAAACAGAAGCTAGCCTGAGGTTTGGGACTGATGGCACGGCAGGCCCACTCTGAGAGGCTGAATCGAGATCTCCTGCACTGAGGTCATTTCAACTATGAGACGTGCCTCAGGCTAGAGTTTTTGTCCAGCATGGCCTCTTGCTGAATGGTGTGGGGGCCTCATGAGGCCAGGAAGGTTTGCCTACGATGGGATTTGTGAACTACTCCAAACCTCAAGGTTTCCTTCTGCACGAAAGTCGAGTGCTATTGGATGGTTCCAGGAGGCCCCATACGGAAAGACTCGAGAGCAGGTGTCTAAGCATGGATGCCTGGGAACGCCACCTCATATTCCCACTCTTTAGTCAGGACAAGGCAGGCTCAATCTGCGGGCTCCTGGGTGAGCTACCCAGAGGGGAGAGTTGAAATGGACTCTCCTGAAGATGAGTCCTACTGTGGCTGGTGGCCTGGGAGACCTTGGTATGTGGAAGTGGCTCAGGGACTCTGCAGGATTCTCCAACCAAGGTGTTTGACACGGCTCCAACAAGGAAGCTTCCCATGTGGAGACGAGAGAAGTTCTGTTCAGTGCCTCAGGAAAGCCCCATATCCTGTTCTTCGAACCAAAGCCTCTGAGGAGTGACACCTGGAAAACAAAGCAAGAGTTGAGATTAGGGCCTAAGGGCCTGTCGGGCTCAACCTTCTATCTCTGTTGACATCTGTGTGCATGCCTTCATGGAGGTAGCAGTTCAGCTTGTGTCCGAAGGCCCCTGTGTGTGCAGGGAGGCTCCCGGTAATGGTATGTCCTCGGGGGCCTTGAGGTTTCTCATATTCTGGAGGTGTGTGGCCAAAGCAATGGACAGAGTTTCCCAGGAGAGAGCAGGCATGGTCCTGTGGTATGGCTCCAGAGGACCCAGCCTAGAGGCTGTGTTTGCCAGGGCTGTGGGGACAGATGTCTGAAAAAGCAAACTTGGCTCAGGTAGGGGCCAAGGTAATGGCAGGCCTGATCTCCAGTCCGAGAGGGGAGATCCTCTGGATATCAAAGGAGGGCAAGTGGGAGGCAGTCGCTCAGGCTTTTGTCTCTGGGTGTTGCGTTCACAGTGGCCGTTCAGGGTAGGGGTTGCTTCAGGGGCCGAGGAAGAGCCTTCCTCTCGGGGGATTGTCCAAGCTCCCAAGTGTTTGGGTTCATTCTGTGGGAAGGGAAGAGTACTGTTTTCTGCCACAGGGGACCCCCCAGGAGAGGGACTCTAGAGCACAGCAGTGGGTTCCCTCAACTGGAATACACACCATCTAGTTAGTCTTGCGTGCTTATGGGCATGGCAAGCCACATATGCGGGCTCTTGGTCCAATCACTGAGAGGCGTTACGTGAATAAGGTACTCACGCTGAGGGTCACCATGTGTGTTTGTGCCCAAGGCGGCCCTCACACATGGGCGTGGCCTCATGGGCCATGCCGTTTTCTCCTACACTGAAGGTTTGACTCACTGCCAGCAGCAAGGTTTCTTGCCATGGGGAAGGAGGGGTTCTGACTTGTGCATCAGGTTCCCCCCTGTGCAGAGATTGGAGATAAGGTCTAGGTTCTGATGACTGAAAACCCAGGTTGGGAATGGATGGTGGCCTAAGGCAGTGGCGGGTCCAATGTGCTGGGTGTGCAGCCAGCTGTGTCGGTGTCTTTTGGAAGGTCTGGACTCAGGCTATTTGCGACAGAGCATCAGTGTTTAAGGTAGCCTATGCAATTGGGGTGTTGCCGAGGGCCAAGCAGTTTGATCCTCATTTGGGGTTTCTGGGCAGCACCATAGACAAAGTTTTTCTCCTGGGAGGCAGGCGGAGTGCTTCATTGTGGCCCCAGAATTCCCAGTAGGGAGGGTTTGTGGGCCAGGAGTGTGAGGACGGAAGTCTAGGAACACAAGCTAAAGTGAGGATTGGAGCCAAGGGCAGAGCAGGCCCACTAGGCAGAGGCTGAATCAAAATGTCCTGCATCTGAAGTCAGGCTGAGGATCAGACGTTGGCTGAGGCTGGAGTATGTGTCCATGATGGCACCTTCATGAAGCGGGGGCCTCATGAGGCCAAGGAAGTTTTCCCACGCTGAGTTTGGAGGTTGCCCCAAACCACCAGGTTTCCTTCTGTGGGACATTCGAGTCCTGTTGCATGGCTCCAGGACATACCATATGGAAGGACTGGAGAGCAGGGTTCGAAGGATGGATCCCTGTACAGCATGCCTCGCATTCCCATTGGCCATTAGCCACAAGATATGTTTGATCTGCTGCCTCTGGGGCACGCTAACCAGGGGGCTGAGTTGAAATGGCCTCTCCTGAGGATGCGTCATAATGTGCGTTTGGGTCCATGGAAACCTTGGAATGTGCTGGTTGTTCAGTGGCCCTGCGGAACTCTCCTACCTGAAGGGTTTGATACATCCCCAGTAAGTAAGCTCCCCATGTGGAGGCGAGAGAGGTTTGGTTTGGTGCCTCAGAAAAGCCCCGTGTGCTGGTCTACGAAAACAGACCTCTGAGGACGGACACATGGAAACCAAAGCTAAGGTTCAGATTAGGGCCTGGGGGCCTGTCCATTTCAACCTTCTGTCTCTGGGGACACTGTCTGAGAGTCTAAGTGGAGATAGTTGCTCCGCTGGTGTCAGAGAGCCCCTCTTAGTCAAGGGTGGCCTACACTATTGATGGCCTCAGGGGCCTTGGAGCTTTTCCCTAACCTGTAGGGTTGTGGTCAATGGATTGGGCACAATTTCCTTGGAGAGGGCAGGCACAATCTTTCGCTGTGGCTCCAGAGGCCCTAGCCTGGCGGTTGTGTGGGTCCAGGCTGAGGGCACAGAAGTCTGAAAACACAAACTCAGCTTATGAGTGGCGCCTAGGGTATGGCAGGCCGGATGTACAGCCCGAGAGGGAGCTCCTGGGCCTCTGAAACAAGGGCGAGTGGGAGGCGTTCCTTCAGGCTTTTGTCTCTGGATGTTGTGTCCGAGATAGCCGTGGATTGGAGGGGTGGCCTCAGGGACTGTGGACGAGTATCCCTCTCTGGGGATTTGTCCCAGCTCCCAAGAGTTTGGGGTCATTTTGTGGGAAGGGTGGAAAAGTGTTGTCTGGCTCACGTGTCTCTCCAAGATTCCAGAGCAGAGCCCCAGGTACGGGCGGGGCGACTAGAAAACTCAAACACTGTTGAGGATTGGGTGCATAGGGGCTTGGCAAGCCCCATATGCGGGCTCTTGGCCCAGGCCCTGACAGGCCTTTCTTTGACATGGGGCTCATGCTGAGGGTCAGAGTGTGAATTTGTGCCCAAGCAGCACTCAAGTTTGGGCGTGGCATCAGGGACCAGGAAGGTTTCTCACACCCTGAAGGTGTGACTCCATGCCAAGAGCAAGCTTTACAGCCACGGGGAAGGAGGAGTTCTGTGTTGTGCTTGCGATACCCAGCTGTGTGGAGAATTGATATACTGTCTAGGTTCAGATATCTGAAAACCAAGGTTAGGAAGAGGTGACGGCATAAGACCAGGGCGTGTCCGAAGTGCTGGGTGTGCGGCCAGCTGTCTCCTTGTCTGTCTGGACGTCTGGCTTCAGGCTGTGTCAGACAGAGCATGAGTGCCCAGAGCAGCCTATCCAGTTCGGGTACCGGTCGAGGCCCGAGCAGGTTGATCCTCATCTGGGTTTTCTGGAGAGAGCCCCACAGGGAAACGTTTTTCTTCCCTTGGGCAGACCCTGGGCTGGGTTGTGGTTCTGGAGTTCCTAGTCCGGTGGGCTTGTTTGCCAGGAGTGTGAGGAAAGAAGTCTGAAAACACAAGCTAGCCTGAGGTTTGGGACCGATGGCACGGCAGGCCCACTCTGAGAGGCTGAATCGAGATCTCCTGCACTGAGGTCATTTCAACTATGAGACGTGCCTCAGGCTAGAGTTTTTGTCAGCATGGCCTCTTGCTGAATGGTGTGGGGGCCTCATGAGGCCAGGAAGTTTTGCCTACGATGGGATTTGTGAACTACTCCAAACCTCAAGGTTTCCTTCTGCATGAAAGTCGAGTGCTATTGGATGGTTCCAGGAGGCCCCATACGGAAAGACTCGAGAGCAGGTGTCTAAGCATGGATGCCTGGGAACGCCACCTCATATTCCCACTCTTTAGTCAGGACAAGGCAGGCTCAATCTGCGGGCTCCTGGGTGAGCTACCCAGAGGGGAGAGTTGAAATGGACTCTCCTGAAGATGAGTCCTACTGTGGCTGGTGGCCTGGGAGACCTTGGAATGTGGAGGTGGCTCAGGGACTCTGCAGGATTCTCCAACCTGAGGTGTTTGACACGGCTCCAACAAGGAAGCTTCCCATGTGGAGACGAGAGAAGTTCTGTTCAGTGCCTCAGGAAAGCCCCATATCCTGTTCTTCGAACCAAAGCCTCTGAGGAGTGACACCTGGAAAACAAAGCAAGAGTTGAGATTAGGGCCTAAGGGCCTGTCGGGCTCAACCTTCTATCTCTGTTGACATCTGTGTGCATGCCTTCATGGAGGTAGCAGCTCAGCTTGTGTCCGAAGGCCCCTGTGTGTGCAGGGAGGCTCCCGGTAATGGTATGTCCTCGGAGGCCTTGAGGTTTCTCATATTCTGGAGGTGTGTGGCCAAAGGAATGGACAGAGTTTCCCAGGAGAGAGCAGGCATGGTCCTGTGGTATGGCTCCAGAGGACCCAGCCTAGAGGCTGTGTTTGCCAGGGCTGTGGGGACAGATGTCTGAAAAAGCAAACTTGGCTCAGGTAGGGGCCAAGGTAATGGCAGGCCTGATCTCCAGTCCGAGAGGGGAGATCCTCTGGATATCAAAGGAGGGCAAGTGGGAGGCAGTCGCTCAGGCTTTTGTCTCTAGGTGTTGCGTTCACAGTGGCCGTTCAGGGTAGGGGTTGCTTCAGGGGCCGAGGAAGAGCCTTCCTCTCGGGGGATTGTCCAAGCTCCCAAGTGTTTGTGTTCATTCTGTGGGAAGGGAAGAGTACTGTTTTCTGCCACAGGGGACCCCCCAGGAGAGGGACTCTAGAGCACAGCAGTGGGTTCCCTCAACTGGAATACACACCATCTAGTTAGTCTTGCGTGCTTATGGGCATGGCAAGCCACATATGCGGGCTCTTGGTCCAATCACTGAGAGGCGTTACGTGAATAAGGTACTCACGCTGAGGGTCACAATGTGTGTTTGTGCCCAAGGCGGCCCTCACACATGGGCGTGGCCTCATGGGCCATGCCGTTTTCTCCTACACTGAAGGTTTGACTCACTGCCAGCAGCAAGGTTTCTTGCCATGGGGAAGGAGGGGTTCTGACTTGTGCATCAGGTTCCCCCCTGTGCAGAGATTGGAGATAAGGTCTAGGTTCTGATGACTGAAAACCCAGGTTGGGAATGGATGGTGGCCTAAGGCAGTGGCGGGTCCAATGTGCTGGGTGTGCAGCCAGCTGTGTCGGTGTCTTTTGGAAGGTCTGGGCTCAGGCTATTTGCGACAGAGCATCAGTGTTTAAGGTAGCCTATGCAATTGGGGTGTTGCCGAGGGCCAAGCAGTTTGATCCTCATTTGGGGTTTCTGGGCAGCACCATAGACAAAGTTTTTCTCCTGGGAGGCAGGCGGAGTGCTTCATTGTGGCCCCAGAATTCCCAGTAGGGAGGGTTTGTGGGCCAGGAGTGTGAGGACGGAAGTCTAGGAACACAAGCTAAAGTGAGGATGGGAGCCAAGGGCAGAGCAGGCCCACTAGGCAGAGGCTGAATCAAAATGTCCTGCATCTGAAGTCAGGCTGAGGATCAGACGTTGGCTGAGGCTGGAGTATGTGTCCATGATGGCACCTTCATGAAGCGGGGGCCTCATGAGGCCAAGGAAGTTTTCCCACGCTGAGTTTGGAGGTTGCCCCAAACCACCAGGTTTCCTTCTGTGGGACATTCGAGTCCTGTTGCATGGCTCCAGGACATACCATACGGAAGGACTGGAGAGCACGGTTCGAAGGATTGATCCCTGTACAGCATGCCTCGCATTCCCATTGGCCATTAGCCACAAGATATGTTTGATCTGCTGCCTCTGGGGCACGCTAACCAGGGGGCTGAGTTGAAATGGCCTCTCCTGAGGATGCGTCATAATGTGCGTTTGGGTCCATGGAAACCTTGGAATGTGCTGGTTGTTCAGTGGCCCTGCGGAACTCTCCTACCTGAAGGGTTTGATACATCCCCAGTAAGTAAGCTCCCCATGTGGAGGCGAGAGAGGTTTGGTTTGGTGCCTCAGAAAAGCCCCGTGTGCTGGTCTACGAAAACAGACCTCTGAGGACGGACACATGGAAACCAAAGCTAAGGTTCAGATTAGGGCCTGGGGGCCTGTCCATTTCAACCTTCTGTCTCTGGGGACACTGTCTGAGAGTCTAAGTGGAGATAGTTGCTCCGCTGGTGTCAGAGAGCCCCTCTTAGTCAAGGGTGGCCTACACTATTGATGGCCTCAGGGGCCTTGGAGCTTTTCCCTAACCTGTAGGGTTGTGGTCAATGGATTGGGCACAATTTCCTTGGAGAGGGCAGGCACAATCTTTCGCTGTGGCTCCAGAGGCCCTAGCCTGGCGGTTGTGTGGGTCCAGGCTGAGGGCACAGAAGTCTGAAAACACAAACTCAGCTTATGAGTGGCGCCTAGGGTATGGCAGGCCGGATGTACAGCCCGAGAGGGAGCTCCTGGGCCTCTGAAACAAGGGCGAGTGGGAGGCGTTCCTTCAGGCTTTTGTCTCTGGATGTTGTGTCCGAGATAGCCGTGGATTGGAGGGGTGGCCTCAGGGACTGTGGACGAGTATCCCTCTCTGGGGATTTGTCCCAGCTCCCAAGAGTTTGGGGTCATTTTGTGGGAAGGGTGGAAAAGTGTTGTCTGGCTCACGTGTCTCTCCAAGATTCCAGAGCAGAGCCCCAGGTACGGGCGGGGCGACTAGAAAACTCAAACACTGGTGAGGATTGGGTGCATAGGGGCTTGGCAAGCCCCATATGCGGGCTCTTGGCCCAGGCCCTGACAGGCCTTTCTTTGACATGGGGCTCATGCTGAGGGTCAGAGTGTGAATTTGTGCCCAAGCAGCACTCAAGTTTGGGCGTGGCATCAGGGACCAGGAAGGTTTCTCACACCCTGAAGGTGTGACTCCATGCCAAGAGCAAGCTTTACAGCCACGGGGAAGGAGGAGTTCTGTGTTGTGCTTGCGATACCCAGCTGTGTGGAGAATTGATATACTGTCTAGGTTCAGATATCTGAAAACCAAGGTTAGGAAGAGGTGACGGCATAAGACCATGGCGTGTCCGAAGTGCTGGGTGTGCGGCCAGCTGTCTCCTTGTCTGTCTGGACGTCTGGCTTCAGGCTGTGTCAGACAGAGCATGAGTGCCCAGAGCAGCCTATCCAGTTCGGGTACCGGTCGAGGCCCGAGCAGGTTGATCCTCATCTGGGTTTTCCGGAGAGAGCCCCACAGGGAAACGTTTTTCTTCCCTTGGGCAGACCCTGGGCTGGGTTGTGGTTCTGGAGTTCCTAGTCCGGTGGGCTTGTTTGCCAGGAGTGTGAGGAAAGAAGTCTGAAAACACAAGCTAGCCTGAGGTTTGGGACCGATGGCACGGCAGGCCCACTCTGAGAGGCTGAATCGAGATCTCCTGCACTGAGGTCATTTCAACTATGAGACGTGCCTCAGGCTACAGTTTTTGTCCAGCATGGCCTCTTGCTGAATGGTGTGGGGGCCTCATGAGGCCAGGAAGTTTTGCCTACGATGGGATTTGTGAACTACTCCAAACCTCAAGGTTTCCTTCTGCATGAAAGTCGAGTGCTATTGGATGGTTCCAGGAGGCCCCATACGGAAAGACTCGAGAGCAGGTGTCTAAGCATGGATGCCTGGGAACGCCACCTCATATTCCCACTCTTTAGTCAGGACAAGGCAGGCTCAATCTGCGGGCTCCTGGGTGAGCTACCCAGAGGGGAGAGTTGAAATGGACTCTCCGGAAGATGAGTCCTACTGTGGCTGGTGGCCTGGGAGACCTTGGAATGTGGAGGTGGCTCAGGGACTCTGCAGGATTCTCCAACCTGAGGTGTTTGACACGGCTCCAACAAGGAAGCTTCCCATGTGGAGACGAGAGAAGTTCTGTTCAGTGCCTCAGGAAAGCCCCATATCCTGTTCTTCGAACCAAAGCCTCTGAGGAGTGACACCTGGAAAACAAAGCAAGAGTTGAGATTAGGGCCTAAGGGCCTGTCGGGCTCAACCTTCTATCTCTGTTGACATCTGTGTGCATGCCTTCATGGAGGTAGCAGCTCAGCTTGTGTCCGAAGGCCCCTGTGTGTGCAGGGAGGCTCCCGGTAATGGTATGTCCTCGGGGGCCTTGAGGTTTCTCATATTCTGGAGGTGTGTGGCCAAAGCAATGGACAGAGTTTCCCAGGAGAGAGCAGGCATGGTCCTGTGGTATGGCTCCAGAGGACCCAGCCTAGAGGCTGTGTTTGCCAGGGCTGTGGGGACAGATGTCTGAAAAAGCAAACTTGGCTCAGGTAGGGGCCAAGGTAATGGCAGGCCTGATCTCCAGTCCGAGAGGGGAGATCCTCTGGATATCAAAGGAGGGCAAGTGGGAGGCAGTCGCTCAGGCTTTTGTCTCTGGGTGTTGCGTTCACAGTGGCCGTTCAGGGTAGGGGTTGCTTCAGGGGCCGAGGAAGAGCCTTCCTCGCGGGGGATTGTCCAAGCTCCCAAGTGTTTGGGTTCATTCTGTGGGAAGGGAAGAGTACTGTTTTCTGCCACAGGGGACCCCCCAGGAGAGGGACTCTAGAGCACAGCAGTGGGTTCCCTCAACTGGAATACACAGCATCTAGTTAGTCCTGCGTGCCTATGGGCATGGCAAGCCACATATGCGGGCTCTTGGTCCAATCACTGAGAGGCGTTACTTGAATAAGGTACTCACGCTGAGGGTCACAATGTGTGTTTGTGCCCAAGGCGGCCCTCACACATGGGCGTGGCCTCATGGGCCATGCCGTTTTCTCCTACACTGAAGGTTTGACTCACTGCCAGCAGCAAGGTTTCTTGCCATGGGGAAGGAGGGGTTCTGACTTGTGCATCAGGTTCCCCCCTGTGCAGGGATTGGAGATAAGGTCTAGGTTCTGATGACTGAAAACCCAGGTTGGGAATGGATGGTGGCCTAAGGCAGTGGCGGGTCCAATGTGCTGGGTGTGCAGCCAGCTGTGTCGGTGTCTGTTGGAAGGTCTGGGCTCAGGCTATTTGCGACAGAGCATCAGTGTTTAAGGTAGCCTATGCAATTGGGGTGTTGCCGAGGGCCAAGCAGTTTGATCCTCATTTGGGGTTTCTGGGCAGCACCATAGACAAAGTTTTTATCCTGGGAGGCAGGCGGAGTGCTTCATTGTGGCCCCAGAATTCCCAGTAGGGAGGGTTTGCGGGCCAGGAGTGTGAGGACGGAAGTCTAGGAACACAAGCTAAAGTGAGGATTGGAGCCAAGGGCAGAGCAGGCCCACTAGGCAGAGGCCGAATCAAAATCTCCTGCATCTGAAGTCAGGCTGAGGATCAGACGTTGGCTGAGGCTGGAGTATGTGTCCATGTTGGCACCTTCATGAAGCGGGGGCCTCATGAGGCCAAGGAAGTTTTCCCACGCTGAGTTTGGAGGTTGCCCCAAACCACCAGGTTTCCTTCTGTGGGACATTCGAGTCCTGTTGCATGGCTCCAGGACATACCATACGGAAGGACTGGAGAGCACGGTTCGAAGGATGGATCCCTGTACAGCATGCCTCGCATTCCCATTGGCCATTAGCCACAAGATATGTTTGATCTGCTGCCTCTGGGGCACGCTAACCAGGGGGCTGAGTTGAAATGGCCTCTCCTGAGGATGCGTCATAATGTGCGTTTGGGTCCATGGAAACCTTGGAATGTGCTGGTTGTTCAGTGGCCCTGCGGAACTCTCCTACCTGAAGGGTTTGATACATCCCCAGTAAGTAAGCTCCCCATGTGGAGACGAGAGAGGTTTGGTTTGGAGCCTCAGAAAAGCCCCGTGTGCTGGTCTACGAAAACAGACCTCTGAGGACGGACACATGGAAACCAAAGCTAAGGTTCAGATTAGGGCCTGGGGGCCTGTCCATTTCAACCTTCTGTCTCTGGGGACACTGTCTGAGAGTCTAAGTGGAGATAGTTGCTCCGCTGGTGTCAGAGAGCCCCTCTTAGTCCAGGGTGGCCTACACTATTGATGGCCTCAGGGGCCTTGGAGCTTTTCCCTAACCTGTAGGGTTGTGGTCAATGGATTGGGCACAATTTCCTTGGAGAGGGCAGGCACAATCTTTCGCTGTGGCTCCAGAGGCCCTAGCCTGGCGGTTGTGTGGGTCCAGGCTGAGGGCACAGAAGTCTGAAAACACAAACTCAGCTTATGAGTGGTGCCTAGGGTATGGCAGGCCGGATGTACAGCCCGAGAGGGAGCTCCTCGGCCTCTGAAACAAGGGCGAGTGGGAGGCGTTCCTTCAGGCTTTTGTCTCTGGATGTTGTGTCCGAGATAGCCGTGGATTGGAGGGGTGGCCTCAGGGACTGTGGACGAGTATCCCTCTCTGGGGATTTGTCCCAGCTCCCAAGAGTTTGGGGTCATTTTGTGGGAAGGGTGGAAAAGTGTTGTCTGGCTCACGTGTCTCTCCAAGAAAGGGATTCCAGAGCAGAGCCCCAGGTACGGGCGGGGCGACTGGAAAACTCAAACACTGGTGAGGATTGGGTGCATAGGGGCTTGGCAAGCCCCATATGCGGGCTCTTGGCCCAGGCCCTGACAGGCCTTTCTTTGACATGGGGCTCATGCTGAGGGTCAGAGTGTGAATTTGTGCCCAAGCAGCACTCAAGTTTGGGCGTGGCATCAGGGACCAGGAAGGTTTCTCCCACCCTGAAGGTGTGACTCCATGCCAAGAGCAAGCTTTACAGCCACGGGGAAGGAGGAGTTCTGTGTTGTGCTTGCGATACCCAGCTGTGTGGAGAATTGATATAATGTCTAGGTTCAGATATCTGAAAACCAAGGTTAGGAAGAGGTGACGGCATAAGACCATGGCTTGTCCGAAGTGCTGGGTGTGCGGCCAGCTGTCTCCTTGTCTGTCTGGACGTCTGGCTTCAGGCTGTGTCAGACAGAGCATGAGTGCCCAGAGCAGCCTATCCAGTTCGGGTACCGTCGAGGCCCGAGCAGGTTGATCCTCATCAGGGTTTTCTGGAGAGAGCCCCACAGGGAAACGTTTTTCTTCCCTTGGGCAGACCCTGGGCTGGGTTGTGGTTCTGGAGTTCCTAGTCCGGAGGGCTTGTTTGCCAGGAGTGTGAGGAAGGAAGTCTGAAAACACAAGCTAGCGTGAGGTTTGGGACCGATGGCACGGCAGGCCCACTCTGAGAGGCTGAATCGAGATTTCCTGCACTGAGGTCATTTCAACTCTGAGACGTGCCTCTGGCTAGAGTTTTTGTCCAGCATGGCCTCTTCCTGAATGGTGTGGGGGCCTCATGAGGCCAGGAAGGTTTGCCTACGATGGGATTTGTGAACTACTCCAAACCTCAAGGTTTCCTTCTGCAGGAAAGTCGAGTGCTATTGGATGGTTCCAGGAGGCCCCATAAGGAAAGACTCGAGAGCAGGTGTCTAAACATGGATGCCTGGGAACGCCACCTCATATTCCCACTCTTTAGTCAGGACAAGGCAGGCTCAATCTGCGGGCTCATGGGTGAGCTACCCAGAGGGGAGAGTTGAAATGGACTCTCCTGAAGATGAGTCCTACTGTGGCTTGGTGGCCTGGGAGACCTTGGAATGTGGAAGTGGCTCAGGGACTCTGCAGGATTCTCCAACCTGAGGTGTTTGACACGGCTCCAACATGGAAGCTTCCCATGTGGAGACGAGAGAAGTTCTGTTCAGTGCCTCAGGAAAGCCCCATATCCTGTTCTTCGAACCAAAGCCTCTGAGGAGTGACACCTGGAAAACAAAGCAAGAGTTGAGATTAGGGCCTAAGGGCCTGTCGGGCTCAACCTTCTATCTCTGTTGACATCTGTGTGCATGTCTTCATGGAGGTAGCAGCTCAGCTTGTGTCCGAAGGCCCCTGTGTGTGCAGGGAGGCTCCCGGTAATGGTATGTCCTCGGGGGCCTTGAGGTTTCTCATATTCTGGAGGTGTGTGGCCAAAGGAATGGACAGAGATTCCCAGGAGAGAGCAGGCATGGTCCTGTGGTATGGCTCCAGAGGACCCAGCCTAGAGGCTGTGTTTGCCAGGGCTGTGGGGACAGATGTCTGAAAAAGCAAACTTGGCTCAGGTAGGGGCCAAGGTAATGGCAGGCCTGATCTCCAGTCCGAGAGGGGAGATCCTCTGGATATCAAAGGAGGGCAAGTGGGAGGCAGTCGCTCAGGCTTTTGTCTCTGGGTGTTGCGTTCACAGTGGCCGTTCAGGGTAGGGGTTGCTTCAGGGGCCGAGGAAGAGCCTTCCTCGCGGGGGATTGTCCAAGCTCCCAAGTGTTTGGGTTCATTCTGTGGGAAGGGAAGAGTACTGTTTTCTGCCACAGGGGACCCCCCAGGAGAGGGACTCTAGAGCACAGCAGTGGGTTCCCTCAACTGGAATACACACCATCTAGTTAGTCCTGCGTGCCTATGGGCATGGCAAGCCACATATGAGGGCTCTTGGTCCAATCACTGAGAGGCGTTACTTGAATAAGGTACTCACGCTGAGGGTCACCATGTGTGTTTGTGCCCAAGGCGGCCCTCACACATGGGCGTGGCCTCATGGGCCATGCCGTTTTCTCCTACACTGAAGGTTTGACTCACTGCCAGCAGCAAGGTTTCTTGCCATGGGGAAGGAGGGGTTCTGACTTGTGCATCAGGTTCCCCCCTGTGCAGGGATTGCAGATAAGGTCTAGGTTCTGATGACTGAAAACCCAGGTTGGGAATGGATGGTGGCCTAAGGCAGTGGCGGGTCCAATGTGCTGGGTGTGCAGCCAGCTGTGTCGGTGTCTGTTGGAAGGTCTGGGCTCAGGCTATTTGCGACAGAGCATCAGTGTTTAAGGTAGCCTATGCAATTGGGGTGTTGCCGAGGGCCAAGCAGTTTGATCCTCATTTGGGGTTTCTGGGCAGCACCATAGACAAAGTTTTTCTCCTGGGAGGCAGGCGGAGTGCTTCATTGTGGCCCCAGAATTCCCAGTAGGGAGGGTTTGCGGGCCAGGAGTGTGAGGACGGAAGTCTAGGAACACAAGCTAAAGTGAGGATTGGAGCCAAGGGCAGAGCAGGCCCACTAGGCAGAGGCCGAATCAAAATCTCCTGCATCTGAAGTCAGGCTGAGGATCAGACGTTGGCTGAGGCTGGAGTATGTGTCCATGTTGGCACCTTCATGAAGCGGGGGCCTCATGAGGCCAAGGAAGTTTTCCCACGCTGAGTTTGGAGGTTGCCCCAAACCACCAGGTTTCCTTCTGTGGGACATTCGAGTCCTGTTGCATGGCTCCAGGACATACCATACGGAAGGACTGGAGAGCACGGTTCGAAGGATGGATCCCTGTACAGCATGCCTCGCATTCCCATTGGCCATTAGCCACAAGATATGTTTGATCTGCTGCCTCTGGGGCACGCTAACCAGGGGGCTGAGTTGAAATGGCCTCTCCTGAGGATGCGTCATAATGTGCGTTTGGGTCCATGGAAACCTTGGAATGTGCTGGTTGTTCAGTGGCCCTGCGGAACTCTCCTACCTGAAGGGTTTGATACATCCCCAGTAAGGAAGCTCCCCATGTGGAGACGAGCGAGGTTTGGTTTGGAGCCTCAGAAAAGCCCCGTGTGCTGGTCTACGAAAACAGACCTCTGAGGACGGACACATGGAAACCAAAGCTAAGGTTCAGATTAGGGCCTGGGGGCCTGTCCATTTCAACCTTCTGTCTCTGGGGACACTGTCTGAGAGTCTAAGTGGAGATAGTTGCTCCGCTGGTGTCAGAGAGCCCCTCTTAGTCCAGGGTGGCCTACACTATTGATGGCCTCAGGGGCCTTGGAGCTTTTCCCTAACCTGTAGGGTTGTGGTCAATGGATTGGGCACAATTTCCTTGGAGAGGGCAGGCACAATCTTTCGCTGTGGCTCCAGAGGCCCTAGCCTGGCGGTTGTGTGGGTCCAGGCTGAGGGCACAGAAGTCTGAAAACACAAACTCAGCTTATGAGTGGCGCCTAGGGTATGGCAGGCCGGATGTACAGCCCGAGAGGGAGCTCCTGGGCCTCTGAAACAAGGGCGAGTGGGAGGCGTTCCTTCAGGCTTTTGTCTCTGGATGTTGTGTCCGAGATAGCCGTGGATTGGAGGGGTGGCCTCAGGGACTGTGGACGAGTATCCCTCTCTGGGGATTTGTCCCAGCTCCCAAGAGTTTGGGGTCATTTTGTGGGAAGGGTGGAAAAGTGTTGTCTGGCTCACGTGTCTCTCCAAGAAAGGGATTCCAGAGCAGAGCCCCAGGTACGGGCGGGGCGACTGGAAAACTCAAACACTGGTGAGGATTGGGTGCATAGGGGCTTGGCAAGCCCCATATGCGGGCTCTTGGCCCAGGCCCTGACAGGCCTTTCTTTGACATGGGGCTCATGCTGAGGGTCAGAGTGTGAATTTGTGCCCAAGCAGCACTCAAGTTTGGGCGTGGCATCAGGGACCAGGAAGGTTTCTCCCACCCTGAAGGTGTGACTCCATGCCAAGAGCAAGCTTTACAGCCACGGGGAAGGAGGAGTTCTGTGTTGTGCTTGCGATACCCAGCTGTGTGGAGAATTGATATAATGTCTAGGTTCAGATATCTGAAAACCAAGGTTAGGAAGAGGTGACGGCATAAGACCATGGTGTGTCCGAAGTGCTGGGTGTGCGGCCAGCTGTCTCCTTGTCTGTCTGGACGTCTGGCTTCAGGCTGTGTCAGACAGAGCATGAGTGCCTAGAGCAGCCTATCCAGTTCGGGTCCCGTCGAGGCCCGAGCAGGTTGATCCTCATCTGGGTTTTCTGGAGAGAGCCCCACAGGGAAACGTTTTTCTTCCCTTGGGCAGACCCTGGGCTGGGTTGTGGTTCTGGAGTTCCTAGTCCGGAGGGCTTGTTTGCCAGGAGTGTGAGGAAGGAAGTCTGAAAACACAAGTTAGCGTGAGGTTTGGGACCGATGGCACGGCAGGCCCACTCTGAGAGGCTGAATCGAGATCTCCTGCACTGAGGTCATTTCAACTCTGAGACGTGCCTCAGGCTAGAGTTTTTGTCCAGCATGGCCTCTTCCTGAATGGTGTGGGGGCCTCATGAGGCCAGGAAGGTTTGCCTACGATGGGATTTGTGAACTACTCCAAACCTCAAGGTTTCCTTCTGCACGAACGTCGAGTGCTATTGGATGGTTCCAGGAGGCCCCATACGGAAAGACTCGAGAGCAGGTGTCTAAGCATGGATGCCTGGGAACGCCACCTCATATTCCCACTCTTTAGTCAGGACAAGGCAGGCTCAATGTGCGGGCTCCTGGGTGAGCTACCCAGAGGGGAGAGTTGAAATGGACTCTCCTGAAGATGAGTCCTACTGTGGCTTGGTGGCCTGGGAGACCTTGGAATGTGGAGGTGGCTCAGGGACTCTGCAGGATTCTCCAACCTGAGGTGTTTGACACGGCTCCAACAAGGAAGCTTCCCATGTGGAGACGAGAGAAGTTCTGTTCAGTGCCTCAGGAAAGCCCCATATCCTGTTCTTCGAACCAAAGCCTCTGAGGAGTGACACCTGGAAAACAAAGCAAGAGTTGAGATTAGGGCCTAAGGGCCTGTCGGGCTCAACCTTCTATCTCTGTTGACATCTGTGTGCATGCCTTCATGGAGGTAGCAGCTCAGCTTGTTTCCGAAGGCCCCTGTGTGTGCAGGGAGGCTCCCGGTAATGGTATGTCCTCGGGGGCCTTGAGGTTTCTCATATTCTGGAGGTGTGTGGCCAAAGGAATGGACAGAGTTTCCCAGGAGAGAGCAGGCATGGTCCTGTGGTATGGCTCCAGAGGACCCAGCCTAGAGGCTGTGTTTGCCAGGGCTGTGGGGACAGATGTCTGAAAAAGCAAACTTGGCTCAGGTAGGGGCCAAGGTAATGGCAGGCCTGATCTCCAGTCCGAGAGGGGAGATCCTCTGGATATCAAAGGAGGGCAAGTGGGAGGCAGTCGCTCAGGCTTTTGTCTCTGGGTGTTGCGTTCACAGTGGCCGTTCAGGGTAGGGGTTGCTTCAGGGGCCGAGGAAGAGCCTTCCTCTCGGGGGATTGTCCAAGCTCCCAAGTGTTTGGGTTCATTCTGTGGGAAGGGAAGAGTACTGTTTTCTGCCACAGGGGACCCCCCAGGAGAGGGACTCTAGAGCACAGCAGTGGGTTCCCTCAACTGGAATACACACCATCTAGTTAGTCCTGCATGCCTATGGGCATGGGAAGCCACATATGCGGGCCCTTGGTCCAATCACTGAGAGGCGTTACTTGAATAAGGTACTCACGCTGAGGGTCACCATGTGTGTTTGTGCCCAAGGCGGCCCTCACACATGGGCGTGGCCTCATGGGCCATGCCGTTTTCTCCTACACTGAAGGTTTGACTCACTGCCAGCAGCAAGGTTTCTTGCCATGGGGAAGGAGGGGTTCTGACTTGTGCATCAGGTTCCCCCCTGTGCAGGGATTGCAGATAAGGTCTAGGTTCTGATGACTGAAAACCCAGGTTGGGAATGGATGGTGGCCTAAGGCAGTGGCGGGTCCAATGTGCTGGGTGTGCAGCCAGCTGTGTCGGTGTCTGTTGGAAGGTCTGGGCTCAGGCTATTTGCGACAGAGCATCAGTGTTTAAGGTAGCCTATGCAATTGGGGTGTTGCCGAGGGCCAAGCAGTTTGATCCTCATTTGGGGTTTCAGGGCAGCACCATAGACAAAGTTTTTATCCTGGGAGGCAGGCGGAGTGCTTCATTGTGGCCCCAGAATTCCCAGTAGGGAGGGTTTGCGGGCCAGGAGTGTGAGGACGGAAGTCTAGGAACACAAGCTAAAGTGAGGATTGGAGCCAAGGGCAGAGCAGGCCCACTAGGCAGAGGCTGAATCAAAATCTCCTGCATCTGAAGTCAGGCTGAGGATCAGACGTTGGCTGAGGCTGGAGTATGTGTCCATGTTGGCACCTTCATGAAGCGGGGGCCTCATGAGGCCAAGGAAGTTTTCCCACGCTGAGTTTGGAGGTTGCCCCAAACCACCAGGTTTCCTTCTGTGGGACATTCGAGTCCTGTTGCATGGCTCCAGGACATACCATACGGAAGGACTGGAGAGCACGGTTCGAAGGATGGATCCCTGTACAGCATGCCTCGCATTCCCATTGGCCATTAGCCACAAGATATGTTTGATCTGCTGCCTCTGGGGCACGCTAACCAGGGGGCTGAGTTGAAATGGCCTCTCCTGAGGATGCGTCATAATGTGCGTTTGGGTCCATGGAAACCTTGGAATGTGCTGGTTGTTCAGTGGCCCTGCGGAACTCTCCTACCTGAAGGGTTTGATACATCCCCAGTAAGGAAGATCCCCATGGGGAGACGAGAGAGGTTTGGTTTGGAGCCTCAGAAAAGCCCCGTGTGCTGGTCTACGAAAACAGACCTCTGAGGACGGACACATGGAAACCAAAGCTAAGGTTCAGATTAGGGCCTGGGGGCCTGTCCATTTCAACCTTCTGTCTCTGGGGACACTGTCTGAGAGTCTAAGTGGAGATAGTTGCTCCGCTGGTGTCAGAGAGCCCCTCTTAGTCCAGGGTGGCCTACACTATTGATGGCCTCAGGGGCCTTGGAGCTTTTCCCTAACCTGTAGGGTTGTGGCCAATGGATTGGGCACAATTTCCTTGGAGAGGGCAGGCACAATCTTTCGCTGTGGCTCCAGAGGCCCTAGCCTGGCGGTTGTGTGGGTCCAGGCTGAGGGCACAGAAGTCTGAAAACACAAACTCAGCTTATGAGTGGCGCCTAGGGTATGGCAGGCCGGATGTACAGCCCGAGAGGGAGCTCCTCGGCCTCTGAAACAAGGGCGAGTGGGAGGCGTTCCTTCAGGCTTTTGTCTCTGGATGTTGTGTCCGAGATAGCCGTGGATTGGAGGGGTGGCCTCAGGGACTGTGGACGAGTATCCCTCTCTGGGGATTTGTCCCAGCTCCCAAGAGTTTGGGGTCATTTTGTGGGAAGGGTGGAAAAGTGTTGTCTGGCTCACGTGTCTCTCCAAGAAAGGGATTCCAGAGCAGAGCCCCAGGTACGGGCGGGGCGACTGGAAAACTCAAACACTGGTGAGGATTGGGTGCATAGGGGCTTGGCAAGCCCCATATGCGGGCTCTTGGCCCAGGCCCTGACAGGCCTTTCATTGACATGGGGCTCATGCTGAGGGTCAGAGTGTGAATTTGTGCCCAAGCAGCACTCAAGTTTGGGCGTGGCATCAGGGACCAGGAAGGTTTCTCCCACCCTGAAGGTGTGACTCCATGCCAAGAGCAAGCTTTACAGCAACGGGGAAGGAGGAGTTCTGTGTTGTGCTTGCGATACCCAGCTGTGTGGAGAATTGATATAATGTCTAGGTTCAGATATCTGAAAACCAAGGTTAGGAAGAGGTGACGGCATAACACCATGGCGTGTCCGAAGTGCTGGGTGTGCGGCCAGCTGTCTCCTTTTCTGTCTGGACGTCTGGCTTCAGGCTGTGTCAGACAGAGCATGAGTGCCTAGAGCAGCCTATCCAGTTCGGGTACCGTCGAGGCCCGAGCAGGTTGATCCTCATCTGGGTTTTCTGGAGAGAGCCCCACAGGGAAACGTTTTTCTTCCCTTGGGCAGACCCTGGGCTGGGTTGTGGTTCTGGAGTTCCTAGTCCGGAGGGCTTGTTTGCCAGGAGTGTGAGGAAGGAAGTCTGAAAACACAAGCTAGCGTGAGGTTTGGGACCGATGGCACGGCAGGCCCACTCTGAGAGGCTGAATCGAGATCTCCTGCACTGAGGTCATTTCAACTCTGAGACGTGCCTCAGGCTAGAGTTTTTGTCCAGCATGGCCTCTTCCTGAATGGTTTGGGGGCCTCATGAGGCCAGGAAGGTTTGCCTACGATGGGATTTGTGAACTACTCCAAACCTCAACGTTTCCTTCTGCACGAAAGTCGAGTGCTATTGGATGGTTCCAGGAGGCCCCATACGGAAAGACTCGAGAGCAGGTGTCTAAGCATGGATGCCTGGGAACGCCACCTCATATTCCCACTCTTTAGTCAGGACAAGGCAGGCTCAATCGGCGGGCGCCTGGGTGAGCTACCCAGAGGGGAGAGTTGAAATGGACTCTCCTGAAGATGAGTCCTACTGTGGCTTGGTGGCCTGGGAGACCTTGGAATGTGGAGGTGGCTCAGGGACTCTGCAGGATTCTCCAACCTGAGGTGTTTGACACGGCTCCAACAAGGAAGCTTCCCATGTGGAGACGAGAGAAGTTCTGTTCAGTGCCTCAGGAAAGCCCCATATCCTGTTCTTCGAACCAAAGCCTCTGAGGAGTGACACCTGGAAAACAAAGCAAGAGTTGAGATTAGGGCCTAAGGGCCTGTCGGGCTCAACCTTCTATCTCTGTTGACATCTGTGTGCATGCCTTCATGCAGGTAGCAGCTCAGCTTGTGTCCGAAGGCCCCTGTGTGTGCAGGGAGGCTCCAGGTAATGGTATGTCCTGGGGGGCCTTGAGGTTTCTCATATTCTGGAGGTGTGTGGCCAAAGGAATGGACAGAGTTTCCCAGGAGAGAGCAGGCATGGTCCTGTGGTATGGCTCCAGAGGACCCAGCCTAGAGGCTGTGTTTGCCAGGGCTGTGGGGACAGATGCCTGAAAAAGCAAACTTGGCTCAGGTAGGGGCCAAGGTAATGGCAGGCCTGATCTCCAGTCCGAGAGGGGAGATCCTCTGGATATCAAAGGAGGGCAAGTGGGAGGCAGTCGCTCAGGCTTTTGTCTCTGGGTGTTGCGTTCACAGTGGCCGTTCAGGGTAGGGGTTGCTTCAGGGGCCGAGGAAGAGCCTTCCTCTCGGGGGATTGTCCAAGCTCCCAAGTGTTTGGGTTCATTCTGTGGGAAGGGAAGAGTACTGTTTTCTGCCAAAGGGGACCCCCCAGGAGAGGGACTCTAGAGCACAGCAGTGGGTTCCCTCAACTGGAATACACACCATCTAGTTAGTCCTGCGTGCCTATGGGCATGGCAAGCCACATATGCGGGCTCTTGGTCCAATCACTGAGAGGCGTTACGTGAATAAGGTACTCACGCTGAGGGTCACAATGTGTGTTTGTGCCCAAGGCGGCCCTCACACATGGGCGTGGCCTCATGGGCCATGCCGTTTTCTCCTACACTGAAGGTTTGACTCACTGCCAGCAGCAAGGTTTCTTGCCATGGGGAAGGAGGGGTTCTGACTTGTGCATCAGGTTCCCCCCTGTGCAGGGATTGGAGATAAGGTCTAGGTTCTGATGACTGAAAACCCAGGTTGGGAATGGATGGTGGCCTAAGGCAGTGGCGGGTCCAATGTGCTGGGTGTGCAGCCAGCTGTGTCGGTGTCTGTTGGAAGGTCTGGGCTCAGGCTATTTGCGACAGAGCATCAGTGTTTAAGGTAGCCTATGCAATTGGGGTGTTGCCGAGGGCCAAGCAGTTTGATCCTCATTTGGGGTTTCTGGGCAGCACCATAGACAAAGTTTTTATCCTGGGAGGCAGGCGGAGTGCTTCATTGTGGCCCCAGAATTCCCAGTAGGGAGGGTTTGCGGGCCAGGAGTGTGAGGACGGAAGTCTAGGAACACAAGCTAAAGTGAGGATTGGAGCCAAGGGCAGAGCAGGCCCACTAGGCAGAGGCTGAATCAAAATCTCCTGCATCTGAAGTCAGGCTGAGGATCAGACGTTGGCTGAGGCTGGAGTATGTGTCCATGTTGGCACCTTCATGAAGCGGGGGCCTCATGAGGCCAAGGAAGTTTTCCCACGCTGAGTTTGGAGGTTGCCCCAAACCACCAGGTTTCCTTCTGTGGGACATTCGAGTCCTGTTGCATGGCTCCAGGACATACCATACGGAAGGACTGGAGAGCACGGTTCGAAGGATGGATCCCTGTACAGCATGCCTCGCATTCCCATTGGCCATTAGCCACAAGATATGTTTGATCTGCTGCCTCTGGGGCAAGCTAACCAGGTGGCTGAGTTGAAATGGCCTCTCCTGAGGATGCGTCATAATGTGCGTTTGGGTCCATGGAAACCTTGGAATGTGCTGGTTGTTCAGTGGCCCTGCGGAACTCTCCTACCTGAAGGGTTTGATACATCCCCAGTAAGTAAGCTCCCCATGTGGAGACGAGAGAGGTTTGGTTTGGAGCCTCAGAAAAGCCCCGTATGCTGGTCTATGAAAACAGACCTCTGAGGACGGACACATGGAAACCAAAGCTAAGGTTCAGATTAGGGCCTGGGGGCCTGTCCATTTCAACCTTCTGTCTCTGGGGACACTGTCTGAGAGTCTAAGTGGAGATAGTTGCTCCGCTGGTGTCAGAGAGCCCCTCTTAGTCCAGGGTGGCCTACACTATTGATGGCCTCAGGGGCCTTGGAGCTTTTCCCTAACCTGTAGGGTTGTGGTCAATGGATTGGGCACAATTTCCTTGGAGAGGGCAGGCACAATCTTTCGCTGTGGCTCCAGAGGCCCTAGCCTGGCGGTTGTGTGGGTCCAGGCTGAGGGCACAGAAGTCTGAAAACACAAACTCAGCTTATGAGTGGCGCCTAGGGTATGGCAGGCCGGATGTACAGCCCGAGAGGGAGCTCCTGGGCCTCTGAAACAAGGGCAAGTGGGAGGCGTTCCTTCAGGCTTTTGTCTCTGGATGTTGTGTCCGAGATAGCCGTGGATTGGAGGGGTGGCCTCAGGGACTGTGGACGAGTATCCCTCTCTGGGGATTTGTCCCAGCTCCCAAGAGTTTGGGGTCATTTTGTGGGAAGGGTGGAAAAGTGTTGTCTGGCTCACGTGTCTCTCCAAGAAAGGAATTCCAGAGCAGAGCCCCAGGTACGGGCGGGGCGACTGGAAAACTCAAACACTGGTGAGGATTGGGTGCATAGGGGCTTGGCAAGCCCCATATGCGGGCTCTTGGCCCAGGCCCTGACAGGCCTTTCTTTGACATGGGGCTCATGCTGAGGGTCAGAGTGTGAATTTGTGCCCAAGCAGCACTCAAGATTGGGCGTGGCATCAGGGACCAGGAAGGTTTCTCCCACCCTGAAGGTGTGACTCCATGCCAAGAGCAAGCTTTACAGCCACGGGGAAGGAGGAGTTCTGTGTTGGGCTTGCGATACCCAGCTGTGTGGAGAATTGATATAATGTCTAGGTTCAGATATCTGAAAACCAAGGTTAGGAAGAGGTGACGGCATAAGACCATGGCGTGTCCGAAGTGCTGGGTGTGCGGCCAGCTGTCTCCTTGTCTGTCTGGACGTCTGGTTTCAGGCTGTGTCAGACAGAGCATGAGTGCCTAGAGCAGCCTCTCCAGTTCGGGTCCCGTCGAGGCCCGAGCAGGTTGATCCTCATCTGGGTTTTCTAGAGAGAGCCCCACAGGGAAACGTTTTTCTTCCCTTGGGCAGACCCTGGGCTGGGTTGTGGTTCTGGAGTTCCTAGTCCGGAGGGCTTTTTTGCCAGGAGTGTGAGGAAGGAAGTCTGAAAACACAAGCTAGCGTGAGGTTTGGGACCGATGGCACGGCAGGCCCACTCTGAGAGGCTGAATCGAGATCTCCTGCACTGAGGTCATTTCAACTCTGAGACGTGCCTCAGGCTAGAGTTTTTGTCCAGCATGGCCTCTTCCTGAATGGTGTGGGTGCCTCATGAGGCCAGGAAGGTTTGCCTACGATGGGATTTGTGAACTACTCCAAACCTCAAGGTTTCCTTCTGCACGAAAGTCGAGTGCTATTGGATGGTTCCAGGAGGCCCCATACGGAAAGACTCGAGAGCAGGTGTCTAAGCATGGATGCCTGGGAACGCCACCTCATATTCCCACTCTTTAGTCAGGACAAGGCAGGCTCAATCTGCGGGCTCCTGGGTGAGCTACCCAGAGGGGAGAGTTGAAATGGACTCTCCTGAAGATGAGTCCTACTGTGGCTTGGTGGCCTGGGAGACCTTGGAATGTGGAGGTGGCTCAGGGACTCTGCAGGATTCTCCAACCTGAGGTGTTTGACACGGCTCCAACAAGGAAGCTTCCCATGTGGAGACGAGAGAAGTTCTGTTCAGTGCCTCAGGAAAGCCCCATATCCTGTTCTTCGAAACAAAGCCTCTGAGGAGTGACACCTGGAAAACAAAGCAAGAGTTGAGATTAGGGCCTAAGGGCCTGTCGGGCTCAACCTTCTATCTCTGTTGACATCTGTATGCATGCCTTCGTGGAGGTAGCTGCTCAGCTTGTGTCCGAAGGCCCCTGTGTGTGCAGGGAGGCTCCCGGTAATGGTATGTCCTCGGGGGCCTTGAGGTTTCTCATATTCTGGAGGTGTGTGGCCAAAGGAATGGACAGAGTTTCCCAGGAGAGAGCAGGCATGGTCCTGTGGTATGGCTCCAGAGGACCCAGCTTAGAGGCTGTGTTTGCCAGGGCTGTGGGGACAGATGCCTGAAAAAGAAAACTTGGCTCAGGTAGGGGCCAAGGTAATGGCAGGCCTGATCTCCAGTCCGAGAGGGGAGATCCTCTGGATATCAAAGGAGGGCAAGTGGGAGGCAGTCGCTCAGGCTTTTGTCTCTGGGTGTTGCGTTCACAGTGGCCGTTCAGGGTAGGGGTTGCTTCAGGGGCCGAGGAAGAGCCTTCCTCTCGGGGGATTGTCCAAGCTCCCAAGTGTTTGGGTTCATTCTGTGGGAAGGGAAGAGTACTGTTTTCTGCCACAGGGGACCCCCCAGGAGAGGGACTCTAGAGCACAGCAGTGGGTTCCCTCAACTGGAATACACACCATCTAGTTAGTCCTGCGTGCCTATGGGCATGGCAAGCCACATATGCGGGCTCTTGGTCCAATCACTGAGAGGTGTTACTTGAATAAGGTACTCACGCTGAGGGTCACAATGTGTGTTTGTGCCCAAGGCGGCCCTCACACATGGGCGTGGCCTCATGGGCCATGCCGTTTTCTCCTACACTGAAGGTTTGACTCACTGCCAGCAGCAAGGTTTCTTGCCATGGGGAAGGAGGGGTTCTGACTTGTGCATCAGGTTCCCCCCTGTGCAGGGATTGGAGATAAGGTCTAGGTTCTGATGACTGAAAACCCAGGTTGGGAATGGATGGTGGCCTAAGGCAGTGGCGGGTCCAATGTGCTGGGTGTGCAGCCAGCTGTGTCGGTGTCTGTTGGAAGGTCTGGGCTCAGGCTATTTGCGACAGAGCATCAGCATCACTGTTTAAGGTAGCCTATGCAATTGGGGTGTTGCCGAGGGCCAAGCAGTTTGATCCTCATTTGGGGTTTCTGGGCAGCACCATAGACAAAGTTTTTCTCCTGGGAGGCAGGCGGAGTGCTTCATTGTGGCCCCAGAATTCCCAGTAGGGAGGGTTTGTGGGCCAGGAGTGTGAGGACGGAAGTCTAGGAACACAAGCTAAAGTGAGGATTGGAGCCAAGGGCAGAGCAGGCCCACTAGGCAGAGGCTGAATCAAAATCTCCTGCATCTGAAGTCAGGCTGAGGATCAGACGTTGGCTGAGGCTGGAGTATGTGTCCATGATGGCACCTTCATGAAGCGGGGGCCTCATGAGGCCAAGGAAGTTTTCCCACGCTGAGTTTGGAGGTTGCCCCAAACCACCAGGTTTCCTTCTGTGGGACATTCGAGTCCTGTTGCATGGCTCCAGGACATACCATACGGAAGGACTGGAGAGCACGGTTCGAAGGATGGATCCCTGTACAGCATGCCTCGCATTCCCATTGGCCATTAGCCACAAGATATGTTTGATCTGCTGCCTCTGGGGCACGCTAACCAGGGGGCTGAGTTGAAATGGCCTCTCCTGAGGATGCATCATAATGTGCGTTTGGGTCCATGGAAACCTTGGAATGTGCTGGTTGTTCAGTGGCCCTAGGAACTCTCCTACCTGAAGGGTTTGATACATCCCCAGTAAGGAAGCTCCCCATGTGGAGACGAGAGAGGTTTGGTTTGGAGCCTCAGAAAAGCCCCGTGTGCTGGTCTACGAAAACAGACCTCTGAGGACGGACACATGGAAACCAAAGCTAAGGTTCAGATTAGGGCCTGGGGGCCTGTCCATTTCAACCTTCTGTCTCTGGGGACACTGTCTGAGAGTCTAAGTGGAGATAGTTGCTCCGCTGGTGTCAGAGAGCCCCTCTTAGTCCAGGGTGGCCTACACTATTGATGGCCTCAGGGGCCTTGGAGCTTTTCCCTAACCTGTAGGGTTGTGGTCAATGGATTGGGCACAATTTCCTTGGAGAGGGCAGGCACAATCTTTCGCTGTGGCTCCAGAGGCCCTAGCCTGGCGGTTGTGTGGGTCCAGGCTGAGGGCACAGAAGTCTGAAAACACAAACTCAGCTTATGAGTGGCGCCTAGGGTATGGCAGGCCGGATGTACAGCCCGAGAGGGAGCTCCTGGGCCTCTGAAACAAGGGCGAGTGGGAGGCGTTCCTTCAGGCTTTTGTCTCTGGATGTTGTGTCTGAGATAGCCGTGGATTGGAGGGGTGGCCTCAGGGACTGTGGACGAGTATCCCTCTCTGGGGATTTGTCCCAGCTCCCAAGAGTTTGGGGTCATTTTGTGGGAAGGGTGGAAAAGTGTTGTCTGGCTCACGTGTCTCTCCAAGAAAGGGATTCCAGAGCAGAGCCCCAGGTACGGGCGGGGCGACTGGAAAACTCAAACACTGGTGAGGATTGGGTGCATAGGGGCTTGGCAAGCCCCATATGCGGGCTCTTGGCCCAGGCCCTGACAGGCCTTTCTTTGACATGGGGCTCATGCTGAGGGTCAGAGTGTGAATTTGTGCCCAAGCAGCACCTAAGTTTGGCGTGGCATCAGGGACCAGGAAGGTTTCTCACACCCTGAAGGTGTGACTCCATGCCAAGAGCAAGCTTTACAGCCACGGGGAAGGAGGAGTTCTGTGTTGTGCTTGCGATACCCAGCTGTGTGGAGAATTGATATAATGTCTAGGTTAGGATATCTGAAAACCAAGGTTAGGAAGAGGTGACGGCATAAGACCATGGCGTGTCCGAAGTGCTGGGTGTGCGGCCAGCTGTCTCCTTGTCTGTCTGGACGTCTGGCTTCAGGCTGTGTCAGACAGAGCATGAGTGCCCAGAGCAGCCTATCCAGTTCGGGTACCGTCGAGGCCCGAGCAGGTTGATCCTCATCTGGGTTTTCTGGAGAGAGCCCCACAGGGAAACGTTTTTCTTCCCTTGGGCAGACCCTGGGCTGGGTTGTGGTTCTGGAGTTCCTAGTCCGGAGGGCTTGTTTGCCAGGAGTGTGAGGAAGGAAGTCTGAAAACACAAGCTAGCGTGAGGTTTGGGACCAATGGCACGGCAGGCCCACTCTGAGAGGCTGAATCGAGATCTCCTGCACTGAGGTCATTTCAACTCTGAGACGTGCCTCAGGCTAGAGTTTTTGTCCAGCATGGCCTCTTCCCTGAATGGTGTGGGGGCCTCATGAGGCCAGGAAGGTTTGCCTACGATGGGATTTGTGAACTCCTCCAAACCTCAAGGTTTCCTTCTGCACGAAAGTCGAGTGCTAATGGATGGTTCCAGGAGGCCCCATACGGAAAGACTCGAGAGCAGGTGTCTAAGCATGGATGCCTGGGAATGCCACCTCATATTCCCACTCTTTAGTCAGGACAAGGCAGGCTCAATCTGCGGGCTCCTGGGTTAGCTACCCGGAGGGGAGAGTTGAAATGGACTCTCCTGAAGATGAGTCCTACTGTGGCTTGGTGGCCTGGGAGACCTTGGAATGTGGAGGTGGCTCAGGGACTCTGCAGGATACTCCAACCTGAGGTGTTTGACACGGCTCCAACAAGGAAGCTTCCCATGTGGAGACGAGAGAAGTTCTGTTCAGTGCCTCAGGAAAGCCCCATATCCTGTTCTTCGAACCAAAGCCTCTGAGGAGTGACACCTGGAAAACAAAGCAAGAGTTGAGATTAGGGCCTAAGGGCCTGTCGGGCTCAACCTTCTATCTCTGTTGACATCTGTGTGCATGCCTTCATGGAGGTAGCAGCTCAGCTTGTGTCCGAAGGCCCCTGTGTGTGCAGGGACGCTCCCGGTAATGGTATGTCCTCGGGGGCCTTGAGGATTCTCATATTCTGGAGGTGTGTGGCCAAAGGAATGGACAGAGTTTCCCAGGAGAGAGCAGGCATGGTCCTGTGGTATGGCTCCAGAGGACCCAGCCTAGAGGCAGTGTTTGCCAGGGCTGTGGGGACAGATGTCTGAAAAAGCAAACTTGGCTCAGGTAGGGGCCAAGGTAATGGCAGGCCTGATCTCCAGTCCGAGAGGGGAGATCCTCTGGATATCAAAGGAGGGCAAGTGGGAGGCAGTCGCTCAGGCTTTTGTCTCTGGGTGTTGCGTTCACAGTGGCCGTTCAGGGTAGGGGTTGCTTCAGGGGCCGAGGAAGAGCCTTCCTCTCGGGGGATTGTCCAAGCTCCCAAGTGTTTGGGTTCATTCTGTGGGAAGGGAAGAGTACTGTTTTCTGCCAAAGGGGACCCCCCAGGAGAGGGACTCTAGAGCACAGCAGTGGGTTCCCTCAACTGGAATACACACCATCTAGTTAGTCCTGCGTGCCTATGGGCATGGCAAGCCACATATGCGGGCTCTTGGTCCAATCACTGAGAGGCGTTACTTGAATAAGGTACTCACGCTGAGGGTCACAATGTGTGTTTGTGCCCAAGGCGGCCCTCACACATGGGCGTGGCCTCATGGGCCATGCCGTTTTCTCCTACACTGAAGGTTTGACTCACTGCCAGCAGCAAGGTTTCTTGCCATGAGGAAGGAGGGGTTCTGACTTGTGCATCAGGTTCCCCCCTGTGCAGGGATTGGAGATAAGGTCTAGGTTCTGATGACTGAAAACCCAGGTTGGGAATGGATGGTGGCCTAAGGCAGTGGCGGGTCCAATGTGCTGGGTGTGCAGCCAGCTGTGTCGGTGTCTGTTGGAAGGTCTGGGCTCAGGCTATTTGCGACAGAGCATCAGTGTTTAAGGTAGCCTATGCAATTGGGGTGTTGCCGAGGGCCAAGCAGTTTGATCCTCATTTGGGGTTTCTGGGCAGCACCATAGACATAGTTTTTCACCTGGGAGGCAGGCGGAGTGCTTCATTGTGGCCCCAGAATTCCCAGTAGGGAGGGTTTGCGGGCCAGGAGTGTGAGGACGGAAGTCTAGGAACACAAGCTAAAGTGAGGATTGGAGCCAAGGGCAGAGCAGGCCCACTAGGCAGAGGCTGAATCAAAATCTCCTGCATCTGAAGTCAGGCTGAGGATCAGACGTTGGCTGAGGCTGGAGTATGTGTCCATGATGGCACCTTCATGAAGCAGGGGCCTCATGAGGCCAAGGAAGCTTTCCCACACTGAGTTTGGAGGTTTCCCCAAACCAACAGGTTTCCTTCTGTGGGACATTCGAGTCCTGTTGCATGGCTCCAGGACATACCATACGGAAGGACTGGAGAGCACGGTTCGAAGGATGGATCCCTGTACAGCATGCCTCGCATTCCCATTGGCCATTAGCCACAAGATATGTTTGATCTGCTGCCTCTGGGGCACGCTAACCAGGGGGCTGAGTTGAAATGGCCTCTCCTGAGGATGCGTCATAATGTGCTTTTGGGTCCATGGAAACCTTGTAATGTGCTGGTTGTTCAGTGGCCCTGCGGAACTCTCCTACCTGAAGGGTTTGATACAACCCCAGTAAGTAAGTTCCCCATGTGGAGACGAGAGAGGTTTGGTTTGGTGCCTCAGAAAAGCCCCGTGTGCTGGTCTACGAAAACAGACCTCTGAGGACGGACACATGGAAACCAAAGCTAAGGTTCAGATTAGGGCCTGGGGGCCTGTCCATTTCAACCTTCTGTCTCTGGGGACACTGTCTGAGAGTCTAAGTGGAGATAGTTGCTCCGCTGGTGTCAGAGAGCCCCTCTTAGTCCAGGGTGGCCTACACTATTGATGGCCTCAGGGGCCTTGGAGCTTTTCCCTAACCTGTAGGGTTGTGGTCAATGGATTGGGCACAATTTCCTTGGAGAGGGCAGGCACAATCTTTCGCTGTGGCTCCAGAGGCCCTAGCCTGGCGGTTGTGTGGGTCCAGGCTGAGGGCACAGAAGTCTGAAAACACAAACTCAGCTTATGAGTGGCGCCTAGGGTATGGCAGGCCGGATGTACAGCCCGAGAGGGAGCTCCTGGGCCTCTGAAACAAGGGCGAGTGGGAGGCGTTCCTTCAGGCTTTTGTCTCTGGATGTTGTGTCCGAGATAGCCGTGGATTGGAGGGGTGGCCTCAGGGACTGTGGACGAGTATCCCTCTCTGGGGATTTGTCCCAGCTCCCAAGAGTTTGGGGTCATTTTGTGGGAAGGGTGGAAAAGTGTTGTCTGGCTCACGTGTCTCTCCAAGAAAGGGATTCCAGAGCAGAGCCCCAGGTACGGGCGGGGCGACTGGAAAACTCAAACACTGGTGAGGATTGGGTGCATAGGGGCTTGGCAAGCCCCATATGCGGGCTCTTGGACCAGGCCCTGACAGGCCTTTCTTTGACATGGGGCTCATGCTGAGGGTCAGAGTGTGAATTTGTGCCCAAGCAGCACTCAAGTTGGGGCGTGGCATCAGGGACCAGGAAGGTTTCTCCCACCCTGAAGGTGTGACTCCATGCCAAGAGCAAGCTTTACAGCCACGGGGAAGGAGGAGTTCTGTGTTGTGCTTGCGATACCCAGCTGTGTGGAGAATTGATATAATGTCTAGGTTCAGATATCTGAAAACCAAGGTTAGGAAGAGGTGACGGCATAAGACCATGGCGTGTCCGAAGTGCTGGGTGTGCGGCCAGCTGTCTCCTTGTCTGTCTGGACGTCTGGCTTCAGGCTGTGTCAGACAGAGCATGAGTGCCCAGAGCAGCCTATCCAGTTCGGGTACCGTCGAGGCCCGAGCAGGTTGATCCTCATCTGGGTTTTCTGGAGAGAGCCCCACAGGGAAACGTTTTTCTTCCCTTGGGCAGACCCTGGGCTGGGTTGTGGTTCTGGAGTTCCTAGTCCGGAGGGCTTGTTTGCCAGGAGTGTGAGGAAGGAAGTCTGAAAACACAAGCTAGCGTGAGGTTTGGGACCGATGGCACGGCAGGCCCACTCTGAGAGGCTGAATCGAGATCTCCTGCACTGAGGTCATTTCAACTCTGAGACGTGCCTCAGGCTAGAGTTTTTGTCCAGCATGGCCTCTTCCTGAATGGTGTGGGGGCCTCATGAGGCCAGGAAGGTTTGCCTACGATGGGATTTGTGAACTACTCCTAACCTCAAGGTTTCCTTCTGCACGAAAGTCGAGTGCTATTGGATGTTTCCAGGAGGCCCCATACGGAAAGACTCGAGAGCAGGTGTCTAAGCATGGATGCCTGGGAACGCCACCTCATATTCCCACTCTTTAGTCAGGACAAGGCAGGCTCAATCTGCGGGCTCCGGGGTGAGCTACCCAGAGGGGAGAGTTGAAATGGACTCTCCTGAAGATGAGTCCTACCGTGGCTTGGTGGCCTGGGAGACCTTGGAATGTGGAGGTGGCTCAGGGACTCTGCAGGATTCTCCAACCTGAGGTGTTTGACACGGCTCCAACAAGGAAGCTTCCCATGTGGAGATGAGAGAAGTTCTGTTCAGTGCCTCAGGAAAGCCCCATACCTGTTCTTCGAACCAAAGCCTCTGAGGAGTGACACCTGGAAAACAAAGCAAGAGTTGAGATTAGGGCCTAAGGGCCTGTCCGGCTCAACCTTTTATCTCTGTTGACATCTGTGTGCATGCCTTCATGGAGGTAGCAGCTCAGCTTGTGTCCGAAGGCCCCTGTGTGTACTGGGAGGCTCCCGGTAATGGTATGTCCTCGGGGGCCTTGAGGTTTCTCATATTCTGGAGGTGTGTGGCCAAAGGAATGGACAGAGTTTCCCAGGAGAGAGCAGGCATGGTCCTGTGGTATGGCTCCAGAGGACCCAGCCTAGAGGCTGTGTTTGCCAGGGCTGTGGGGACAGATGTCTGAAAAAGCAAACTTGGCTCAGGTAGGGGCCAAGGTAATGGCCCCTACCTGAGAGGGAGGGAGGGGAGATCCTCTGGATATCAAAGGAGGGCAAGTGGGAGGCAGTCGCTCAGGCTTTTGTCTCTGGGTGTTGCGTTCACAGTGGCCGTTCAGGGTAGGGGTTGCTTCAGGGGCCGAGGAAGAGCCTTCCTCTCGGGGGATTGTCCAAGCTCCCAAGTGTTTGGGTTCATTCTGTGGGAAGGGAAGAGTACTGTTTTCTGCCAAAGGGGACCCCCCAGGAGAGGGACTCTAGAGCACAGCAGTGGGTTCCCTCAACTGGAATACACACCATCTAGTTAGTCCTGCGTGCCTATGGGCATGGCAAGCCACATATGCGGGCTCTTGGTCCAATCACTGAGAGGCGTTACTTGAATAAGGTACTCACGCTGAGGGTCACAATGTGTGTTTGTGCCCAAGGCGGCCCTCACACATGGGCGTGGCCTCATGGGCCATGCCGTTTTCTCCTACACTGAAGGTTTGACTCACTGCCAGCAGCAAGGTTTCTTGCCATGGGGAAGGAGGGGTTCTGACTTGTGCATCAGGTTCCCCCCTGTGCAGGGATTGGAGATAAGGTCTAGGTTCTGATGACTGAAAACCCAGGTTGGGAATGGATGGTGGCCTAAGGCAGTGGCGGGTCCAATGTGCTGGGTGTGCAGCCAGCTGTGTCGGTGTCTGTTGGAAGGTCTGGGCTCAGGCTATTTGCGACAGAGCATCAGTGTTTAAGGTAGCCTATGCAATTGGGGTGTTGCCGAGGGCCAAGCAGTTTGATCCTCATTTGGGGTTTCTGGGCAGCACCATAGACAAAGTTTTTCTCCTGGGAGGCAGGCGGAGTGCTTCATTGTGGCCCCAGAATTCCCAGTAGGGAGGGTTTGTGGGCCAGGAGTGTGAGGACGGAAGTCTAGGAACACAAGCTAAAGTGAGGATTGGAGCCAAGGGCAGAGCAGGCCCACTAGGCAGCGGCTGAATCAAAATCTCCTGCATCTGAAATCAGGCTGAGGATCAGACGTTGGCTGAGGCTGGAGTATGTGTCCATGATGGCACCTTCATGAAGCGGGGGCCTCATGAGGCCAAGGAAGTTTTCCCACGCTGAGTTTGGAGGTTGCCCCAAACCACCAGGTTTCCTTCTGTGGGACATTCGAGTCCTGTTGCATGGCTCCAGGACATACCATACGGAAGGACTGGAGAGCACGGTTCGAAGGATGGATCCCTGTACAGCATGCCTCGCATTCCCATTGGCCATTAGCCACAAGATATGTTTGATCTGCTGCCTCTGGGGCACGATAACCAGGGGGCTGAGTTGAAATGGCCTCTCCTGAGGATGCGTCATAATGTGCGTTTGGGTCCATGGAAACCTTGGAATGTGCTGGTTGTTCAGTGGCCCTGCGGAACTCTCCTACCTGAAGGGTTTGATACATCCCCAGTAAGTAAGCTCCCAATGTGGAGGCTAGAGAGGTTTGGTTTGGTGCCTCAGAAAAGCCCCGTGTGCAGGTCTACGAAAACAGATCTCTGAGGACGGACACATGGAAACCAGAGCTAAGGTTCAGATTAGGGCCTGGGGGCCTGTCCATTTAAACCTTCTGTCTCTGGCGACACTGTCTGAGAGTCTAAGTGGAGATAGTTGCTCCGCTGGTGTCAGAGAGCCCCTCTTAGTCCAGGGTGGCCTACACTATTGATGGCCTCAGGGGCCTTGGAGCTTTTCCCTAACCTGTAGGGTTGTGGTCAATGGATTGGGCACAATTTCCTTGGAGAGGGCAGGCACAATCTTTCGCTGTGGCTCCAGAGGCCCTAGCCTGGCGGTTGTGTGGGTCCAGGCTGAGGGCACAGAAGTCTGAAAACACAAACTCAGCTTATGAGTGGCGCCTAGGGTATGGCAGGCCGGATGTACAGCCCGAGAGGGAGCTCCTGGGCCTCTGAAACAAGGGCGAGTGGGAGGCGTTCCTTCAGGCTTTTGTCTCTGGATGTTGTGTCCGAGATAGCCGTGGATTGGAGGGGTGGCCTCAGGGACTGTGGACGAGTATCCCTCTCTGGGGATTTGTCCCAGCTCCCAAGAGTTTGGGGTCATTTTGTGGGAAGGGTGGAAAAGTGTTGTCTGGCTCACGTGTCTCTCCAAGAAAGGGATTCCAGAGCAGAGCCCCAGGTACGGGCGGGGCGACTGGAAAACTCAAACACTGGTGAGGATTGGGTGCATAGGGGCTTGGCAAGCCCCATATGCGGGCTCTTGGACCAGGCCCTGACAGGCCTTTCTTTGACATGGGGCTCATGCTGAGGGTCAGAGTGTGAATTTGTGCCCAAGCAGCACTCAAGTTGGGGCGTGGCATCAGGGACCAGGAAGGTTTCTCCCACCCTGAAGGTGTGACTCCATGCCAAGAGCAAGCTTTACAGCCACGGGGAAGGAGGAGTTCTGTGTTGTGCTTGCGATACCCAGCTGTGTGGAGAATTGATATAATGTCTAGGTTCAGATATCTGAAAACCAAGGTTAGGAAGAGGTGACGGCATAAGACCATGGCGTGTCCGAAGTGCTGGGTGTGCGGCCAGCTGTCTCCTTGTCTGTCTGGACGTCTGGCTTCAGGCTGTGTCAGACAGAGCATGAGTGCCCAGAACAGCCTATCCAGTTCGGGTACCGTCGAGGCCCGAGCAGGTTGATCCTCATCTGGGTTTTCTGGAGAGAGCCCCACAGGGAAACGTTTTTCTTCCCTTGGGCAGACCCTGGGCTGGGTTGTGGTTCTGGAGTTCCTAGTCCGGAGGGCTTGTTTGCCAGGAGTGTGAGGAAGGAAGTCTGAAAACACAAGCTAGCGTGAGGTTTGGGACCGATGGCACGGCAGGCCCACTCTGAGAGGCTGAATCGAGATCTCCTGCACTGAGGTCATTTCAACTCTGAGACGTGCCTCAGGCTAGAGTTTTTGTCCAGCATGGCCTCTTCCTGAATGGTGTGGGGGCCTCATGAGGCCAGGAAGGTTTGCCTACGATGGGATTTGTGAACTACTCCAAACCTCAAGGTTTCCTTCTGCACGAAAGTCGAGTGCTATTGGATGTTTCCAGGAGGCCCCATACGGAAAGACTCGAGAGCAGGTGTCTAAGCATGGATGCCTGGGAACGCCACCTCATATTCCCACTCTTTAGTCAGGACAAGGCAGGCTCAATCTGCGGGCTCCGGGGTGAGCTACCCAGAGGGGAGAGTTGAAATGGACTCTCCTGAAGATGAGTCCTACTGTGGCTTGGTGGCCTGGGAGACCTTGGAATGTGGAGGTGGCTCAGGGACTCTGCAGGATTCTCCAACCTGAGGTGTTTGACACGGCTCCAACAAGGAAGCTTCCCATGTGGAGATGAGAGAAGTTCTGTTCAGTGCCTCAGGAAAGCCCCATACCTGTTCTTCGAACCAAAGCCTCTGAGGAGTGACACCTGGAAAACAAAGCAAGAGTTGAGATTAGGGCCTAAGGGCCTGTCCGGCTCAACCTTTTATCTCTGTTGACATCTGTGTGCATGCCTTCATGGAGGTAGCAGCTCAGCTTGTGTCCGAAGGCCCCTGTGTGTACTGGGAGGCTCCCGGTAATGGTATGTCCTCGGGGGCCTTGAGGTTTCTCATATTCTGGAGGTGTGTGGCCAAAGGAATGGACAGAGTTTCCCAGGAGAGAGCAGGCATGGTCCTGTGTTATGGCTCCAGAGGACCCAGCCTAGAGGCTGTGTTTGCCAGGGCTGTGGGGACAGATGTCTGAAAAAGCAAACTTGGCTCAGGTAGGGGCCAAGGTAATGGCAGGCCTGATCTCCAGTCCGAGAGGGGAGATCCTCTGGATATCAAAGGAGGGCAAGTGGGAGGCAGTCGCTCAGGCTTTTGTCTCTGGGTGTTGCGTTCACAGTGGCCGTTCAGGGTAGGGGTTGCTTCAGGGGCCGAGGAAGAGCCTTCCTCTCGGGGGATTGTCCAAGCTCCCAAGTGTTTGGGTTCATTCTGTGGGAAGGGAAGAGTACTGTTTTCTGCCAAAGGGGACCCCCCAGGAGAGGGACTCTAGAGCACAGCAGTGGGTTCCCTCAACTGGAATACACACCATCTAGTTAGTCCTGCGTGCCTATGGGCATGGCAAGCCACATATGCGGGATCTTGGTCCAATCACTGAGAGGCGTTACTTGAATAAGGTACTCACGCTGAGGGTCACAATGTGTGTTTGTGCCCAAGGCGGCCCTCACACATGGGCGTGGCCTCATGGGCCAAGCCGTTTTCTCCTACACTGAAGGTTTGACTCACTGCCAGCAGCAAGGTTTCTTGCCATGGGGAAGGAGGGGTTCTGACTTGTGCATCAGGTTCCCCCCTGTGCAGGGATTGGAGATAAGGTCTAGGTTCTGATGACTGAAAACCCAGGTTGGGAATGGATGGTGGCCTAAGGCAGTGGCGGGTCCAATGTGCTGGGTGTGCAGCCAGCTGTGTCGGTGTCTGTTGGAAGGTCTGGGCTCAGGCTATTTGCGACAGAGCATCAGTGTTTAAGGTAGCCTATGCAATTGGGGTGTTGCCGAGGGCCAAGCAGTTTGATCCTCATTTGGGGTTTCTGGGCAGCACCATAGACAAAGTTTTTCTCCTGGGAGGCAGGCGGAGTGCTTCATTGTGGCCCCAGAATTCCCAGTAGGGAGGGTTTGTGGGCCAGGAGTGTGAGGACGGAAGTCTAGGAACACAAGCTAAAGTGAGCATTGGAGCCAAGGGCAGAGCAGGCCCACTAGGCAGCGGCTGAATCAAAATCTCCTGCATCTGAAATCAGGCTGAGGATCAGACGTTGGCTGAGGCTGGAGTATGTGTCCATGATGGCACCTTCATGAAGCGGGGGCCTCATGAGGCCAAGGAAGTTTTCCCACGCTGAGTTTGGAGGTTGCCCCAAACCACCAGGTTTCCTTCTGTGGGACATTCGAGTCCTGTTGCATGGCTCCAGGACATACCATACGGAAGGACTGGAGAGCACGGTTCGAAGGATGGATCCCTGTACAGCATGCCTCGCATTCCCATTGGCCATTAGCCACAAGATATGTTTGATCTGCTGCCTCTGGGGCACGCTAACCAGGGGGCTGAGTTGAAATGGCCTCTCCTGAGGATGCGTCATAATGTGCGTTTGGGTCCATGGAAACCTTGGAATGTGCTGGTTGTTCAGTGGCCCTGCGGAACTCTCCTACCTGAAGGGTTTGATACATCCCCAGTAAGGAAGATCCCCATGGGGAGACGAGAGAGGTTTGGTTTGGAGCCTCAGAAAAGCCCCGTGTGCTGGTCTACGAAAACAGACCTCTGAGGACGGACACATGGAAACCAAAGCTAAGGTTCAGATTAGGGCCTGGGGGCCTGTCCATTTCAACCTTCTGTCTCTGGGGACACTGTCTGAGAGTCTAAGTGGAGATAGTTGCTCCGCTGGTGTCAGAGAGCCCCTCTTAGTCCAGGGTGGCCTACACTATTGATGGCCTCAGGGGCCTTGGAGCTTTTCCCTAACCTGTAGGGTTGTGGTCAATGGATTGGGCACAATTTCCTTGGAGAGGGCAGGCACAATCTTTCGCTGTGGCTCCAGAGGCCCTAGCCTGGCGGTTGTGTGGGTCCAGGCTGAGGGCACAGAAGTCTGAAAACACAAACTCAGCTTATGAGTGGCGCCTAGGGTATGGCAGGCCGGATGTACAGCCCGAGAGGGAGCTCCTCGGCCTCTGAAACAAGGGCGAGTGGGAGGCGTTCCTTCAGGCTTTTGTCTCTGGATGTTGTGTCCGAGATAGCCGTGGATTGGAGGGGTGGCCTCAGGGACTGTGGACGAGTATCCCTCTCTGGGGATTTGTCCCAGCTCCCAAGAGTTTGGGGTCATTTTGTGGGAAGGGTGGAAAAGTGTTGTCTGGCTCACGTGTCTCTCCAAGAAAGGGATTCCAGAGCAGAGCCCCAGGTACGGGCGGGGCGACTGGAAAACTCAAACACTGGTGAGGATTGGGTGCATAGGGGCGGGCAAGCCCCATAAGCGGGCTCTTGGCCCAGGCCCTGACAGGCCTTCCTTTGACATGGGGCTCATGCTGAGGGTCAGAGTGTGAATTTGTGCCCAAGCAGCACTCAAGTTTGGGCGTGGCATCAGGGACCAGGAAGGTTTCTCCCACCCTGAAGGTGTGACTCCATGCCAAGAGCAAGCTTTACAGCCACGGGGAAGGAGGAGTTCTGTGTTGTGCTTGCGATACCCAGCTGTGTGGAGAATTGATATAATGTCTAGGTTCAGATATCTGAAAACCAAGGTTAGGAAGAGGTGACGGCATAAGACCATGGCGTGTCCGAAGTGCTGGGTGTGCGGCCAGCTGTCTCCTTGTCTGTCTGGACGTCTGGCTTCAACTGTGTCTGACAGAGCATGAGTGCCCAGAGCAGCCTATCCAGTTCGGGTACCGGTCGAGGCCCGAGCAGGTTGATCCTCATCTGGGTTTTCTGGAGAGAGCCCCACAGGGAAACGTCTTTCTTCCCTTGGGCAGACCCTGGGCTGGGTTGTGGTTCTGGAGTTCCTAGTCCGGAGGGCTTGTTTGCCAGGAGTGTGAGGAAGGAAGTCTGAAAACACGAGCTAGCGTGAGGTTTGGGACCAATGGCACGGCAGGCCCACTCTGAGAGGCTGAATCGAGATCTCCTGCACTGAGGTCATTTCAACTCTGAGACGTGCCTCAGGCTAGAGTTTTTGTCCAGCATGGCCTCTTCCTGAATGGTGTGGGGGCCTCATGAGGCCAGGAAGGTTTGCCTACGATGGGATTTGTGAACTACTCCAAACCTCAAGGTTTCCTTCTGCACGAAAGTCGAGTGCTATTGGATGGTTCCAGGAGGCCCCATACGGAAAGACTCGAGAGCAGGTGTCTAAGCATGGATGCCTGGGAACGCCACCTCATATTCCCACTCTTTAGTCAGGACAAGGCAGGCTCAATCTGCGGGCTCCTGGGTGAGCTACCCAGAGGGGAGAGTTGAAATGGACTCTCCTGAAGATGAGTCCTACTGTGGCTTGGTGGCCTGGGAGACCTTGGAATGTGGAGGTGGCTCAGGGACTCTGCAGGATTCTCCAACCTGAGGTGTTTGACACGGCTCCAACAAGGAAGCTTCCCATGTGGAGACGAGAGAAGTTCTGTTCAGTGCCTCAGGAAAGCCCCATATCCTGTTCTTCGAACCAAAGCCTCTGAGGAGTGACACCTGGAAAACAAAGCAAGAGTTGAGATTAGGGCCTAAGGGCCTGTCGGGCTCAACCTTCTATCTCTGTTGACATCTGTGTGCATGCCTTCATGGAGGTAGCAGCTCAGCTTGTGTCCGAAGGCCCCTGTGTGTGCAGGGAGGCTCCCGGTAATGGTATGTCCTCGGGGGCCTTGAGGTTTCTCATATTCTGGAGGTGTGTGGCCAAAGGAATGGACAGAGTTTCCCAGGAGAGAGCAGGCACGGTCCTGTGGTATGGCTCCAGAGGACCCAGCCTAGAGGCTGTGTTTGCCAGGGCTGTGGGGACAGATGTCTGAAAAAGCAAACTTGGCTCAGGTAGGGGCCAAGGTAAAGGCAGGCCTGATCTCCAGTCCGAGAGGGGAGATCCTCTGGATATCAAAGGAGGGCAAGTGGGAGGCAGTCGCTCAGGCTTTTGTCTCTGGGTGTTGCATTCACAGTGGCCGTTCAGTGTAGGGGTTGCTTCAGGGGCCAAGGGAGAGCCTTCCTCTCGGGGGATTGTCCAAGCTCCCAAGTGTTTGTGTTCATTCTGTGGGAAGGGAAGAGTACTGTTTTCTGCCACAGGGGACCCCCCAGGAGAGGGACTCTAGAGCACAGCAGTGGGTTCCCTCAACTGGAATACACACCATCTAGTTAGTCCTGCGTGCCTATGGGCATGGCAAGCCACATATGTGGGCTCTTGGTCCAATCACTGAGAGGCGTTACTTGAATAATGTACTCACGCTGAGGGTCACAATGTGTGTTTGTGCCCAAGGCGGCCCTCACACATGGGCGTGGCCTCATGGGCCTTGCCGTTTTCTCCTACACTGAAGGTTTGACTCACTGCCAGCAGCAAGGTTTCTTGCCATGGGGAAGGAGGGGTTCTGACTTGTGCATCAGGTTCCCCCCTGTGCAGGGATTGGAGATAAGGTCTAGGTTCTGATGACTGAAAACCCAGGTTGGGAATGGATGGTGGCCTAAGGCAGTGGCGGGTCCAATGTGCTGGGTGTGCAGCCAGCTGTGTCGGTGTCTGTTGGAAGGTCTGGGCTCAGGCTATTTGCGACAGAGCATCAGTGTTTAAGGTAGCCTATGCAATTGGGGTGTTGCCGAGGGCCAAGCAGTTTGATCCTCATTTGGGGTTTCTGGGCAGCACCATAGACAAAGTTTTTCTCCTGGGAGGCAGGCGGAGTGCTTCATTGTGGCCCCACAATTCCCAGTAGGGAGGGTTTGCGGGCCAGGAGTGTGAGGACGGAAGTCTAGGAACACAAGCTAAAGTGAGGATTGGAGCCAAGGGCAGAGCAGGCCCACTAGGCAGAGGCTGAATCAAAATCTCGTGCATCTGAAGTCAGGCTGAGGATCAGACGTTGGCTGAGGCTGGAGTATGTGTCCATGATGGCACCTTCATGAAGCGGGGGCCTCATGAGGCCAAGGAAGTTTTCCCACGCTGAGTTTGGAGGTTGCCCCAAACCACCAGGTTTCCTTCTGTGGGACATTCGAGTCCTGAAGCATGGCTCCAGGACATACCATACGGAAGGACTGGAGAGCACGGTTCGAAGGATGGATCCCTGTACAGCATGCCTCGCATTCCCATTGGCCATTAGCCACAAGATATGTTTGATCTGCTGCCTCTGGGGCACGCTAACCAGGGGGCTGAGTTGAAATGGCCTCTCCTGAGGATGCGTCATAATGTGCGTTTGGGTCCATGGAAACCTTGGAATGTGCTGGTTGTTCAGTGGCCCTGCGGAACTCTCCTACCTGAAGGGTTTGATACATCCCCAGTAAGTAAGCTCCCCATGTGGAGGCGAGAGAGGTTTGGTTTGGTGCCTCAGAAAAGCCCCGTGTGCTGGTCTACGAAAACAGACCTCTGAGGACGGACACATGGAAACCAAAGCTAAGGTTCAGATTAGGGCCTGGGGGCCTGTCCATTTCAACCTTCTGTCTCTGGGGACACTGTCTGAGAGTCTAAGTGGAGATAGTTGCTCCGCTGGTGTCAGAGAGCCCCTCTTAGTCCAGGGTGGCCTACACTATTGATGGCCTCAGGGGCCTTGGAGCTTTTCCCTAACCTGTAGGGTTGTGGTCAATGGATTGGGCACAATTTCCTTGGAGAGGGCAGGCACAATCTTTCGCTGTGGCTCCAGAGGCCCTAGCCTGGCGGTTGTGTGGGTCCAGGCTGAGGGCACAGAAGTCTGAAAACACAAACTCAGCTTATGAGTGGCGCCTAGGGTATGGCAGGCCGGATGTACAGCCCGAGAGGGAGCTCCTGGGCCTCTGAAACAAGGGCGAGTGGGAGGCGTTCCTTCAGGCTTTTGTCTCTGGATGTTGTGTCCGAGATAGCCGTGGATTGGAGGGGTGGCCTCAGGGACTGTGGACGAGTATCCCTCTCTGGGGATTTGTCCCAGCTCCCAAGAGTTTGGGGTCATTTTGTGGGAAGGGTGGAAAAGTGTTGTCTGGCTCACGTGTCTCTCCAAGAAAGGGATTCCAGAGCAGAGCCCCAAGTACGGGCGGGGCGACTGGAAAACTCAAACACTGGTGAGGATTGGGTGCATAGGGGCTTGGCAAGCCCCATATGCGGGCTCTTGGCCCAGGCCCTGACAGGCCTTTCTTTGACATGGGGCTCATGCTGAGGGTCAGAGTGTGAATTTGTGCCCAAGCAGCACTCAAGTTTGGGCGTGGCATCAGGGACCAGGAAGGTTTATCCCACCCTGAAGGTGTGACTCCATGCCAAGAGCAAGCTTTACAGCCACGGGGAAGGAGGAGTTCTGTGTTGTGCTTGCGATACCCAGCTGTGTGGAGAATTGATATAATGTCTAGGTTCAGATATCTGAAAACCAAGGTTAGGAAGAGGTGACGGCATAAGCCCATGGCGTGTCTGAAGTGCTGGGTGTGCGGCCAGCTGTCTCCTTGTCTGTCTGGACGTCTGGCTTCAGGCTGTGTCAGACAGAGCATGAGTGCCCAGAGCAGCCTATCCAGTTCGGGTACCGTCGAGGCCCGAGCAGGTTGATCCTCATCTGGGTTTTCTGGAGAGAGCCCCACAGGGAAACGTTTTTCTTCCCTTGGGCAGACCCTGGGCTGGGTTGTGGTTCTGGAGTTCCTAGTCCGGAGGGCTTGTTTGCCAGGAGTGTGAGGAAGGAAGTCTAAAAACACAAGCTAGCGTGAGGTTTGCGACCGTTGGCACGGCAGGCCCACTCTGAGAGGCTGAATCGAGATCTCCTGCACTGAGGTCATTTCAACTCTGAGACGTGCCTCAGGCTAGAGTTTTTGTCCAGCATGGCCTCTTCCTGAATGGTGTGGGGGCCTCATGAGGCCAGGAAGGTTTGCCTACGACGGGATTTGTGAACTACTCCAAACCTCAATGTTTCCTTCTGCACGAAAGTCGAGTGCTATTGGATGGTTCCAGGAGGCCCCATACGGAAAGACTCGAGAGCAGGTGTCTAAGCATGGATGCCTGGGAACGCCACCTCATATTCCCACTCTTTAGTCAGGACAAGGCAGGGTCAATCTGCGGGCTCCTGGGTGAGCTACCCAGAGGGGAGAGTTGAAATGGACTCTCCTGAAGATGAGTCCTACTGTGGCTTGGTGGCCTGGGAGACCTTGGAATGTGGAGGTGGCTCAGGGACTCTGCAGGATTCTCCAACCTGAGGTGTTTGACACGGCTCCAACAAGGAAGCTTCCCATGTGGAGACGAGGGAAGTTCTGTTCAGTGCCTCAGGAAAGCCCCATATCCTGTTCTTCGAACCAAAGCCTCTGAGGAGTGCCACCTGGAAAACAAAGCAAGAGTTGAGATTAGGGCCTAAGGGCCTGTCGGGCTCAACCTTCTATCTCTGTTGACATCTGTGTGCATGCCTTCATGGAGGTAGCAGCTCAGCTTGTGTCCGAAGGCCCCTGTGTGTGCAGGGAGGCTCCCGGTAATGGTATGTCCTCGGGGGCCTTGAGGTTTCTCATATTCTGGAGGTGTGTGGCCAAAGGAATGGACAGAGTTTCCCAGGAGAGAGCAGGCATGGTCCTGTGGTATGGCTCCAGAGGACCCAGCCTAGAGGTTGTGTTTGCCAGGGCTGTGGGGACAGATGTCTGAAAAAGCAAACTTGGCTCAGGTAGGGGCCAAGGTAATGGCAGGCCTGATCTCCAGTCCGAGAGGGGAGATCCTCTGGATATCAAAGGAGGGCATGTGGGAGGCAGTCTCTCAGGCTTTTGTCTCTGGGTTTGCGTTCACTGTGGCCATTCAGGGTAGGGGTTGCTTCAGGGGCCGAGGAAGAGCCTTCCTCTCGGGGGATTGCCCAAGCTCCCAAGTGTTTGGGTTCATTCTGTGGGAAGGGAAGAGTACTGTTTTCTGCCACAGGGGACCCCCCAGGAGAGGGACTCTAGAGCACAGCAGTGGGTTCCCTCAACTGGAATACACACCATCTAGTTAGTCCTGCGTGCCTATGGGCATGGCAAGCCACATATGCGGGCTCTTGGTCCAATCACTGAGAGGCGTTACTTGAATAAGGTACTCACGCTGAGGGTCACAATGTGTGTTTGTGCCCAAGGCGGCCCTCACACATGGGCGTGGCCTCATGGGCCAAGCCGTTTTCTCCTACACTGAAGGTTTGACTCACTGCCAGCAGCAAGGTTTCTTGCCATGGGGAAGGAGGGGTTCTGACTTGTGCATCAGGTTCCCCCCTGTGCAGGGATTGGAGATAAGGTCTAGGTTCTGATGACTGAAAACCCAGGTTGGGAATGGATGGTGGCCTAAGGCAGTGGCGGGTCCAATGTGCTGGGTGTGCAGCCAGCTGTGTCGGTGTCTGTTGGAAGGTCTGGGCTCAGGCTATTTGCGACAGAGCATCAGTGTTTAAGGTAGCCTATGCAATTGGGGTGTTGCCGAGGGCCAAGCAGTTTGATCCTCATTTGGGGTTTCTGGGCAGCACCATTGACAAAGTTTTTCTCCTGGGAGGCAGGCGGAGTGCTTCATTGTGGCCCCAGAATTCCCAGTAGGGAGGGTTTGTGGGCCAGGAGTGTGAGGACGGAAGTCTAGGAACACAAGCTAAAGTGAGGATTGGAGCCAAGGGCAGAGCAGGCCCACTAGGCAGAGGCTGAATCAAAATCTCCTGCATCTGAAGTCAGGCTGAGGATCAGACGTTGGCTGAGGCTGGAGTATGTGTCCATGATTGCACCTTCATGAAGCGGGGGCCTCATGAGGCCAAGGAAGTTTTCCCACGCTGAGTTTGAGGTTGCCCCAAACCACCAGGTTTCCTTCTGTGGGACATTCGAGTCCTGTTGCATGGCTCCAGGACATACCATACGGAAGGACTGGAGAGCACGGTTCGAAGGATGGATCCCTGTACAGCATGCCTCGCATTCCCATTGGCCATTAGCCACAAGATATGTTTGATCTGCTGCCTCTGGGGCACGCTAACCAGGGGGCTGAGTTGAAATGGCCTCTCCTGAGGATGCGTCATAATGTGCGTTTGGGTCCATGGAAACCTTGGAATGTGCTAGTTGTTCAGTGGCCCTGCGGAACTCTCCTACCTGAAGGGTTTGATACATCCCCAGTAAGTAAGCTCCCCATGTGGAGGCGAGAGAGGTTTGGTTTGGTGCCTCAGAAAAGCCCCGTGTGCTGATCTACAAAAACAGACCTCTGAGGCCGGACACATGGAAACCAAAGCTAAGGTTCAGTTTAGGGCCTGGGGGCCTGTCCATTTCAACCTTCTGTCTCTGGGGACACTGTCTGAGAGTCTAAGTGGAGATAGTTGCTCCGCAGGTGTCAGAGAGCCCCTCTTAGTCCAGGGTTGCCTACACTATTGATGGCCTCAGGGGCCTTGGAGCTTTTCCCTAACCTGTAGGGTTGTGGTCAATGGATTGGGCACAATTTCCTTGGAGAGGGCAGGCACAATCTTTCGCTGTGGCTCCAGAGGCCCTAGCCTGGCGGTTGTGTGGGTCCAGGCTGAGGGCACAGAAGTCTGAAAACACAAACTCAGCTTATGAGTGGCGCCTAGGGTATTGCTGGCCGGATGTACAGCCCGAGAGGGAGCTCCTGGGCCTCTGAAACAAGGGCGACTGGGAGGCGTTCCTTCAGGCTTTTGTCTATGGATGTTGTGTCCGAGATAGCCGTGGATTGGAGGGGTGGCCTCAGGAACTGTGGACGAGTATCCCTCTCTGGGGATTTGTCCCAGTTCCCAAGAGTTTGGGGTCATTTTGTGGGAAGGGTGGAAAAGTGTTGTCTGGCTCACGTGTCTCTCCAAGAAAGGTATTCCAGAGCAGAGCCCCAGGTACGGGCGGGGCGACTGGAAAACTCAAACACTGGTGAGGATTGGGTGCATAGGGGCTTGGCAAGCCCCATATGCGGGCTCCTGGCCCAGGCCCTGACAGGCCTTTCTTTGACATGGGGCTCATGCTGAGGGTCAGAGTGTGAATTTGTGCCCAAGCAGCACTCAATTTTGGGCGTGGCATCAGGGACCAGGAAGGTTTATCCCACCCTGAAGGTGTGACTCCATGCTAAGAGCAAGCTTTACAGCCACGGGGAAGGAGGAGTTCTGTGTTGTGCTTGCGATACCCAGCTGTGTGGAGAATTGATATAATGTCTAGGTTCAGATATCTGAAAACCAAGGTTAGGAAGAGGTGACGGCATAAGACCATGCCGTGTCCAAAGTGCTGGGTGTGCGGCCAGCTGTCTCCTTGTCTGTCTGGACGTCTGGCTTCAGGCTGTGTCAGACAGAGCATGAGTGCCCAGAGCAGCCTATCCAGTTCGGGTACCGTCGAGGCCCGAGCAGGTTGATCCTCATCTGGGTTTTCTGGAGAGAGCCCCACAGGGAAACTTTTTTCTTCCCTTGGGCAGACCCTGGGCTGGGTTGTGGTTCTGGAGTTCCTAGTCCGGAGGGCTTGTTTGCCAGGAGTGTGAGGAAGGAAGTCTGAAAACACAAGCTAGCGTGAGGTTTGGGACCGATGGCACGGCAGGCCCACTCTGAGAGGCTGAATCGAGATCTCCTGCACTGAGGTCATTTCAACTCTGAGACGTGCCTCAGGATAGAGTTTTTGTCCAGCATTTCCTCTTCCTAAATGGTGTGGGGGCCTCATGAGGCCAGGAAGGTTTGCCTACGATGGGATTTGTGAACTACTCCAAACCTCAAGGTTTCCTTCTGCACGAAAGTCGAGTGCTATTGGATGGTTCCAGGAGGCCCCATACGGAAAGACTCGAGAGCAGGTGTCTAAGCATGGATGCCTGGGAACGCCACCTCATATTCCCACTCTTTAGTCAGGAAAAGGCAGGCTCAATCTGCGGGCTCCTGGGTGAGCTACCCAGAGGGGAGAGTTGAAATGGACTCTCCTGAAGATGAGTCCTACTGTGGCTTGGTGGCCTGGGAGACCTTGGAATGTGGAGGTGGCTCAGGGACTCTGCAGGATTCTCCAACCTGAGGTGTTTGACACGGCTCCAACAAGGAAGCTTCCCATGTGGAGACGAGAGAAGTTCTGTTCAGTGCCTCAGGAAAGCCCCATATCCTGTTCTTCGAACCAAAGCCTCTGAGGAGTGACACCTGGAAAACAAAGCAAGAGTTGAGATTAGGGCCTAAGGGCCTGTCGGGCTCAACCTTCTATCTCTGTTGACATCTGTGTGCATGCCTTCATGGAGGTAGCAGCTCAGCTTGTGTCCGAAGGCCCCTGTGTGTGCAGGGAGGCTCCCGGTAATGGTATGTCCTCGGGGTCTTGAGGTTTCTCATATTCTGGATGTGTGTGGCCAAAGGAATGGACAGAGTTTCCCAGGAGAGAGCAGGCATGGTCCTGTGGTATGGCTCCAGAGGACCCAGCCTAGAGGCTGTTTTTGCCAGGGCTGTGGGGACAGATGTCTGAAAAAGCAAACTTGGCTCAGGTAGGGGCCAAGGTAATGGCAGGCCTGATCTCCAGTCCGAGAGGGGAGATCCTCTGGATATCAAAGGAGGGCATGTGGGAGGCAGTCTCTCAGGCTTTTGTCTCTGGGTGTTGCGTTCACAGTGGCCGTTCAGGGTAGGGGTTGCTTCAGGGGCCGAGGAAGAGCCTTCCTCTCGGGGGATTGCCCAAGCTCCCAAGTGTTTGGGTTCATTCTGTGGGAAGGGAAGAGTACTGTTTTCTGCCACAGGGGACCCCCCAGGAGAGGGACTCTAGAGCACAGCAGTGGGTTCCCTCAAATGGAATACACACCATCTAGTTAGTCCTGCGTGCCTATGGGCATGGCAAGCCACATATGCGGGCTCTTGGTCCAATCACTGAGAGGCGTTACTTGAATAAGGTACTCACGCTGAGGGTCACAATGTGTGTTTGTGCCCAAGGCGGCCCTCACACATGGGCGTGGCCTCATGGGCCATGCCGTTTTCTCCTACACTGAAGGTTTGACTCACTGCCAGCAGCAAGGTTTCTTGCCATGGGGAAGGAGGGGTTCTGACTTGTGCATCAGGTTCCCCCCTGTGCAGGGATTGGAGATAAGGTCTAGGTTCTGATGACTGAAAACCCAGGTTGGGAATGGATGGTGGCCTAAGGCAGTGGCGGGTCCAATGTGCTGGGTGTGCAGCCAGCTGTGTCGGTGCCTGTTGGAAGGTCTGGGCTCAGGCTATTTGCGACAGAGCATCAGTGTTTAAGGTAGCCTATGCAATTGGGGTGTTGCCGAGGGCCAAGCAGTTTGATCCTCATTTGGGGTTTCTGGGCAGCACCATAGACAAAGTTTTTCTCCTGGGAGGCAGGCGGAGTGCTTCATTGTGGCCCCAGAATTCCCAGTAGGGAGGGTTTGTGGGCCAGGAGTGTGAGGACGGAAGTCTAGGAACACAAGCTAAAGTGAGGATTGGAGCCAAGGGCAGAGCAGGCCCACTAGGCAGAGGCTGAATCAAAATCTCCTGCATCTGAAGTCAGGCTGAGGATCAGACGTTGGCTGAGGCTGGAGTATGTGTCCATGATGGCACCTTCATGAAGCGGGGGCCTCATGAGGCCAAGGAAGTTTTCCCACGCTGAGTTTGGAGGTTGCCCCAAACCACCAGGTTTCCTTCTGTGGGACATTCGAGTCCTGTTGCATGGCTCCAGGGCATACCATACGGAAAGACTGGAGAGCACGGTTCGAAGGATGGATCCCTGTACAGCATGCCTCGCATTCCCATTGGCCATTAGCCACAAGATATGTTTGATCTGCTGCCTCTGGGGCACGCTAACCAGGGGGCTGAGTTGAAATGGCCTCTCCTGAGGATGCGTCATAATGTGCGTTTGGGTCCATGGAAACCTTGGAATGTGCTGGTTGTTCAGTGGCCCTGCGGAACTCTCCTACCTGAAGGGTTTGATACATCCCCAGTAAGTAAGCTCCCCATGTGGAGGCGAGAGAGGTTTGGTTTGGTGCCTCAGAAAAGCCCCGTGTGCTGGTCTACGAAAACAGACCTCTGAGGACGGACACATGGAAACCAGAGCTAAGGTTCAGTTTAGGGCCTGGGGGCCTGTCCATTTCAACCTTCTGTCTCTGGGGACACTGTCTGAGAGTCTAAGTGGAGATAGTTGCTCCGCTGGTGTCAGAGAGCCCCTCTTAGTCCAGGGTGGCCTACACTATTGATGGCCTCAGGGGCCTTGGAGCTTTTCCCTAACCTGTAGGGTTGTGGTCAATGGATTGGGCACAATTTCCTTGGAGAGGGCAGGCACAATCTTTCGCTGTGGCTCCAGAGGCCCTAGCCTGGCGGTTGTGTGGGTCCAGGCTGAGGGCACAGAAGTCTGAAAACACAAACTCAGCTTATGAGTGGCGCCTAGGGTATGGCAGGCCGGATGTACAGCCCGAGAGGGAGCTCCTGGGCCTCTGAAACAAGGGCGAGTGGGAGGCGTTCCTTCAGGCTTTTGTCTCTGGATGTTGTGTCCGAGATAGCCGTGGATTGGAGGGGTGGCCTCAGGGACTGTGGACGAGTATCCCTCTCTGGGGATTTGTCCCAGCTCCCAAGAGTTTGGGGTCATTTTGTGGGAAGGGTGGAAAAGTGTTGTCTGGCTCACGTGTCTCTCCAAGAAAGTGATTCCAGAGCAGAGCCCCAGGTACGGGCGGGGCGACTGGAAAACTCAAACACTGGTGAGGATTGGGTGCATAGGGGCTTGGCAAGCCCCATATGCGGGCTCTTGGCCCAGGCCCTGACAGGCCTTTCTTTGACATGGGGCTCATGCTGAGGGTCAGAGTGTGAATTTGTGCCCAAGCAGCACTCAAGTTTGGGCGTGGCATCAGGGACCAGGAAGGTTTCTCCCACCCTGAAGGTGTGACTCCATGCCAAGAGCAAGCTTTACAGCCACGGGGAAGGAGGAGTTCTGTGTTGTGCTTGCGATACCCAGCTGTGTGGAGAATTGATATAATGTCTAGGTTCAGATATCTGAAAACCAAGGTTAGGAAGAGGTGACGGCATAAGACCATGGCGTGTCCGAAGTGCTGGGTGTGCGGCCAGCTGTCTCCTTGTCTGTCTGGACGTCTGGCTTCAGGCTGTGTCAGACAGAGCATGAGTGCCCAGAGCAGCCTATCCAGTTCGGGTACCGTCGAGGCCCGAGCAGGTTGATCCTCATCTGGGTTTTCTGGAGAGAGCCCCACAGGGAAACGTTTTTCTTCCCTTGGGCAGACCCTGGGCTGGGTTGTGGTTCTGGAGTTCCTAGTCCGGAGGGCTTGTTTGCCAGGAGTGTGAGGAAGGAAGTCTGAAAACACAAGCTAGCGTGAGGTTTGGGACCGATGGCACGGCAGGCCTACTCTGAGAGGCTGAATCGAGATCTCCTGCACTGAGGTCATTTCAACTCTGAGACGTGCCTCAGGCTAGAGTTTTTGTCCAGCATGGCCTCTTCCTGAATGGTGTGGGGGCCTCATGAGGCCAGGAAGGTTTGCCTACGATGGGATTTGTGAACTACTCCAAACCTCAAGGTTTCCTTCTGCACGAAAGTCGAGTGCTATTGGATGGTTCCAGGAGGCCCCATACGGAAAGACTCGAGAGCAGGTGTCTAAGCATGGATGCCTGGGAACGCCACCTCATATTCCCACTCTTTAGTCAGGACAAGGCAGGCTCAATCTGCGGGCTCCTGGGTGAGCTACCCAGAGGGGAGAGTTGAAATGGACTCTCCTGAAGATGAGTCCTACTGTGGCTTGGTGGCCTGGGAGACCTTGGAATGTGGAGGTGGCTCAGGGACTCTGCAGGATTCTCCAACCTGAGGTGTTTGACACGGCTCCAACAAGGAAGCTTCCCATGTGGAGACGAGGGAAGTTCTGTTCAGTGCCTCAGGAAAGCCCCATATCCTGTTCTTCGAACCAAAGCCTCTGAGGAGTGACACCTGGAAAACAAAGCAAGAGTTGAGATTAGGGCCTAAGGGCCTGTCGGGCTCAACCTTCTATCTCTGTTGACATCTGTGTGCATGCCTTCATGGAGGTAGCAGCTCAGCTTGTGTCCGAAGGCCCCTGTGTGTGCAGGGAGGCTCCCGGTAATGGTATGTCCTCGGGGGCCTTGAGGTTTCTCATATTCTGGAGGTGTGTGGCCAAAGGAATGGACAGAGTTTCCCAGGAGAGAGCAGGCATGGTCCTGTGGTATGGCTCCAGAGGACCCAGCCTAGAGGCTGTGTTTGCCAGGGCTGTGGGGACAGATGTCTGAAAAAGCAAACTTGGCTCAGGTAGGGGCCAAGGTAATGGCAGGCCTGATCTCCAGTCCGAGAGGGGAGATCCTCTGGATATCAAAGGAGGGCATGTGGGAGGCAGTCTCTCAGGCTTTTGTCTCTGGGTGTTGCGTTCACAGTGTCCGTTCAGGGTAGGGGTTGCTTCAGGGGCCGAGGAAGAGCCTTCCTCTCGGGGGATTGCCCAAGCTCCCAAGTGTTTGGGTTCATTCTGTGGGAAGGGAAGAGTACTGTTTTCTGCCACAGGGGACCCCCCAGGAGAGGGACTCTAGAGCACAGCAGTGGGTTCCCTCAAATGGAATACACACCATCTAGTTAGTCCTGCGTGCCTATGGGCATGGCAAGCCACATATGCGGGCTCTTGGTCCAATCACTGAGAGGCGTTACTTGAATAAGGTACTCATGCTGAGGGTCACAATGTGTGTTTGTGCCCAAGGCGGCCCTCACACATGGGCGTGGCCTCATGGGCCATGCCGTTTTCTCCTACACTGAAGGTTTGACTCACTGCCAGCAGCAAGGTTTCTTGCCATGGGGAAGGAGGGGTTCTGACTTGTGCATCAGGTTCCCCCCTGTGCAGGGATTGGAGATAAGGTCTAGGTTCTGATGACTGAAAACCCAGGTTGGGAATGGATGGTGGCCTAAGGCAGTGGTGGGTCCAATGTGCTGGGTGTGCAGCCAGCTGTGTCGGTGTCTGTTGGAAGGTCTGGGCTCAGGCTATTTGCGACAGAGCATCAGTGTTTAAGGTAGCCTATGCAATTGGGGTGTTGCCGAGGGCCAAGCAGTTTGATCCTCATTTGGGGTTTCTGGGCAGCACCATAGACAAAGTTTTTCTCCTGGGAGGCAGGCGGAGTGCTTCATTGTGGCCCCAGAATTCCCAGTAGGGAGGGTTTGTGGGCCAGGAGTGTGAGGACGGAAGTCTAGGAACACAAGCTAAAGTGAGGATTGGAGCCAAGGGCAGAGCAGGCCCACTAGGCAGAGGCTGAATCAAAATCTCCTGCATCTGAAGTCAGGCTGAGGATCAGACGTTGGCTGAGGCTGGAGTATGTGTCCATGATGGCACCTTCATGAAGCGGGGGCCTCATGAGGCCAAGGAAGTTTTCCCACGCTGAGTTTGAGGTTGCCACAAACCACCAGGTTTCCTTCTGTGGGACATTCGAGTCCTGTTGCATGGCTCCAGGACATACCATACGGAAGGACTGGAGAGCACGGTTCGAAGGATGGATCCCTGTACAGCATGCCTCGCATTCCCATTGGCCATTAGCCACAAGATATGTTTGATCTGCTGCCTCTGGGGCACGCTAACCAGGGGGCTGAGTTGAAATGGTCTCTCCTGAGGATGCGTCATAATGTGCGTTTGGGTCCATGGAAACCTTGGAATGTGCTAGTTGTTCAGTGGCCCTGCGGAACTCTCCTACCTGAAGGGTTTGATACATCCCCAGTAAGTAAGCTCCCCATGTGGAGGCGAGAGAGGTTTGGTTTGGTGCCTCAGAAAAGCCCCGTGTGCTGGTCTACGAAAACAGACCTCTGAGGACGGACACATGGAAACCAGAGCTAAGGTTCAGTTTAGGGCCTGGGGGCCTGTCCATTTCAACCTTATGTCTCTGGGGACACTGTCTGAGAGTCTAAGTGGAGATAGTTGCTCCGCAGGTGTCAGAGAGCCCCTCTTAGTCCAGGGTGGCCTACACTATTGATGGCCTCAGGGGCGGTGGAGCTTTTCCCTAACCTGTAGGGTTGTGGTCAATGGATTGAACACAATTTCCTTGGAGAGGGCAGGCACAATCTTTCGCTGTGGCTCCAGAGGCCCTAGCCTGGCGGTTGTGTGGGTCCAGGCTGAGGGCACAGAAGTCTGAAAACACAAACTCAGCTTATGAGTGGCGCCTAGGTATGGCAGGCCGGATGTACAGCCCGAGAGGGAGCTCCTGGGCCTCTGAAACAAGGGCGAGTGGGAAGCGTTCCTTCAGGCTTTTGTCTCTGGATGTTGTGTCCGAGATAGCCGTGGATTGGAGGGGTGGCCTCAGGAACTGTGGACGAGTATCCCTCTCTGGGGATTTGTCCCAGTTCCCAAGAGTTTGGGGTCATTTTGTGGGAAGGGTGGAAAAGTGTTGTCTGGCTCACGTGTCTCTCCAAGAAAGGGATTCCAGAGCAGAGCCCCAGGTACGGGCGGGGCGACTGGAAAACTCAAACACTGGTGAGGATGGGGTGCATAGGGGCTTGGCAAGCCCCATATGCGGGCTCCTGGCCCAGGCCCTGACAGGCCTTTCTTTGACATGGGGCTCATGCTGAGGGTCAGAGTGTGAATTTGTGCCCAAGCAGCACTCAAGTTTGGGCGTGGCATCAGGGACCAGGAAGGTTTCTCCCACCCTGAAGGTGTGACTCCATGCCAAGAGCAAGCTTTACAGCCACGGGGAAGGAGGAGTTCTGTGTTGTGCTTGCGATACCCAGCTGTGTGGAGAATTGATATAATGTCTAGGTTCAGATATCTGAAAACCAAGGTTAGGAAGAGGTGGCGGCATAAGACCATGGCGTGTCCGAAGTGCTGGGTGTGTGGCCAGCTGTCTCCTTGTCTGTCTGGACGTCTGGCTTCAGGCTGTGTCAGACAGAGCATGAGTGCCCAGAGCAGCCTATCCAGTTCGGGTACCGTCGAGGCCCGAGCAGGTTGATCCTCATCTGGGTTTTCTGGAGAGAGCCCCACAGGGAATCGTTTTTCTTCCCTTGGGCAGACCCTGGGCTGGGTTGTGGTTCTGGAGTTCCTAGTCCGGAGGGCTTGTTTGCCAGGAGTGTGAGGAAGGAAGTCTGAAAACACAAGCTAGCGTGAGGTTTGGGACCGATGGCACGGCAGGCCCACTCTGAGAGGCTGAATCGAGATCTCCTGCACTGAGGTCATTTCAACTCTGAGACGTGCCTCAGGCTAGAGTTTTTGTCCAGCATGGCCTCTTCCTGAATGGTGTGGGGGCCTCATGAGGCCAGGAAGGTTTGCCTACGATGGGATTTGTGAACTACTCCAAACCTCAAGGTTTCCTTCTGCACGAAAGTCGAGTGCTATTGGATGGTTCCAGGAGGCCCCATACGGAAAGACTCGAGAGCAGGTGTCTAAGCATGGATGCCTGGGAACGCCACCTCATATTCCCACTCTTTAGTCAGGACAAGGCAGGCTCAATCTGCGGGCTCCTGGGTGAGCTACCCAGAGGGGAGAGTTGAAATGGACTCTCCTGAAGATGAGTCCTACTGTGGCTTGGTGGCCTGGGAGACCTTGGAATGTGGAGGTGGCTCAGGGACTCTGCAGGATTCTCCAACCTGAGGTGTTTGACACGGCTCCAACAAGGAAGCTTCCCATGTGGAGACGAGAGAAGTTCTGTTCAGTGCCTCAGGAAAGCCCCATATCCTGTTCTTCGAACCAAAGCCTCTGAGGAGTGACACCTGGAAAACAAAGCAAGAGTTGAGATTAGGGCCTAAGGGCCTGTCGGGCTCAACCTTCTATCTCTGTTGACATCTGTGTGCATGCCTTCATGGAGGTAGCAGCTCCGCTTGTGTCCGAAGGCCCCTGTGTGTGCAGGGAGGCTCCCGGTAATGGTATGTCCTCGGGGGCCTTGAGGTTTCTCATATTCTGGAGGTGTGTGGCCAAAGGAATGGACAGAGTTTCCCAGGAGAGAGCAGGCATGGTCCTGTGGTATGGCTCCAGAGGACCCAGCCTAGAGGCAGTGTTTGCCAGGGCTGTGGGGACAGATGTCTGAAAAAGCAAACTTGGCTCAGGTAGGGGCCAAGGTAATGGCAGGCCTGATCTCCAGTCCGAGAGGGGAGATCCTCTGGATATCAAAGGAGGGCATGTGGGAGGCAGTCTCTCAGGCTTTTGTCTCTGGGTGTTGCGTTCACAGTGGCCGTTCAGGGTAGGGGTTGCTTCAGGGGCCGAGGAAGAGCCTTCCTCTCGGGGGATTGTCCAAGCTCCCAAGTGTTTGGGTTCATTCTGTGGGAAGGGAAGAGTACTGTTTCCTGCCAAAGGGGACCCCCCAGGAGAGGGACTCTAGAGCACAGCAGTGGGTTCCCTCAACTGGAATACACACCATCTAGTTAGTCCTGCGTGCCTATGGGCATGGCAAGCCACATATGCGGGCTCTTGGTCCAATCACTGAGAGGCGTTACTTGAATAAGGTACTCACGCTGACGGTCACAATGTGTGTTTGTGCCCAAGGCGGCCCTCACACATGGGCGTGGCCTCATGGGCCATGCCGTTTTCTCCTACACTGAAGGTTTGACTCACTGCCAGCAGCAAGGTTTCTTGCCATGGGGAAGGAGGGGATCTGACTTGTGCATAGGTTCCGCCCTGTGCAGGGATTGGAGATAAGGTCTAGGTTCTGATGACTGAAAACCCAGGTTGGGAATGCATGGTAGCCTAAGGCAGTGGCGGGTCCAATGTGCTGGGTGTGCAGCCAGCTGTGTCGGTGTCTGTTGGAAGGTCTGGGCTCAGGCTATTTGCGACAGAGCATCAGTGTTTAAGGTAGCCTATGCAATTGGGGTGTTGCCGAGGGCCAAGCAGTTTGATCCTCATTTGGGGTTTCTGGGCAGCACCATAGACAAAGTTTTTCTCCTGGGAGGCAGGCGGAGTGCTTCATTTTGACCCCAGAATTCCCAGTAGGGAGCGTTTTCGGGCCAGGAGTGTGAGGACGGAAGTCTAGGAACACAAGCTAAAGTGAGGATTGGAGCCAAGGGCAGAGCAGGCCCACTAGGCAGAGGCTGAATCAAAATCTCCTGCATCTGAAGTCAGGCTGAGGATCAGACGTTGGCTGAGCCTGGAGTATGTGTCCATGATGGCACCTTCATGAAGCGGGGGCCTCATGAGGCCAAGGAAGCTTTCCCACGCTGAGTTTGGAGGTTGCCCCAAACCACCAGGTTTCCTTCTGTGGGACATTCGAGTCCTGTTGCATGGCTCCAGGACATACCATACGGAAGGACTGGAGAGCACGGTTCGAAGGATGGATCCCTGTACAGCATGCCTCGCATTCCCATTGGCCATTAGCCACAAGATATGTTTGATCTGCTGCCTCTGGGGCACGCTAACCAGGGGGCTGAGTTGAAATGGCCTCTCCTGAGGATGCGTCATAATGTGCGTTTGGGTCCATGGAAACCTTGGAATGTGCTGGTTGTTCAGTGGCCCTGCGGAACTCTCCTACCTGAAGGGTTTGATACATCCCCAGTATGTAAGCTCCCCATGTGGAGGCGAGAGAGGTTTGGTTTGGTGCCTCAGAAAAGCCCCGTGTGCTGGTCTACGAAAACAGACCTCTGAGGACGGACACATGGAAACCAAAGCTAAGGTTCAGATTAGGGCCTGGGGGCCTGTCCATTTCAACCTTCAGTCTCTGGGGACACTTTCTGAGAGTCTAAGTGGAGATAGTTGCTCCTCTGGTGTCAGAGAGCCCCTCTTAGTCCAGGGTGGCCTACACTATTGATGGCCTCAGGGGCCTTGGAGCTTTTCCCTAACCTGTAGGGTTGTGGTCAATGGATTGGGCACAATTTCCTTGGAGAGGGCAGGCACAATCTTTCGCTGTGGCTCCAGAGGCCCTAGCCTGGCGGTTGTGTGGGTCCAGGCTGAGGGCACAGAAGTCTGAAAACACAAACTCAGCTTATGAGTGGCGCCTAGGGTATGGCAGGCCGGATGTACAGCCCGAGAGGGAGCTCCTGGGCCTCTGAAACAAGGGCGAGTGGGAGGCGTTCCTTCAGGCTTTTGTCTCTGGATGTTGTGTCCGAGATAGCCGTGGTTTGGAGGGGTGGCCTCAGGGACTGTGGACGAGTATCCCTCTCTGGGGATTTGTCCCAGCTCCCAAGAGTTTGGGGTCATTTTGTGGGAAGGGTGGAAAAGTGTTGTCTGGCTCACGTGTCTCTCCAAGAAAGGGATTCCAGAGCAGAGCCCTAGGTACGGGTGGGGCGACTGGAAAACTCAAACACTGGTGAGGATTGGGTGCATAGTGGCTTGGCAAGCCCCATATGCGGGCTCTTGGCCCAGGCCCTGACAGGCCTTTCTTTGACATGGGGCTCATGCTGAGGGTCAGAGTGTGAATTTGTGCCCAAGCAGCACTCAAGTTTGGGCGTGGCATCAGGGACCAGGAAGGTTTCTCCCACCCTGAAGGTGTGACTCCATGCCAAGAGCAAGCTTTACAGCCACGGGGAAGGAGGAGTTCTGTGTTGTGCTTGCGATACCCAGCTGTGTGGAGAATTGATATAATGTCTAGGTTCAGATATCTGAAAACCAAGGTTAGGAAGAGGTGACGGCATAAGCCCATGGCGTGTCCGAAGTGCTGGGTGTGCGGCCAGCTGTCTCCTTGTCTGTCTGGACGTCTGGCTTTAGGCTGTGTCAGACAGAGCATGAGTGCCCAGAGCAGCCTATCCAGTTCGGGTACCGTCGAGGCCCGAGCAGGTTGATCCTCATCTGGGTTTTCTGGAGAGAGCCCCACAGGGAAAATTTGGGGTTTCTGGGCAGCACCATAGACAAAGTTTTTCTCCTGGGAGGCAGGCGGAGTGCTTCATTGTGGCCCCAGAATTCCCAGAAGGGAGGGTTTGCGGGCCAGGAGTGTGAGGACGGAAGTCTAGGAACACAAGCTAAAGTGAGGATTGGAGCCAAGGGCAGAGCAGGCCCACTAGGCAGAGGCTGAATCAAAATCTCCTGCATCTGAAGTCAGGCTGAGGATCAGACGTTGGCTGAGGCTGGAGTATGTGTCCATGATGGCACCTTCATGAAGCGGGGGCCTCATGAGGCCAAGGAAGTTTTCCCACGCTGAGTTTGGAGGTTGCCCCAAAACACCAGGTTTCCTTCTGTGGGACATTCGAGTCCTGTTGCATGGCTCCAGGACATACCATACGGAAAGACTGGAGAGCACGGTTCGAAGGATGGATCCCTGTACAGCATGCCTCGCATTCCCATTGGCCATTAGCCACAAGATATGTTTGATCTGCTGCCTCTGGGGCACGCTAACCAGGGGGCTGAGTTGAAATGGCCTCTCCTGAGGATGCGTCATAATGTGCGTTTGGGTCCATGGAAACCTTGGAATGTGCTGGTTGTTCAGTGGCCCTGCGGAACTCTCCTACCTGAAGGGTTTGATACATCCCCAGTAAGTAAGCTCCCCATGTGGAGGCGAGAGAGGTTTGGTTTGGTGCCTCAGAAAAGCCCCGTGTGCTGGTCTACGAAAACAGACCTCTGAGGACGGACACATGGAAACCAGAGCTAAGGTTCAGATTAGGGCCTGGGGGCCTGTCCATTTCAACCTTCTGTCTCTGGGGACACTGTCTGAGAGTCTAAGTGGAGATAGTTGCTCCGCTGGTGTCAGAGAGCCCCTCTTAGTCCAGGGTGGCCTACACTATTGATGGCCTCAGGGGCCTTGGAGCTTTTCCCTAACCGGTAGGGTTGTGGTCAATGGATTGGGCACAATTTCCTTGGAGAGGGCAGGCACAATCTTTCGCTGTGGCTCCAGAGGCCCTAGCCTGGCGGTTGTGTGGGTCCAGGCTGAGGGCACAGAAGTCTGAAAACACAAACTCAGCTTATGAGTGGCGCCTAGGGTATGGCAGGCCGGATGTACAGCCCGAGAGGGAGCTCCTGGGCCTCTGAAACAAGGGCGAGTGGGAGGCGTTCCTTCAGGCTTTTGTCTCTGGATGTTGTGTCCGAGATAGCCGTGGATTGGAGGGGTGGCCTCAGGGACTGTGGACGAGTATCGCTCTCTGGGGATTTGTCCCAGCTCCCAAGAGTTTGGGGTCATTTTGTGGGAAGGGTGGAGTCGTGTTGTCTGGCTCATGTGTCTCTCCAAGAAAGGGATTCCAGAGCAGAGCCCCAGGTACGGGCGGGGCGACTGGAAAACTCAAACACTGGTGAGGATTGGGTGCATAGGGGCTTGGCAAGCCCCATATGCGGGCTCTTGGCCCAGGCCCTGACAGGCCTTTCTTTGACATGGGGCTCATGCTGAGGGTCAGAGTGTGAATTTGTGCCCAAGCAGCACTCAAGTTTGGGCGTGGCATCAGGGACCAGGAAGGTTTCTCCCACCCTGAAGGTGTGACTCCATGCCAAGAGCAAGCTTTACAGCCACGGGGAAGGAGGAGTTCTGTGTTGTGCTTGCGATACCCAGCTGTGTGGAGAATTGATATAATGTCTAGGTTCAGATATCTGAAAACCAAGGTTAGGAAGAGGTGGCGGCATAAGACCATGGCGTGTCCGAAGTGCTGGGTGTGCGGCCAGCTGTCTCCTTGTCTGTCTGGACGTCTGGCTTCAGGCTGTGTCAGACAGAGCATGAGTGCCCAGAGCAGCCTATCCAGTTCGGGTACCGTCGAGGCCCGAGCAGGTTGATCCTCATCTGGGTTTTCTGGAGAGAGCCCCACAGGGAAACGTTTTTCTTCCCTTGGGCAGACCCTGGGCTGGGTTGTGGTTCTGGAGTTCCTAGTCCGGGGGGCTTGTTTGCCAGGAGTGTGAGGAAGGAAGTCTGAAAACACAAGCTAGCGTGAGGTTTGGGACCGATGGCACGGCAGGCCCACTCTGAGAGGCTGAATCGAGATCTCCTGCACTGAGGTCATTTCAACTCTGAGACGTGCCTCAGGCTAGAGTTTTTGTCCAGCATGGCCTCTTCCTGAATGGTGTGGGGGCCTCATGAGGCCAGGAAGGTTTGCCTACGATGGGATTTGTGAACTACTCCAAACCTCAAGGTTTCCTTCTGCACGAAAGTCGAGTGCTATTGGATGGTTCCAGGAGGCCCCATACGGAAAGACTCGAGAGCAGGTGTCTAAGCATGGATGCCTGGGAACGCCACCTCATATTCCCACTCTTTAGTCAGGACAAGGCAGGCTCAATCTGCGGGCTCCTGGGTGAGCTACCCAGAGGGGAGAGTTGAAATGGACTCTCCTGAAGATGAGTCCTACTGTGGCTTGGTGGCCTGGGAGACCTTGGAATGTGGAGGTGGCTCAGGGACTCTGCAGGATTCTCCAACCTGAGGTGTTTGACACGGCTCCAACAAGGAAGCTTCCCATGTGGAGACGAGAGAAGTTCTGTTCAGTGCCTCAGGAAAGCCCCATATCCTGTTCTTCGAACCAAAGCCTCTGAGGAGTGACACCTGGAAAACAAAGCAAGAGTTGAGATTAGGGCCTAAGGGCCTGTCGGGCTCAACCTTCTATCTCTGTTGACATCGGTGTGCATGCCTTCATGGAGGTAGCAGCTCCGCTTGTGTCCGAAGGCCCCTGTGTGTGCAGGGAGGCTCCCGGTAATGGTATGTCCTCGGGGGCCTTGAGGTTTCTCATATTCTGGAGGTGTGTGGCCAAAGGAATGGACAGAGTTTCCCAGGAGAGAGCAGGCATGGTCCTGTGGTATGGCTCCAGAGGACCCAGCCTAGAGGCTGTGTTTGCCAGGGCTGTGGGGACAGATGTCTGAAAAAGCAAACTTGGCTCAGGTAGGGGCCAAGGTAATGGCAGGCCTGATCTCCAGTCCGAGAGGGGAGATCCTCTGGATATCAAAGGAGGGCAAGTGGGAGGCAGTCGCTCAGGCTTTTGTCTCTGGGTGTTGCGTTCACAGTGGCCGTTCAGGGTAGGGGTTGCTTCAGGGGCCGAGGAAGAGCCTTCCTCTCGGGGGATTGTCCAAGCTCCCAAGTGTTTGGGTTCATTCTGTGGGAAGGGAAGAGTACTGTTTTCTGCCACAGGGGACCCCCCAGGAGAGGGACTCTAGAGCACAGCAGTGGGTTCCCTCAACTGGAATACACACCATCTAGTTAGTCCTGCGTGCCTATGGGCATGGCAAGCCACATATGCGGGCTCTTGGTCCAATCACTGAGAGGCGTTACTTGAATAAGGTACTCACGCTGAGGGTCACAATATGTGTTTGTGCCCAAGGCGGCCCTCACACATGGGCGTGGCCTCATGGGCCATGCCGTTTTCTCCTACACTGAAGGTTTGACTCACTGCCAGCAGCAAGGTTTCTTGCCATGGGGAAGGAGGGGTTCTGACTTGTGCATCAGGTTCCCCCCTGTGCAGGGATTGGAGATAAGGTCTAGGTTCTGATGACTGAAAACCCAGGTTGGGAATGGATGGTGGCCTAAGGCAGTGGCAGGTCCAATGTGCTGGGTGTGCAGCCAGCTGTGTCGGTGTCTGTTGGAAGGTCTGGGCTCAGGCTATTTGCGACAGAGCATCAGTGTTTAAGGTAGCCTATGCAATTGGGGTGTTGCCGAGGGCCAAGCAGTTTGATCCTCATTTGGGGTTTCTGGGCAGCACCATAGACAAAGTTTTTCTCCTGGGAGGCAGGCGGAGTGCTTCATTGTGGCCCCAGAATTCCCAGAAGGGAGGGTTTGTGAGCCAGGAGTGTGAGGACGGAAGTCTAGGAACACAAGCTAAAGTGAGGATTGGAGCCAAGGGCAGAGCAGGCCCACTAGGCAGAGGCTGAATCAAAATCTCCTGCATCTGAAGTCAGGCTGAGGATGAGACGTTGGCTGAGGCTGGAGTATGTGTCCATGATGGCACCTTCATGAAGCGGGGGCCTCATGAGGCCAAGGAAGTTTTCCCACGCTGAGTTTGGAGGTTGCCCCAAACCACCAGGTTTCCTTCTGTGGGACATTCGAGTCCTGTTGCATGGCTCCAGGACATACCATACGGAAGGACTGGAGAGCACGGTTCGAAGGATGGATCCCTGTACAGCATGCCTCGCATTCCCATTGGCCATTAGCCACAAGATATGTTTGATCTGCTGCCTCTGGGGCACGCTAACCAGGGGGCTGAGTTGAAATGGCCTCTCCTGAGGATGCGTCATAATGTGCGTTTGGGTCCATGGAAACCTTGGAATGTGCTGGTTGTTCAGTGGCCCTGCGGAACTCTCCTACCTGAAGGGTTTGATACATCCCCAGTAAGTAAGCTCCCCATGTGGAGGCGAGAGAGGTTTGGTTTGGTGCCTCAGAAAAGCCCCGTGTGCTGGTCTACGAAAACAGACCTCTGAGGACGGACACATGGAAACCAGAGCTAAGGTTCAGATTAGGGCCTGGGGGCCTGTCCATTTCAACCTTCTGTCTCTGGGGACACTGTCTGAGAGTCTAAGTGGAGATAGTTGCTCCGCTGGTGTCAGAGAGCCCCTCTTAGTCCAGGGTGGCCTACACTATTGATGGCCTCAGGGGCCTTGGAGCTTTTCCCTAACCTGTAGGGTTGTGGTCAATGGATTGGGCACAATTTCCTTGGAGAGGGCAGGCACAATCTTTCGCTGTGGCTCCAGAGGCCCTAGCCTGGCGGTTGTGTGGGTCCAGGCTGAGGGCACAGAAGTCTGAAAACACAAACTCAGCTTATGAGTGGCGCCTAGGGTATGGCAGGCCGGATGTACAGCCCGAGAGGGAGCTCCTGGGCCTCTGAAACAAGGGCGAGTGGGAGGCGTTCCTTCAGGCTTTTGTCTCTGGATGTTGTGTCCGAGATAGCCGTGGATTGGAGGGGTGGCCTCAGGGACTGTGGACGAGTATCACTCTCTGGGGATTTGTCCCAGCTCCCAAGAGTTTGGGGTCATTTTGTGGGAAGGGTGGAGTCGTGTTGTCTGGCTCATGTGTCTCTCCAAGAAAGGGATTCCAGAGCAGAGCCCCAGGTACGGGCGGGGCGACTGGAAAACTCAAACACTGGTGAGGATTGGGTGCATAGGGGCTTGGCAAGCCCCATATGCGGGCTCTTGGCCCAGGCCCTGACAGGCCTTTCTTTGACATGGGGCTCATGCTGAGGGTCAGAGTGTGAATTTGTGCCCAAGCAGCACTCAAGTTTGGGCGTGGCATCAGGGACCAGGAAGGTTTCTCCCACCCTGAAGGTGTGACTCCATGCCAAGAGCAAGCTTTACAGCCACGGGGAAGGAGGAGTTCTGTGTTGTGCTTGCGATACCCAGCTGTGTGGAGAATTGATATAATGTCTAGGTTCAGATATCTGAAAACCAAGGTTAGGAAGAGGTGGCGGCATAAGACCATGGCGTGTCCGAAGTGCTGGGTGTGCGGCCAGCTGTCTCCTTGTCTGTCTGGACGTCTGGCTTCAGGCTGTGTCAGACAGAGCATGAGTGCCCAGAGCAGCCTATCCAGTTCGGGTACCGTCGAGGCCCGAGCAGGTTGATCCTCATCTGGGTTTTCTGGAGAGAGCCCCACAGGGAAACGTCTTTCTTCCCTTGGGCAGACCCTGGGCTCGGTTGTGGTTCTGGAGTTCCTAGTCCGGAGGGCTTGTTTGCCAGGAGTGTGAGGATGGATGTCTGAAAACACAAGCTAGCGTGAGGTTTGGGACCGATGGCACGGCAGGCCCACTCTGAGAGGCTGAATCGAGATCTCCTGCACTGAGGTCATTTCAACTCTGAGACGTGCCTCAGGCTAGAGTTTTTGTCCAGCATGGCCTCTTCCTGAATGGTGTGGGGGCCTCATGAGGCCAGGAAGGTTTGCCTACGATGGGATTTGTGAACTACTCCAAACCTCAAGGTTTCCTTCTGCACGAAAGTCGAGTGCTATTGGATGGTTCCAGGAGGCCCCATACGGAAAGACTCGAGAGCAGGTGTCTAAGCATGGATGCCTGGGAACGCCACCTCATATTCCCACTCTTTAGTCAGGACAAGGCAGGCTCAATCTGCGGGCTCCTGGGTGAGCTACCCAGAGGGGAGAGTTGAAATGGACTCTCCTGAAGATGAGTCCTACTGTGGCTTGGTGGCCTGGGAGACCTTGGAATGTGGAGGTGGCTCAGGGACTCTGCAGGATTCTCCAACCTGAGGTATTTGACACGGCTCCAACAAGGAAGCTTCCCATGTGGAGACGAGAGAAGTTCTGTTCAGTGCCTCAGGAAAGCCCCATATCCTGTTCTTCGAACCAAAGCCTCTGAGGAGTGACACCTGGAAAACCAAGCAAGAGTTGAGATTAGGGCCTAAGGGCCTGTCGGGCTCAACCTTCTATCTCTGTTGACATCGGTGTGCATGCCTTCATGGAGGTAGCAGCTCCGCTTGTGACCGAAGGCCCCTGTGTGTGCAGGGAGGCTCCCGGTAATGGTATGTCCTCGGGGGCCTTGAGGTTTCTCATATTCTGGAGGTGTGTGGCCAAAGGAATGGACAGAGTTTCCCAGGAGAGAGCAGGCATGGTCCTGTGGTATGGCTCCAGAGGACCCAGCCTAGAGGCTGTGTTTGCCAGGGCTGTGGGGACAGATGTCTGAAAAAGCAAACTTGGCTCAGGTAGGGGCCAAGGTAATGGCAGGCCTGATCTCCAGTCCGAGAGGGGAGATCCTCTGGATATCAAAGGAGGGCAAGTGGGAGGCAGTCGCTCAGGCTTTTGTCTCTGGGTGTTGCGTTCACAGTGGCCGTTCAGGGTAGGGGTTGCTTCAGGGGCCGAGGAAGAGCCTTCCTCTCGGGGGATTGTCCAAGCTCCCAAGTGTTTGGGTTCATTCTGTGGGAAGGGAAGAGTACTGTTTTCTGCCACAGGGGACCCCCCAGGAGAGGGACTCTAGAGCACAGCAGTGGGTTCCCTCAACTGGAATACACACCATCTAGTTAGTCCTGCGTGCCTATGGGCACGGCAAGCCACATATGCGGGCTCTTGGTCCAATCACTGAGAGGCGTTACTTGAATAAGGTACTCACGCTGAGGGTCACCATGTGTGTTTGTGCCCAAGGCGGCCCTCACACATGGGCGTGGCCTCATGGGCCATGCCGTTTTCTCCTACACTGAAGGTTTGACTCACTGCCAGCAGCAAGGTTTCTTGCCATGGGGAAGGAGGGGTTCTGACTTGTGCATCAGGTTCCCCCCTGTGCAGGGATTGGAGATAAGGTCTAGGTTCTGATGATTGAAAACCCAGGTTGGGAATGGATGGTGGGCTAAGGCAGTGGCGGGTCCAATGTGCTGGGTGTGCAGCCAGCTGTGTCGGTGTCTGTTGGAAGGTCTGGGCTCAGGCTATTTGCGACAGAGCATCAGTGTTTAAGGTAGCCTATGCAATTGGGGTGTTGCCGAGGGCCAAGCAGTTTGATCCTCATTTGGGGTTTCTGGGCAGCACCATAGACAAAGTTTTTCTCCTGGGAGGCAGGCGGAGTGCTTCATTGTGGCCCCAGAATTCCCAGAAGGGAGGGTTGTGGGCCAGGAGTGTGAGGACGGAAGTCTAGGAACACAAGCTAAAGTGAGGATTGGAGCCAAGGGCAGAGCAGGCCCACTAGGCAGAGGCTGAATCAAAATCTCCTGCATCTGAAGTCAGGCTGAGGATGAGACGTTGGCTGAGGCTGGAGTATGTGTCCATGATGGCACCTTCATGAAGCGGGGGCCTCATGAGGCCAAGGAAGTTTTCCCACGCTGAGTTTGGAGGTTGCCCCAAACCACCAGGTTTCCTTCTGTGGGACATTCGAGTCCTGTTGCATGGCTCCAGGACATACCATACGGAAGGACTGGAGAGCACGGTTCGAAGGATGGATCCCTGTACAGCATGCCTCGCATTCCCATTGGCCATTAGCCACAAGATATGTTTGATCTGCTGCCTCTGGGGCACGCTAACCAGGGGGCTGAGTTGAAATGGCCTCTCCTGAGGATGCGTCATAATGTGCGTTTGGGTCCATGGAAACCTTGGAATGTGCTGGTTGTTCAGTGGCCCTGCGGAACTCTCCTACCTGAAGGGTTTGATACATCCCCAGTATGTAAGCTCCCCATGTGGAGGCGAGAGAGGTTTGGTTTGGTGCCTCAGAAAAGCCCCGTGTGCTGGTCTACGAAAACAGACCTCTGAGGACGGACACATGGAAACCAAAGCTAAGGTTCAGATTAGGGCCTGGGGGCCTGTCCATTTCAACCTTCAGTCTCTGGGGACACTTTCTGAGAGTCTAAGTGGAGATAGTTGCTCCTCTGGTGTCAGAGAGCCCCTCTTAGTCCAGGGTGGCCTACACTATTGATGGCCTCAGGGGCCTTGGAGCTTTTCCCTAACCTGTAGGGTTGTGGTCAATGGATTGGGCACAATTTCCTTGGAGAGGGCAGGCACAATCTTTCGCTGTGGCTCCAGAGGCCCTAGCCTGGCGGTTGTGTGGGTCCAGGCTGAGGGCACAGAAGTCTGAAAACACAAACTCAGCTTATGAGTGGCGCCTAGGGTATGGCAGGCCGGATGTACAGCCCGAGAGGGAGCTCCTGGGCCTCTGAAACAAGGGCGAGTGGGAGGCGTTCCTTCAGGCTTTTGTCTCTGGATGTTGTGTCCGAGATAGCCGTGGTTTGGAGGGGTGGCCTCAGGGACTGTGGACGAGTATCCCTCTCTGGGGATTTGTCCCAGCTCCCAAGAGTTTGGGGTCATTTTGTGGGAAGGGTGGAAAAGTGTTGTCTGGCTCACGTGTCTCTCCAAGAAAGGGATTCCAGAGCAGAGCCCTAGGTACGGGTGGGGCGACTGGAAAACTCAAACACTGGTGAGGATTGGGTGCATAGTGGCTTGGCAAGCCCCATATGCGGGCTCTTGGCCCAGGCCCTGACAGGCCTTTCTTTGACATGGGGCTCATGCTGAGGGTCAGAGTGTGAATTTGTGCCCAAGCAGCACTCAAGTTTGGGCGTGGCATCAGGGACCAGGAAGGTTTCTCCCACCCTGAAGGTGTGACTCCATGCCAAGAGCAAGCTTTACAGCCACGGGGAAGGAGGAGTTCTGTGTTGTGCTTGCGATACCCAGCTGTGTGGAGAATTGATATAATGTCTAGGTTCAGATATCTGAAAACCAAGGTTAGGAAGAGGTGACGGCATAAGCCCATGGCGTGTCCGAAGTGCTGGGTGTGCGGCCAGCTGTCTCCTTGTCTGTCTGGACGTCTGGCTTCAGGCTGTGTCAGACAGAGCATGAGTGCCCAGAGCAGCCTATCCAGTTCGGGTACCGTCGAGGCCCGAGCAGGTTGATCCTCATCTGGGTTTTCTGGAGAGAGCCCCACAGGGAAAATTTGGGGTTTCTGGGCAGCACCATAGACAAAGTTTTTCTCCTGGGAGGCAGGCGGAGTGCTTCATTGTGGCCCCAGAATTCCCAGAAGGGAGGGTTTGCGGGCCAGGAGTGTGAGGACGGAAGTCTAGGAACACAAGCTAAAGTGAGGATTGGAGCCAAGGGCAGAGCAGGCCCACTAGGCAGAGGCTGAATCAAAATCTCCTGCATCTGAAGTCAGGCTGAGGATCAGACGTTGGCTGAGGCTGGAGTATGTGTCCATGATGGCACCTTCATGAAGCGGGGGCCTCATGAGGCCAAGGAAGTATTCCCACGCTGAGTTTGGAGGTTGCCCCAAACCACCAGGTTTCCTTCTGTGGGACATTCGAGTCCTGTTGCATGGCTCCAGGACATACCATACGGAAAGACTGGAGAGCACGGTTCGAAGGATGGATCCCTGTACAGCATGCCTCGCATTCCCATTGGCCATTAGCCACAAGATATGTTTGATCTGCTGCCTCTGGGGCACGCTAACCAGGGGGCTGAGTTGAAATGGCCTCTCCTGAGGATGCGTCATAATGTGCGTTTGGGTCCATGGAAACCTTGGAATGTGCTGGTTGTTCAGTGGCCCTGCGGAACTCTCCTACCTGAAGGGTTTGATACATCCCCAGTAAGTAAGCTCCCCATGTGGAGGCGAGAGAGGTTTGGTTTGGTGCCTCAGAAAAGCCCCGTGTGCTGGTCTACGAAAACAGACCTCTGAGGACGGACACATGGAAACCAGAGCTAAGGTTCAGATTAGGGCCTGGGGGCCTGTCCATTTCAACCTTCTGTCTCTGGGGACACTGTCTGAGAGTCTAAGTGGAGATAGTTGCTCCGCTGGTGTCAGAGAGCCCCTCTTAGTCCAGGGTGGCCTACACTATTGATGGCCTCAGGGGCCTTGGAGCTTTTCCCTAACCGGTAGGGTTGTGGTCAATGGATTGGGCACAATTTCCTTGGAGAGGGCAGGCACAATCTTTCGCTGTGGCTCCAGAGGCCCTAGCCTGGCGGTTGTGTGGGTCCAGGCTGAGGGCACAGAAGTCTGAAAACACAAACTCAGCTTATGAGTGGCGCCTAGGGTATGGCAGGCCGGATGTACAGCCCGAGAGGGAGCTCCTGGGCCTCTGAAACAAGGGCGAGTGGGAGGCGTTCCTTCAGGCTTTTGTCTCTGGATGTTGTGTCCGAGATAGCCGTGGATTGGAGGGGTGGCCTCAGGGACTGTGGACGAGTATCGCTCTCTGGGGATTTGTCCCAGCTCCCAAGAGTTTGGGGTCATTTTGTGGGAAGGGTGGAGTCGTGTTGTCTGGCTCATGTGTCTCTCCAAGAAAGGGATTCCAGAGCAGAGCCCCAGGTACGGGCGGGGCGACTGGAAAACTCAAACACTGGTGAGGATTGGGTGCATAGGGGCTTGGCAAGCCCCATATGCGGGCTCTTGGCCCAGGCCCTGACAGGCCTTTCTTTGACATGGGGCTCATGCTGAGGGTCAGAGTGTGAATTTGTGCCCAAGCAGCACTCAAGTTTGGGCGTGGCATCAGGGACCAGGAAGGTTTCTCCCACCCTGAAGGTGTGACTCCATGCCAAGAGCAAGCTTTACAGCCACGGGGAAGGAGGAGTTCTGTGTTGTGCTTGCGATACCCAGCTGTGTGGAGAATTGATATAATGTCTAGGTTCAGATATCTGAAAACCAAGGTTAGGAAGAGGTGGCGGCATAAGACCATGGCGTGTCCGAAGTGCTGGGTGTGCGGCCAGCTGTCTCCTTGTCTGTCTGGACGTCTGGCTTCAGGCTGTGTCAGACAGAGCATGAGTGCCCAGAGCAGCCTATCCAGTTCGGGTACCGTCGAGGCCCGAGCAGGTTGATCCTCATCTGGGTTTTCTGGAGAGAGCCCCACAGGGAAACGTTTTTCTTCCCGTGGGCAGACCCTGGGCTGGGTTGTGGTTCTGGAGTTCCTAGTCCGGGGGGCTTGTTTGCCAGGAGTGTGAGGAAGGAAGTCTGAAAACACAAGCTAGCGTGAGGTTTGGGACCGATGGCACGGCAGGCCCACTCTGAGAGGCTGAATCGAGATCTCCTGCACTGAGGTCATTTCAACTCTGAGACGTGCCTCAGGCTAGAGTTTTTGTCCAGCATGGCCTCTTCCTGAATGGTGTGGGGGCCTCATGAGGCCAGGAAGGTTTGCCTACGATGGGATTTGTGAACTACTCCAAACCTCAAGGTTTCCTTCTGCACGAAAGTCGAGTGCTATTGGATGGTTCCAGGAGGCCCCATACGGAAAGACTCGAGAGCAGGTGTCTAAGCATGGATGCCTGGGAACGCCACCTCATATTCCCACTCTTTAGTCAGGACAAGGCAGGCTCAATCTGCGGGCTCCTGGGTGAGCTACCCAGAGGGGAGAGTTGAAATGGACTCTCCTGAAGATGAGTCCTACTGTGGCTTGGTGGCCTGGGAGACCTTGGAATGTGGAGGTGGCTCAGGGACTCTGCAGGATTCTCCAACCTGAGGTGTTTGACACGGCTCCAACAAGGAAGCTTCCCATGTGGAGACGAGAGAAGTTCTGTTCAGTGCCTCAGGAAAGCCCCATATCCTGTTCTTCGAACCAAAGCCTCTGAGGAGTGACACCTGGAAAACAAAGCAAGAGTTGAGATTAGGGCCTAAGGGCCTGTCGGGCTCAACCTTCTATCTCTGTTGACATCGGTGTGCATGCCTTCATGGAGGTAGCAGCTCCGCTTGTGTCCGAAGGCCCCTGTGTGTGCAGGGAGGCTCCCGGTAATGGTATGTCCTCGGGGGCCTTGAGGTTTCTCATATTCTGGAGGTGTGTGGCCAAAGGAATGGACAGAGTTTCCCAGGAGAGAGCAGGCATGGTCCTGTGGTATGGCTCCAGAGGACCCAGCCTAGAGGCTGTGTTTGCCAGGGCTGTGGGGACAGATGTCTGAAAAAGCAAACTTGGCTCAGGTAGGGGCCAAGGTAATGGCAGGCCTGATCTCCAGTCCGAGAGGGGAGATCCTCTGGATATCAAAGGAGGGCAAGTGGGAGGCAGTCGCTCAGGCTTTTGTCTCTGGGTGTTGCGTTCACAGTGGCCGTTCAGGGTAGGGGTTGCTTCAGGGGCCGAGGAAGAGCCTTCCTCTCGGGGGATTGTCCAAGCTCCCAAGTGTTTGGGTTCATTCTGTGGGAAGGGAAGAGTACTGTTTTCTGCCACAGGGGACACCCCAGGAGAGGGACTCTAGAGCACAGCAGTGGGTTCCCTCAACTGGAATACACACCATCTAGTTAGTCCTGCGTGCCTATGGGCATGGCAAGCCACATATGCGGGCTCTTGGTCCAATCACTGAGAGGCATTACTTGAATAAGGTACTCACGCTGAGGGTCACAATGTGTGTTTGTGCCCAAGGCGGCCCTCACACATGGGCGTGGCCTCATGGGCCATGCCGTTTTCTCCTACACTGAAGGTTTGACTCACTGCCAGCAGCAAGGTTTCTTGCCATGGGGAAGGAGGGGTTCTGACTTGTGCATCAGGTTCCGCCCTGTGCAGGGATTGGAGATAAGGTCTAGGTTCTGATGACTGAAAACCCAGGTTGGGAATGGATGGTGGCCTAAGGCAGTGGCGGGTCCAATGTGCTGGGTGTGCAGCCAGCTGTGTCGGTGTCTGTTGGAAGGTCTGGGCTCAGGCTATTTGCGACAGAGCATCAGTGTTTAAGGTAGCCTATGCAATTGGGGTGTTGCCGAGGGCCAAGCAGTTTGATCCTCATTTGGGGTTTCTGGGCAGCACCATAGACAAAGTTTTTCTCCTGGGAGGCAGGCGGAGTGCTTCATTGTGGCCCCAGAATTCCCAGAAGGGAGGGTTTGTGGGCCAGGAGTGTGAGGACGGAAGTCTAGGAACACAAGCTAAAGTGAGGATTGGAGCCAAGGGCAGAGCAGGCCCACTAGGCAGAGGCTGAATCAAAATCTCCTGCATCTGAAATCAGGCTGAGGATCAGACGTTGGCTGAGGCTGGAGTATGTGTCCATGATGGCACCTTCATGAAGCGGGGGCCTCATGAGGCCAAGGAAGTTTTCCCACGCTGAGTTTGGAGGTTGCCCCAATCCACCAGGTTTCCTTCTGTGGGACATTCGAGTCCTGTTGCATGGCTCCAGGACATACCATACGGAAGGACTGGAGAGCACGGTTCGAAGGATGGATCCCTGTACAGCATGCCTCGCATTCCCATTGGCCATTAGCCACAAGATATGTTTGATCTGCTGCCTCTGGGGCACGCTAACCAGGGGGCTGAGTTGAAATGGCCTCTCCTGAGGATGCGTCATAATGTGCGTTTGGGTCCATGGAAACCTTGGAATGTGCTGGTTGTTCAGTGGCCCTGCGGAACTCTCCTACCTGAAGGGTTTGATACATCCCCAGTAAGTAAGCTCCCCATGTGGAGGCGAGAGAGGTTTGGTTTGGTGCCTCAGAAAAGCCCCGTGTGCTGGTCTACGAAAACAGACCTCTGAGGACGGACACATGGAAACCAGAGCTAAGGTTCAGATTAGGGCCTGGGGGCCTGTCCATTTCAACCTTCTGTCTCTGGGGACACTGTCTGAGAGTCTAAGTGGAGATAGTTGCTCCGCTGGTGTCAGAGAGCCCCTCTTAGTCCAGGGTGGCCTACACTATTGATGGCCTCAGGGGCCTTGGAGCTTTTCCCTAACCTGTAGGGTTGTGGTCAATGGATTGGGCACAATTTCCTTGGAGAGGGCAGGCACAATCTTTCGCTGTGGCTCCAGAGGCCCTAGCCTGGCGGTTGTGTGGGTCCAGGCTGAGGGCACAGAAGTCTGAAAACACAAACTCAGCTTATGAGTGGCGCCTAGGGTATGGCAGGCCGGATGTACAGCCCGAGAGGGAGCTCCTGGGCCTCTGAAACAAGGGCGAGTGGGAGGCGTTCCTTCAGGCTTTTGTCTCTGGATGTTGTGTCCGAGATAGCCGTGGATTGGAGGGGTGGCCTCAGGGACTGTGGACGAGTATCGCTCTCTGGGGATTTGTCCCAGCTCCCAAGAGTTTGGGGTCATTTTGTGGGAAGGGTGGAGTCGTGTTGTCTGGCTCATGTGTCTCTCCAAGAAAGGGATTCCAGAGCAGAGCCCCAGGTACGGGCGGGGCGACTGGAAAACTCAAACACTGGTGAGGATTGGGTGCATAGGGGCTTGGCAAGCCCCATATGCGGGCTCTTGGCCCAGGCCCTGACAGGCCTTTCTTTGACATGGGGCTCATGCTGAGGGTCAGAGTGTGAATTTGTGCCCAAGCAGCACTCAAGTTTGGGCGTGGCATCAGGGACCAGGAAGGTTTCTCCCACCCTGAAGGTGTGACTCCATGCCAAGAGCAAGCTTTACAGCCACGGGGAAGGAGGAGTTCTGTGTTGTGCTTGCGATACCCAGCTGTGTGGAGAATTGATATAATGTCTAGGTTCAGATATCTGAAAACCAAGGTTAGGAAGAGGTGACGGCATAAGACCATGGCGTGTCCGAAGTGCTGGGTGTGCGGCCAGCTGTCTCCTTGTCTGTCTGGACGTCTGGCTTCAGGCTGTGTCAGACAGAGCATGAGTGCCCAGAGCAGCCTATCCAGTTCGGGTACCGTCGAGGCCCGAGCAGGTTGATCCTCATCTGGGTTTTCTGGAGAGAGCCCCACAGGGAAACGTCTTTCTTCCCTTGGGCAGACCCTGGGCTCGGTTGTGGTTCTGGAGTTCCTAGTCCGGAGGGCTTGTTTGCCAGGAGTGTGAGGATGGAAGTCTGAAAACACAAGCTAGCGTGAGGTTTGGGACCGATGGCACGGCAGGCCCACTCTGAGAGGCTGAATCGAGATCTCCTGCACTGAGGTCATTTCAACTCTGAGACGTGCCTCAGGCTAGAGTTTTTGTCCAGCATGGCCTCTTCCTGAATGGTGTGGGGGCCTCATGAGGCCAGGAAGGTTTGCCTACGATGGGATTTGTGAACTACTCCAAACCTCAAGGTTTCCTTCTGCACGAAAGTCGAGTGCTATTGGATGGTTCCAGGAGGCCCCATACGGAAAGACTCGAGAGCAGGTGTCTAAGCATGGATGCCTGGGAACGCCACCTCATATTCCCACTCTTTAGTCAGGACAAGGCAGGCTCAATCTGCGGGCTCCTGGGTGAGCTACCCAGAGGGGAGAGTTGAAATGGACTCTCCTGAAGATGAGTCCTACTGTGGCTTGGTGGCCTGGGAGACCTTGGAATGTGGAGGTGGCTCAGGGACTCTGCAGGATTCTCCAACCTGAGGTGTTTGACACGGCTCCAACAAGGAAGCTTCCCATGTGGAGACGAGAGAAGTTCTGTTCAGTGCCTCAGGAAAGCCCCATATCCTGTTCTTCGAACCAAAGCCTCTGAGGAGTGACACCTGGAAAACCAAGCAAGAGTTGAGATTAGGGCCTAAGGGCCTGTCGGGCTCAACCTTCTATCTCTGTTGACATCGGTGTGCATGCCTTCATGGAGGTAGCAGCTCCGCTTGTGACCGAAGGCCCCTGTGTGTGCAGGGAGGCTCCCGGTAATGGTATGTCCTCGGGGGCCTTGAGGTTTCTCATATTCTGGAGGTGTGTGGCCAAAGGAATGGACAGAGTTTCCCAGGAGAGAGCAGGCATGGTCCTGTGGTATGGCTCCAGAGGACCCAGCCTAGAGGCTGTGTTTGCCAGGGCTGTGGGGACAGATGTCTGAAAAAGCAAACTTGGCTCAGGTAGGGGCCAAGGTAATGGCAGGCCTGATCTCCAGTCCGAGAGGGGAGATCCTCTGGATATCAAAGGAGGGCAAGTGGGAGGCAGTCGCTCAGGCTTTTGTCTCTGGGTGTTGCGTTCACAGTGGCCGTTCAGGGTAGGGGTTGCTTCAGGGGCCGAGGAAGAGCCTTCCTCTCGGGGGATTGTCCAAGCTCCCAAGTGTTTGGGTTCATTCTGTGGGAAGGGAAGAGTACTGTTTTCTGCCACAGGGGACCCCCCAGGAGAGGGACTCTAGAGCACAGCAGTGGGTTCCCTCAACTGGAATACACACCATCTAGTTAGTCCTGCGTGCCTATGGGCACGGCAAGCCACATATGCGGGCTCTTGGTCCAATCACTGAGAGGCGTTACTTGAATAAGGTACTCACGCTGAGGGTCACCATGTGTGTTTGTGCCCAAGGCGGCCCTCACACATGGGCGTGGCCTCATGGGCCATGCCGTTTTCTCCTACACTGAAGGTTTGACTCACTGCCAGCAGCAAGGTTTCTTGCCATGGGGAAGGAGGGGTTCTGACTTGTGCATCAGGTTCCCCCCTGTGCAGGGATTGGAGATAAGGTCTAGGTTCTGATGATTGAAAACCCAGGTTGGGAATGGATGGTGGGCTAAGGCAGTGGCGGGTCCAATGTGCTGGGTGTGCAGCCAGCTGTGTCGGTGTCTGTTGGAAGGTCTGGGCTCAGGCTATTTGCGACAGAGCATCAGTGTTTAAGGTAGCCTATGCAATTGGGGTGTTGCCGAGGGCCAATCAGTTTGATCCTCATTTGGGGTTTCTGGGCAGCACCATAGACAAAGTTTTTCTCCTGGGAGGCAGGCGGAGTGCTTCATTGTGGCCCCAGAATTCCCAGAAGGGAGGGTTGTGGGCCAGGAGTGTGAGGACGGAAGTCTAGGAACACAAGCTAAAGTGAGGATTGGAGCCAAGGGCAGAGCAGGCCCACTAGGCAGAGGCTGAATCAAAATCTCCTGCATCTGAAGTCAGGCTGAGGATCAGACGTTGGCTGAGGCTGGAGTATGTGTCCATGATGGCACCTTCATGAAGCGGGGGCCTCATGAGGCCAAGGAAGTTTTCCCACGCTGAGTTTGGAGGTTGCCCCAAACCACCAGGTTTCCTTCTGTGGGACATTCGAGTCCTGTTGCATGGCTCCAGGACATACCATACGGAAGGACTGGAGAGCACGGTTCGAAGGATGGATCCCTGTACAGCATGCCTCGCATTCCCATTGGCCATTAGCCACAAGATATGTTTGATCTGCTGCCTCTGGGGCACGCTAACCAGGGGGCTGAGTTGAAATGGCCTCTCCTGAGGATGCGTCATAATGTGCGTTTGGGTCCATGGAAACCTTGGAATGTGCTGGTTGTTCAGTGGCCCTGCGGAACTCTCCTACCTGAAGGGTTTGATACATCCCCAGTAAGTAAGCTCCCCATGTGGAGGCGAGAGAGGTTTGGTTTGGTGCCTCAGAAAAGCCCCGTGTGCTGGTCTACGAAAACAGACCTCTGAGGACGGACACATGGAAACCAGAGCTTAGGTTCAGATTAGGGCCTGGGGGCCTGTCCATTTCAACCTTCTGTCTCTGGGGACACTGTCTGAGAGTCTAAGTGGAGATAGTTGCTCCGCTGGTGTCAGAGAGCCCCTCTTAGTCCAGGGTGGCCTACACTATTGATGGCCTCAGGGGCCTTGGAGCTTTTCCCTAACCTGTAGGGTTGTGGTCAATGGATTGGGTACAATTTCCTTGGAGAGGGCAGGCACAATCTTTCGCTGTGGCTCCAGAGGCCCTAGCCTGGCGGTTGTGTGGTTCCAGGCTGAGGGCACAGAAGTCTGAAAACACAAACTCAGCTTATGAGTGGCCCCTAGGGTATGGCAGGCCGGATGTACAGCCCGAGAGGGAGCTCCTGGGCCTCTGAAACAAGGGCGAGTGGGAGGCGTTCCTTCAGGCTTTTGTCTCTGGATGTTGTGTCCGAGATAGCCGTGGATTGGAGGGGTGGCCTCAGGGACTGTGGACGAGTATCCCTCTCTTGGGATTTGTCCCAGCTCCCAAGAGTTTGGGGACATTTTGTGGGAAGGGTGGAGTCGTGTTGTCTGGCTCATGTGTCTCTCCAAGAAAGGGAATCCAGAGCAGAGCCCCAGGTACGGGCGGGGCGACTGGAAAACTCAAACACTGGTGAGGATTAGGTGCATATGGGCTTGGCAAGCCCCATATGCGGGCTCTTGGCCCAGGCCCTGACAGGCCTTTCTTTGACATGGGGCTCATGCAGAGGGTCAGAGTGTGAATTTGTGCCCAAGCAGCACTCAAGTTTGGGCGTGGCATCAGGGACCAGGAAGGTTTCTCCCACCCTGAAGGTGTGACTCCATGCCAAGAGCAAGCTTTACAGCCACGGGGAAGGAGGAGTTCTGTGTTGTGCTTGCGATACCCAGCTGTGTGGAGAATTGATATAATGTCTAGGTTCAGATATCTGAAAACCAAGGTTAGGAAGAGGTGACGGCATAAGACCATGGCGTGTCCGAAGTGCTGGGTGTGCGGCCAGCTGTCTCCTTGTCTGTCTGGACGTCTGGCTTCAGGCTGTGTCAGACAGAGCATGAGTGCCCAGAGCAGCCTATCCAGTTCGGGTACCGTCGAGGCCCGAGCAGGTTGATCCTCATCTGGGTTTTCTGGAGAGAGCCCCACAGGGAAACGTTTTTCTTCCCTTGGGCAGACCCTGGGCTGGGTTGTGGTTCTGGAGTTCCTAGTCCGGAGGGCTTGTTTGCCAGGAGTGTGAGGATGGAAGTCTGAAAACACAAGCTAGCGTGAGGTTTGGGACCGATGGCACGGCAGGCCCACTCTGAGAGGCTGAATCGAGATCTCCTTCACTGAGGTCATTTCAACTCTGAGACGTGCCTCAGGCTAGAGTTTTTGTCCAGCATGGCCTCTTCCTGAATGGTGTGGGGGCCTCATGAGGCCAGGAAGGTTTGCCTACGATGGGATTTGTGAACTACTCCAAACCTCAAGGTTTCCTTCTGCACGAAAGTCGAGTGCTATTGGATGGTTCCAGGAGGCCCCATACGGAAAGACTCGAGAGCAGGTGTCTAAGCATGGATGCCTGGGAACGCCACCTCATATTCCCACTCTTTAGTCAGGACAAGGCAGGCTCAATCTGCGGGCTCCTGGGTGAGCTACCCAGAGGGGAGAGTTGAAATGGACTCTCCTGAAGATGAGTCCTACTGTGGCTTGGTGGCCTGGGAGACCTTGGAATGTGGAGGTGGCTCAGGGACTCTGCAGGATTCTCCAACCTGAGGTGTTTGACACGGCTCCAACAAGGAAGCTTCCCATGTGGAGACGAGAGAAGTTCTGTTCAGTGCCTCAGGAAAGCCCCATATCCTGTTCTTCGAACCAAAGCCTCTGAGGAGTGACACCTGGAAAACCAAGCAAGAGTTGAGATTAGGGCCTAAGGGCCTGTCGGGCTCAACCTTCTATCTCTGTTGACATCGGTGTGCATGCCTTCATGGAGGTAGCAGCTCCGCTTGTGACCGAAGGCCCCTGTGTGTGCAGGGAGGCTCCCGGTAATGGTATGTCCTCGGGGGCCTTGAGGTTTCTCATATTCTGGAGGTGTGTGGCCAAAGGAATGGACAGAGTTTCCCAGGAGAGAGCAGGCATGGTCCTGTGGTATGGCTCCAGAGGACCCAGCCTAGAGGCTGTGTTTGCCAGGGCTGTGGGGACAGATGTCTGAAAAAGCAAACTTGGCTCAGGTAGGGGCCAAGGTAATGGCAGGCCTGATCTCCAGTCCGAGAGGGGAGATCCTCTGGATATCAAAGGAGGGCAAGTGGGAGGCAGTCGCTCAGGCTTTTGTCTCTGGGTGTTGCGTTCACAGTGGCCGTTCAGGGTAGGGGTTGCTTCAGGGGCCGAGGAAGAGCCTTCCTCTCGGGGGATTGTCCAAGCTGCCAAGTGTTTGGGTTCATTCTGTGGGAAGGGAAGAGTACTGTTTTCTGCCACAGGGGACCCCCCAGGAGAGGGACTCTAGAGCACAGCAGTGGGTTCCCTCAACTGGAATACACACCATCTAGTTAGTCCTGCGTGCCTATGGGCACGGCAAGCCACATATGCGGGCTCTTGGTCCAATCACTGAGAGGCGTTACTTGAATAAGGTACTCACGCTGAGGGTCACCATGTGTGTTTGTGCCCAAGGCGGCCCTCACACATGGGCGTGGCCTCATGGGCCATGCCGTTTTCTCCTACACTGAAGGTTTGACTCACTGCCAGCAGCAAGGTTTCTTGCCATGGGGAAGGAGGGGTTCGGACTTGTGCATCAGGTTCCCCCCTGTGCAGGGATTGGAGATAAGGTCTAGGTTCTGATGATTGAAAACCCAGGTTGGGAATGGATGGTGGGCTAAGGCAGTGGCGGGTCCAATGTGCTGGGTGTGCAGCCAGCTGTGTCGGTGTCTGTTGGAAGGTCTGGGCTCAGGCTATTTGCGACAGAGCATCAGTGTTTAAGGTAGCCTATGCAATTGGGGTGTTGCCGAGGGCCAAGCAGTTTGATCCTCATTTGGGGTTTCTGGGCAGCACCATAGACAAAGTTTTTCTCCTGGGAGGCAGGCGGAGTGCTTCATTGTGGCCCCAGAATTCCCAGAAGGGAGGGTTGTGGCCCAGGAGTGTGAGGACGGAAGTCTAGGAACACAAGCTAAAGTGAGGATTGGAGCCAAGGGCAGAGCAGGCCCACTAGGCAGAGGCTGAATCAAAATCTCCTGCATCTGAAGTCAGGCTGAGGATCAGACGTTGGCTGAGGCTGGAGTATGTGTCCATGATGGCACCTTCATGAAGCGGGGGCCTCATGAGGCCAAGGAAGTTTTCCCACGCTGAGTTTGGAGGTTGCCCCAAACCACCAGGTTTCCTTCTGTGGGACATTCGAGTCCTGTTGCATGGCTCCAGGACATACCATACGGAAGGACTGGAGAGCACGGTTCGAAGGATGGATCCCTGTACAGCATGCCTCGCATTCCCATTGGCCATTAGCCACAAGATATGTTTGATCTGCTGCCTCTGGGGCACGCTAACCAGGGGGCTGAGTTGAAATGGCCTCTCCTGAGGATGCGTCATAATGTGCGTTTGGGTCCATGGAAACCTTGGAATGTGCTGGTTGTTCAGTGGCCCTGCGGAACTCTCCTACCTGAAGGGTTTGATACATCCCCAGTAAGTAAGCTCCCCATGTGGAGGCGAGAGAGGTTTGGTTTGGTGCCTCAGAAAAGCCCCGTGTGCTGGTCTACGAAAACAGACCTCTGAGGACGGACACATGGAAACCAGAGCTTAGGTTCAGATTAGGGCCTGGGGGCCTGTCCATTTCAACCTTCTGTCTCTGGGGACACTGTCTGAGAGTCTAAGTGGAGATAGTTGCTCCGCTGGTGTCAGAGAGCCCCTCTTAGTCCAGGGTGGCCTACACTATTGATGGCCTCAGGGGCCTTGGAGCTTTTCCCTAACCTGTAGGGTTGTGGTCAATGGATTGGGTACAATTTCCTTGGAGAGGGCAGGCACAATCTTTCGCTGTGGCTCCAGAGGCCCTAGCCTGGCGGTTGTGTGGTTCCAGGCTGAGGGCACAGAAGTCTGAAAACACAAACTCAGCTTATGAGTGGCCCCTAGGGTATGGCAGGCCGGATGTACAGCCCGAGAGGGAGCTCCTGGGCCTCTGAAACAAGGGCGAGTGGGAGGCGTTCCTTCAGGCTTTTGTCTCTGGATGTTGTGTCCGAGATAGCCGTGGATTGGAGGGGTGGCCTCAGGGACTGTGGACGAGTATCCCTCTCTTGGGATTTGTCCCAGCTCCCAAGAGTTTGGGGACATTTTGTGGGAAGGGTGGAGTCGTGTTGTCTGGCTCATGTGTCTCTCCAAGAAAGGGAATCCAGAGCAGAGCCCCAGGTACGGGCGGGGCGACTGGAAAACTCAAACACTGGTGAGGATTAGGTGCATATGGGCTTGGCAAGCCCCATATGCGGGCTCTTGGCCCAGGCCCTGACAGGCCTTTCTTTGACATGGGGCTCATGCAGAGGGTCAGAGTGTGAATTTGTGCCCAAGCAGCACTCAAGTTTGGGCGTGGCATCAGGGACCAGGAAGGTTTCTCCCACCCTGAAGGTGTGACTCCATGCCAAGAGCAAGCTTTACAGCCACGGGGAAGGAGGAGTTCTGTGTTGTGCTTGCGATACCCAGCTGTGTGGAGAATTGATATAATGTCTAGGTTCAGATATCTGAAAACCAAGGTTAGGAAGAGGTGACGGCATAAGACCATGGCGTGTCCGAAGTGCTGGGTGTGCGGCCAGCTGTCTCCTTGTCTGTCTGGACGTCTGGCTTCAGGCTGTGTCAGACAGAGCATGAGTGCCCAGAGCAGCCTATCCAGTTCGGGTACCGTCGAGGCCCGAGCAGGTTGATCCTCATCTGGGTTTTCTGGAGAGAGCCCCACAGGGAAACGTTTTTCTTCCCTTGGGCAGACCCTGGGCTGGGTTGTGGTTCTGGAGTTCCTAGTCCGGAGGGCTTGTTTGCCAGGAGTGTGAGGATGGAAGTCTGAAAACACAAGCTAGCGTGAGGTTTGGGACCGATGGCACGGCAGGCCCACTCTGAGAGGCTGAATCGAGATCTCCTTCACTGAGGTCATTTCAACTCTGAGACGTGCCTCAGGCTAGAGTTTTTGTCCAGCATGGCCTCTTCCTGAATGGTGTGGGGGCCTCATGAGGCCAGGAAGGTTTGCCTACGATGGGATTTGTGAACTACTCCAAACCTCAAGGTTTCCTTCTGCACGAAAGTCGAGTGCTATTGGATGGTTCCAGGAGGCCCCATACGGAAAGACTCGAGAGCAGGTGTCTAAGCATGGATGCCTGGGAACGCCACCTCATATTCCCACTCTTTAGTCAGGACAAGGCAGGCTCAATCTGCGGGCTCCTGGGTGAGCTACCCAGAGGGGAGAGTTGAAATGGACTCTCCTGAAGATGAGTCCTACTGTGGCTTGGTGGCCTGGGAGACCTTGGAATGTGGAGGTGGCTCAGGGACTCTGCAGGATTCTCCAACCTGAGGTGTTTGACACGGCTCCAACAAGGAAGCTTCCCATGTGGAGACGAGAGAAGTTCTGTTCAGTGCCTCAGGAAAGCCCCATATCCTGTTCTTCGAACCAAAGCCTCTGAGGAGTGACACCTGGAAAACCAAGCAAGAGTTGAGATTAGGGCCTAAGGGCCTGTCGGGCTCAACCTTCTATCTCTGTTGACATCGGTGTGCATGCCTTCATGGAGGTAGCAGCTCCGCTTGTGACCGAAGGCCCCTGTGTGTGCAGGGAGGCTCCCGGTAATGGTATGTCCTCGGGGGCCTTGAGGTTTCTCATATTCTGGAGGTGTGTGGCCAAAGGAATGGACAGAGTTTCCCAGGAGAGAGCAGGCATGGTCCTGTGGTATGGCTCCAGAGGACCCAGCCTAGAGGCTGTGTTTGCCAGGGCTGTGGGGACAGATGTCTGAAAAAGCAAACTTGGCTCAGGTAGGGGCCAATGTAATGGCAGGCCTGATCTCCAGTCCGAGAGGGGAGATCCTCTGGATATCAAAGGAGGGCAAGTGGGAGGCAGTCGCTCAGGCTTTTGTCTCTGGGTGTTGCGTTCACAGTGGCCGTTCAGGGTAGGGGTTGCTTCAGGGGCCGAGGAAGAGCCTTCCTCTCGGGGGATTGTCCAAGCTCCCAAGTGTTTGGGTTCATTCTGTGGGAAGGGAAGAGTACTGTTTTCTGCCACAGGGGACACCCCAGGAGAGGGACTCTAGAGCACAGCAGTGGGTTCCCTCAACTGGAATACACACCATCTAGTTAGTCCTGCGTGCCTATGGGCATGGCAAGCCACATAAGCGGGCTCTTGGTCCAATCACTGAGAGGCATTACTTGAATAAGGTACTCACGCTGAGGGTCACAATGTGTGTTTGTGCCCAAGGCGGCCCTCACACATGGGCGTGGCCTCATGGGCCATGCCGTTTTCTCCTACACTGAAGGTTTGACTCACTGCCAGCAGCAAGGTTTCTTGCCATGGGGAAGGAGGGGTTCTGACTTGTGCATCAGGTTCCGCCCTGTGCAGGGATTGGAGATAAGGTCTAGGTTCTGATGACTGAAAACCCAGGTTGGGAATGGATGGTGGCCTAAGGCAGTGGCGGGTCCAATGTGCTGGGTGTGCAGCCAGCTGTGTCGGTGTCTGTTGGAAGGTCTGGGCTCAGGCTATTTGCGACAGAGCATCAGTGTTTAAGGTAGCCTATGCAATTGGGGTGTTGCCGAGGGCCAAGCAGTTTGATCCTCATTTGGGGTTTCTGGGCAGCACCATAGACAAAGTTTTTCTCCTGGGAGGCAGGCGGAGTGCTTCATTGTGGCCCCAGAATTCCCAGAAGGGAGGGTTGTGGGCCAGGAGTGTGAGGACGGAAGTCTAGGAACACAAGCTAAAGTGAGGATTGGAGCCAAGGGCAGAGCAGGCCCACTAGGCAGAGGCTGAATCAAAATCTCCTGCATCTGAAGTCAGGCTGAGGATCAGACGTTGGCTGAGGCTGGAGTATGTGTCCATGATGGCACCTTCATGAAGCGGGGGCCTCATGAGGCCAAGGAAGTTTTCCCACGCTGAGTTTGGAGGTTGCCCCAAACCACCAGGTTTCCTTCTGTGGGACATTCGAGTCCTGTTGCATGGCTCCAGGACATACCATACGGAAGGACTGGAGAGCACGGTTCGAAGGATGGATCCCTGTACAGCATGCCTCGCATTCCCATTGGCCATTAGCCACAAGATATGTTTGATCTGCTGCCTCTGGGGCACGCTAACCAGGGGGCTGAGTTGAAATGGCCTCTCCTGAGGATGCGTCATAATGTGCGTTTGGGTCCATGGAAACCTTGGAATGTGCTGGTTGTTCAGTGGCCCTGCGGAACTCTCCTACCTGAAGGGTTTGATACATCCCCAGTAAGTAAGCTCCCCATGTGGAGGCGAGAGAGGTTTGGTTTGGTGCCTCAGAAAAGCCCCGTGTGCTGGTCTACGAAAACAGACCTCTGAGGACGGACACATGGAAACCAGAGCTTAGGTTCAGATTAGGGCCTGGGGGCCTGTCCATTTCAACCTTCTGTCTCTGGGGACACTGTCTGAGAGTCTAAGTGGAGATAGTTGCTCCGCTGGTGTCAGAGAGCCCCTCTTAGTCCAGGGTGGCCTACACTATTGATGGCCTCAGGGGCCTTGGAGCTTTTCCCTAACCTGTAGGGTTGTGGTCAATGGATTGGGCACAATTTCCTTGGAGAGGGCAGGCACAATCTTTCGCTGTGGCTCCAGAGGCCCTAGCCTGGCGGTTGTGTGGGTCCAGGCTGAGGGCACAGAAGTCTGAAAACACAAACTCAGCTTATGAGTGGCGCCTAGGGTATGGCAGGCCGGATGTACAGCCCGAGAGGGAGCTCCTGGGCCTCTGAAACAAGGGCGAGTGGGAGGCGTTCCTTCAGGCTTTTGTCTCTGGATGTTGTGTCCGAGATAGCCGTGGATTGGAGGGGTGGCCTCAGGGACTGTGGACGAGTATCCCTCTCTTGGGATTTGTCCCAGCTCCCAAGAGTTTGGGGACATTTTGTGGGAAGGGTGGAGTCGTGTTGTCTGGCTCATGTGTCTCTCGAAGAAAGGGAATCCAGAGCAGAGCCCCAGGTACGGGCGGGGCGACTGGAAAACTCAAACACTGGTGAGGATTAGGTGCATATGGGCTTGGCAAGCCCCATATGCGGGCTCTTGGCCCAGGCCCTGACAGGCCTTTCTTTGACATGGGGCTCATGCTGAGGGTCAGAGTGTGAATTTGTGCCCAAGCAGCACTCAAGTTTGGGCGTGGCATCAGGGACCAGGAAGGTTTCTCCCACCCTGAAGGTGTGACTCCATGCCAAGAGCAAGCTTTACAGCCACGGGGAAGGAGGAGTTCTGTGTTGTGCTTGCGATACCCAGCTGTGTGGAGAATTGATATAATGTCTAGGTTCAGATATCTGAAAACCAAGGTTAGGAAGAGGTGACGGCATAAGACCATGGCGTGTCCGAAGTGCTGGGTGTGCGTCCAGCTGTCTCCTTGTCTGTCTGGACGTCTGGCTTCAGGCTGTGTCAGACAGAGCATGAGTGCCCAGAGCAGCCTATCCAGTTCGGGTACCGTCGAGGCCCGAGCAGGTTGATCCTCATCTGGGTTTTCTGGAGAGAGCCCCACAGGGAAACGTTTTTCTTCCCTTGGGCAGACCCTGGGCTGGGTTGTGGTTCTGGAGTTCCTAGTCCGGAGGGCTTGTTTGCCAGGAGTGTGAGGAAGGAAGTCTGAAAACACAAGCTAGCGTGAGGTTTGGGACCGATGGCACGGCAGGCCCACTCTGAGAGGCTGAATCGAGATCTCCTGCACTGAGGTCATTTCAACTCTGAGACGTGCCTCAGGCTAGAGTTTTTGTCCAGCATGGCCTCTTCCTGAATGGTGTGGGGGCCTCATGAGGCCAGGAAGGTTTGCCTACGATGGGATTTGTGAACTACTCCAAACCTCAAGGTTTCCTTCTGCACGAAAGTCGAGTGCTATTGGATGGTTCCAGGAGGCCCCATACGGAAAGACTCGAGAGCAGGTGTCTAAGCATGGATGCCTGGGAACGCCACCTCATATTCCCACTCTTTAGTCAGGACAAGGCAGGCTCAATCTGCGGGCTCCTGGGTGAGCTACCCAGAGGGGAGAGTTGAAATGGACTCTCCTGAAGATGAGCCCTACTGTGGCTTGGTGGCCTGGGAGACCTTGGAATGTGGAGGTGGCTCAGGGACTCTGCAGGATTCTCCAACCTGAGGTGTTTGACACGGCTCCAACAAGGAAGCTTCCCATGTGGAGACGAGAGAAGTTCTGTTCAGTGCCTCAGGAAAGCCCCATATCCTGTTCTTCGAACCAAAGCCTCTGAGGAATGACACCTGGAAAACAAAGCAAGAGTTGAGATTAGGGCCTAAGGGCCTGTCGGGCTCAACCTTCTATCTCTGTTGACATCAGTGTGCATGCCTTCATGGAGGTAGCAGCTCCGCTTGTGTCCGAAGGCCCCTGTGTGTGCAGGGAGGCTCCCGGTAATGGTATGTCCTCGGGGGCCTTGAGGTTTCTCATATTCTGGAGGTGTGTGGCCAAAGGAATGGACAGAGTTTCCCAGGAGAGAGCAGGCATGGTCCTGTGGTATGGCTCCAGAGGACCCAGCCTAGAGGCTGTGTTTGCCAAGGCTGTGGGGACAGATGTCTGAAAAAGCAAACTTGGCTCAGGTAGGGGCCAAGGTAATGGCAGGCCTGATCTCCAGTCCGAGAGGGGAGATCCTCTGGATATCAAAGGAGGGCAAGTGGGAGGCAGTCGCTCAGGCTTTTGTCTCTGGGTGTTGCGTTCACAGTGGCCGTTCAGGGTAGGGGTTGCTTCAGGGGCCGAGGAAGAGCCTTCCTCTCGGGGGATTGTCCAAGCTGCCAAGTGTTTGGGTTCATTCTGTGGGAAGGGAAGAGTACTGTTTTCTGCCACAGGGGACCCCCCAGGAGAGGGACTCTAGAGCACAGCAGTGGGTTCCCTCAACTGGAATACACACCATCTAGTTAGTCCTGCGTGCCTATGGGCACGGCAAGCCACATATGCGGGCTCTTGGTCCAATCACTGAGAGGCGTTACTTGAATAAGGTAATCACGCTGAGGGTCACAATGTGTGTTTGTGCCCAAGGCGGCCCTCACACATGGGCGTGGCCTCATGGGCCATGCCGTTTTCTCCTACACTGAAGGTTTGACTCACTGCCAGCAGCAAGGTTTCTTGCCATGGGGAAGGAGGGGTTCTGACTTGTGCATCAGGTTCCCCCCTGTGCAGGGATTGGAGATAAGGTCTAGGTTCTGATGACTGAAAACCCAGGTTGGGAATGGATGGTAGCCTAAGGCAGTGGCGGGTCCAATGTGCTGGGTGTGCAGCCAGCTGTGTCGGTGTCTGTTGGAAGGTCTGGGCTCAGGCTATTTGCGACAGAGCATCAGTGTTTAAGGTAGCCTATGCAATTGGGGTGTTGCCGAGGGCCAAGCAGTTTGATCCTCATTTGGGGTTTCTGGGCAGCACCATAGACAAAGTTTTTCTCCTGGGAGGCAGGCGGAGTGCTTCATTGTGGCCCCAGAATTCCCAGAAGGGAGGGTTGTGGGCCAGGAGTGTGAGGACGGAAGTCTAGGAACACAAGCTAAAGTGAGGATTGGAGCCAAGGGCAGAGCAGGCCCACTAGGCAGAGGCTGAATCAAAATCTCCTGCATCTGAAGTCAGGCTGAGGATCAGACGTTGGCTGAGGCTGGAGTATGTGTCCATGATGGCACCTTCATGAAGCGGGGGCCTCATGAGGCCAAGGAAGTTTTCCCACGCTGAGTTTGGAGGTTGCCCCAAACCACCAGGTTTCCTTCTGTGGGACATTCGAGTCCTGTTGCATGGCTCCAGGACATACCATACGGAAGGATTGGAGAGCACGGTTCGAAGGATGGATCCCTGTACAGCATGCCTCGCATTCCAATTTGCCATTAGCCACAAGATATGTTTGATCTGCTGCCTCTGGGGCACGCTAACCAGGGGGCTGAGTTGAAATGGCCTCTCCTGAGGATGTGTCATAATGTGCTTTTGGGTCCATGGAAACCTTGGAATGTGCTGGTTGTTCAGTGGCCCTGCGGAACTCTCCTACCTGAAGGGTTTGATACATCCCCAGTAAGTAAGCTCCACATGTGGAGGCGAGAGAGGTTTGGTTTGGTGCCTCAGAAAAGCCCCGTGTACTGGTCTACGAAAACAGACCTCTGAGGACGGACACATGGAAACCAGAGCTAAGGTTCCGATTAGGGCCTGGGGGCCTGTCCATTTCAACCTTCTGTCTCTGGGGACACTGTCTGAGAGTCTAAGTGGAGATAGTTGCTCCGCTGGTGTCAGAGAGCCCCTCTTAGTCCAGGGTGGCCTACACTATTGATGGCCTCAGGGGCCTTGGAGCTTTTCCCTAACCTGTAGGGTTGTGGTCAATGGATTGGGCACAATTTCCTTGGAGAGGGCAGGCACAATCTTTCGCTGTGGCTCCAGAGGCCCTAGCCTGGCGGTTGTGTGGGTCCAGGCTGAGGGCACAGAAGTCTGAAAACACAAACTCAGCTTATGAGTGGCGCCTAGGGTATGGCAGGCCGGATGTACAGCCCGAGAGGGAGCTCCTGGGCCTCTGAAACAAGGGCGAGTGGGAGGCGTTCCTTCAGGCTTTTGTCTCTGGATGTTGTGTCCGAGATAGCCGTGGATTGGAGGGGTGGCCTCAGGGACTGTGGACGAGTATCCCTCTCTGGGGATTTGTCCCAGCTCCCAAGAGTTTGGGGTCATTTTGTGGGAAGGGTGGAGTCGTGTTGTCTGGCTCATGTGTCTCTCCAAGAAAGGGATTCCAGAGCAGAGCCCCAGGTACGGGCGGGGCGACTGGAAAACTCAAACACTGGTGAGGATTGGGTGCAGAGGGGCTTGGCAAGCCCCATATGCGGGCTCTTGGCCCAGGCCCTGAGAGGCCTTTCTTTGACATGGGGCTCATGCTGAGGGTCAGAGTGTGAATTTGTGCCCAAGCAGCACTCAAGTTTGGGCGTGGCATCAGGGACCAGGAAGGTTTCTCCCACCCTGAAGGTGTGACTCCATGCCAAGAGCAAGCTTTACAGCCACGGGGAAGGAGGAGTTCTGTGTTGTGCTTGCGATACCCAGCTGTGTGGAGAATTGATATAATGTCTAGGTTCAGATATCTGAAAACCAAGGTTAGGAAGAGGTGACGGCATAAGACCATGGCGTGTCCGAAGTGCTGGGTGTGCGGCCAGCTGTCTCCTTGTCTGTCTGGACGTCTGGCTTCAGGCTGTGTCAGACAGAGCATGAGTGCCCAGAGCAGCCTATCCAGTTCGGGTACCGTCGAGGCCCGAGCAGGTTGATCCTCATCTGGGTTTTCTGGAGAGAGCCCCACAGGGAAACGTCTTTCTTCCCTTGGGCAGACCCTGGGCTCGGTTGTGGTTCTGGAGTTCCTAGTCCGGAGGGCTTGTTTGCCAGGAGTGTGAGGAAGGAAGTCTGAAAACACGAGCTAGCGTGAGGTTTGGGACCGATGGCACGGCAGGCCCACTCTGAGAGGCTGAATCGAGATCTCCTGCACTGAGGTCATTTCAACTCTGAGACGTGCCTCAGGCTAGAGTTTTTGTCCAGCATGGCCTCTTCCTGAATGGTGTGGGGGCCTCATGAGGCCAGGAAGGTTTGCCTACGATGGGATTTGTGAACTACTCCAAACCTCAAGGTTTCCTTCTGCACGAAAGTCGAGTGCTATTGGATGGTTCCAGGAGGCCCCATACGGAAAGACTCGAGTGCAGGTGTCTAAGCATGGATGCCTGGGAACGCCACCTCATATTCCCACTCTTTAGTCAGGACAAGGCAGGCTCAATCTGCGGGCTCCTGGGTGAGCTACCCAGAGGGGAGAGTTGAAATGGACTCTCCTGAAGATGAGTCCTACTGTGGCTTGGTGGCCTGGGAGACCTTGGAATGTGGAGGTGGCTCAAGGACTCTGCAGGATTCTCCAACCTGAGGTGTTTGACACGGCTCCAACAAGGAAGCTTCCCATGTGGAGACGAGAGAAGTTCTGTTCAGTGCCTCAGGAAAGCCCCATATCCTGTTCTTCGAACCAAAGCCTCTGAGGAGTGACACCTGGAAAACAAAGCAAGATTGAGATTAGGGCCTAAGGGCCTGTCGGGCTCAACCTTCTATCTCTGTTGACATCGGTGTGCATGCCTTCATGGAGGTAGCAGCTCCGCTTGTGTCCGAAGGCCCCTGTGTGTGCAGGGAGGCTTCCGGTAATGGTATGTCCTCGGGGGCCTTGAGGTTTCTCATATTCTGGAGGTGTGTGGCCAAAGGAATGGACAGAGTTTCCCAGGAGAGAGCAGGCATGGTCCTGTGGTATGGCTCCAGAGGACCCAGCCTAGAGGCTGTGTTTGCCAGGGCTGTGGGGACAGATGTCTGAAAAAGCAAACTTGGCTCAGGTAGGGGCCAAGGTAATGGCAGGCCTGATCTCCAGTCCGAGAGGGGAGATCCTCTGGATATCAAAGGAGGGCAAGTGGGAGGCAGTCGCTCAGGCTTTTGTCTCTGGGTGTTGCGTTCACAGTGGCCGTTCAGGGTAGGGGTTGCTTCAGGGGCCGAGGAAGAGCCTTCCTCTCGGGGGATTGTCCAAGCTCCCAAGTGTTTGGGTTCATTCTGTGGGAAGGGAAGAGTACTGTTTTCTGCCACAGGGGACCCCCCAGGAGAGGGACTCTAGAGCACAGCAGTGGGTTCCCTCAACTGGAATACACACCATCTAGTTAGTCCTGCGTGCCTATGGGCACGGCAAGCCACATATGCGGGCTCTTGGTCAAATCACTGAGAGGCGTTACTTGAATAAGGTAATCTCGCTGAGGGTCACAATGTGTGTTTGTGCCCAAGGCGGCCTTCACACATGGGCGTGGCCTCATGGGCCATGCCGTTTTCTCCTACACTGAAGGTTTGACTCACTGCCAGCAGCAAGGTTTCTTGCCATGGGGAAGGAGGGGTTCTGACTTGTGCATCAGGTTCCCCCCTGTGCAGGGATTGGAGATAAGGTCTAGGTTCTGATGACTGAAAACCCAGGTTGGGAATGGATGGTGGCCTAAGGCAGTGGCGGGTCCAATGTGCTGGGTGTGCAGCCAGCTGTGTCGGTGTCTGTTGGAAGGTCTGGGCTCAGGCTATTTGCGACAGAGCATCAGTGTTTAAGGTAGCCTATGCAATTGGGGTGTTGCCGAGGGCCAAGCAGTTTGATCCTCATTTGGGGTTTCTGGGCAGCACCATAGACAAAGTTTTTCTCCTGGGAGGCAGGCGGAGTGCTTCATTGTGGCCCCAGAATTCCCAGAAGGGAGGGTTGTGGGCCAGGAGTGTGAGGACGGAAGTCTAGGAACACAAGCTAAAGTGAGGATTGGAGCCAAGGGCAGAGCAGGCCCACTAGGCAGAGGCTGAATCAAAATCTCCTGCATCTGAAGTCAGGCTGAGGATCAGACGTTGGCTGAGGCTGGAGTATGTGTCCATGATGGCACCTTCATGAAGCGGGGGCCTCCTGAGGCCAAGGAAGTTTTCCCACGCTGAGTTTGGAGGTTGCCCCAAACCACCAGGTTTCCTTCTGTGGGACATTCGAGTCCTGTTGCATGGCTCCAGGACATACCATACGGAAGGACTGGAGAGCACGGTTCGAAGGATGGATCCCTGTACAGCATGCCTCGCATTCCCATTGGCCATTAGCCACAAGATATGTTTGATCTGCTGCCTCTGGGGCACGCTAACCAGGGGGCTGAGTTGAAATGGCCTCTCCTGAGGATGCGTCATAATGTGCGTTTGGGTCCATGGAAACCTTGGAATGTGCTGGTTGTTCAGTGGCCCTGCGGAACTCTCCTACCTGAAGGGTTTGATACATCCCCAGTAAGTAAGCTCCCCATGTGGAGGCGAGAGAGGTTTGGTTTGGTGCCTCAGAAAAGCCCCGTGTGCTGGTCTACGAAAACAGACCTCTGAGGACGGACACATGGAAACCAGAGCTAAGGTTCCGATTAGGGCCTGGGGGCCTGTCCATTTCAACCTTCTGTCTCTGGGGACACTGTCTGAGAGTCTAAGTGGAGATAGTTGCTCCGCTGGTGTCAGAGAGCCCCTCTTAGTCCAGGGTGGCCTACACTATTGATGGCCTCAGGGGCCTTGGAGCTTTTCCCTAACCTGTAGGGTTGTGGTCAATGGATTGGGCACAATTTCCTTGGAGAGGGCAGGCACAATCTTTCGCTGTGGCTCCAGAGGCCCTAGCCTGGCGGTTGTGTGGGTCCAGGCTGAGGGCACAGAAGTCTGAAAACACAAACTCAGCTTATGAGTGGCGCCTAGGGTATGGCAGGCCGGATGTACAGCCCGAGAGGGAGCTCCTGGGCCTCTGAAACAAGGGCGAGTGGGAGGCGTTCCTTCAGGCTTTTGTCTCTGGATGTTGTGTCCGAGATAGCCGTGGATTGGAGGGGTGGCCTCAGGGACTGTGGACGAGTATCGCTCTCTGGGGATTTGTCCCAGCTCCCAAGAGTTTGGGGTCATTTTGTGGGAAGGGTGGAGTCGTGTTGACTGGCTCATGTGTCTCTCCAAGAAAGGGATTCCAGAGCAGAGCCCCAGGTACGGGCGGGGCGACTGGAAAACTCAAACACTGGTGAGGATTGGGTGCATAGGGGCTTGGCAAGCCCCATATGCGGGCTCTTGGCCCAGGCCCTGACAGGCCTTTCTTTGACATGGGGCTCATGCTGAGGGTCAGAGTGTGAATTTGTGCCCAAGCAGCACTCAAGTTTGGGCGTGGCATCAGGGACCAGGAAGGTTTCTCCCACCCTGAAGGTGTGACTCCATGCCAAGAGCAAGCTTTACAGCCACGGGGAAGGAGGAGTTCTGTGTTGTGCTTGCGATACCCAGCTGTGTGGAGAATTGATATAATGTCTAGGTTCAGATATCTGAAAACCAAGGTTAGGAAGAGGTGACGGCATAAGACCATGGCGTGTCCGAAGTGCTGGGTGTGCGGCCAGCTGTCTCCTTGTCTGTCTGGACGTCTGGCTTCAGGCTGTGTCAGACAGAGCATGAGTGCCCAGAGCAGCCTATCCAGTTCGGGTACCGTCGAGGCCCGAGCAGGTTGATCCTCATCTGGGTTTTCTGGAGAGAGCCCCACAGGGAAACGTCTTTCTTCCCTTGGGCAGACCCTGGGCTCGGTTGTGGTTCTGGAGTTCCTAGTCCGGAGGGCTTGTTTGCCAGGAGTGTGAGGAAGGAAGTCTGAAAACACGAGCTAGCGTGAGGTTTGGGACCGATGGCACGGCAGGCCCACTCTGAGAGGCTGAATCGAGATCTCCTGCACTGAGGTCATTTCAACTCTGAGACGTGCCTCAGGCTAGAGTTTTTGTCCAGCATGGCCTCTTCCTGAATGGTGTGGGGGCCTCATGAGGCCAGGAAGGTTTGCCTACGATGGGATTTGTGAACTACTCCAAACCTCAAGGTTTCCTTCTGCACGAAAGTCGAGTGCTATTGGATGGTTCCAGGAGGCCCCATACGGAAAGACTCGAGAGCAGGTGTCTAAGCATGGATGCCTGGGAACGCCACCTCATATTCCCACTCTTTAGTCAGGACAAGGCAGGCTCAATCTGCGGGCTCCTGGGTGAGCTACCCAGAGGGGAGAGTTGAAATGGACTCTCCTGAAGATGAGCCCTACTGTGGCTTGGTGGCCTGGGAGACCTTGGAATGTGGAGGTGGCTCAGGGACTCTTCAGGATTCTCCAACCTGAGGTGTTTGACACGGCTCCAACAAGGAAGCTTCCCATGTGGAGACGAGAGAAGTTCTGTTCAGTGCCTCAGAAAAGCCCCATATCCTGTTCTTCGAACCAAAGCCTCTGAGGAGTGACACCTGGAAAACAAAGCAAGAGTTGAGATTAGGGCCTAAGGGCCTGTCGGGCTCAACCTTCTATCTCTGTTGACTTCGGTGTGCATGCCTTCATGGAGGTAGCAGCTCAGCTTGTGTCCGAAGGCCCCTGTGTGTGCAGGGAGGCTCCCGGTAATGGTATGTCCTCGGGGGCCTTGAGGTTTCTCATATTCTGGAGGTGTGTGGCCAAAGGAATGGACAGAGTTTCCCAGGAGAGAGCAGGCATGGTCCTGTGGTATGGCTCCAGAGGACCCAGCCTAGAGGCTGTGTTTGCCAGGGCTGTGGGGACAGATGTCTGAAAAAGCAAACTTGGCTCAGGTAGGGGCCAAGGTAATGGCAGGCCTGATCTCCAGTCCGAGAGGGGAGATCCTCTGGATATCAAAGGAGGGCAAGTGGGAGGCAGTCGCTCAGGCTTTTGTCTCTGGGTGTTGCGTTCACAGTGGCCGTTCAGGGTAGGGGTTGCTTCAGGGGCCGAGGAAGAGCCTTCCTCTCGGGGGATTGTCCAAGCTCCCAAGTGTTTGGGTTCATTCTGTGGGAAGGGAAGAGTACTGTTTTCTGCCACAGGGGACCCCCCAGGAGAGGGACTCTAGAGCACAGCAGTGGGTTCCCTCAACTGGAATACACACCATCTAGTTAGTCCTGCGTGCCTATGGGCATGGCAAGCCACATATGCGGGCTCTTGGTCCAATCACTGAGAGGCGTTACTTGAATAAGGTACTCACGCTGAGGGTCACCATGTGTGTTTGTGCCCAAGGCGGCCCTCACACATGGGCGTGGCCTCATGGGCCATGCCGTTTTATCCTACACTGAAGGTTTGACTCACTGCCAGCAGCAAGGTTTCTTGCCATGGGGAAGGAGGGGTTCTGACTTGTGCATCAGGTTCCCCCCTGTGCAGGGATTGGAGATAAGGTCTAGGTTCTGATGACTGAAAACCCAGGTTGGGAATGGATGGTGGCCTAAGGCAGTGGCGGGTCCAATGTGCTGGGTGTGCAGCCAGCTGTGTCGGTGTCTGTTGGAAGGTCTGGGCTCAGGCTATTTGCGACAGAGCATCAGTGTTTAAGGTAGCCTATGCAATTGGGGTGTTGCCGAGGGCCAAGCAGTTTGATCCTCATTTGGGGTTTCTGGGCAGCACCATAGACAAAGTTTTTCTCCTGGGAGGCAGGCGGAGTGCTTCATTGTGGCCCCAGAATTCCCAGAAGGGAGGGTTGTGGGCCAGGAGTGTGAGGACGGAAGTCTAGGAACACAAGCTAAAGTGAGGATTGGAGCCAAGGGCAGAGCAGGCCCACTAGGCAGAGGCTGAATCAAAATCTCCTGCATCTGAAGTCAGGCTGAGGATCAGACGTTGGCTGAGGCTGGAGTATGTGTCCATGATGGCACCTTCATGAAGCGGGGGCCTCATGAGGCCAAGGAAGTTTTCCCACGCTGAGTTTGGAGGTTGCCCCAAACCACCAGGTTTCCTTCTGTGGGACATTCGAGTCCTGTTGCATGGCTCCAGGACATACCATACGGAAGGACTGGAGAGCACGGTTCGAAGGATGGATCCCTGTACAGCATGCCTCGCATTCCCATTGGCCATTAGCCACAAGATATGTTTGATCTGCTGCCTCTGGGGCACGCTAACCAGGGGGCTGAGTTGAAATGGCCTCTCCTGAGGATGCGTCATAATGTGCGTTTGGGTCCATGGAAACCTTGGAATGTGCTGGTTGTTCAGTGGCCCTGCGGAACTCTCCTACCTGAAGGGTTTGATACATCCCCAGTAAGTAAGCTCCCCATGTGGAGGCGAGAGAGGTTTGGTTTGGTGCCTCAGAAAAGCCCCGTGTGCTGGTCTACGAAAACAGACCTCTGAGGACGGACACATGGAAACCAGAGCTAAGGTTCCGATTAGGGCCTGGGGGCCTGTCCATTTCAACCTTCTGTCTCTGGGGACACTGTCTGAGAGTCTAAGTGGAGATAGTTGCTCCGCTGGTGTCAGAGAGCCCCTCTTAGTCCAGGGTGGCCTACACTATTGATGGCCTCAGGGGCCTTGGAGCTTTTCCCTAACCTGTAGGGTTGTGGTCAATGGATTGGGCACAATTTCCTTGGAGAGGGCAGGCACAATCTTTCGCTGTGGCTCCAGAGGCCCTAGCCTGGCGGTTGTGTGGGTCCAGGCTGAGGGCACAGAAGTCTGAAAACACAAACTCAGCTTATGAGTGGCGCCTAGGGTATGGCAGGCCGGATGTACAGCCCGAGAGGGAGCTCCTGGGCCTCTGAAACAAGGGCGAGTGGGAGGCGTTCCTTCAGGCTTTTGTCTCTGGATGTTGTGTCCGAGATAGCCGTGGATTGGAGGGGTGGCCTCAGGGACTGTGGACGAGTATCCCTCTCTGGGGATTTGTCCCAGCTCCCAAGAGTTTGGGGTCATTTTGTGGGAAGGGTGGAGTCGTGTTGACTGGCTCATGTGTCTCTCCAAGAAAGGGATTCCAGAGCAGAGCCCCAGGTACGGGCGGGGCGACTGGAAAACTCAAACACTGGTGAGGATTGGGTGCATAGGGGCTTGGCAAGCCCCATATGCGGGCTCTTGGCCCAGGCCCTGACAGGCCTTTCTTTGACATGGGGCTCATGCTGAGGGTCAGAGTGTGAATTTGTGCCCAAGCAGCACTCAAGTTTGGGCGTGGCATCAGGGACCAGGAAGGTTTCTCCCACCCTGAAGGTGTGACTCCATGCCAAGAGCAAGCTTTACAGCCACGGGGAAGGAGGAGTTCTGTGTTGTGCTTGCGATACCCAGCTGTGTGGAGAATTGATATAATGTCTAGGTTCAGATATCTGAAAACCAAGGTTAGGAAGAGGTGACGGCATAAGACCATGGCGTGTCCGAAGTGCTGGGTGTGCGGCCAGCTGTCTCCTTGTCTGTCTGGACGTCTGGCTTCAGGCTGTGTCAGACAGAGCATGAGTGCCCAGAGCAGCCTATCCAGTTCGGGTACCGTCGAGGCCCGAGCAGGTTGATCCTCATCTGGGTTTTCTGGAGAGAGCCCCACAGGGAAACGTCTTTCTTCCCTTGGGCAGACCCTGGGCTCGGTTGTGGTTCTGGAGTTCCTAGTCCGGAGGGCTTGTTTGCCAGGAGTGTGAGGAAGGAAGTCTGAAAACACGAGCTAGCGTGAGGTTTGGGACCGATGGCACGGCAGGCCCACTCTGAGAGGCTGAATCGAGATCTCCTGCACTGAGGTCATTTCAACTCTGAGACGTGCCTCAGGCTAGAGTTTTTGTCCAGCATGGCCTCTTCCTGAATGGTGTGGGGGCCTCATGAGGCCAGGAAGGTTTGCCTACGATGGGATTTGTGAACTACTCCAAACCTCAAGGTTTCCTTCTGCACGAAAGTCGAGTGCTATTGGATGGTTCCAGGAGGCCCCATACGGAAAGACTCGAGAGCAGGTGTCTAAGCATGGATGCCTGGGAACGCCACCTCATATTCCCACTCTTTAGTCAGGACAAGGCAGGCTCAATCTGCGGGCTCCTGGGTGAGCTACCCAGAGGGGAGAGTTGAAATGGACTCTCCTGAAGATGAGTCCTACTGTGGCTTGGTGGCCTGGGAGACCTTGGAATGTGGAGGTGGCTCAGGGACTCTGCAGGATTCTCCAACCTGAGGTGTTTGACACGCTCCAACAAGGAAGCTTCCCATGTGGAGACGAGAGAAGTTCTCTTCAGTGCCTCAGGAAAGCCCCATATCCTGTTCTTCAAACCAAAGCCTCTGAGGAGTGACACCTAGAAAACAAAGCAAGAGTTGAGATTAGGGCCTAAGGGCCTGTCGGGCTCAACCTTCTATCTCTGTTGACATCGGTGTGCATGCCTTCATGGAGGTAGCAGCTCCGCTTGTGTCCGAAGGCCCCTGTGTGTGCAGGGAGGCTCCCGGTAATGGTATGTCCTCGGGGGCCTTGAGGTTTCTCATATTCTGGAGGTGTGTGGCCAAAGGAATGGACAGAGTTTCCCAGGAGAGAGCAGGCATGGTCCTGTGGTATGGCTCCAGAGGACCCAGCCTAGAGGCTGTGTTTGCCAGGGCTGTGGGGACAGATGTCTGAAAAAGCAAACTTGGCTCAGGTAGGGGCCAAGGTAATGGCAGGCCTGATCTCCAGTCCGAGAGGGGAGATCCTCTGGATATCAAAGGAGGGCAAGTGGGAGGCAGTCGCTCAGGCTTTTGTCTCTGGGTGTTGCGTTCACAGTGGCCGTTCAGGGTAGGGGTTGCTTCAGGGGCCGAGGAAGAGCCTTCCTCTCGGGGGATTGTCCAAGCTCCCAAGTGTTTGGGTTCATTCTGTGGGAAGGGAAGAGTACTGTTTTCTGCCACAGGGGACCCCCCAGGAGAGGGACTCTAGAGCACAGCAGTGGGTTCCCTCAACTGGAATACACACCATCTAGTTAGTCCTGCGTGCCTATGGGCATGGGAAGCCACATATGCGGGCTCTTGGTCCAATCACTGAGAGGCGTTACTTGAATAAGGTACTCACGCTGAGGGTCACAATGTGTGTTTGTGCCCAAGGCGGCCCTCACACATGGGCGTGGCCTCATGGGCCATGCCGTTTTCTCCTACACTGAAGGTTTGACTCACTGCCAGCAGCAAGGTTTCTTGCCATGGGGAAGGAGGGGTTCTGACTTGTGCATCAGGTTCCGCCCTGTGCAGGGATTGGAGATAAGGTCTAGGTTCAGATGACTGAAAACCCAGGTTGGGAATGGATGGTGGCCTAAGGCAGTGGCGGGTCCAATGTGCTGGGTGTGCAGCCAGCTGTGTCGGTGTCTGTTGGAAGGTCTGGGCTCAGGCTATTTGCGACAGAGCATCAGTGTTTAAGGTAGCCTATGCAATTGGGGTGTTGCCGAGGGCCAAGCAGTTTGATCCTCATTTGGGGTTTCTGGGCAGCACTATAGACAAAGTTTTTCTCCTGGGAGGCAGGCGGAGTGCTTCATTGTGGCCCCAGAATTCCCAGAAGGGAGGGTTTGTGGGCCAGGAGTGTGAGGACGGAAGTCTAGGAACACAAGCTAAAGTGAGGATTGGAGCCAAGGGCAGAGCAGGCCCACTAGGCAGAGGCTGAATCAAAATCTCCTGCATCTGAAGTCAGGCTGAGGATCAGACGTTGGCTGAGGCTGGAGTATGTGTCCATGATGGCACCTTCATGAAGCGGGGGCCTCATGAGGCCAAGGAAGTTTTCCCACGCTGAGTTTGGAGGTTGCCCCAAACCACCAGGTTTCCTTCTGTGGGACATTCGAGTCCTGTTGCATGGCTCCAGGACATACCATACGGAAGGACTGGAGAGCACGGTTCGAAGGATGGATCCCTGTACAGCATGCCTCGCATTCCCATTGGCCATTAGCCACAAGATATGTTTGATCTGCTGCCTCTGGGGCACGCTAACCAGGGGGCTGAGTTGAAATGGCCTCTCCTGAGGATGCGTCATAATGTGCGTTTGGGTCCATGGAAACCTTGGAATGTGCTGGTTGTTCAGTGGCCCTGCGGAACTCTCCTACCTGAAGGGTTTGATACATCCCCAGTAAGTAAGCTCCCCATGTGGAGGCGAGAGAGGTTTGGTTTGGTGCCTCAGAAAAGCCCCGTGTGCTGGTCTACGAAAACAGACCTCTGAGGACGGACACATGGAAACCAGAGCTAAGGTTCAGATTAGGGCCTGGGGGCCTGTCCATTTCAACCTTCTGTCTCTGGGGACACTGTCTGAGAGTCTAAGTGGAGATAGTTGCTCCGCTGGTGTCAGAGAGCCCCTCTTAGTCCAGGGTGGCCTACACTATTGATGGCCTCAGGGGCCTTGGAGCTTTTCCCTAACCTGTAGGGTTGTGGTCAATGGATTGGGCACAATTTCCTTGGAGAGGGCAGGCACAATCTTTCACTGTGGCTCCAGAGGCCCTAGCCTGGCGGTTGTGTGGGTCCAGGCTGAGGGCACAGAAGTCTGAAAACACAAACTCAGCTTATGAGTGGCGCCTAGGGTATGGCAGGCCGGATGTACAGCCCGAGAGGGAGCTCCTGGGCCTCTGAAACAAGGGCGAGTGGGAGGCGTTCCTTCAGGCTTTTGTCTCTGGATGTTGTGTCCGAGATAGCCGTGGATTGGAGGGGTGGCCTCAGGGACTGTGGACGAGTATCGCTCTCTGGGGATTTGTCCCAGCTCCCAAGAGTTTGGGGTCATTTTGTGGGAAGGGTGGAGTCGTGTTGTCTGGCTCATGTGTCTCTCCAAGAAAGGGATTCCAGAGCAGAGCCCCAGGTACGGGCGGGGCGACTGGAAAACTCAAACACTGGTGAGGATTGGGTGCATAGGGGCTTGGCAAGCCCCATATGCGGGCTCTTGGCCCAGGCCCTGACAGGCCTTTCTTTGACATGGGGCTCATGCTGAGGGTCAGAGTGTGAATTTGTGCCCAAGCAGCACTCAAGTTTGGGCGTGGCATCAGGATCCAGGAAGGTTTCTCCCACCCTGAAGGTGTGACTCCATGCCAAGAGCAAGCTTTACAGCCACGGGGAAGGAGGAGTTCTGTGTTGTGCTTGCGATACCCAGCTGTGTGGAGAATTGATATAATGTCTAGGTTCAGATATCTGAAAACCAAGGTTAGGAAGAGGTGACGGCATAAGACCATGGCGTGTCCGAAGTGCTGCGTGTGCGGCCAGCTGTCTCCTTGTCTGTCTGGACGTCTGGCTTCAGGCTGTGTCAGACAGAGCATGAGTGCCCAGAGCAGCCTATCCAGTTCGGGTACCGTCGAGGCCCGAGCAGGTTGATCCTCATCTGGGTTTTCTGGAGAGAGCCCCACAGGGAAACGTTTTTCTTCCCTTGGGCTGACCCTGGGCTGGGTTGTGGTTCTGGAGTTCCTAGTCCGGAGGGCTTGTAGGCCAGGAGTGTGAGGAAGGAAGTCTGAAAACACAAGCTAGCGTTAGGTTTGTGACCGATGGCACGGCAGGCCCACTCTGAGAGGCTGAATCGAGATCTCCTGCACTGAGGTCATTTCAACTATGAGACGTGCCTCAGGCTAGAGTTTTTGTCCAGCATGGCCTCTTCCTGAATGGTGTGGGGGCCTCATGAGGCCAGGAAGGTTTGCCTACGATGGGATTTGTGAACTACTCCAAACCTCAAGGTTTCCTTCTGCACGAAAGTCGAGTGCTATTGGATGGTTCCAGGAGGCCCCATACGGAAAGACTCGAGAGCAGGTGTCTAAGCATGGATGCCTGGGAACGCCACCTCATATTCCCACTCTTTAGTCAGGACAAGGCAGGCTCAATCTGCGGGCTCCTGGGTGAGCTTCCCAGAGGGGAGAGTTGAAATGGACTCTCCTGAAGATGAGTCCTACTGTGGCTTGGTGGCCTGGGAGACCTTGGAATGTGGAGGTGGCTCAGGGACTCTTCAGGATTCTCCAACCTGAGGTGTTTGACACGGCTCCAACAAGGAAGCTTCCCATGTGGAGACGAGAGATGTTCTGTTCAGTGCCTCAGGAAAGCCCCATATCCTGTTCTTCAAACCAAAGCCTCTGAGGAGTGACACCTGGAAAACAAAGCAAGAGTTGAGATTAGGGCCTAAGGGCCTGTCGGGCTCAACCTTCTATCTCTGTTGACATCGGTGTGCATGCCTTCATGGAGGTAGCAGCTCCGCTTGTGTCCGAAGGCCCCTGTGTGTGCAGGGAGGCTCCCGGTAATGGTATGTCCTCGGGGGCCTTGAGGTTTCTCATATTCTGGAGGTGTGTGGCCAAAGGAATGGACAGAGTTTCCCAGGATAGAGCAGGCATGGTCCTGTGGTATGGCTCCAGAGGACCCAGCCTAGAGGCTGTGTTTGCCAGGGCTGTGGGGACAGATGTCTGAAAAAGCAAACTTGGCTCAGGTAGGGGCCAAGGTAATGGCAGGCCTGATCTCCAGTCCGAGAGGGGAGATCCTCTGGATATCAAAGGAGGGCAAGTGGGAGGCAGTCGCTCAGGCTTTTGTCTCTGGGTGTTGCGTTCACAGTGGCCGTTCAGGGTAGGGGTTGCTTCAGGGGCCGAGGAAGAGCCTTCCTCTCGGGGGATTGTCCAAGCTCCCAAGTGTTTGGGTTCATTCTGTGGGAAGGGAAGAGTACTGTTTTCTGCCACAGGGGACCCCCCAGGAGAGGGACTCTAGAGCACAGCAGTGGGTTCCCTCAACTGGAATACACACCATCTAGTTAGTCCTGCGTGCCTATGGGCATGGCAAGCCACATATGCGGGCTCTTGGTCCAATCACTGAGAGGCATTACTTGAATAAGGTACTCACGCTGAGGGTCACAATGTGTGTTTGTGCCCAAGGCGGCCCTCACACATGGGCGTGGCCTCATGGGCCATGCCGTTTTCTCCTACACTGAAGGTTTGACTCACTGCCAGCAGCAAGGTTTCTTGCCATGGGGAAGGAGGGGTTCTGACTTGTGCATCAGGTTCCGCCCTGTGCAGGGATTGGAGATAAGGTCTAGGTTCTGATGACTGAAAACCCAGGTTGGGAATGGATGGTGGCCTAAGGCAGTGGCGGGTCCAATGTGCTGGGTGTGCAGCCAGCTGTGTCGGTGTCTGTTGGAAGGTCTGGGCTCAGGCTATTTGCGACAGAGCATCAGTGTTTAAGGTAGCCTATGCAATTGGGGTGTTGCCGAGGGCCAAGCAGTTTGATCCTCATTTGGGGTTTCTGGGCAGCACCATAGACAAAGTTTTTCTCCTGGGAGGCAGGCGGAGTGCTTCATTGTGGCCCCAGAATTCCCAGAAGGGAGGGTTTGTGGGCCAGGAGTGTGAGGACGGAAGTCTAGGAACACAAGCTAAAGTGAGGATTGGAGCCAAGGGCAGAGCAGGCCCACTAGGCAGAGGCTGAATCAAAATCTCCTGCATCTGAAATCAGGCTGAGGATCAGACGTTGGCTGAGGCTGGAGTATGTGTCCATGATGGCACCTTCATGAAGCGGGGGCCTCATGAGGCCAAGGAAGTTTTCCCACGCTGAGTTTGGAGGTTGCCCCAAACCACCAGGTTTCCTTCTGTGGGACATTCGAGTCCTGTTGCATGGCTCCAGGACATACCATACGGAAGGACTGGAGAGCACGGTTCGAAGGATGGATCCCTGTACAGCATGCCTCGCATTCCCATTGGCCATTAGCCACAAGATATGTTTGATCTGCTGCCTCTGGGGCACGCTAACCAGGGGGCTGAGTTGAAATGGCCTCTCCTGAGGATGCGTCATAATGTGCGTTTGGGTCCATGGAAACCTTGGAATGTGCTGGTTGTTCAGTGGCCCTGCGGAACTCTCCTACCTGAAGGGTTTGATACATCCCCAGTAAGTAAGCTCCCCATGTGGAGGCGAGAGAGGTTTGGTTTGGTGCCTCAGAAAAGCCCCGTGTGCTGGTCTACGAAAACAGACCTCTGAGGACGGACACATGGAAACCAGAGCTAAGGTTCAGATTAGGGCCTGGGGGCCTGTCCATTTCAACCTTCTGTCTCTGGGGACACTGTCTGAGAGTCTAAGTGGAGATAGTTGCTCCGCTGGTGTCAGAGAGCCCCTCTTAGTCCAGGGTGGCCTACACTATTGATGGCCTCAGGGGCCTTGGAGCTTTTCCCTAACCTGTAGGGTTGTGGTCAATGGATTGGGCACAATTTCCTTGGAGAGGGCAGGCACAATCTTTCGCTGTGGCTCCAGAAGCCCTAGCCTGGCGGTTGTGTGGGTCCAGGCTGAGGGCACAGAAGTCTGAAAACACAAACTCAGCTTATGAGTGGCGCCTAGGGTATGGCAGGCCGGATGTACAGCCCGAGAGGGAGCTCCTGGGCCTCTGAAACAAGGGCGAGTGGGAGGCGTTCCTTCAGGCTTTTGTCTCTGGATGTTGTGTCGAGATAGCCGTGGATTGGAGGGGTGGCCTCAGGGACTGTGGACGAGTATCGCTCTCTGGGGATTTGTCCCAGCTCCCAAGAGTTTGGGGTCATTTTGTGGGAAGGGTGGAGTCGTGTTGTCTGGCTCATGTGTCTCTCCAAGAAAGGGATTCCAGAGCAGAGCCCCAGGTACGGGCGGGGCGACTGGAAAACTCAAACACTGGTGAGGATTGGGTGCATAGGGGCTTGGCAAGCCCCATATGCGGGCTCTTGGCCCAGGCCCTGACAGGCCTTTCTTTGGCATGGGGCTCATGCTGAGGGTCAGAGTGTGAATTTGTGCCCAAGCAGCACTCAAGTTTGGGCGTGGCATCAGGGACCAGGAAGGTTTCTCCCACCCTGAAGGTGTGACTCCATGCCAAGAGCAAGCTTTACAGCCACGGGGAAGGAGGAGTTCTGTGTTGTGCTTGCGATACCCAGCTGTGTGGAGAATTGATATAATGTCTAGGTTCAGATATCTGAAAACCAAGGTTAGGAAGAGGTGGCGGCATAAGACCATGGCGTGTCCGAAGTGCTGGGTGTGCGGCCAGCTGTCTCCTTGTCTGTCTGGACGTCTGGCTTCAGGCTGTGTCAGACAGAGCATGAGTGCCCAGAGCAGCCTATCCAGTTCGGGTACCGTCGAGGCCCGAGCAGGTTGATCCTCATCTGGGTTTTCTGGAGAGAGCCCCACAGGGAAACGTTTTTCTTCCCTTGGGCAGACCCTGGGCTGGGTTGTGGTTCTGGAGTTCCTAGTCCGGAGGGCTTGTTTGCCAGGAGTGTGAGGAAGGAAGTCTGAAAACACAAGCTAGCGTGAGGTTTGGGACCGATGGCACGGCAGGCCCACTCTGAGAGGCTGAATCGAGATCTCCTGCACTGAGGTCATTTCAACTCTGAGACGTGCCTCAGGCTAGAGTTTTTGTCCAGCATGGCCTCTTCCTGAATGGTGTGGGGGCCTCATGAGGCCAGGAAGGTTTGCCTACGATGGGATTTGTGAACTACTCCAAACCTCAAGGTTTCCTTCTGCACGAAAGTCGAGTGCTATTGGATGGTTCCAGGAGGCCCCATACGGAAAGACTCGAGAGCAGGTGTCTAAGCATGGATGCCTGGGAACGCCACCTCATATTCCCACTCTTTAGTCAGGACAAGGCAGGCTCAAACTGCGGGCTCCTGGGTGAGCTACCCAGAGGGGAGAGTTGAAATGGACTCTCCTGAAGATGAGTCCTACTGTGGCTTGGTGGCCTGGGAGACCTTGGAATGTGGAGGTGGCTCAGGGACTCTGCAGGATTCTCCAACCTGAGGTGTTTGACACGGCTCCAACAAGGAAACTTCCCATGTGGAGATGAGAGAAGTTCTGTTCAGTGCCTCAGGAAAGCCCCATATCCTGTTCTTCGAACCAAAGCCTCTGAGGAGTGACACCTGGAAAACAAAGCAAGAGTTGAGATTAGGGCCTAAGGGCCTGTCCGGCTCAACCTTCTATCTCTGTTGGCATCTGTGTGCATGCCTTCATGGAGGTAGCAGCTCAGCTTGTGTCCGAAAGCCCCTGTGTGTGCAGGGAGGCTCCCGGTAATGGTATGTCCTCGGGGGCCTTGAGGTTTCTCATATTCTGGAGGTGTGTGGCCAAAGGAATGGACAGAGTTTCCCAGGAGAGAGCAGGCATGGTCCTGTTGTATGGCTCCAGAGGACCCAGCCTAGAGGCTGTGTTTGCCAGGGCTGTGGGGACAGATGTCTGAAAAAGCAAACTTGGCTCAGGTAGGGGCCAAGGTAATGGCAGGCCTGATCTCCAGTCCGAGAGGGGAGATCCTCTGGATATCAAAGGAGGGCAAGTGGGAGGCAGTCGCTCAGGCTTTTGTCTCTGGGTGTTGCGTTCACAGTGGCCGTTCAGGGTAGGGGTTGCTTCAGGGGCCGAGGAAGAGCCTTCCTCTCGGGGGATTGTCCAAGCTCCCAAGTGTTTGGGTTCATTCTGTGGGAAGGGAAGAGTACTGTTTTCTGCCACAGGGGACCCCCCAGGAGAGGGACTCTAGAGCACAGCAGTGGGTTCCCTCAACTGGAATACACACCATCTAGTTAGTCCTGCGTGCCTATGGGCATGGCAAGCCACATATGCGGGCTCTTGGTCCAATCACTGAGAGGCGTTACTTGAATAAGGTACTCACGCTGAGGGTCACAATGTGTGTTTGTGCCCAAGGCGGCCCTCACACATGGGCGTGGCCTCATGGGCCATGCCGTTTTCTCCTACACTGAAGGTTTGACTCACTGCCAGCAGCAAGGTTTCTTGCCATGGGGAAGGAGGGGTTCTGACTTGTGCATCAGGTTCCGCCCTGTGCAGGGATTGGAGATAAGGTCTAGGTTCTGATGACTGAAAACCCAGGTTGGGAATGGATGGTGGCCTAAGGCAGTGGCGGGTCCAATGTGCTGGGTGTGCAGCCAGCTGTGTCGGTGTCTGTTGGAAGGTCTGGGCTCAGGCTATTTGCGACAGAGCATCAGTGGTTAAGGTAGCCTATGCAATTGGGGTGTTGCCGAGGGACAAGCAGTTTGATCCTCATTTGGGGTTTGTGGGCAGCACCATAGACAAAGTTTTTCTCCTGGGAGGCAGGCGGAGTGCTTCATTGTGGCCCCAGAATTCCCAGAAGGGAGGGTTTGTGGGCCAGGAGTGTGAGGACGGAAGTCTAGGAACACAAGCTAAAGTGAGGATTGGAGCCAAGGGCAGAGCAGGCCCACTAGGTAGAGGCTGAATCAAAATCTCCTGCATCTGAAGTCAGGCTGAGGATCAGACGTTGGCTGAGGCTGGAGTATGTGTCCATGATGGCACCTTCATGAAGCGGGGGCCTCATGAGGCCAAGGAAGTTTTCCCACGCTGAGTTTGGAGGTTGCCCCAAACCACCAGGTTTCCTTCTGTGGGACATTCGAGTCCTGTTGCATGGCTCCAGGACATACCATACGGAAGGACTGGAAAGCACGGTTCGAAGGATGGATCCCTGTACAGCATGCCTCGCATTCCCATTGGCCATTAGCCACAAGATATGTTTGATCTGCTGCCTCTGGGGCACGCTTACCAGGGGGCTGAGTTGAAATGGCCTCTCCTGAGGATGCGTCATAATGTGCGTTTGGGTCCATGGAAACCTTGGAATGTGCTGGTTGTTCAGTGGCCCTGCGGAACTCTCCTACCTGAAGGGTTTGATACATCCCCAGTAAGTAAGCTCCCCATGTGGAGGCGAGAGAGGTTTGGTTTGGTGCCTCAGAAAAGCCCCGTGTGCTGGTCTACGAAAACAGACCTCTGAAGACGGACACATGGAAACCAGAGCTAAGGTTCAGATTAGGGCCTGGGGGCCTGTCCATTTCAACCTTCTGTCTCTGGGGACACTGTCTGAGAGTCTAAGTGGAGTTAGTTGCTCCGCTGGTGTCAGAGAGCCCCTCTTAGTCCAGGGTGGCCTACACTATTGATGGCCTCAGAGGCCTTGGAGCTTTTCCCTAACCTGTAGGGTTGTGGTCAATGGATTGGGCACAATTTCCTTGGAGAGGGCAGGCACAATCTTTCGCTGTGGCTCCAGAGGCCCTAGCCTGGCGGTTGTGTGGGTCCAGGCTGAGGGCACAGAAGTCTGAAAACACAAACTCAGCTTATGAGTGGCGCCTAGGGTATGGCAGGCCGGATGTACAGCCCGAGAGGGAGCTCCTGGGCCTCTGAAACAAGGGCGAGTGGGAGGCGTTCCTTCAGGCTTTTGTCTCTGGATGTTGTGTCCGAGATAGCCGTGGATTGGAGGGGTGGCCTCAGGGACTGTGGACGAGTATCCCTCTCTGGGGATTTGTCCCAACTCCCAAGAGTTTCGGGTCATTTTGTGGGAAGGGTGGAGTCGTGTTGTCTGGCTCATGTGTCTCTCCAAGAAAGGGATTCCAGAGCAGAGCCCCAGGTACGGGCGGGGCGACTGGAAAACTCAAACACTGGTGAGGATTGGGTGCATAGGGGCTTGGCAAGCCCCATATGCGGGCTCTTGGCCCAGGCCCTGACAGGCCTTTCTTTGACATGGGGCTCATGCTGAGGGTCAGAGTGTGAATTTGTGCCCAAGCAGCACTCAAGTTTGGGCGTGGCATCAGGGACCAGGAAGGTTTCTCCCACCCTGAAGGTGTGACTCCATGCCAAGAGCAAGCTTTACAGCCACGGGGAAGGAGGAGTTCTGTGTTGTGCTTGCGATACCCAGCTGTGTGGAGAATTGATATAATGTCTAGGTTCAGATATCTGAAAACCAAGGTTAGGAAGAGGTGGCGGCATAAGACCATGGCGTGTCCGAAGTGCTGGGTGTGCGGCCAGCTGTCTCCTTGTCTGTCTGGACGTCTGGCTTCAGGCTGTGTCAGACAGAGCATGAGTGCCCAGAGCAGCCTATCCAGTTCGGGTACCGTCGAGGCCCGAGCAGGTTGATCCTCATCTGGGTTTTCTGGAGAGAGCCCCACAGGGAAACGTTTTTCTTCCCTTGGGCAGACCCTGGGCTGGGTTGTGGTTCTGGAGTTCCTAGTCCGGAGGGCTTGTTTGCCAGGAGTGTGAGGAAGGAAGTCTGAAAACACAAGCTAGCGTGAGGTTTGGGACCGATGGCACGGCAGGCCCACTCTGAGAGGCTGAATCGAGATCTCCTGCACTGAGGTCATTTCAACTCTGAGACGTGCCTCAGGCTAGAGTTTTTGTCCAGCATGGCCTCTTCCTGAATGGTGTGGGGGCCTCATGAGGCCAGGAAGGTTTGCCTACGATGGGATTTGTGAACTACTCCAAACCTCAAGGTTTCCTTCTGCACGAAAGTCGAGTGCTATTGGATGGTTCCAGGAGGCCCCATACGGAAAGACTCGAGAGCAGGTGTCTAAGCATGGATGCCTGGGAACGCCACCTCATATTCCCACTCTTTAGTCAGGACAAGGCAGGCTCAATCTGCGGGCTCCTGGGTGAGCTACCCAGAGGGGAGAGTTGAAATGGACTCTCCTGAAGATGAGTCCTACTGTGGCTTGGTGGCCTGGGAGACCTTGGAATGTGGAGGTGGCTCAGGGACTCTGCAGGATTCTCCAACCTGAGGTGTTTGACACGGCTCCAACAAGGAAGCTTCCCATGTGGAGACGAGAGAAGTTCTGTTCAGTGCCTCAGGAAAGCCCCATATCCTGTTCTTCGAACCAAAGCCTCTGAGGAGTGACACCTGGAAAACAAAGCAAGAGTTGAGATTAGGGCCTAAGGGCCTGTCCGGCTCAACCTTCTATCTCTGTTGACATCTGTGTGCATGCCTTCATGGAGGTAGCAGCTCAGCTTGTGTCCGAAGGCCCCTGTGTGTGCAGGGAGGCTCCCGGTAATGGTATGTCCTCGGGGGCCTTGAGGTTTCTCATATTCTGGAGGTGAGGAATGGACAGAGTTTCCCAGGAGAGAGCAGGCATGGTCCTGTGGTATGGCTCCAGAGGACCCAGCCTAGAGGCTGTGTTTGCCAGGGCTGTGGGGACAGATGTCTGAAAAAGCAAACTTGGCTCAGGTAGGGGCCAAGGTAATGGCAGGCCTGATCTCCAGTCCGAGAGGGGAGATCCTCTGGATATCAAAGGAGGGCAAGTGGGAGGCAGTCGCTCAGGCTTTTGTCTCTGGGTGTTGCGTTCACAGTGGCCGTTCAGGGTAGGGGTTGCTTCAGGGGCCGAGGAAGAGCCTTCCTCTCGGGGGATTGTCCAAGCTCCCAAGTGTTTGGGTTCATTCTGTGGGAAGGGAAGAGTACTGTTTTCTGCCACAGGGGACCCCCCAGGAGAGGGACTCTAGAGCACAGCAGTGGGTTCCCTCAACTGGAATACACACCATCTAGTTAGTCCTGCGTGCCTATGGGCATGGCAAGCCACATATGCGGGCTCTTGGTCCAATCACTGAGAGGCGTTACTTGAATAAGGTACTCACGCTGAGGGTCACAATGTGTGTTTGTGCCCAAGGCGGCCCTCACACATGGGCGTGGCCTCATGGGCCATGCCGTTTTCTCCTACACTGAAGGTTTGACTCACTGCCAGCAGCAAGGTTTCTTGCCATGGGGAAGGAGGGGTTCTGACTTGTGCATCAGGTTCCCCCCGGTGCAGGGATTGGAGATAAGGTCTAGGTTCTGATGACTGAAAACCCAGGTTGGGAATGGATGGTGGCCTAAGGCAGTGGCGGGTCCAATGTGCTGGGTGTGCAGCCAGCTGTGTCGGTGTCTGTTGGAAGGTCTGGGCTCAGGCTATTTGCGACAGAGCATCAGTGGTTAAGGTAGCCTATGCAATTGGGGTGTTGCCGAGGGACAAGCAGTTTGATCCTCATTTGGGGTTTCTGGGCAGCACCATAGACAAAGTTTTTCTCCTGGGAGGCAGGCGGAGTGCTTCATTGTGGCCCCAGAATTCCCAGAAGGGAGGGTTTGTGGGCCAGGAGTGTGAGGACGGAAGTCTAGGAACACAAGCTAAAGTGAGGATTGGAGCCAAGGGCAGAGCAGGCCCACTAGGCAGAGGCTGAATCAAAATCTCCTGCATCTGAAATCAGGCTGAGGATCAGACGTTGGCTGAGGCTGGAGTATGTGTCCATGATGGCACCTTCATGAAGCGGGGGCCTCATGAGGCCAAGGAAGTTTTCCCACGCTGAGTTTGGAGGTTGCCCCAAACCACCAGGTTTCCTTCTGTGGGACATTCGAGTCCTGTTGCATGGCTCCAGGACATACCATACGGAAGGACTGGAGAGCACGGTTCGAAGGATGGATCCCTGTACAGCATGCCTCGCATTCCCATTGGCCATTAGCCACAAGATATGTTTGATCTGCTGCCTCTGGGGCACGCTAACCAGGGGGCTGAGTTGAAATGGCCTCTCCTGAGGATGCGTCATAATGTGCGTTTGGGTCCATGGAAACCTTGGAATGTGCTGGTTGTTCAGTGGCCCTGCGGAACTCTCCTACCTGAAGGGTTTGATACATCCCCAGTAAGTAAGCTCCCCATGTGGAGGCGAGAGAGGTTTGGTTTGGTGCCTCAGAAAAGCCCCGTGTGCTGGTCTACGAAAACAGACCTCTGAGGACGGACACATGGAAACCAGAGCTAAGGTTCAGATTAGGGCCTGGGGGCCTGTCCATTTCAACCTTCTGTCTCTGGGGACACTGTCTGAGAGTCTAAGTGGAGATAGTTGCTCCGCTGGTGTCAGAGAGCCCCTCTTAGTCCAGGGTGGCCTACACTATTGATGGCCTCAGGGGCCTTGGAGCTTTTCCCTAACCTGTAGGGTTGTGGTCAATGGATTGGGCACAATTTCCTTGGAGAGGGCAGGCACAATCTTTCGCTGTGGCTCCAGAGGCCCTAGCCTGGCGGTTGTGTGGGTCCAGGCTGAGGGCACAGAAGTCTGAAAACACAAACTCAGCTTATGAGTGGCGCCTAGGGTATGGCAGGCCGGATGTACAGCCCGAGAGGGAGCTCCTGGGCCTCTGAAACAAGGGCGAGTGGGAGGCGTTCCTTCAGGCTTTTGTCTCTGGATGTTGTGTCGAGATAGCCGTGGATTGGAGGGGTGGCCTCAGGGACTGTGGACGAGTATCGCTCTCTGGGGATTTGTCCCAGCTCCCAAGAGTTTGGGGTCATTTTGTGGGAAGGGTGGAGTCGTGGTGTCTGGCTCATGTGTCTCTCCAAGAAAGGGATTCCAGAGCAGAGCCCCAGGTACGGGCGGGGCGACTGGAAAACTCAAACACTGGTGAGGATTGGGTGCATAGGGGCTTGGCAAGCCCCATATGCGGGCTCTTGGCCCAGGCCCTGACAGGCCTTTCTTTGACATGGGGCTCATGCTGAGGGTCAGAGTGTGAATTTGTGCCCAAGCAGCACTCAAGTTTGGGCGTGGCATCAGGGACCAGGAAGGTTTCTCCCACCCTGAAGGTGTGACTCCATGCCAAGAGCAAGCTTTACAGCCACGGGGAAGGAGGAGTTCTGTGTTGTGCTTGCGATACCCAGCTGTGTGGAGAATTGATATAATGTCTAGGTTCAGATATCTGAAAACCAAGGTTAGGAAGAGGTGGCGGCATAAGACCATGGCGTGTCCGAAGTGCTGGGTGTGCGGCCAGCTGTCTCCTTGTCTGTCTGGACGTCTGGCTTCAGGCTGTGTCAGACAGAGCATGAGTGCCCAGAGCAGCCTATCCAGTTCGGGTACCGTCGAGGCCCGAGCAGGTTGATCCTCATCTGGGTTTTCTGGAGAGAGCCCCACAGGGAAACGTTTTTCTTCCCTTGGGCAGACCCTGGGCTGGGTTGTGGTTCTGGAGTTCCTAGTCCGGAGGACTTGTTTGCCAGGAGTGTGAGGAAGGAAGTCTGAAAACACAAGCTAGCGTGAGGTTTGGGACCGATGGCACGGCAGGCCCACTCTGAGAGGCTGAATCGAGATCTCCTGCACTGAGGTCATTTCAACTCTGAGACGTGCCTCAGGCTAGAGTTTTTGTCCAGCATGGCCTCTTCCTGAATGGTGTGGGGGCCTCATGAGGCCAGGAAGGTTTGCCTACGATGGGATTTGTGAACTACTCCAAACCTCAAGGTTTCCTTCTGCACGAAAGTCGAGTGCTATTGGATGGTTCCAGGAGGCCCCATACGGAAAGACTCGAGAGCAGGTGTCTAAGCATGGATGCCTGGGAACGCCACCTCATATTCCCACTCTTTAGTCAGGACAAGGCAGGCTCAATCTGCGGGCTCCTGGGTGAGCTACCCAGAGGGGAGAGTTGAAATGGACTCTCCTGAAGATGAGTCCTACTGTGGCTTGGTGGCCTGGGAGACCTTGGAATGTGGAGGTGGCTCAGGGACTCTGCAGGATTCTCCAACCTGAGGTGTTTGACACGGCTCCAACAAGGAAGCTTCCCATGTGGAGACGAGAGAAGTTCTGTTCAGTGCCTCAGGAAAGCCCCATATCCTGTTCTTCGAACCAAAGCCTCTGAGGAGTGACACCTGGAAAACAAAGCAAGAGTTGAGATTAGGGCCTAAGGGCCTGTCGGGCTCAACCTTCTATCTCTGTTGGCATCTGTGTACATGCCTTCATGGAGGTAGCAGCTCCGCTTGTGTCCGAAGGCCCCTGTGTGTGCAGGGAGGCTCCCGGTAATGGTATGTCCTCGGGGGCCTTGAGGTTTCTCATATTCTGGAGGTGTGTGGCCAAAGGAATGGACAGAGTTTCCCAGGAGAGAGCAGGCATGGTCCTGTGGTATGGCTCCAGAGGACCCAGCCTAGAGGCTGTGTTTGCCAGGGCTGTGGGGACAGATGTCTGAAAAAGCAAACTTGGCTCAGGTAGGGGCCAAGGTAATGGCAGGCCTGATCTCCAGTCCGAGAGGGGAGATCCTCTGGATATCAAAGGAGGGCAAGTGGGAGGCAGTCGCTCAGGCTTTTGTCTCTGGGTGTTGCGTTCACAGTGGCCGTTCAGGGTAGGGGTTGCTTCAGGGGCCGAGGAAGAGCCTTCCTCTCGGGGGATTGTCCAAGCTCCCAAGTGTTTGGGTTCATTCTGTGGGAAGGGAAGAGTACTGTTTTCTGCCACAGGGGACCCCCCAGGAGAGGGACTCTAGAGCACAGCAGTGGGTTCCCTCAACTGGAATACACACCATCTAGTTAGTCCTGCGTGCCTATGGGCATGGCAAGCCACATATGCGGGCTCTTGGTCCAATCACTGAGAGGCATTACTTGAATAAGGTACTCACGCTGAGGGTCACAATGTGTGTTTGTGCCCAAGGCGGCCCTCACACATGGGCGTGGCCTCATGGGCCATGCCGTTTTCTCCTACACTGAAGGTTTGACTCACTGCCAGCAGCAAGGTTTCTTGCCATGGGGAAGGAGGGGTTCTGACTTGTGCATCAGGTTCCGCCCTGTGCAGGGATTGGAGATAAGGTCTAGGTTCTGATGACTGAAAACCCAGGTTGGGAATGGATGGTGGCCTAAGGCAGTGGCGGGTCCAATGTGCTGGGTGTGCAGCCAGCTGTGTCGGTGTCTGTTGGAAGGTCTGGGCTCAGGCTATTTGCGACAGAGCATCAGTGTTTAAGGTAGCCTATGCAATTGGGGTGTTGCCGAGGGCCAAGCAGTTTGATCCTCATTTGGGGTTTCTGGGCAGCACCATAGACAAAGTTTTTCTCCTGGGAGGCAGGCGGAGTGCTTCATTGTGGCCCCAGAATTCCCAGAAGGGAGGGTTTGTGGGCCAGGAGTGTGAGGACGGAAGTCTAGGAACACAAGCTAAAGTGAGGATTGGAGCCAAGGGCAGAGCAGGCCCACTAGGCAGAGGCTGAATCAAAATCTCCTGCATCTGAAATCAGGCTGAGGATCAGACGTTGGCTGAGGCTGGAGTATGTGTCCATGATGGCACCTTCATGAAGCGGGGGCCTCATGAGGCCAAGGAAGTTTTCCCACGCTGAGTTTGGAGGTTGCCCCAAACCACCAGGTTTCCTTCTGTGGGACATTCGAGTCCTGTTGCATGGCTCCAGGACATACCATACGGAAGGACTGGAGAGCACGGTTCGAAGGATGGATCCCTGTACAGCATGCCTCGCATTCCCATTGGCCATTAGCCACAAGATATGTTTGATCTGCTGCCTCTGGGGCACGCTAACCAGGGGGCTGAGTTGAAATGGCCTCTCCTGAGGATGCGTCATAATGTGCGTTTGGGTCCATGGAAACCTTGGAATGTGCTGGTTGTTCAGTGGCCCTGCGGAACTCTCCTACCTGAAGGGTTTGATACATCCCCAGTAAGTAAGCTCCCCATGTGGAGGCGAGAGAGGTTTGGTTTGGTGCCTCAGAAAAGCCCCGTGTGCTGGTCTACGAAAACAGACCTCTGAGGACGGACACATGGAAACCAGAGCTAAGGTTCAGATTAGGGCCTGGGGGCCTGTCCATTTCAACCTTCTGTCTCTGGGGACACTGTCTGAGAGTCTAAGTGGAGATAGTTGCTCCGCTGGTGTCAGAGAGCCCCTCTTAGTCCAGGGTGGCCTACACTATTGATGGCCTCAGGGGCCTTGGAGCTTTTCCCTAACCTGTAGGGTTGTGGTCAATGGATTGGGCACAATTTCCTTGGAGAGGGCAGGCACAATCTTTCGCTGTGGCTCCAGAAGCCCTAGCCTGGCGGTTGTGTGGGTCCAGGCTGAGGGCACAGAAGTCTGAAAACACAAACTCAGCTTATGAGTGGCGCCTAGGGTATGGCAGGCCGGATGTACAGCCCGAGAGGGAGCTCCTGGGCCTCTGAAACAAGGGCGAGTGGGAGGCGTTCCTTCAGGCTTTTGTCTCTGGATGTTGTGTCGAGATAGCCGTGGATTGGAGGGGTGGCCTCAGGGACTGTGGACGAGTATCGCTCTCTGGGGATTTGTCCCAGCTCCCAAGAGTTTGGGGTCATTTTGTGGGAAGGGTGGAGTCGTGGTGTCTGGCTCATGTGTCTCTCCAAGAAAGGGATTCCAGAGCAGAGCCCCAGGTACGGGCGGGGCGACTGGAAAACTCAAACACTGGTGAGGATTGGGTGCATAGGGGCTTGGCAAGCCCCATATGCGGGCTCTTGGCCCAGGCCCTGACAGGCCTTTCTTTGGCATGGGGCTCATGCTGAGGGTCAGAGTGTGAATTTGTGCCCAAGCAGCACTCATGTTTGGGCGTGGCATCAGGGACCAGGAAGGTTTCTCCCACCCTGAAGGTGTGACTCCATGCCAAGAGCAAGCTTTACAGCCACGGGGAAGGAGGAGTTCTGTGTTGTGCTTGCGATACCCAGCTGTGTGGAGAATTGATATAATGTCTAGGTTCAGATATCTGAAAGCCAAGGTTAGGAAGAGGTGGCGGCATAAGACCATGGCGTGTCCGAAGTGCTGGGTGTGCGGCCAGCTGTCTCCTTGTCTGTCTGGACGTCTGGCTTCAGGCTGTGTCAGACAGAGCATGAGTGCCCAGAGCAGCCTATCCAGTTCGGGTACCGTCGAGGCCCGAGCAGGTTGATCCTCATCTGGGTTTTCTGGAGAGAGCCCCACAGGGAAACGTTTTTCTTCCCTTGGGCAGACCCTGGGCTGGGTTGTGGTTCTGGAGTTCCTAGTCCGGAGGGCTTGTTTGCCAGGAGTGTGAGGAAGGAAGTCTGAAAACACAAGCTAGCGTGAGGTTTGGGACCGATGGCACGGCAGGCCCACTCTGAGAGGCTGAATCGAGATCTCCTGCACTGAGGTCATTTCAACTCTGAGACGTGCCTCAGGCTAGAGTTTTTGTCCAGCATGGCCTCTTCCTGAATGGTGTGGGGGCCTCATGAGGCCAGGAAGGTTTGCCTACGATGGGATTTGTGAACTACTCCAAACCTCAAGGTTTCCTTCTGCACGAAAGTCGAGTGCTATTGGATGGTTCCAGGAGGCCCCATACGGAAAGACTCGAGAGCAGGTGTCTAAGCATGGATGCCTGGGAACGCCACCTCATATTCCCACTCTTTAGTCAGGACAAGGCAGGCTCAAACTGCGGGCTCCTGGGTGAGCTACCCAGAGGGGAGAGTTGAAATGGACTCTCCTGAAGATGAGTCCTACTGTGGCTTGGTGGCCTGGGAGACCTTGGAATGTGGAGGTGGCTCAGGGACTCTGCAGGATTCTCCAACCTGAGGTGTTTGACACGGCTCCAACAAGGAAGCTTCCCATGTGGAGATGAGAGAAGTTCTGTTCAGTGCCTCAGGAAAGCCCCATATCCTGTTCTTCGAACCAAAGCCTCTGAGGAGTGACACCTGGAAAACAAAGCAAGAGTTGAGATTAGGGCCTAAGGGCCTGTCCGGCTCAACCTTCTATCTCTGTTGACATCTGTGTGCATGCCTTCATGGAGGTAGCAGCTCAGCTTGTGTCCGAAGGCCCCTGTGTGTGCAGGGAGGCTCCCGGTAATGGTATGTCCTCGGGGGCCTTGAGGTTTCTCATATTCTGGAGGTGTGTGGCCAAAGGAATGGACAGAGTTTCCCAGGAGAGAGCAGGCATGGTCCTGTTGTATGGCTCCAGAGGACCCAGCCTAGAGGCTGTGTTTGCCAGGGCTGTGGGGACAGATGTCTGAAAAAGCAAACTTGGCTCAGGTAGGGGCCAAGGTAATGGCAGGCCTGATCTCCAGTCCGAGAGGGGAGATCCTCTGGATATCAAAGGAGGGCAAGTGGGAGGCAGTCGCTCAGGCTTTTGTCTCTGGGTGTTGCGTTCACAGTGGCCGTTCAGGGTAGGGGTTGCTTCAGGGGCCGAGGAAGAGCCTTCCTCTCGGGGGATTGTCCAAGCTCCCAAGTGTTTGGGTTCATTCTGTGGGAAGGGAAGAGTACTGTTTTCTGCCACAGGGGACCCCCCAGGAGAGGGACTCTAGAGCACAGCAGTGGGTTCCCTCAACTGGAATACACACCATCTAGTTAGTCCTGCGTGCCTATGGGCATGGCAAGCCACATATGCGGGCTCTTGGTCCAATCACTGAGAGGCGTTACTTGAATAAGGTACTCACGCTGAGGGTCACAATGTGTGTTTGTGCCCAAGGCGGCCCTCACACATGGGCGTGGCCTCATGGGCCATGCCGTTTTCTCCTACACTGAAGGTTTGACTCACTGCCAGCAGCAAGGTTTCTTGCCATGGGGAAGGAGGGGTTCTGACTTGTGCATCAGGTTCCGCCCTGTGCAGGGATTGGAGATAAGGTCTAGGTTCTGATGACTGAAAACCCAGGTTGGGAATGGATGGTGGCCTAAGGCAGTGGCGGGTCCAATGTGCTGGGTGTGCAGCCAGCTGTGTCGGTGTCTGTTGGAAGGTCTGGGCTCAGGCTATTTGCGACAGAGCATCAGTGGTTAAGGTAGCCTATGCAATTGGGGTGTTGCCGAGGGCCAAGCAGTTTGATCCTCATTTGGGGTTTGTGGGCAGCACCATAGACAAAGTTTTTCTCCTGGGAGGCAGGCGGAGTGCTTCATTGTGGCCCCAGAATTCCCAGAAGGGAGGGTTTGTGGGCCAGGAGTGTGAGGACGGAAGTCTAGGAACACAAGCTAAAGTGAGGATTGGAGCCAAGGGCAGAGCAGGCCCACTAGGTAGAGGCTGAATCAAAATCTCCTGCATCTGAAGTCAGGCTGAGGATCAGACGTTGGCTGAGGCTGGAGTATGTGTCCATGATGGCACCTTCATGAAGCGGGGGCCTCATGAGGCCAAGGAAGTTTTCCCACGCTGAGTTTGGAGGTTGCCCCAAACCACCAGGTTTCCTTCTGTGGGACATTCGAGTCCTGTTGCATGGCTCCAGGACATACCATACGGAAGGACTGGAAAGCACGGTTCGAAGGATGGATCCCTGTACAGCATGCCTCGCATTCCCATTGGCCATTAGCCACAAGATATGTTTGATCTGCTGCCTCTGGGGCACGCTAACCAGGGGGCTGAGTTGAAATGGCCTCTCCTGAGGATGCGTCATAATGTGCGTTTGGGTCCATGGAAACCTTGGAATGTGCTGGTTGTTCAGTGGCCCTGCGGAACTCTCCTACCTGAAGGGTTTGATACATCCCCAGTAAGCAAGCTCCCCATGTGGAGGCGAGAGAGGTTTGGTTTGGTGCCTCAGAAAAGCCCCGTGTGCTGGTCTACGAAAACAGACCTCTGAAGACGGACACATGGAAACCAGAGCTAAGGTTCAGATTAGGGCCTGGGGGCCTGTCCATTTCAACCTTCTGTCTCTGGGGACACTGTCTGAGAGTCTAAGTGGAGTTAGTTGCTCCGCTGGTGTCAGAGAGCCCCTCTTAGTCCAGGGTGGCCTACACTATTGATGGCCTCAGGGGCCTTGGAGCTTTTCCCTAACCTGTAGGGTTGGGGTCAATGGATTGGGCACAATTTCCTTGGAGAGGGCAGGCACAATCTTTCGCTGTGGCTCCAGAGGCCCTAGCCTGGCGGTTGTGTGGGTCCAGGCTGAGGGCACAGAAGTCTGAAAACACAAACTCAGCTTATGAGTGGCGCCTAGGGTATGGCAGGCCGGATGTACAGCCCGAGAGGGAGCTCCTGGGCCTCTGAAACAAGGGCGAGTGGGAGGCGTTCCTTCAGGCTTTTGTCTCTGGATGTTGTGTCCGAGATAGCCGTGGATTGGAGGGGTGGCCTCAGGGACTGTGGACGAGTATCCCTCTCTGGGGATTTGTCCCAACTCCCAAGAGTTTCGGGTCATTTTGTGGGAAGGGTGGAGTCGTGTTGTCTGGCTCATGTGTCTCTCCAAGAAAGGGATTCCAGAGCAGAGCCCCAGGTACGGGCGGGGCGACTGGAAAACTCAAACACTGGTGAGGATTGGGTGCATAGGGGCTTGGCAAGCCCCATATGCGGTCTCTTGGCCCAGGCCCTGACAGGCCTTTCTTTGACATGGGGCTCATGCTGAGGGTCAGAGTGTGAATTTGTGCCCAAGCAGCACTCAAGTTTGGGCGTGGCATCAGGGACCAGGAAGGTTTCTCCCACCCTGAAGGTGTGACTCCATGCCAAGAGCAAGCTTTACAGCCACGGGGAAGGAGGAGTTCTGTGTTGTGCTTGCGATACCCAGCTGTGTGGAGAATTGATATAATGTCTAGGTTCAGATATCTGAAAACCAAGGTTAGGAAGAGGTGGCGGCATAAGACCATGGCGTGTCCGAAGTGCTGGGTGTGCGGCCAGCTGTCTCCTTGTCTGTCTGGACGTCTGGCTTCAGGCTGTGTCAGACAGAGCATGAGTGCCCAGAGCAGCCTATCCAGTTCGGGTACCGTCGAGGCCCGAGCAGGTTGATCCTCATCTGGGTTTTCTGGAGAGAGCCCCACAGGGAAACGTTTTTCTTCCCTTGGGCAGACCCTGGGCTGGGTTGTGGTTCTGGAGTTCCTAGTCCGGAGGGCTTGTTTGCCAGGAGTGTGAGGAAGGAAGTCTGAAAACACAAGCTAGCGTGAGGTTTGGGACCGATGGCACGGCAGGCCCACTCTGAGAGGCTGAATCGAGATCTCCTGCACTGAGGTCATTTCAACTCTGAGACGTGCCTCAGGCTAGAGTTTTTGTCCAGCATGGCCTCTTCCTGAATGGTGTGGGGGCCTCATGAGGCCAGGAAGGTTTGCCTACGATGGGATTTGTGAACTACTCCAAACCTCAAGGTTTCCTTCTGCACGAAAGTCGAGTGCTATTGGATGGTTCCAGGAGGCCCCATACGGAAAGACTCGAGAGCAGGTGTCTAAGCATGGATGCCTGGGAACGCCACCTCATATTCCCACTCTTTAGTCAGGACAAGGCAGGCTCAATCTGCGGGCTCCTGGGTGAGCTACCCAGAGGGGAGAGTTGAAATGGACTCTCCTGAAGATGAGTCCTACTGTGGCTTGGTGGCCTGGGAGACCTTGGAATGTGGAGGTGGCTCAGGGACTCTGCAGGATTCTCCAACCTGAGGTGTTTGACACGGCTCCAACAAGGAAGCTTCCCATGTGGAGACGAGAGAAGTTCTGTTCAGTGCCTCAGGAAAGCCCCATATCCTGTTCTTCGAACCAAAGCCTCTGAGGAGTGACACCTGGAAAACAAAGCAAGAGTTGAGATTAGGGCCTAAGGGCCTGTCCGGCTCAACCTTCTATCTCTGTTGACATCTGTGTGCATGCCTTCATGGAGGTAGCAGCTCAGCTTGTGTCCGAAGGCCCCTGTGTGTGCAGGGAGGCTCCCGGTAATGGTATGTCCTCGGGGGCCTTGAGGTTTCTCATATTCTGGAGGTGAGGAATGGACAGAGTTTCCCAGGAGAGAGCAGGCATGGTCCTGTGGTATGGCTCCAGAGGACCCAGCCTAGAGGCTGTGTTTGCCAGGGCTGTGGGGACAGATGTCTGAAAAAGCAAACTTGGCTCAGGTAGGGGCCAAGGTAATGGCAGGCCTGATCTCCAGTCCGAGAGGGGAGATCCTCTGGATATCAAAGGAGGGCAAGTGGGAGGCAGTCGCTCAGGCTTTTGTCTCTGGGTGTTGCGTTCACAGTGGCCGTTCAGGGTAGGGGTTGCTTCAGGGGCCGAGGAAGAGCCTTCCTCTCGGGGGATTGTCCAAGCTCCCAAGTGTTTGGGTTCATTCTGTGGGAAGGGAAGAGTACTGTTTTCTGCCACAGGGGACCCCCCAGGAGAGGGACTCTAGAGCACAGCAGTGGGTTCCCTCAACTGGAATACACACCATCTAGTTAGTCCTGCGTGCCTATGGGCATGGCAAGCCACATATGCGGGCTCTTGGTCCAATCACTGAGAGGCGTTACTTGAATAAGGTACTCACGCTGAGGGTCACAATGTGTGTTTGTGCCCAAGGCGGCCCTCACACATGGGCGTGGCCTCATGGGCCATGCCGTTTTCTCCTACACTGAAGGTTTGACTCACTGCCAGCAGCAAGGTTTCTTGCCATGGGGAAGGAGGGGTTCTGACTTGTGCATCAGGTTCCCCCCGGTGCAGGGATTGGAGATAAGGTCTAGGTTCTGATGACTGAAAACCCAGGTTGGGAATGGATGGTGGCCTAAGGCAGTGGCGGGTCCAATGTGCTGGGTGTGCAGCCAGCTGTGTCGGTGTCTGTTGGAAGGTCTGGGCTCAGGCTATTTGCGACAGAGCATCAGTGGTTAAGGTAGCCTATGCAATTGGGGTGTTGCCGAGGGACAAGCAGTTTGATCCTCATTTGGGGTTTGTGGGCAGCACCATAGACAAAGTTTTTCTCCTGGGAGGCAGGCGGAGTGCTTCATTGTGGCCCCAGAATTCCCAGAAGGGAGGGTTTGTGGGCCAGGAGTGTGAGGACGGAAGTCTAGGAACACAAGCTAAAGTGAGGATTGGAGCCAAGGGCAGAGCAGGCCCACTAGGCAGAGGCTGAATCAAAATCTCCTGCATCTGAAATCAGGCTGAGGATCAGACGTTGGCTGAGGCTGGAGTATGTGTCCATGATGGCACCTTCATGAAGCGGGGGCCTCATGAGGCCAAGGAAGTTTTCCCACGCTGAGTTTGGAGGTTGCCCCAAACCACCAGGTTTCCTTCTGTGGGACATTCGAGTCCTGTTGCATGGCTCCAGGACATACCATACGGAAGGACTGGAGAGCACGGTTCGAAGGATGGATCCCTGTACAGCATGCCTCGCATTCCCATTGGCCATTAGCCACAAGATATGTTTGATCTGCTGCCTCTGGGGCACGCTAACCAGGGGGCTGAGTTGAAATGGCCTCTCCTGAGGATGCGTCATAATGTGCGTTTGGGTCCATGGAAACCTTGGAATGTGCTGGTTGTTCAGTGGCCCTGCGGAACTCTCCTACCTGAAGGGTTTGATACATCCCCAGTAAGTAAGCTCCCCATGTGGAGGCGAGAGAGGTTTGGTTTGGTGCCTCAGAAAAGCCCCGTGTGCTGGTCTACGAAAACAGACCTCTGAGGACGGACACATGGAAACCAGAGCTAAGGTTCAGATTAGGGCCTGGGGGCCTGTCCATTTCAACCTTCTGTCTCTGGGGACACTGTCTGAGAGTCTAAGTGGAGATAGTTGCTCCGCTGGTGTCAGAGAGCCCCTCTTAGTCCAGGGTGGCCTACACTATTGATGGCCTCAGGGGCCTTGGAGCTTTTCCCTAACCTGTAGGGTTGTGGTCAATGGATTGGGCACAATTTCCTTGGAGAGGGCAGGCACAATCTTTCGCTGTGGCTCCAGAGGCCCTAGCCTGGCGGTTGTGTGGGTCCAGGCTGAGGGCACAGAAGTCTGAAAACACAAACTCAGCTTATGAGTGGCGCCTAGGGTATGGCAGGCCGGATGTACAGCCCGAGAGGGAGCTCCTGGGCCTCTGAAACAAGGGCGAGTGGGAGGCGTTCCTTCAGGCTTTTGTCTCTGGATGTTGTGTCGAGATAGCCGTGGATTGGAGGGGTGGCCTCAGGGACTGTGGACGAGTATCGCTCTCTGGGGATTTGTCCCAGCTCCCAAGAGTTTGGGGTCATTTTGTGGGAAGGGTGGAGTCGTGTTGTCTGGCTCATGTGTCTCTCCAAGAAAGGGATTCCAGAGCAGAGCCCCAGGTACGGGCGGGGCGACTGGAAAACTCAAACACTGGTGAGGATTGGGTGCATAGGGGCTTGGCAAGCCCCATATGCGGGCTCTTGGCCCAGGCCCTGACAGGCCTTTCTTTGACATGGGGCTCATGCTGAGGGTCAGAGTGTGAATTTGTGCCCAAGCAGCACTCAAGTTTGGGCGTGGCATCAGGGACCAGGAAGGTTTCTCCCACCCTGAAGGTGTGACTCCATGCCAAGAGCAAGCTTTACAGCCACGGGGAAGGAGGAGTTCTGTGTTGTGCTTGCGATACCCAGCTGTGTGGAGAATTGATATAATGTCTAGGTTCAGATATCTGAAAACCAAGGTTAGGAAGAGGTGGCGGCATAAGACCATGGCGTGTCCGAAGTGCTGGGTGTGCGGCCAGCTGTCTCCTTGTCTGTCTGGACGTCTGGCTTCAGGCTGTGTCAGACAGAGCATGAGTGCCCAGAGCAGCCTATCCAGTTCGGGTACCGTCGAGGCCCGAGCAGGTTGATCCTCATCTGGGTTTTCTGGAGAGAGCCCCACAGGGAAACGTTTTTCTTCCCTTGGGCAGACCCTGGGCTGGGTTGTGGTTCTGGAGTTCCTAGTCCGGAGGGCTTGTTTGCCAGGAGTGTGAGGAAGGAAGTCTGAAAACACAAGCTAGCGTGAGGTTTGGGACCGATGGCACGGCAGGCCCACTCTGAGAGGCTGAATCGAGATCTCCTGCACTGAGGTCATTTCAACTCTGAGACGTGCCTCAGGCTAGAGTTTTTGTCCAGCATGGCCTCTTCCTGAATGGTGTGGGGGCCTCATGAGGCCAGGAAGGTTTGCCTACGATGGGATTTGTGAACTACTCCAAACCTCAAGGTTTCCTTCTGCACGAAAGTCGAGTGCTATTGGATGGTTCCAGGAGGCCCCATACGGAAAGACTCGAGAGCAGGTGATTAAGCATGGATGCCTGGGAACGCCACCTCATATTCCCACTCTTTAGTCAGGACAAGGCAGGCTCAATCTGCGGGCTCCTGGGTGAGCTACCCAGAGGGGAGAGTTGAAATGGACTCTCCTGAAGATGAGTCCTACTGTGGCTTGGTGGCCTGGGAGACCTTGGAATGTGGAGGTGGCTCAGGGACTCTGCAGGATTCTCCAACCTGAGGTGTTTGACACGGCTCCAACAAGGAAGCTTCCCATGTGGAGACGAGAGAAGTTCTGTTCAGTGCCTCAGGAAAGCCCCATATCCTGTTCTTCGAACCAAAGCCTCTGAGGAGTGACACCTGGAAAACAAAGCAAGAGTTGAGATTAGGGCCTAAGGGCCTGTCCGGCTCAACCTTCTATCTCTGTTGACATCTGTGTGCATGCCTTCATGGAGGTAGCAGCTCAGCTTGTGTCCGAAGGCCCCTGTGTGTGCAGGGAGGCTCCCGGTAATGGTATGTCCTCGGGGGCCTTGAGGTTTCTCATATTCTGGAGGTGTGTGGCCAAAGGAATGGACAGAGTTTCCCAGGAGAGAGCAGGCATGGTCCTGTGGTATGGCTCCAGAGGACCCAGCCTAGAGGCTGTGTTTGCCAGGGCTGTGGGGACAGATGTCTGAAAAAGCAAACTTGGCTCAGGTAGGGGCCAAGGTAATGGCAGGCCTGATCTCCAGTCCGAGAGGGGAGATCCTCTGGATATCAAAGGAGGGCAAGTGGGAGGCAGTCGCTCAGGCTTTTGTCTCTGGGTGTTGCGTTCACAGTGGCCGTTCAGGGTAGGGGTTGCTTCAGGGGCCGAGGAAGAGCCTTCCTCTCGGGGGATTGTCCAAGCTCCCAAGTGTTTGGGTTCATTCTGTGGGAAGGGAAGAGTACTGTTTTCTGCCACAGGGGACCCCCCAGGAGAGGGACTCTAGAGCACAGCAGTGGGTTCCCTCAACTGGAATACACACCATCTAGTTAGTCCTGCGTGCCTATGGGCATGGCAAGCCACATATGCGGGCTCTTGGTCCAATCACTGAGAGGCGTTACTTGAATAAGGTACTCACGCTGAGGGTCACAATGTGTGTTTGTGCCCAAGGCGGCCCTCACACATGGGCGTGGCCTCATGGGCCATGCCGTTTTCTCCTACACTGAAGGTTTGACTCACTGCCAGCAGCAAGGTTTCTTGCCATGGGGAAGGAGGGGTTCTGACTTGTGCATCAGGTTCCCCCCGGTGCAGGGATTGGAGATAAGGTCTAGGTTCTGATGACTGAAAACCCAGGTTGGGAATGGATGGTGGCCTAAGGCAGTGGCGGGTCCAATGTGCTGGGTGTGCAGCCAGCTGTGTCGGTGTCTGTTGGAAGGTCTGGGCTCAGGCTATTTGCGACAGAGCATCAGTGTTTAAGGTAGCCTATGCAATTGGGGTGTTGCCGAGGGACAAGCAGTTTGATCCTCATTTGGGGTTTCTGGGCAGCACCATAGACAAAGTTTTTCTCCTGGGAGGCAGGCGGAGTGCTTCATTGTGGCCCCAGAATTCCCAGAAGGGAGGGTTGTGGGCCAGGAGTGTGAGGACGGAAGTCTAGGAACACAAGCTAAAGTGAGGATTGGAGCCAAGGGCAGAGCAGGCCCACTAGGCAGAGGCTGAATCAAAATCTCCTGCATCTGAAGTCAGGCTGAGGATCAGACGTTGGCTGAGGCTGGAGTATGTGTCCATGATGGCACCTTCATGAAGCGGGGGCCTCATGAGGCCAAGGAAGTTTTCCCACGCTGAGATTGGAGGTTGCCCCAAACCACCAGGTTTCCTTCTGTGGGACATTCGAGTCCTGTTGCATGGCTCCAGGACATACCATACGGAAGGACTGGAGAGCACGGTTCGAAGGATGGATCCCTGTACAGCATGCCTCGCATTCCCATTGGCCATTAGCCACAAGATATGTTTGATCTGCTGCCTCTGGGGCACGCTAACCAGGGGGCTGAGTTGAAATGGCCTCTCCTGAGGATGCGTCATAATGTGCGTTTGGGTCCATGGAAACCTTGGAATGTGCTGGTTGTTCAGTGGCCCTGCGGAACTCTCCTACCTGAAGGGTTTGATACATCCCCAGTAAGTAAGCTCCCCATGTGGAGGCGAGAGAGGTTTGGTTTGGTGCCTCAGAAAAGCCCCGTGTGCTGGTCTACGAAAACAGACCTCTGAGGACGGACACATGGAAACCAGAGCTAAGGTTCAGATTAGGGCCTGGGGGCCTGTCCATTTCAACCTTCTGTCTCTGGGGACACTGTCTGAGAGTCTAAGTGGAGATAGTTGCTCCGCTGGTGTCAGAGAGCCCCTCTTAGTCCAGGGTGGCCTACACTATTGATGGCCTCAGGGGCCTTGGAGCTTTTCCCTAACCTGTAGGGTTGTGGTCAATGGATTGGGCACAATTTCCTTGGAGAGGGCAGGCACAATCTTTCGCTGTGGCTCCAGAGGCCCTAGCCTGGCGGTTGTGTGGGTCCAGACTGAGGGTACAGAATTCTGAAAACACAAACTCAGCTTATGAGTGGCGCCTAGGGTATGGCAGGCCGGATGTACAGCCCGAGAGGGAGCTCCTGGGCCTCTGAAACAAGGGCGAGTGGGAGGCGTTCCTTCAGGCTTTTGTCTCTGGATGTTGTGTCCGAGATAGCCGTGGATTGGAGGGGTGGCCTCAGGGACTGTGGACGAGTATCGCTCTCTGGGGATTTGTCCCAGCTCCCAAGAGTTTGGGGTCATTTTGTGGGAAGGGTGGAGTCGTGTTGTCTGGCTCATGTGTCTATCCAAGAAAGGGATTCCAGAGCAGAGCCCCAGGTACGGCGGGGCGACTGGAAAACTCAAACACTGGTGAGGATTGGGTGCAAAGGGGCTTGGCAAGCCCCAGATGCGGGCTCTTGGCCCAGGCCCTGACAGGCCTTTCTTTGACATGGGGCTCATGCTGAGGGTCAGAGTGTGAATTTGTGCCCAAGCAGCACTCAAGTTTGGGCGTGGCATCAGGGACCAGGAAGGTTTCACCCACCCTGAAGGTGTGACTCCATGCCAAGAGCAAGCTTTACAGCCACGGGGAAGGAGGAGTTCTGTGTTGTGCTTGCGATACCCAGCTGTGTGGAGAATTGATATAATGTCTAGGTTCAGATATCTGAAAACCAAGTTTAGGAAGAGGTGACGGCATAAGACCATGGCGTGTCCGAAGTGCTGGGTGTGCGGCCAGCTGTCTCCTTGTCTGTCTGGACGTCTGGCTTCAGGCTGTGTCAGACAGAGCATGAGTGCCCAGAGCAGCCTATCCAGTTCGGGTACCGTCGAGGCCCGAGCAGGTTGATCCTCATCTGGTTTTTCTGGAGAGAGCCCCACAGGGAAACGTCTTTCTTCCCTTGGGCAGACCCTGGGCTCGGTTGTGTTCTGGAGTTCCTAGTCCGGAGGGCTTGTTTGCCAGGAGTGTGAGGAAGGAAGTCTGAAAACACAAGCTAGCGTGAGGTTTGGGACCGATGGCACGGCAGGCCCACTCTGAGAGGCTGAATCGAGATCTCCTGCACTGAGGTCATTTCAACTCTGAGACGTGCCTCAGGCTAGAGTTTTTGTCCAGCATGGCCTCTTCCTGAATGGTTGGGGGCCTCATGAGGCCAGGAAAATTTGCCTACGATGGGATTTGTGAACTACTCCAAATCTCAAGTTTTCCTTCTGCACGAAAGTCGAGTGCTATTGGATGGTTCCAGGAGGCCCCATACGGAAAGACTCGAGAGCAGGTGTGTAAGCATGGATGCCTGGGAACGCCACCTCATATTCCCACTCTTTAGTCAGGACAAGGCAGGCTCAATCTGCGGGCTCCTGGGTGAGCTACCCAGAGGGGAGAGTTGAAATGGACTCTCCTGAAGATGAGTCCTACTGTGGCTTGGTGGCCTGGGAGACCTTGGAATGTGGAGGTGGCTCCGGGACTCTGCAGGATTCTCCAACCTGAGGTGTTTGACACGGCTCCAACAAGGAAGCTTCCCATGTGGAGACGAGAGAAGTTCTGTTCAGTGCCTCAGGAAAGCCCCATATCCTGTTCTTCGAACCAAAGCCTCTGAGGAGTGACACCTGGAAAACAAAGCAAGAGTTGAGATTAGGGCCTAAGGGCCTTTCGGGCTCAGCCTTCTATCTCTGTTGACATCGGTGTGCATGCCTTCATGGAGGTAGCAGCTCCGCTTGTGTCCGAAGGCCCCTGTGTGTGCAGGGAGGCTCCCGGTAATGGTATGTCCTCGGGGGCCTTGAGGTTTCTCATATTCTGGAGGTGTGTGGCCAAAGGAATGGACAGAGTTTCCCAGGAGAGAGCAGACATGGTCCTGTGGTATGGCTCCAGAGGACCCAGCCTAGAGGCTGTGTTTGCCCGGGCTGTGGGGACAGATGTCTGAAAAAGCAAACTTGGCTCAGGTAGGGGCCAAGGTAATGGCAGGCCTGATCTCCAGTCCGAGAGGGGAGATCCTCTGGATATCAAAGGAGGGCAAGTGGGAGGCAGTCGCTCAGGCTTTTGTCTCTGGGTGTTGCGTTCACAGTGGCCGTTCAGGGTAGGGGTTGCTTCAGGGGCCGAGGAAGAGCCTTCCTCTCGGGGGATTGTCCAAGCTCCCAAGTGTTTGGGTCCATTCTGTGGGAAGGGAAGAGTACTGTTTTCTGCCACAGAGGTCCCCCCAGGAGAGGGTCTCTAGAGCACAGCAGTGGGTTCCCTCAACTGGAATACACACCATCTAGTTAGTCCTGCGTGCCTATGGGCATGGCAAGCCACATATGCGGGCTCTTGGTCCAAAAACTGAGAGGCGTTACTTGAATAAGGTACTCACGCTGAGGGTCACAATGTGTGTTTGTGCCCAAGGCGGCCCTCACACATGGGCGTGGCCTCATGGGCCATGCCGTTTTCTCCTACACTGAAGGTTTGACTCACTGCCAGCAGCAAGGTTTCTTGCCATGGGGAAGGAGGGGTTCTGACTTGTGCATCAGGTTCCGCCCTGTGCAGGGATTGGAGATAAGGTCTAGGTTCTGATGACTGAAAACCCAGGTTGGGAATGGATGGTGGCCTAAGGCAGTGGCGGGTCCAATGTGCTGGGTGTGCAGCCAACTGTGTCGGTGTCTGTTGGAAGGTCTGGGCTTAGGCTATTTGCGACAGAGCATCAGTGGTTAAGGTAGCCTATGCAATTGGGGTGTTGCCGAGGGACAAGCAGTTTGATCCTCATTTGGGGTTTCTGGGCAGCACCATAGACAAAGTTTTTCTCCTGGGAGGCAGGCGGAGTGCTTCATTGTGGCCCCAGAATTCCCAGAAGGGAGGGTTTGTGGGCCAGGAGTGTGAGGACGGAAGTCTAGGAACACAAGCTAAAGTGAGGATTGGAGCCAAGGGCAGAGCAGGCCCACTAGGCAGAGGCTGAATCAAAATCTCCTGCATCTGAAGTCAGGCTGAGGATCAGACGTTGGCTGAGGCTGGAGTATGTGCCCATGATGGCACCTTCATGAAGCGGGGGCCTCATGAGGCCAAGGAAGTTTTCCCACGCTGAGTTTGGAGGTTGCCCCAAACCACCAGGTTTCCTTCTGTGGGACATTCGAGTCCTGTTGCATGGCTCCAGGACATACCATACGGAAGGACTGGAGAGCACGGTTCGAAGGATGGATCCCTGTACAGCATGCCTCGCATTCCCATTGGCCATTAGCCACAAGATATGTTTGATCTGCTGCCTCTGGGGCACGCTAACCAGGGGGCTGAGTTGAAATGGCCTCTCCTGAGGATGCGTCATAATGTGCGTTTGGGTCCATGGAAACCTTGGAATGTGCTGGTTGTTCAGTGGCCCTGCGGAACTCTCCTACCTGAAGGGTTTGACACATCCCCAGTAAGTAAGCTCCCCATGTGGAGGCGAGAGAGGTTTGGTTTGGTGCCTCAGAAAAGCCCCGTGTGCTGGTCTACGAAAACAGACCTCTGAGGACGGACACATGGAAACCAGAGCTAAGGTTCAGATTAGGGCCTGGGGGCCTGTCCATTTCAACCTTCTGTCTCTGGGGACACTCTCTGAGAGTCTAAGTGGAGATAGTTGCTCCGCTGGTGTCAGAGAGCCCCTCTTAGTCCAGGGTGGCCTACACTATTGATGGCCTCAGGGGCCTTGGAGCTTTTCCCTAACCTGTAGGGTTGTGGTCAATGGATTGGGCACAATTTCCTTGGAGAGGGCAGGCACAATCTTTCGCTGTGGCTCCAGAGGCCCTAGCCTGGCGGTTGTGTGGGTCCAGGCTGAGGGCACAGAAGTCTGAAAACACAAACTCAGCTTATGAGTGGCGCCTAGGGTATGGCAGGCCGGATGTACAGCCCGAGAGGGAGCTCCTGGGCCTCTGAAACAAGGGCGAGTGGGAGGCGTTCCTTCAGGCTTTTGTCTCTGGATGTTGTGTCCGAGATAGCCGTGGATTGGAGGGGTTGCCTCAGGGACTGTGGACGAGTATCCCTCTCTGTGGATATGTCCCAGCTCCCAAGAGTTTGGGGTCATTTTGTGGGAAGGGTGGAAAAGTGTTGTCTGGCTCATGTGTCTCTCCAAGAAAGGGATTCCAGAGCAGAGCCCCAGGTACGGGCGGGACGACTGGAAAACTCAAACACTGGTGAGGATTGGGTGCATAGGGGCTTGGCAAGCCCCATATGCGGGCTCTTGGCCCAGGCCCTGACAGGCCTTTCTTTGACATGGGGCTCATGCTGAGGGTCAGAGTGTGAATTTGTGCCCAAGCAGCACTCAAGTTTGGGCGTGGCATCAGGGACCACGAAGGTTTCTCCCACCCTGAAGGTGTGACTCCATGCCAAGAGCAAGCTTTACAGCCACGGGGAAGGAGGAGTTCTGTGTTGTGCTTGCAATACCCAGCTGTGTGGAGAACTGATATAATGTCTAAGTTCAGATATCTGAAAACCAAGGTTAGGAAAAGGTGACGGCATTAGACCACGGCGTGTCCGTAGTGCTGGGTGTGCGGCCAGCTGTCTCCTTGTCTGTCTGGACGTCTGGCTTCAGGCTGTGTCAGACAGAGCATGAGTGCCCAGAGCAGCCTATCCAGTTTGGGTACCGTCGAGGCCCGAGCAGGTTGATCCTCATCTGGGTTTTCTGGAGAGAGCCCCACAGGGAAACGTTTTTCTTCCCTTGGGCAGACCCTGGGCTGGGTTGTGGTTCTGGAGTTCCTAGTCCGGAGGGCTTGTTTGCCAGGAGTGTGAGGAAGGAAGTCTGAAAACACAAGCTAGCGTGAGGTTTGGGACCGATGGCACGGCAGGCCCACTCTGAGAGGCTGAATCGAGATCTCCTGCACTGAGGTCATGTCAACTATGAGACGTGCCTCAGGCTAGAGTTTTTGTCCCGCATGGCCTCTTCCTGAAGGGTGTGGGGGCTTCATGAGGCCAGGGAGGTTTGTCTACGATGGGATTTGTGAACTACTCCAAACCTCAAGGTTTCCTTCTGCACGACAGTCGAGTGCTATTGGATGGTTCCAGGAGGCCCCATACGGAAAGACTCGAGAGCAGGTGTCTAAGCATGGATGCCTGGGAACGCACCTCATATTCCCACTCTTTAGTCAGGACAAGGCAGGCTCAATCTGCGGGCTCCTGGGTGAGCTACCCAGAGGGGAGAGTTGAAATGGACTCTCCTGAAGATGAGTCCTACTGTGGCTTGGTGGCCTGGGAGACCTTGGTATGTGGAGGTGGCTCAGGGACTCTGCAGGATTCTCCAACCTGAGGTGTTTGACACGGCTCCAACAAGGAAGCATCCCATGTGGAGACGAGAGAAGTTCTGTTCAGTGCCTCAGGAAAGCCCCATATCCTGTTCTTCGAACCAAAGCCTCTGAGGAGTGACACCTGGAAACAAAGCAAGAGTTGAGATTAGGGCCTAAGGGCCTGTCCGTCTCAACCTTCAGTCATGCACGAAACTACAACCTGAGCCAACGCCTGATCCTCGCCGTGACTTCAGATGCATGAGATATTGGTTCAGATGTGCAAGGGGTACCTGCCATGCCCTCGGCCTGAAGCCCAAGTCTAGCTTGTGGTCTCAGACATCTGTCCTCACACTACTGGCCCAGAAGCCCTCAAGTTTGGCAAATCCGGACCCACAATGCAGGTCTCTGCCTGCCCTCGAGAAAAAATATCTTGCCTAATGAGCTGCCCAGGCACCTCAAATGAGGATCAACCTACACGGCACTCGACTGTACCCAAATTACATAGTCTAATCTGGGCATTAATGCACTGTCTGACACAACCTGAGCACGAACCTCCTGACCTACAACCAGGCAGCTGACCGCACACTGAGCACTTCAGACCCACCATGGCCTTAGGTCATCATCTCTTCCAAACTGCGATTTTCAGGCTTCCGAACCTAGACCTTATCTCCAACCACTGCCCAAAGTTGAAAATGATGCAGAAATCAGAACTCCTTCCCCATGGCAAGAGACCTTGTGGTTGGCATGTTGTCCAAAGTTCAGTGAAGTTGAAACCAGTGTGGCCCATGAGGCCCCGCCCATGCTCCCGAGCCACATTGGTCACAAACACACATTGTGACCCTCAGCCTGAACCCAGTCCTCAAGGAATGCCTCTCAGTGGCTGGATGAAGAGACAGCATATGGGCCCTGCCATGCCCCTAGGCTCCAAATTTTAACCATAGTTTGGGTTGTCCCTTCACTCTTCCCCAGGGCTCTGCTTTGGAATTCCTCTTTGGTTGGGACACCTGAGGTAACAAAACTGAAAGGAGACCTCCCATCCCACAGATTGACGAAAAACAATTGGGACCGGGCCAAATTAACAGAGAGGAAGATTCGTCCATGGCCCATGAGGACTCCCCACATTCCACAACCATCGTTGACACAAAATCCAGAGACCAAAGCCTGAGCATGAGCCTCAGACTCGCTCTTTCTAAATATCCTGAAGAGTTCTTCTCATGGTTTGTAGAATGGGCCTGCCATACCTACGTCCCCAAACTTAAGCTGAGTTTGTGTTTTCAGACTTCTGTCCTCAAATTCCTGGGCAACACACACTCCAGGCTGGCGCCCCTGGAGCCACACATTAGGACTGTGCCTACCCCATGCATGGGAATTCTGCCCATTCCATTGTCCAAAATTTTACAAATTAGGAGAACCCTCCAAAGTCCCCGAGGCCATCCCAATATCTAGGTCTCAGTGGACAACAAGGGCGGTCTGACACCAGCTGAGCATCTACGTCCACTCATACCATAGATGGATGTCCCCAGTGAAGGATATAGTACCAGACAGGACCCTAGGCCATAATCGGATCCATTGCTTTGGTTTACAGGCATGTCTCCTCAAAATCCTGGATTCCAATACCAGCATAGGGGCTTTCCTGAGGCACTCATCAGAAAAAATCTCGTCTCCATGAGAAAACTTGTGCATGGAACCTATGTCAAAATATTAGGAGCATACTTCAGAGTCCCGGTGCCACCGCCCCATTCCAAGGTACTCATGGACACAAACACTCATTAGGCCCCATGCTCAGGAAAGTCCATTTCAACTCAGCCAACCCGGTTGCTCCTGCAGAGCCCTCCGATCTCAACTGTCTTGTTGCTAGGAGACAATTGGAATGCGAGGCGGGCTACCCTGGCATCCATCCTCGAATGGTGCTCTGGAGTCATTCCATATGGGATGTGTTGGAGCTGCCCAACAGGTCTCAATTGTCCCGCAGAAGGAATCCTTGAAGGGGTAATCCCACAACTCCCAAAGTGGGAAAACCTCCATGGCCTTGAGATTCCTCTCCGTTCATGAAGGGCAGTCATGCACAGAAACTACAACCTGAGCCAACGTCTGATCCTCGCCGTGACTTCAGATGCATGAGATATTGGTTCAGATGTGCAGGGGGCACCTGCCTTGCCCTCGGCCTGAAGCCCAAGTCTAGCCTGTGGTCTCAGACTTCCGTCCTCATACTACTGGCCCAGAAGCCCTCAAGTTTGGCAATTCCGGACCCACAATGCAGCACTCTGCCTGCCCTCGAGAAAAAATATCTTGCCTATGAGCTGCCCAGGCACCTCAAATGACGATCAACCTACACGGCACTCGACTGTACCCAAATTACATAGTCTAACCTGGGCACTAATGCACTGTCTGACACAACCTGAGCCCGAACCTCCCGACCAAAAACCAGGCAGCTGACCGCACACTGAGCACATCAGACCCACCATGGCCTTAGGTCATCATCTCTTCCCAACTGCGGTTTTCAGGCTTCCTAACCTAGACCTTATCTCCAACCACTGCCCAGGGTTGAAAATGATGCAGAAATCAGAACTCCTTCCCCATGGCAAGAGACCTTGTGATTGGCATGTTTTCCAAAGTTCAGTGAAGTTGAAACCAGTGTGGCCCATGAGGCCCCGCCCATGCTCCCGAGCCACATTGGTCACAAACACACATTGTGACCCTCAGCCTGAGCCCAGTCTTCAAGTAAGGCCTCTCAGTGGCTGGATGAAGAGACAGCATATGGGGCCTGCCATGCCCCTAGGCCCCAAATTTTAACCATAGTTTGGGTTGTCCCTTCACTCTTCCCCAGGGCTCTGCTTTGGAATTCCTCTTTGGTTGGGACACCTGAGGTAACAAACCTGAAAGGAGACCTCCCATCCAACAGATTGACGAAAAACAATTGGGACCGGGCCAAATCCACAGAGAGGAATATTCGTCTATGTCCCATGAGGCCTCCCCACATTCCACGGCCATCGTTGACACAAAATCCAGAGACCAAAGCCTGAGCAAGCGCCTCAGACTCGTTCTTTCTTCACATCCTGAAGAGTTCTGCTCATGGTTTGTAGATTGGGCCTGCCAAACCTACGTTCCCAAACCTAAGCTGAGTTTGTGTTTTCAGACTTCTGTCCTCAAAGTCCTGGGCCACACACCCTCCATGCTGGGGCCCCTGGAGCTACACATTAAGACTGTGCCTACCCCATGCATGGGAATTCTGCCCATTCCATTGTCCAAAATTGTACAAATTAGGAGAACCCTCCAAAGTCCCCGAGGCCATCCCAATATGTAGGTCTCTGTGGACAAACAAAGGCGGACTGACACCAGCTGAGCATCTACCTCCACTCATACCATAGATGGATGTACCAAGAGAAGGAGATGGAACCAGACCGGACCCTCGGCCATAATCGGACCAGTTGCTTTGGTTTACAGGCATGTCTCCTCAAAATCCTGGATTCTAATACCAGCATAGCAGGTTTCCTGAGGCATCCATCAGAAAAAATCTCGTCTCCACGAAAAACTTGTGCATGGGACCTATGTCAAAATCTTAGGAGAATACTTCAGAGTCCCGGTGCCACCGCCCCATTCCAAGGTCCTCATGGACACAAACACACATTAGGCCCCATGCTCAGGAAAGTCCATTTCAACTCAGCCACCCTGGTTGCTCCCAATAGCCATCCGATCTCAACTGTCTTGTTGCTAGGAGACAATTGGAATGCGAGGCGGGCTTCCCTGGCATCCATCCTCGATTGGTGCTCTGGAGTCATTCCATATGGGATGTGTTGGAGCTGCCCAACAGGTCTCAAATCTCCCGCAGAAGGTATCCTTGAAAGGGGCATCCCACAACTCCCAACGTGGGAAAACCTCCATGGCCTTGAGATTCCTCTCCGTTCATGAAGGGGCAGTCATGCACAGAAACTACAACCTGAGCCAACGTCTGATCCTCGTCGTGACTTCAGATGCATGAGATATTGGTTCACATGTGCAGGGCGTACCTGCCTTGCCCTCGGCCTGAAGCCCAAGTCTAGCTTTTGTTCTCAGACTTTTGTCCTCACACTACTGGCCCAGATGCCCTCACGTTTGGCAATTCCGGACCCACAATGCAGCACTGTGCCTGCCCTCTAGAAAAAATATCTTGCATAATGAACTGCTCGGGCACCTCAAATAAGGATCAAACTAACGGCACTCGACTGTACTCAAATTATATAGTCTAACCTGGGCACTAATGCACTGTCTGACACAACCTGAGCCTGAATCTCCTGACCAACAACCAGGCAGCTGACCGCACACTGAGCACATCAGAACCACCATGGCCTTAGGTCATCATCTCTTCCCAACTGTGGTTTTCAGGATTCACAACTTAGACCTTATATCCAACCACAGCCCAGGGTTAAAAATGATGCAGAAATCAGAACTCCTTCCCCATGGCAAGGGACCTTGTGACTGGCATGTTGTCCAAAGTTCTGTGTAGATGAAACCAGTGTGGCCCATGAGGCCTCGCACATGCTCGCGGGCCACATTGGTCACAAACACACATTGTGACCCTCAGCCTGAGCCCAGTCCTCAAGTAAGGCCTCTCAGTGGCTGGATGACGAGACAGCATATGAGCCTGCCATGCCCCTCGGCCCCAAATTTTAAGCATAGTTTGGGTTGTCCCTTCACTCTTCCCCAGGGCTCTACTTTGGAATTCGTCTTTGGTTGGGACACCTGAGGTAACAAACCTGAAAGGAGACCTCCCATCCCACAGATTGACGAAAAACAATTGGTACCGGGCCAAATCCACAGAGAGGAAAGTTCGTCCATGGCCCATGAGCTTCACCACATTCCACGGCCATGGTTGACACAAAATCCAGAGACCAAAGCCAGAACAAGCGCCTCAGACTCGCTCTTTCTTCGTATCCTGAAGAGTTATTCTCATGGTTTGTAGATTGGGACTGCCACACCTACGTCCCCAAACCTCAGCTCAGTTTGTGTTTTCAGACTTCTGTCCTCAAAGTCCTGGGCCACACACCCTCCAGGCTGGGGCCCCTGGAGCCACACAATAGGACTGTTCCTACCCCATGCATGGTAATTCTGCCCATTCCATTGTCCAAAATTGTACAAATTAGGAGAACCCTCCAAAGTCCCCGAGGCCATCCCAATATGTAGGTCTTTGTGGACAAACAAGGGCGGTCTGACACCAGCTGAGCATCTACCTCCTCTCATACCATACATGGATGTCCCCAGAGAAGGAGATGGTACCAGACAGGAACCTAGGCCATAATCGGATCCATGGCTTTGGTTTACAGGCATGTCTCCTCAAAAGCATGGATTCCAATACCAGCAGAGGGGGTTTCCTGAGGCACCCATCAGAAAACATCTCGTCTCCACGAAGAAACTTGTGCATGGGACCTATGTCAAAATCTTAGGAGAATACTTCAGAGTCCCGGTGCCACCGCCCCATTCCAAGGTCTTCATGGACACAAACAAACATTAGGCCCCATGCTCAGGAAAGTCCATTTCAACTCAGCCATCCCGGTTGCTCCCGCAGAGCCATCCGATCTCAACTGTCTTGTTGCTAGGAGACATTTGGAATGCGAGGCGGGCTTCCCTGGCATACATCCTCGAATGTTGCTCTGGAGTCATTCCATATGGGATGTGTTGGAGCTGCCCAACAGGTCTCAATTGTCCCGCAGAAGGAATCCTTGAAGGGGCCATCCCAGAACTCCCAACGTGGGAACACCTTCATGGCCTTGAGATTCCTCTCCGTTCATGAAGGGGCAGTCATGCACAGAAACTACAACCTGAGCCAACGTCTGATCCTCGCCGTGACTTCAGATGCATGAGATATTGTTCAGATGTGCAGGGGGTACCTGCCTTGCCCTCGGCCTGAAGCCCAAGTCTAGCTTGTGGTCTCAGACTTCTGTCCTCACACTACTGGCCCAGAAGCCCTCAAGTTTGGCTATTCCGGACACACAATGCAGCACTCTGCCTGCACTCGAGAAAAAATATCTTGCCTAACGACCTGCCCAGGAACCTCAAATGAGGATCAACCTACACGGCACTCGACGGTACCCAAATTACTTAGTCTAACCTGGGCACTAATGCACTGTCTGACACAACCTGAGCCCGAACTTCTTGACCAACAACCAGGCAGCTGACCACACACTGAGCACATCAGACCCACCATGGCCTTAGGTCATCATCTCTTCCCAACTGCGGCTTTCAGCCTTCCGAACCTAAACCTTATCTCCAACCCCTGCCCAGGGTTGAAAATGATGCAGAAATCAGAACTCCTTCCCCATGGCAAGAGACCTTGTGATTGGCATGTTGTCCTAAGTTCAGTGTAGTTTATTCCAGTGTGGCCCATGAGGCCCCGCCCATGCTCGCGGGCCACATTGGTCACAAACACACATTGTGACCCTCAGCCTGAGCCCTGTCCTCAAGTAAGGCCTCTCAGGGGCTGGATGAAGAGACAGCATATGGGGCCTGCCATGCCCCTAGGCCCCAAATTTTAACCATAGTTTTGGTTGTCCCCTCACTCTTCCCCAGGGCTCTGCTTTGGAATTCCTCTTTCGTTGGGACACCTGAGTTAACAAACCTGAAAGGAGACCTCCAATCCCACAGATTGACGAAAAACAATTGGGACCGGGCCAAATGCCAAGAGATGAAGATTCGTCCATGTCCCATTAGTCCTCCCCTCATTCCACAGCCATTGTTGACAAAAAATCCAGAAACCAAAGCCTGAGCAAGCGCCTCAGACTCGCTCTTTCTTCATATCCCGAAGACTTCTTCTCATGGTTTGTAGATTGGGCCTGCCATACCTACGTCCCCCAACCTAAGCTGAGTTTGTCTTTTCAGACTTGTGTCCTCAATGTCCTGGGACACACCCTCCAGGCTGGGGCCCCTGGAGCCACACATTAGGACTATGCCTACCCCATACATGGGAATTCTGCCCATTACATTGTCCAAAATTCTACAAATTAGGATAACCCTCCAAATTCCCCGAGGCCATCCCAATATGTAGGTCTCTGTGGACAAACAAGGGCGGTCTGACACCAGCTGAGCATCTACCTCCACTCATACCATAGATGGATGTCCCCAGAGAATGAGATGGAACCAGACAGGACCCGATGCCATAATCGGATCCATTGCTTTGGTTTACAGGCATGTCTCCTCAAAATCCTGGATTCCAATACCAGCATAGGGGGTTTCCTGAGGCACCCATCAGAAAAAGTCTCTTCTCCACGAGGAAACTTGTGCATGGGACCTATGTCAAAATCTTAGAAAAATAATTCAGAGTCCCGGTGTCACCGCCCCATTCCAAGGTCCTCATGGACACAAACACACATTAGGCCCCATGCTCAGGAAAGTCCATTTCAACTCAGCCACCCCGGTTGCTCCCAATAGCCATCCGATCTCAACTGTCTTGTTGCTAGGAGACAATTGGCATGCGAGGCGGGCTTCCTTGGCATCCATCCTCGATCTGTGCTCTGGAGTAATTCCATATGGGATGTGTTGGAGCTGCCCAACAGGTCTCAATTGTCCCGCAGAAGGTATCCTTGAAGGGGGCATCCCACAACTCCCAACGTGGGAAAAACTCCATGGCCTTGAGATACCTCTCCGTTCATGAAGGGGCAGTCATGCACAGAAACTACAACCTGAGCCAACGCCTGATCCTCGCCGTGACTTCAGATGCATGAGATATTGGTTCAGATGTGCAGGGGGTACCTGCCTTGCCCTCGGCCTGAAGCCCAAGTCTAGCTTGTGTTCTCAGACTTCTGTCCTCACACTACTGGCCCAGAAGCCCTCAAGTTCGGCAATTCCGGACCCACAATGCAGCACTGTGCCTGCCCTCTAGAAAAAATATCATGACTAATGAGCTGCACAGGCACCTCAAATGAGGATCAACCTACACGGCACTCGACTGTACCCAAATTATAGAGTCTAACCTGGGCACTAGCACTGTCTAACAAAACCTGAGCCCGAACCTCCTGACCAACAACCAGGCAGCTGACCGCACACTGAGCACATCAGACCAACCATGGCCTTAGGTCATCATCTCTTCCAAACTGCGGTTTTCAGGCTTCCGAACCTAGACCTTATCTCCTACCACTGCCAGGGTTGAAGGTGATGCAGAAATCAGAACTCCTTCTCCATGGCAAGAAACCTTGTGGTTGGCATGTTGTCCAAAGTTCAGTTTAGTTGAAACCAATGAGGCCCATGAGGCCCCGCCCATGCTCGTGAGCCACATTGGTCACAAACACACATTGTGACACTCAGCCTGAGCCCAGTCCTCAAGTAAGGCCTCTCAGTGGTTGGATGAAGAGACAGCATATGGGGCCTGCCATGCCCCTAGGCCCCAAATTTTAACCATAGTTTGGGTTGTCACTTCACTATTCCCCAAGGTTCTGCTTTGGAATTCCTCTTTGGTTGGGACACCTGAGGTAACAAACCTGAAAGGAGACCTCCCATCCCACAGATTGACGAAAAACAATGGGGACCGGGCAAAATCCACAGAGAGGAAGATTCGTCCATGGCCCATGAGGCCTCCCCACATTCCACGGCCATCGTTGACACAAAATAAAGAGACCAAAGCCTGAGCAAGTGCCTCAGACTCGCTCTTTCTTCATGTCTTGAAGAGTTCTTCTCATGGTTTGTAGATTGGTCCTGCCATACCTGCGTCCCCTAACCTAAGCTGAGTTTGTGTTTTCAGACTTCTGTCCTCAAAGTCCTGGGCCACACACCCTCTAGGCTGGGGTCCCTGGAGCCACACATTAGGACAATGCCTCCCCAATGCATGGGAATTCTGCCCATTCCATTGTCCAAAATAGTACAAATTAGGTGAAACCTCCAAAGTCCCCGAGGGCGTCCAATATGTAGTTCTCAGTGGACAAACAAGGGCGGTCTGACACCAGCTGAGCATCTACCTCCACTCATACCATAGATGGATGTCCTCAGAGAAGGAGATGGAACCAGACAGGACCCTAGGCCGTAATCGGATCCATTGCTTTGGTTTACAGGCATGTCTCCTCAAAATCCTGAATTCCAATACCAGCATAGGGGGTTTCCTGAGGCACCCATCAGAAAAAATCTCATCTCCACTAGGAAACTTATGCATGGGAACTATGTCAAAATATTATGAGAATACTTGAGAGTCCCGGTGTCACCGCCCCATTTCAAGGTCATGGACACACACATATTAGGCCCCATACTCAGGAAAGTCCATTTCAACTCAGCCACCCCGGTTGCTCCCGCAGAGCCATCCGATCTCAACTGTCTTGTAGCTAGGAGACTATTGGAATGCGAGGCGATCTTTCCTGGCATCCATCCTCGAACGGTGCTCTGGAGTCATTCCATATGGGATGTTTTGGAGCTGCCCAACAGGTCTCAATTGTCCCGCAGAAGGAATCCTTGAAGGGGGCATCCCACAACTCCCAACGTGGGAAAACCTCCATGGCCTTGAGATTCCTCTCCGTTCATGAAGGGGCAGTCATGCACAGAAACTACAACCTGAGCCAACGTCTGATCCTCGCCGTGACTTCAGATGCATGAGATATTGGTTGAGATGTGCAGGGGGTACCTGCCTTGCCCTCGGCCTGAAGCCCAAGTCTAGCTTGTGTTCTCAGACTTCTGTCCTCACAGTACTGGCCCAGAAGCCCTCAAGTTTGGCAATCCCAGACCCACAATGCAGCACTGTGCCTGCCCTCTAGAAAAAATATCTTGCCTAATGAGCTGCCCAGTCACCTTAAATGAGGATCAACCTACACGGCACTCGACTGTACCCAAATTATAGAGTCTAACCTGGGCACCAATGCACTGTTTGACACAACCTGAGCCCGAACTTCCTGACCAACAACCAGGCAGCTGACCGCACACTGAGCACATCAGAACCACCATGGCCTTAGGTCATCATCTCTTCCCAACTGCGGGTTTCAGGCTTCTGAACCTAGACCTTATCTCCAAACACTGCCCAGGGTTGAAAATGATGCAGAAATCAGAACTCCTTCACCATGGAAAGAGACCTTGTGATTGGCATCTTCTCCAAAGTTCAGTTTAGTTGAAACCAGTGTGGCCCATGAGTCCCCGCCCATGCTCGCAAGCCACATTGGTCACAAACACACATTGTGAACCTCATTCTGAGCCCAGTTTTCAAGTAAGGTCTCTCTGTGGTTGGATGAAGAGACAGCATATGGGGCTTGCCATGCCCCTAGGCCCCAAATTTTAACCATAGTTTGGGTTGTCCCTTCACTCTTCCCCAGGGCTCTGCTTTGGAATTCCTCTTTGGTTGGGACACCTGAGGTAACAAAACTGAAAGGAGACCTCCCATCCAACAGATTGACGAAAAACAATTGGGACCGGGCCAAATCCACAGAGAGGAATATTCGTCTATGTCCCATGAGGCCTCCCCACATTCCACGGCCATCGTTGACACAAAATCCAGAGACCAAAGCCTGAGCAAGCGCCTCAGACTCGTTCTTTCTTCACATCCTGAAGAGTTCTGCTCATGGTTTGTAGATTGGGCCTGCCATACCTACGTCCCCAAACCTAAGCTGAGTTTGTGTTTTCAGACTTCTGTCCTCAAAGTCCTGGGCCACACACCCTCCATGCTGGGGCCCCTGGAGCTACACATTAGGATTGTGCCTACCCCATGCATGGGAATTCTGCCCATTCCATTGTCCAAAATTGTACAAATTAGGAGAACCCTCCAAAGTCCCCGAGGCCATCCCAATATGTAGGTCTCTGTGGACAAACAAAGGCGGACTGACACCAGCTGAGCATCTACCTCCACTCATACCATAGATGGATGTACCAAGAGAAGGAGATGGAACCAGACCGGACCCTCGGCCATAATCGGACCCATTGCTTTGGTTTACAGGCATGTCTCCTCAAAATCCTGGATTCCAATACCAGCATAGCAGGTTTCCTGAGGCATCCATCAGAAAAAATCTCGTCTCCACGAAAAACTTGTGCATGGGACCTATGTCAAAATCTTAGGAGAATACTTCAGAGTCCCGGTGTCACCGCCCCATTCCAAGGTCCTCATGGACACAAACACACATTAGGCCCCATGCTCAGGAAAGTCCATTTCAACTCAGCCACCCTGGTTGCTCCCAATAGCCATCCGAACTCAACTGTCTTGTTGCTAGGAGACAATTGGAATGCGAGGCGGGCTTCCCTGGCATCCATCCTCGAACGTTGCTCTGGAGTCATTCCATATGGGATGTGTTGGAGCTGCCCTACAGGTCTCAATTCTCCCGCAGTAGGTATCCTTGAAGGGGGCATCCCACAACTCCCAACGTGGGAAAACATTCATGGCCTTGAGATTCCTCTCCGTTCATGAAGGGGCAGACATGCACAGAAACTACAACCTGAGCCAACGTCTGATCCTCGTCGTGACTTCAGATGCATGAGATATTGGTTCAGATGTGCAGGGCGTACCTGCCTTGCCCTCGGCCTGAAGCCCAAGTCTAGCTTTTGTTCTCAGACTTTTGTCCTCACACTACTGGCCCAGATGCCCTCACGTTTGGCAATTCCGGACCCACAATGCAGCACTCTGCCTGCCCTCTAGAAAAAATATCTTGCCTAATGAACTGCTTGGGCACCTCAAATCAGGATCAACCTAACGGCACTCGAATGTACCCAAATTATATAGTCTAACATGGGCACTAATGCACTGTCTGACACAACCTGAGCCTGAACCTCCTGACCAACAACCAGGCAGCTGACCGCACACTGAGCACATCAGAACCACCATGGCCTTAGGTCATCATCTCTTCCCAACAGTGGTTTTCAGGATTCAGATCCTAGACCTTATATCCAACCACAGCCCAGGGTTGAAAATGATGCAGAAATCAGAACTCCTTCCCCATGGCAAGAGACCTTGTGATTGGCATGTTGTCCAAATTTCTGTGTAGATGAAACCAGTGTGGCCCATGAGGCCCCGCACATGCTCGCGGGCCACATTGGTCACAAACACACATTGTGACCCTCAGCCTGAGCCCAGTCCTCAAGTAAGGCCTCTCAGTGGCTGGATGAAGAGACAGCATATGGGGCCTGCCATGCCCCTAGGCCCCAAATTTTAACCATAGTTTGGGTTGTCCCTTCACTCTTCCCCAGGGCTCTGCTTTGGAATTCCTCTTTGGTTGGGACACCTGAGGTAACAAACCTGAAAGGAGACCTCCCATCCCACAGATTGACGAAAAACAATTGAGACCGGGCAAAATCCACAGAGAGGAAGGTTCGTCCATGGCCCATGAGATTAACCACATTCCACGGCCATCGTTGACACAAAATCCAGAGACCAATGCCTGAGCAAGCGCCTAAGACTCGCTCTTTCTTCGTATATTGAAGAGTTCTTCTCATGCTTTGTAGATTGGGACTGCCACACCTACGTCCCCAAACTTAAGCTGAGTTTGTGTTTTCAGACTTCTGTCCTCAAAGGCCTGGGCCACACACCCTACAGGCTGGGGCCCCTGGAGCCACACATAAGGACTGTTCCTACCCCATGCATGGTAATTCTGCCCATTCCATTATCCAAAATTGTACAAATTAGGAGAACCCTCCAAAGTCCCCGAGGCCATCCCAATATGTAGGTCTCTTTGGACAAACAAGGGCGGTCTGACACCAGCTGAGCATCTACCTCCACTCATAACATACATGGATGTCCCCAGAGAAGGAGATGGTACCAGACAGGAACCTAGGCCATAATCGGATCCATGGCTTTGGTTTACAGGCATGTCTCCTCAAAAGCGTGGATTCCTATACCAGCAGAGGGGGTTTCCTGAGGCACCCATCAGAAAAAATCTCGTCTCCACAAGGAAACTTGTGCTTGGGACCTATGTCAAAATCTTAGGAGAATAATTCAGAGTCCCGGTGCCACCGCTCCATACCGAGGTCCTCATGGACACAAACACACATTAGGTCCCAAGCTCAGGAAAGTCCATTTCAACTCAGCCATCCCGGTTGATCCCGCAGAGCCATCCGATCTCAACTGTCTTGTTGCTAAGAGAAATTTGGAATGCGAGGCGGGCTTCCCTGGCATACATCCTCGAACGTTGCTCTGGAGTCATTCCATATGGGATGAGTTGGAGCTGCCCAACAGGTCTCAATTGTCCCGCAGAAGGAATCCTTGAAGGGGGCATCCCAGAACTCCCAACGTGGAAAAACCTCCATGGCCTTGAGATTCCTCTCCGTTCATGAAGGGGCAGTCATGCACAGAAACTACAACCTGAGACAACGTCTGATCCTCGCCGTGACTTCAGATGCATGAGATATTGGTCAGATGTACAGGGGGTACCTGCCTTGCCCTCGGCCTGAAGCCCAAGTCTAGCTTGTGGTCTCAGACTTCTGTCCTCACAGTACTGGCCCAGAAGCCCTCAAGTTTGGCAATTCCGGACACACAATGCAGCACTCTGCTTGCCCTCGAGAAAAAATATCTTGCCTAATGAGCTGCCCAGGCACCTCAAATGAGGATCAAAATACACGGCACTCGACTGTACCCAAATTACATAGTCTAACCTGGGCACTAATGCACTGTCTGACACAACCTGAGCCCGAACCTCCTCACCAACAACCAGGCAGCTGACCGCACACTGAGCACATCAGACCCACCATGGCCTTAGGTCATCATCTCTTCCCAACTGCGGCTTTCAGGCTTCCGAACCTAAACCTTATCCCCAACCCCTGCCCAGGGTTGAAAATGATGCAGAAATCAGAACTCCTTCCCCATGGCAAGAGACCTTGTGATTGGCATGTTGTCCTAAGTTCAGTGTAGTTTATACCAGTGTGGCCCATGAGGCCCCACCCATGCTCGCGTGCCACATTGGTCACAAGCACACATTGTGACCCTCAGCCTGAGCCCTGTCCTCAAGTAAGGCCTCTCAGGGGCTGGATGAAGAGACAGCATATGGGGCCTGCCATGCCCCTAGGCCCCCAATTTTAACCATAGTTTTGGTTGTCCCATCACTCTTCCCCAGGGCTCTGCTTTGGAATTCCTCTTTGGTTGGGACACCTGAGGTAACAAACCTGAAAGGAGACCTCCAATCCCACAGATTGACGAAAAACAATTGGTACCGGGCCAAATGCCAAGAGATGAAGATTCGTCCATGTTTCATTAGTCCTCCCCTCATTCCACGGCCATTGTTGACAAAAAATCCAGAGACCAAAGCCTGAGCAAGCGCCTCAGACTCGCTCTTTCTTCATATCCCGAAGACTTCTTCTCTTGGTTTGTAGATTGGGCCTGCCATACCTACGTCCCCAAACCTAAGCTGAGTTTGTGTTTTCAGACTTCTGTCCTCAAAGTCCTGGGACACACCCTCCAGGCTGTGGCCCCTGGAGCCACACATTAGGACTGTGCCTACCCCATACATGGGAATTCTGCCCATTCCATTGTCCAAAATTGTACAAATTAGGATAACCCTCCAAATTCCCCGAGGCCATCGCAATATGTAGGTCTCTGTGGACAAACAAGGGCGGTCTGACACCAGCTGAGCATCTACCTCCACTCATACCATAGATGGATGTCCCCAGAGAATGAGATGGAACCAGACAGGACCCGAGGCCATAATCGGATCCATTGCTTTGGTTTACAAGCATGTCTCCTCAAAATCCTGGATTCCAATACCAGCATAGGGGGTTTCCTGAGGCACCCATCAGAAAAAGTCTCGTCTCCACGAGGAAACTTGTGCATGGGACCTATGTCAAAATCTTAGGAGAATAATTCAGAGTCCCGGTGTCACCGCCCCATTCCAAGGTCCTCATGGACACAAACATATTAGATCCCATACTCAGGAAAGTCCATTTCAACTCAGCCACCCCGGTTGCTCCCAATAGCCATCCGATCTCAACTGTCTTGTTGCTAGGAGACAATTGGAATGCGAGGCGGGCTTCCTTGGCATCCATCCTCGATCGGTGCTCTGGAGTAATTCCATATGGGATGTGTTGGAGCTGCCCAACAGGTCTCAATTGTCCCGCAGAAGGTATCCTTGAAGGGGGCATCCCACAACTCCCAACGTGGGAAAACCTCCATGGCCTTGAGATACCTCTCCGATCATGAAGGGGCAGTCATGCACAGAAACTACAACCTGAGCCAACGCCTGATCCTCGCCGTGACTTCAGATGCATGAGATATTGGTTCAGATGTGCAGGGGGTACCTGCCTTGCCCTCGGCCTGAAGCCCAAGTCTAGCTTGTGTTCTCAGACTTCTGTCCTCACACTACTGGCCCAGAAGCCCTCAAGTTTGGCAATTCCGGACCCACAATGCAGCACTCTGCCTGCCCTCTAGAAAAAATATCATGCCTAATGAGCTGCGCTGGCACCTCAAATGAGGATCAACCTACACGGCACTCGACTGTACCCAAATTATAGAGTCTAACCTGGGCACTAGCACTGTCTAACAAAACCTGAGCCCGAACCTCCCGACCAACAACCAGGCAGCTGACCGCACACTGAGCACATCAGACCCACCATGGCCTTAGGTCATCATCTCTTCCAAACTGCGGTTTTCAGGCTTCCGAACCTAGACCTTATCTCCAACCCCTGCCCAGGGTTGAAAATGATGCAGAAATCAGAACTCCTTCCCCATGGCAAGAGACCTTGTGGTTGGCATGTTGTCCAAATTTCAGTGTAGTTGAAACCAATGTGGCCCATGATGCCCCGCCCATGCTCGCGAGCCACATTGGTCACAAACACACATTGTGACACTCAGCCTGAGCCCAGTCCTCAAGTAAGGCCTCTCAGTGGTTGGATGAAGAGACAGCATATGGGGCCTGCCATGCCCCTAGGCCCCCAATTTTAACCATAGTTTGGGTTGTCACTTCACTATTCCCCAAGGCTCTGCTTTGGAATTCCTCTTTGGTTGGGACACTTGAGTTAACAAACCTGAAAGGAGACCTCCCATCCCACAGATTGACGAAAAACAATGGGGACCGGGCCAAATCCACAGAGAGGAAGATTCGTCCATGGCCCATGAGGCCTCCCCACATTCCACGGCTATCGTTGACACAAAATCCAGAGACCAAAGCCTGAGCAAGCGCCTCAGACTCGCTCTTTCTTCATGTCCTGAAGAGTTCTTCTCATGGTTTGTAGATTGGGCCTGCCATATCTGCGTCCCCAAACCTAAACTGAGTTTGTGTTTTCAGACTTCTGTCCTCAAAGTCCTGTGCCACACACCCTCCAGGCTGGGGCCCCTGGAGCCACACATTAGGACTGTGCCTACCCCATGCATGGAAATTCTGCCCATTCCATTGTCCAAAATTGGACAATTTAGGAGAACCCTCCAAAGTCCCCGAGGCCGTCCAATATGTAGTTCTCAGTGGACAAACAAGGGCGGTCTGACACCAGCTGAGCATCTACCTCCACTCATACCATAGATGGATGTCCTCAGAGAAGGAGATAGAAACAGACAGGACCCTAGGCCGTAATCGGATCCATTGCTTTGGTTTACAGGCATGTCTCCTCAAAATCCTGGATTCCAATACCAGCATAGGGGGTTTCCTGAGGCACCCATCAGAAAAAATCTCGTCTCCACTAGGAAACTTATGCATGGGAACTATGTCAAAATATTATGAGAATACTTCAGAGTCCCGGTGCCACCGCCCCATTTCAAGGTCCTCATGGACACACACATATTAGATCCCATACTCAGGAAAGTCCATTTCACCTCAGCCACGCCGGTTGCTCCCGCAGAGCCATCCGATCTCAACTGTCTTGTAGCTAGGAGACTATTGGAATGCGAGGAGGTCTTTCCTGGCATCCATCCTCGAACGGTGCTCTGGAGTCATTCCATATGAGATGTTTTGGAGCTGCCCAACAGGTCTCAATTGTCCCGCAGAAGAAATCCTTGAAGGGCGCATCCCACAACTCCCAACGTTGGAAAACCTCCATGGCCTTGAGATTCCTCTCCGTTCATGAAGGGGTAGTCATGCACAGAAACTACAACCTGAGCCAACGTCTGATCCTCGTCGTGACTTCAGATGCATGAGATATTGGTTCACATGTGCAGGGCGTACCTGCCTTGCCCTCGGCCTGAAGCCCAAGTCTAGCTTGTGTTCTCAGACTTCTGTCCTCACACTACTGGCCCAGAAGCCCTCAAGTTTGGCAATTCTGGCCCACAATGCAGCACTGTGCCTGCCCTCCAGAAAAAATATCTTGCCTAAAGAGCTGCCCAGTCACCTTAAATGAGGATCAACCTACACGGCACTCGACTGTACCCAAATTATAGAGTCTAACCTGGGAACAAATGCACTGTCTGACACAACCTGAGCCCGAACCTCCAGACCAACAACCAGGCAGCTTACTGCACACTGAGCACATCAGAACCACCATGGCCTTAGGTCATCATCTCTTCCCAACTGTGGTTTTCAGGATTCAGAACCTAGACCTTATATCCAACCACAGCCCAGGGTTGAAAATGATGCAGAAATCAGAACTCCTTCCCCATGGCAAGAGACCTTGTGATTGGCATGTTGTCCAAAGTTCTGTGTAGATGAAACCAGTGTGGCCCATGAGGCCCCACACATGCTCGCGGGCCACATTGGTCACAAACACACATTGTGACCCTCAGCCTGAGCCCAGTCCTCAAGTAAGGCCTCTCAGTGGCTGGATGAAGAGACAGCATATGGGGCCTGCCATGCCCCTAGGCCCCAAAATTTAACCATAGTTTGGGTTGTCCCTTCACTCTTCCCCAGGGCTCTGCTTTGGAATTCCTCTTTGGTTGGGACACCTGAGGTAACAAACATGAAATGAGACCTCCCATCCCACAGATTGACGAAAAACAATTGGGACCGGGCCAAATCCACAGAGAGGAAGGTTCGTCCATGGCCCATGAGCTTCACCAAATTCCACGGCCATCGTTGACACAAAATCCAGAGACCAAAGCCTGAGCAAGCGACTCAGACTCGCTCTTTCTTCATATCCTGAAGAGTTCTTCTCATGGTTTGTAGATTGGGACTGCCACAGCTACGTCCCCAAACCTCAGCTGAGTTTGTGTTTTCAGACTTCTGTCCTCAAAGTCCTGGGCCACACACCCTCCAGGCTGGGGCCCCTGGAGCCACACATTAGGACTGTTCCTACCCCATGCATGGTAATTCTGCCCATTCCATTGTCCTAAATTGTACAAATTAGGAGAACCCTCCAAAGTCCCCGAGGCCATCCCAATACTAGGTCTCTGTGGACAAACAAGGGCGGTCTGACACCATCTGAGCTTCTACCTCCACTCATAACATACATGGATGTCCCCAGAGAAGGAGATGGTACCAGACAGGAACCTAGTCCATAATCCGATCCATGGCTTTGGTTTACCGGCATGTCTCCTCAAAAGCATGGATTCCTCTACCAGCAGAGGGGGTTTCCTGAGGCACCCATCAGAAAACATCTCGTCTCCACGAGGAAACTTGTGCTTGGGACCTATGTCAAAATCTTAGGAGAATAATTCAGAGTCCCGGTGCCACCGCTCCGTACCAAGGTCCTCATGGACACAAACACACATTAGGCCCCATGCTAAGGAAAGTGCATTTCAACTCAGCCATCCCGGTTGCTCCCGCAGAGCCATCCGATCTTAACTGTCTTGTTGCTAGGAGACATTTGGAATGCGAGGCGGGATTCCCTGGCATACATCCTCGAACGTTGCTCTGGAGTCATTCCATATGGGATGTGTTGGAGCTGCCCAACAGGTCTCAATTGTCCCGCAGAAGGAATACTTGAAGGGGGCATCCCAGAACTCCCAACGTGGGAAAACCTCCATGGCCTTGAGATTCCTCTCCGTTCATGAAGGGGCAGTCATGAACAGAAACTACAACCTGAGCCAACGTCTGATCCTCGCCGTGACTTCAGATGCATGAGATATTGGTCAGATGTGCAGGGGGTACCTGCCTTGCCCTCGGCCTGAAGCCCAAGTCTAGCCTGTGGTCTCAGACTTCTGTCCTCATACTACTGGCCCGAAGCCCTCAAGTTTGGCAATTCCGGACCCACAATGCAGCACTCTGCCTGCACTCGAGAAAAAATATCTTGCCTAATGAGCTGCCCAGGCACCTCAAATGAGGATCAACATACACGGCACTCGACTGTACCCAAATTACATAGTCTAACCTGGGCACTAATGCACTGTCTGACACAACCTGAGCCCGAACCTCCTGACCAACAACCAGGCAGCTGACTCCACACTGAGCACATCAGACCCACCATGGCCTTAGGTCATCATCTCTACCCAACTGCGGCTTTCAGGTTTCCGAACCTAAACCTTATCTCCAACCCCTGCCCAGGGTTGAAAATGATGCAGAAATCAGAACTCCTTCCCCATGGCAAGAGACCTTGTGATTGGTATGTTGTCCTAAGTTCAGTGTAGTTATACCAGTGTGGCCCATGAGGCCCCGCCCATGCTCGCGGGCCACATTGGTCACAAACACACATTGTGACCCTCAGCCTGAGCCCTGTCCTCAAGTAAGGCCTCTCAGGGGCTGGATGAAGAGACAGCATATGGGGCCTGCCATGCCCCTAGGCCCCAAATTTTAACCATAGTTTTGGTTGTCCCCTCACTTTTCCCCAGGGCTCTGCTTTGGAATTCCTCTTTGGTTGGGACACCTGAGGTAACAAACCTGAAAGGAGACCTCCAATCCCACAGATTGACGAAAAACAATTGGGACTGGGCCAAATGCCAAGAGATGAAGATTCGTCCATGTTTCATTAGTCCTCCCCTCATTCCACGGCCATTGTTGACAAAAAATCCAGAGACCAAAGCCTGAGCAAGCGCCTCAGACTCGCTCTTTCTTCATATCCCGAAGACTTCTTCTCATGGTTTGTAGATTGGGCCTGCCATACCTACGTCCCCAAACCTAAGCTGAGTTTGTGTTTTCAGACTTCTGTCCTCAAAGTCCTGGGACACACCCTCCAGGCTGTGGCCCCTGGAGCCACACATTAGGACTATGCCTACCCCATACATGGGAATTCTGCCCATTCCATTGTCCAAAATTGTACAAATTAGGATAACCCTCCAAATTCCCCGAGGCCATCGCAATATGTAGGTCTCTGTGGACAAACAAGGGCGGTCTGACACCAGCTGAGCATCTACCTCCACTCATACCATAGATGGATGTCCCCAGAGAATGAGATGGAACCAGACAGGACCCGAGGCCATAATCGGATCAATTGCTTTGGTTTACAGGCATGTCTCCTCAAAATCCTGGATTCCAATACCAGCATAGGGGGTTTCCTGAGGCACCCATTAGAAAAAGTCTCGTCTCCACGAGGAAACTTGTGCATGGGACCTATGTCAAAATCTTAGAAAAATAATTCAGAGTCCCGGTGTCACCGCCCCATTCCAAGGTCCTAATGGACACAAACACACATTAGGCCCCATGCTCAGGAAAGTCCATTTCAACTCAGCCACCCCGTTTGCTCCTGCAGAGCCATCCGATCTCAACTGTCTTGTTGCTAGGAGACAATTGGAATGCGAGGCGGGCTTCCCTGGCATCCATCCTTGAACGGTGCTCTGGAGTCATTCCATATGGGATATTTTGGAGCTGCCAAACAGGTCTCAATTGTCCCGCAGAAGGAATCCTTGAAGGGGGCATCCAAGAACTCCCAACGTGGGAAAACCTCCATGGCCTTGAGATTCCTCTCCGTTCATGAAGGGGCAGTCATGCACAGAAACTACAACCTGAGCCAACGTCTGATCCTCTTCGTGACTTCAGATGCATGATCATATTGGTTCAGATGTGCAGGGGGTACCTGCCTTGCCCTCGGCCTGTAGCCATGGTCTAGCTTGTGTTCTCAGACTTCTGTCCTCACACTACTGGCCCAGAAGCCCTCAAGTTTTCCAATTCCGGGCCCACAATGCAGCACTCTGCCTGCCCTCGAGAAAAAATATCTTGCCTAATGAGCTGCCCAGGCACCTCAAATGAGGATCAACCTACACGGCACTCGACTGTACCCAAATTATAGAGTTTAACCTGGGCACAAATGCACTGTCTGACACAACCTGAGCCTGAACCTACTGACCAACAACCAGGCAGCTGACCGCACACTGAGCATATCAGACCCACCATGGCCTTATGTCATCACCTCTCCCAACTGCGGTTTTAAGGCTTCCAAACCTAGACCTTATCTCTAACCACTGCCCAGGGTTGAAAATGATGCAGAAATAAGAACTCCTTCCCCATTTCAAGAGACCTTGTGATTGGCATGTTGTCCAAAGTTCAGTGTAGTTGAAACCAGTTTGGCCCTTGAGGCCCCGCCCATGCTCGCAAGCCACATTGGTCACAAACACACATTGTGACCCTCAGCCTGAGCCCAGTCCTCAAGTAAGGCCTCTCAGTGGCTGGATGAAGAGACAGCATATGGGGCCTGCCATGCCCCTAGGCCCCAAATTTTAACCATAGTTTGGGTTGTCCCTTCACTCTTCCCCAGGGCTCTGCTTTGGAATTCCTCTTTGGTTGGGACACCCGAGGTAACAAACCTGAAAGGAGACCTCCCATCCCACAGATTGACGAAAAACAATTGGGAATGGGCCAAATCCACAGAAAGGAAGGTTCGTCCATGGCCCATGAGCTTCACCAAATTCCACGGCCATCGTTGACACAAAATCCAGAGACCAAAACCTGAGAAGGGCCTCAGACTCCCTCTTTCTTCATATCCTGAAGAGTTCTTCTCATGGTTTGTAGATTGGGCCTGCCATACCTACGTCCCCAAACTTAAGCTGAGTTTGTGTTTTCAGACTTCTGTCCTCAAAGTCCTGGGCCACACACCCTCCACGCTGGGGCCCCTGGAGCCACACATTAGGACTGTGCCTACCCCATGCATGGGAATTCTGCCCATTCAATTGTCCAAAATTGTACAAATTAGTAGAACCCTCCAAAGTCCCGAGGCCATCCCTATATGTAGGTCTCAGTGGACAAACAAGGGCGGTCTGACACCAGCTGAGTATCTACGTCCACTCAAACCATAGATTGATGTCCCCAGAGAAGGATATGATACCAGACAGGTCCCTAGGCCATAATAGGATCCATTGCTTTGGTTTACAGGCATGTCTCCTCAAAATCCTGGATTCCAATACCAGCATAGGTTGTTTCCTGAGGCACCCATCAGAAAAAATCTCGTCTCCACGAGGAAACTTGTGCATGGGACCTATGTCAAAATCTTAGGAGAATACTTCAGAGTCCCGGTGCCACCGCTCCATTCCAAGTTCCTCATGGACACAAACACACATTAGGCCCCATGCTCAGGAATGTCCATTTCAACTCAGCCACCCCGGTTGCTCCCGCAGAGCCATCTGATCTCAACTGTCTTGTTGCTAGAAGACAATTGGAATGCGAGGCGGGCTTCCCTGGCATCCATCCTCGATCGGTGCTCTGGAGTCATTCCATATGGGATGTTTTGGAGCTGCCCAACAGGTCTCAATTGTCCCCCAGAAGGAATCCTTGAAGGGGGCATCCCACAACTCCCAACGTGGGAAAACCTTCATGGCCTTGAGTTTCCTCTCCGTTCATGAAGGGGCAGTCATGCACAGAAACTACAACCTGAGCCAACGTCTGATCCTCGCCGTGACTTCAGATGCATGAGATATTTGTTCAGATGTGCAGGGGGTACCTGCCTTGCCCTCGGCCTGAAGCCCAAGTCTAGCTTGTGTTCTCAGACTTCTGTCCTCATACTACTGGCCCAGAAGTCCTCACGTTTGGCAATTCCGGACCCACAATGCAGCACTCTGCCTGCCGTCTAGAAAAAATATCTTGCCTAATGAGCTGCCCAGGCACCTTAAATGAGGATCAACCTACACGGCACTCGACTATACCCAAATTATAGAGTCTAACCTGGGCACAAATGCACTGTCTTACACACCCTGAGCCCGAACCTCCTGACCAACAACCAGGCAGCTGACCGGACACTGAGCACATCAGTCTCACCATGGCCTTAGGTCATCATCTCTTCCCAACTGCGGTTTTCAGGCTTCCGAACCTAGACCTTATCTCCAACCACTGCCCAGGGTTGAAAATGATGCAGAAATCAGAACTCTTTCCCCATGGCAAGAGACCTTGTGATTGGCATATTGTCCAAACTTCAGTGTAGTTGAAACCAGTGTGACCCATGACGCCCCGCCCATGCCTGCAAGCCACAAACAAACCTGAAAGGATACCTCCCATCCCACATTTGGACGAAAATCAATTGGGACTGGGCCAAATCCACAGAGAGGAAGATTCGTCCATGGCCCATGAGGCCTCCACACATCCACGGCCATCGTTGATAAAAATTCAGACACAAAAGCCTGAGCAAGCGCCTCAGACTCGCTCTTAATTCATATCCTGAAGAATTCTTCTCATGGTTTGTAGATTGGGCCTGCCATACCTACGTCCCCAAACCCTAAGCTGAGTTTGGGTTTTCAGACTTCTGTCCTCAAAGTCCTGGGCCTTACACCATCCAGGCTGGGGCCCCTGAAGCCACCCATTAGGACTGTGCCTACCCAATGAATAGGAATTCTGCCCATTCCATTGTCCAAAATCGTACAAAGTAGGAGAACCCTCCAAAGTCTCCGAGGCCATCTCAATATTGTAGGTCTCCCGGGACAAACAAGGGCGGTCTGACACCAGCTGAGCATCTACCTCCACTCATACCATTGATGGATGTCCCAAGAGAAGGAGATGGAAACAGACAGGGCCCTAGGCCAAAATTGGATCCATTGCTTTGGTTTACAGGCATGTCTCCTCAAATACCTGGATTCCAAGAACAGCATAATGGGTTTCCTGAGGCACCCATCAGAACAAATCTCGTCTCCACAAGGAAACTGTGCATGGGAGCTATGTCAAATGTTTAGGAGAATACTTTAGGGTCCCGGTGCCACCGCCCCATTCCAAGGCCCTCATGGACAAAAACACACATTAGGCCCCATCCTCAGGAAAGTCCATTTTAATAGCCACCCCGGTTGCTCCCGCAGATCCATTCGATCACAACTGTCTTGTTGCTAGGAGACAAGTGGAATGCGAGGCGGGCTTCCCTGGCATTCATCCTCGAACGGTGCTCTGGAGTCATTCCATATGGGATGTGCTGGAGCTGCCCAACAGGTCTCAATTGTCCCGCAGAAGGAATCCTTGAAGGGGGCATCCCACAACTCCCAACGTGGGAAAATCTCCATGGCCTTGAGATTCCGCTCCGTTCATGTAGGGGCAGTCATGCACAGAAACTCCAACCAGAGCCAATGTCTAATCCTCGCCGTTACTTCTGATGCATGAGATATCGTTTCAGATTGCAGGGGGTACCTGCCGGGCCCTCGGCCTGAAGCCCAAGTCTAGCTTGAGTTCTCAGACATCTGTCCCCACACTCCTGGCCCAGAAGCCCTCACGTTTGGCAATTCCGGAGCCACAATGCAGCACTCTACCTGCCCTCTAGAAAAATATCTTGCCTAATGAGCTGCCCAGGCTCCTCAAATGCGGAACAATCTACAGGCACTCGACTGTACCCAAATTATACAGTCTAAACAGGGCACTAATGCACTTTCTGACACAACATGAGCCCGAACTTCCTGACCAACACCCAGGCAGCTGACCGCACACTGAGCACAACAACCTGCCATGGCCTTAGGTCGTCATCTCTTCCCAATTTCTCAGGCTTCAGAACATAGACCTTATCTCCAACCACTGCCCAGGGTTGAAAATAATGCAGAAATCAGAACTGCTTCCCCATGGCAAGAGACCTTGTGATTGGCATGTTGTCCAAAGTTCAGTGTAGTTGAAACCAGTGTGGTCCATGAGGCCCCGCCCATGCTCGGGTGCCACATTGGTCACAAACACACATTGTGACCCTCAGCCTGAGCCCAGTCCTCAATTAAGTCCTCTCAGTGGCTGGATGAAGAGACAGCATATGGGGCCTGCCATGCCCCTAGGCCCCAATTTTTAACCATAGTTTGGGTTGTCACTTCACTCTTCCTCAGGGCTCTGCTTTTGAATTCCTCTTTGGTTGGGACACCTGAGGTAACAAACCTGAAAGGAGACCTCCCATCCCACAGATTGACGAAAAACAATTGGGACTGGGCCAAATCCACAGAGAGGAAGATTCGTCCATGGCACATGAGGCCTCCCCACATTCCACGGCCATCGTTGATACAAAATCCAGACACAAAAGCCTGAGCAAGCGCCTCAGAATCGCTCTTTCTTCATATCCTGAAGAGTTCTTCTCATGGTTTGTAGATTGTGCCTGCCATAACTACGTCCCCAAAACCTAAGCTGAGTTTTTGTTTTCAGACTTCTGTCCTCAAAATCCTGTGCCATACACCATCCAGGCTGGGGCCCCTGAAGCCACCCATTAGGATTGTGCCTACCCAATGAATAGGAATTCTGCCCATTCCATTGTCTAAATCGTACAAATTAGGAGAACCCCCCAAAGTCCCCGAGGCCATCCCAATAGTGTAGGTCTCCCGGAACAAACAAGGGTGGTTTGACACCAGGTGAGCATCTACCTCCACTCATACCATAGATGGATGTCCCCAGAGAAGGAGATGGAAACAGACAGGACCCTAGGCCAAAATCGGATCCATTGCTTTGGTTTACAGGCATGTCTCTTCAAATGCCTGGATTCCAAGACAAGCATAGGGGGTTTCCTGAGGCACCCATCAGAACAAATCTCGTCTCCACAAGGAAACTGTGCATGGGAGCTATGTCAAATGTTTAGGAGAATACTTCAGGGTCCCGGTGCCACCGCCCCATTCCAAGGCCCTCATGCACAAAAACACACATTAGGCCCCATCCTCAGGAAAGTCCATTTCAACTCAGCCACCCCGATTGATCCCACAGAGCCATCCTATCTCAACTGTCTTGTTGCTAGAAGACAATTGGAATGCGAGGCGGGCTTCCCTGGCATCCATCCTTGAACGGTGCTCTGGAGTCATTCCATATGGGATGTTTTGCAGCTGCCCAACAGGTCTCAATTGTGCCACAGAAGGAATCCTTGAAGGGGGCATCCCACCACCCAACGTGGGAAAACCTCGATGGCCTTGAGATTCCGCTCCGTTCATGAAGGGGCAGTCATGCACAGAAACTCCACCTGAGCCAAGTCTGAACCTCGCTGTGACATCTGATGCATGAGATATCGGTTCAGATCTGCAGGTGGTACCTGCCGTGCCCTCGGCCTGAAGCCCAAGTCTAGCTTGTGTTTTCAGACTTCTGTCCTCACACGCCTGGCCCAGAAGCCCTCAAGTTTGGCAATTCCGGACCCACAATGCAGCACTGTGCCTGCCCTCTAGAAATAATATCTTGCCTAATTTGCAGCCTAGGCACCTCAAATGCGGAACAACCTACACGGCACTCGACTGTACCCATATTATAGAGTCTAACCTGGGCACTAATGCACTGTCTGACACAACCTGAGCCCGAACTTTCTGACCAACACCCAGGCAGCTGACCGCACACTGAGCACATCAGACCCGCCATGGACTTAGGTCGTCATCTCTTCCCAACGGTAGTTTTCAGACTTCAGAACCTAGACCTTATCTCCAACCAATGCCCAGGGTTGAAAAGGATGCAGAAATCACAACTCCTTCCCCATGGCAAGAATCCTTATGATTAGTATGTTGTCCAAACTTCAGTGTAGTTGAAACCAGTGTGGCCCATGCTTGCGGGGCACATTGGTCACAAACACACATTGGAACCCTCAGCCTGAGCCCAGTCCTCAAGTAAGGACTCTCAGTGGCTAGAAAAGAGACAGCTATTGGGACTGCCATGCACCTAGGCCCCAATTTTTAACCATAGTTTGGGTTGTCTCTTCACTCTTCCCCAGGGCTCTCCCTTGGAATTCCTCTTAGTTGGGACACCTGACATAACAAACCTGAAAGGAGACCTCCCATCCCACAGATTGACGAAAAACAATTTCGACTGGGCCAAATCCACAGAGAGGAAGTTTCGTTCATGGCCCATGAGGCCTTCCCACATTCCACGGCCATCGTTGATACAAAATCCAGAGACAAAATCCTGAGCAAGCGCCTCAGATTCGCTCTTTCTTCATATCCTGAAGAGTTTTTCTCATGGTTTATAGATTGAGCCTGCCATACTACGTCCCCAAACCTAAGCTGAGTTTGTGTTTTCAGACTTCTGTCCTCAAAGTCCTGGGCAACACACCCTCCAGGCTTGGGCCCCTGGATCCACACATTAGGACAGTGCCTACCCAATCCATGGGAATTCTGCCCATTCCATTGTCCAAAATCGTGCAAATTAGGAGAAATCTCCAAAGTCCCCATGGCCATCCCAATAGTGTAGGTCTCGGGGACAAACAAGGGTGGTCTGACACCAGCTGAGCATCTATCTCCACTCATTCCATAGATGGATATCCCCAGAGAAGAAGATTGAACCAGACAGGACCCTACGCCATAATCGGATCCATTGCTTTGGTTTACAGGCATGTCTCCTCAAAAGCCTGGATTCCAATACCAGCATAGGGGGCTTCCTGAGGCACCCATCAGAACAAATCTCGTCTCCACAAGAAAACTTGTGCATAGGAGCTACGTCAAAAGCTTAGGAGAATACTTCAGGGTCCCGGTGCCACCGCCCCATTTCAAGGCCCTCATGGAAACAAACACACATTAGGCCCCATCCTCATGAAAGTCCATTTCAACTCAGCCACCCCGGTTGCTCCCGCAGAGCCATCCGATCTCAACTGTCTTGTTGCTAGGAGACAATTGGAATGCGAGGCGGGCTTCCCTGGCATCCATCCTCCAATGGTACTCTGGAGTCATTCCATATGGGATGTACTGAAGCTGCCCAACAGGTCTCAATGGAACCGCAGAAGGAATCCTTGAAGGGGGCATCCCACAACTCCCAAAGTGGGAATACCTCCATGGCCTTGCGATTCCGCTCCGTTCATCAGGGGCAGTCATGCACAGAAACTCCAACCAGAGCCAACGTCTGATCATCGCCTTGACTTCAGATGCTTGAGATATTGGTTCAGATCTGCAGGGGGTACCTGCCGTGCCCTCGGCCTGAAGCCCAAATCAGGCTTGTGTTCTCAGACTTCTGTTCTCACACTCATGGCTCAGAAGCCGTCATGTTTGGCAATTCCGGACCCACAATGCAGCACTCTGAATGCCCTCGGCAAAAATATCTTGCCTAATGAGCTGCCAAGACACCTCAAATGAGGATAAACCTACACGGCATTCGACTGTACCCAAAATATAGAGTCTCAGCTGAGCACTAATGCACTGTCTGACACAATCTGAGCCAGAACCTCCTGATCAAACCCCATGCAGCTGACTGCACACTGAGCATAACAGACCCTCCATGGCCTTAGGTTGTCATCTCTTCCCAAATGCGGTTTTTCAGGGTTCAGAAACTAGACCTTAACTCCAAAAACTGCCCAGGGTTGAAAATGATGCAGAAATCAGATCACCTTCCCCTAGGCAAGAGAACTTGTGATTGGCATGTTGTCCAAAGTCCAGTGTAGTTGAAACCAATGTGGCCCATGAGGCCCCGCCCATGCTCGTGGGCCACATTGTTCACAAACACACATTGTGACCCTCAGCCTGAGCCCAGTTCTCAAGTAAGGCCTCTCGGTGGCTGGATGAAGAGACAGCATATGGGGCCTGCCATGCCCCTAGGCCCGAATTTTTTACCATAATTTGGGTTGTCCCTTCACTCTCCCAGGGCTCTGCTTAGGAATTCCTCTTTTTCAGACACCTGAGGTAATAAACCTGAAAGGAGACCTCCCATCCTACAGATTGATGAAAACAATGGGGCCGGGCCAAATCCACAGAGAGGAAGATTCGTCCATGACCCATGAGGCCTCCCCACATTCCACGGCCATCGTTGATACAAAATCCAGAGACAAAAGCCTGAGCAAGCGCCTCAGATTAATTCTTTCTTCATATCCTGAAGAGTTCTTCTCATGGTTTGTAGATTGGGCCTGCCATACCTACGTCCCAAAACCTAAGCTGAGTTTGTGTTTTCAGACTTCTGTCCTCAAAGTCCTGGGCCACACACCCTCCAGGCTGGGGCCCCTGGAGCCACACATTAGGACTGTGCCTACCCAATCCATGGGAATTCTGCCCATTCCGATGTCCAAAATCGTACAAATTAGGAGAACTCTCCAAAGTACCCGAGGCCATCCCAATAGTGTAGGTCTCCGGGGACAAACAAGGGCGGTCTAACACCAGTTGAGCATCTACCTCCACTCATTCCATAGATGGATATCCCCGGAGAAGAAGATTGAACCAGACAGGACCCTAGGCCATAATCGGATCCATTGCTTTGGTTTTCAGGCATGTCTCGTCAAAAGCCTGGATTCCAATACCAGCATAAGGGGTTTCCTGAGGCACCCATCAGAACAAATCTCGTCTCCACAAGGAAATTTGTGCATGGGAGCTACGTCAAAAGCTTAGGAGAATACTTCAGGGTCCCGGTAACAACGCCCCATTCCAAGGCCCTCATGGTCACAAACACACATTAGGCCCCATCCTAGGAAAGACCATTTCAACTCAGCCACCCCGGTTGCCTCCGCAGAGCCACCCATCTCAACTGTCTAGTTGATAGGAGACAATTGGAATTCGAGTTGGTCTTCCCTGGCATCCATTTTCGAACGGTGCTCTGGAGTCATTCCATATGGGATGTCCTGGAGCTGCCCAACAGGTCTCATTTGTCCCGCAGAAGGAATCCTTGAAGGGGGCATCCCACAACTCCCAACGTGGGAAAACCTCCATGGCCTTGAGATTCTGCTCCGTTCATGAAGGGGCAGTCATGCACAGAAACTCCAAACTGAGCCAACGTCTGCTCCTCGCCGTGGCTTCAGATGCTTGAGATATTGGTTCAGATCTGCAGGGGGTACCTGCCGTGCCCTCAGCCTGAAGTCCAAATCAGGCTTGTGTTCTCAGACTTCTGTCCTCATACTCGTGGTCCAGAAGCCCTCAAGTTTAGCAATTCCGGACCAACAATGCAGCACTCTGCCTGCACTCTGGGAAAAATATCTTGCCTAATGAGCAGCGCAGGCACCTCAAATGAGGATAAACCTACACGGCATTCGACTGTACCCAAATTATATAGTATAACCTGGGCACTAATGCACTGTCTGACACAATCTGAGCCAGAACCTCCTGACCAAAACTAGGCAGCTGACTGTACACTGAGAATATCAGACCCGCCATGGCCTTAGGTCGTCATCTCTTCAGAACTGCGGTTTTTCAGGCTTCAGAACCAAGACCTTATTTCCAACCACTGCCAAGGCTTGATAATGATGCAAAAATCAGAACACCTTCCCCATGGCAAGAGACCTTGTGATTGGCATGTTGTCCAAAGTTCAGTGTAGTTGAAACCAGTGTGGTCCATGAGGCCCCGCCCATGCTCGCGTGCCACATTGGTCACAAACACACATTGTGACCCTCAGCCTGAGCCCAGTCCTCAATTAAGTCCTCTCAGTGGCTGGATGAAGAGACAGCATATGGGGCCTGCCATGCCCCTAGGCCCCAATTTTTAACCATAATTTGGGTTGTCCCTTCACTCTTTCCCAGGGTTCTGCTTTGGAATTCCTCTTTTTCAGACACCTGAGGTAATAAACCTGAAAGGAGACCTCCCATCCTACAGATTGACGAAAACAATGGGGCCGGTCCAAATCCACAGAGAGGAAGATTCGTCCATGACCCATGAGGCCTCCCCACATTCCACGGCCATCGTTGATACAAAATCCAGAGACAAAAGCCTGAGCAAGTGCCTCAGACTCGCTCTTTCTTCATATCCTGAAGAGTTCTTCTCATGGTTTGTAGATTGGGCTTGCCATACCTACGTCCCCAAACCTAAGTTGAGTTTGTGTTTTCAGACTTCTGTCCTCAAAGTCCTGTGCCACACACCCTCCAGGCTGGGGCCCCTGGAGCCACACATTAGGACTGTGCCTACCCAATCCATGGGAATTCTGCCCATTCCGATGTCCAAAATCGTACAAATTAGGAGAACTCTCCAAAGTACCCGAGGCCATCCCAATAGTGTAGGTCTCCGGGGACAAACAAGGGCGGTCTAACACCAGTTGAGCATCTACCTCCACTCATTCCATAGATGGATATCCCCAGAGAAGAAGATTGAACCAGACAGGACCCTAGGCCATAATCGGATCCATTGCTTTGGTTTTCAGGCATGTCTCGTCAAAAGCCTGGATTCCAATACCAGCATAAGGGGTTTCCTGAGGCACCCATCAGAACAAATCTCGTCTCCTCAAGGAAACTTGTGCATGGGAGCTACGTCAAAAGCTTAGGAGAATACTTCAGGGTCCCGGTGCCACCGCCCCATTCCAAGGCCCTCATGGACACAAACACATATTAGCCCCATACTAAGGAAAGTCCATTTCAACTCAGCCATCCCGGTTGCTCCCGCAGAGCCATCCAATCTCAACTGTCCTGTTGCTAGGAGACAATTGGAATGCGAGGCGGGCTTCCCTGGCATCCATCCTCCAACGATGCTCTGGAGTCATTCCATATGGGATGTCCTGGAGCTGCACAACAGGTCTCAATGGAACCGCAGAAGGAATCCTTGAAGGGGGCATCCCACAACTCCCAACGTGGGAAAACCTCCATGGCCTTGAGTTTCTGCTCCGTTCATGAAGGGGCAGTCATGCACAGAAACTCCAAACTGAGCCAACGTCTGATCCTCGCCGTGACTTCAGATGCTTGAGATATTGGTTCAGATCTGCAGGGGGTACCTGCCGTGCCCTCGGCCTGTAGCCATGGTCTAGCTTGTGTTCTCAGACTTCTGTCCTCACATCTGTGGCCCAGAAGCCCTCAAGTTTGGCAATTCCTGACCCACAATGCAGCACTCTGCACGCCCTCTATAAATAATATCTTGACTAATGAGCTGCCAGGCACCTCAAATGAGGATAAAACTTCACGGCACTCGACTCTACCCAAATTTTATAGCCTAACCTGGGCACTAAAGCACTGTCTGACACAACCTGAGCCAGAAACTCCTGAATAACACCCAGGAAGCTGACAGCACACTGAGCATATCAGACCCGCCATGGCCTTAGGTCGTCATCTCATCACAACTGCGGTTCTTCAGGTTCAGAACCTAGGCCTGATCTCCAACCACTTCTCAGCGTTGAAAAAGATGCAGAAATCAGAACACCTTCCCCATGGCAAGAGACCTTGTGATTGGCATGATTTCCAAAGACCAGTGTAGATGAAACCAGTGTGGCTCATGAGGCCCCGCCCATGCTCGCGGGCCACATTGGTCACAAACACATTGTGACCCTCAGCCGGAGCCCAGTCCTCAAGTAAGGCCTCTCAGTGGCTGGATGAAGAGACAGCATATTGGGCCTGCCCTGCCCCTAGGCCCCAAATTTTAACCATAGTTTTGGTTGTCCCCTCACTCTTCCCCTGGGATCTGCTTTGGAATTCCTCTTTGGTTGGGACACCTGAGGTAACAAACCTGAAAGAAGACCTCCCATCCCACAGATTGACGAAAAACAATTGGGACCGGGCCAAATGCCAATAGATGAAGATTCGTCCATGGCCCATTAGGCCTCCCCTCATTCCACGGCCATCGTTGACATAAAATCCAGAGACCAAAGCCTGAGCAAGCGCCTCAGACTCGCTCTTTCTTCATAACCTAAAGACTTCTTCTCATGGTTTGTAGATTGGGCCTGCCATACCTACGTCCCCAAACCTAAGCTGAGTTTGTGTTTTCAGACTTCTGTCCTCAAAGTCCTGGGACACACCCTCCAGGCTGGGGCCCCTGGAGCCACACATTAGGACTGTGCCTACCCCATGTATGGTAATTCTGCCCATTCCGTTGTCCAAAATTGTACAAATTAGGAGAACCCGCCAAAATCCCCGAAGCCATCCCAATACTAGGTCTCTGTGGACAAACAAGGTCGGTCTGACACCAGCTGAGCATCTACCTCCACTCATACCATAGATGGATGTCCCCAGAGAAGGAGATGGAACCAGACAGGACCGGAAGCCATAATCGGATCCATTGCTTTGGTTTACAGGCATGAATCCACAAAATCATGGATTCCTATACCAGCATAGGGGGTTTCCTGAGGCACCCATCAGACAACATCTCGTCTCCACGAGGAAACTTGTGCATGGGACCTATGTCAAAATATTAGGAGAATACTTCAGAGTCCCGGTGCCACCGCCCCATTCCAAGGTCCTCATGGACACAAACACACATTAGGCCCCATGCACAGAAAAGTCCATTTCAACTCAGCCACCCCGGTTGCTCCCGCAGAGCCATCCGATATCAACTGTCTTGTTGCTAGGAGACAAATGGAATGCGAGGCGGGCTTCCCTGGCATCCATCCTCGAACGGTGCTCTGAAGTCATTCTATATGGGATGTGTTGGAGCTGCCAACATGTCTCAATTGTCCCGCAGAAGGAATCCTTGAAGAAGGCATCCCACAACTCCCAACGTGGGAAAACCTCCATGGCCTTGAGATTCCTCTCCGTTCATGAAGGGGCAGTCATGCACAGAAACTACAACCTGAGCCAACGTCTAATTCTCGCCGTGACTTCAGAAGCATGAGATATTGGTTCAGATGTGCAGGGGGTACCTGCCTTGCCCTCGGCCTGAAGCCCAAGTCTAGCTTGTGTTCTCAGACTTCTGTCCTCACACTACTGGCCCAGAAGCCCTCAAGTTTGGCAATTCCGGACCCACAATGCAGCACTCTGCCAGCCCTCTAGAAAAAATATCTTGCCTAATGAGCTGCCCAGGCACGTCAAATGAGGATCAACATACACGGCACTCGACTATACTCAAATTATAGAGTCTTACCTGGGCACTAATGCACTGTCTGACACAACCTGAGCCCGAACCTCCTGACCAACAACCAGGCAGCTGACCTCACACTGAGCACATCAGACCCACCATGGCCTTAGGCCATCATCTCTTCCCAACAGAGGTTTTCAGGCTTCCGACCTAGACCTTATCTCCAACCACTGCTCAGGTTTGAAAATGATGCAGAAATCAGAACTCCTTCACCATGGCAAGAGACCTTGTGATTGGCATGTTGTCCAAAGTTCAGTGTAGATGAAACCAGTGTGGCCCATGGGGCCCCGCCCATGCTCGCGCGCCACAATGGTCACAAACACACATTGTAACCCTCAGCCTGAGCCCAGTCCTCAAGTAAGGCCTCTCAGTGGCTGGATGAAGAGACAGCATATGGGGCCTGCCATGCCCCTAGGCCCCAAATTTGAACCATAGTTTGGGTTGTCCCTTCACTCTTCCCCAGGGCTCTGCTTTGGAATTCCTCTTTGTTTGGGCACCTGAGGTAACAAACCTGAAAGGAGACCTCCCATCCCACAGATTGACGAAAAACAATTGGGACCGATCCAAATCCACAGAGAGGAAGATTCGTCCATGGCCCATGAGGCCTCCCACATTCCACGGCCATCGTTGAACAAAATCCAGAGACCAAAGCCTGAGCAAGCGCCTCAGACTCGCTCTTTCTTCATATCCTGAAGAGTTCTTCTCATGGTTTGTAGATTGGGCCTGCCATACCTACGTCTCCAAACTTAAGCTGAGTTTGTGTTTTCAGACTTCTGTCCTCAAAGTCCTGGGCCACACACCCTCCAGGCTGGGGCCCCTGGAGCCACACATTAGGACTGTGCCTACCCCATGCATGGAAATTCTGCCCATTCCATTGTCCAAAATTGGACAATTTAGGAGAACCCTCCAAAGTCCCCGAGGCCATCCTAATATCTAGGTCTCTGTGGACAAACAAGGGCAGTCTGACACTTGCTTAGTATCTACGTCCACTCATACCATAGATGGATGTCCCCAGAGAAGGATATGGTACCAGACAGGACCCTAGGCCATAATCGGATCCATTGCTTTGGTTTACAGGCATGTCTCCTCATAGCCTGGATTCCGATACCAGCATATGGGGTTTCCTGAGGCACCCATCAGAAAATATCTCGTCTCCACGAGGAAACTTGTGCATGGGACCTATGTCAAAATCTTAGGAGAGTACTTCAGAGTCCCGGTGCCACCGCTCCATTCCAAGGTCCTCATGGGCACAAACACACATTAGGCCCCAGGCTCAGGAAAGTCCATTTCAACTCAGCCACCCCGGTTGATCCCGCAGAGCCATCCGATCTCCACTGTCTTGTTGCTAGGAGACAATTGGAATGCGAGGCGGGCTTCCCTGGCATCCATCCTCGAACGGTGCTCTGGAGTCATTCCATATGGGATGTGTTGGAGCTGCCCGACAGGTCTCAATTGTCCCGCAGAAGGAATCCTTGAGGGGGCATCCCACAACTCCCAACGTGGGAAAACCTCCATGGCCTTGAGTTTCCTCTCCTTTTATGAAGGGGCAGTCATGCACAGAAACTATATCCTGAGCCAACATCTGATCCTCGCCGTGACTTCAGATGCATGAGATATTGGTTCAGATGTGCAGGGGGTACCTGCCTTGCCCTCGGGCTGAAGCCCAAGTCTAGCTTGTGTTCTCAGACTTCTATCCTCACACTACTGGCCCAGAAGCCCTCAAGTTTGGCAATTCCGGACCCACAATGCAGCACTCTGCCTGCCTTCTAGAAAAAATATCTTGCCTAATGAGCTGCCCAGGCACCTCAAATGAGGATCAACCTACACGGCACTCGACTGTACCCAAATTATAGAGTCTACCTGGGCACTAATGCACTGTCTGACACAACCTGAGCCCGAACCTCCTGACCAACAACCAGGCAGCTGACCTCACACTGAGCACATCAGACCCACCATGACCTTAGGTCATCATCTCTTCCAAACTGCGGTTTTCAGGCTTTTGAACCTAGACCTTATCTCCAAACACTGCCCAGGGTTGAAAATGATGCAGAAATCAGAACTCCTTCCCCATGGCAAGAGACCTTGTGATTGGCATGTTGTCCAAAGTTCAGTGTAGATGAAACCAGTGTGGCCCATGAGGCCCCGCCCATGCTCGCATGCCACATTGGTCACAAACACACATTGTGACCCTCAGCCTGAGCCCAGTCCTCAATTAAGTCCTCTCAGTGGCTGAATGAAGAGACAGCATATGGGGCCTGCCATGCCCCTAGGCCCCAAATTTTAACCATAATTTGGGTTGTCCCTTCACTCTTCCCCAGGGCTCTGCTTTGGAATTCCTCTTTGGTTGGGACACCTGAGGTAACAAACCTGAAAGGAGACCTCCCATCCCACTGATTGATGAAAAACAATTGGGACAGGTCCTAATCCACAGAAAGGAAGTTTCTTCCATGACCCTTGATCTTCACCACATTCCATGGCCATTGTTGACACAAAATCCAGAGACCAAAGCCTGAGCAAGAGCCTCAGACTCGCTCTTTCTTCATATCCTGAAGAGTTCTTCTCATGGTTTGTAGATTGGGCCTGCCATACCTACGTCCCCAAACCTAAGCTGAGTTTGTGTTTTCAGACTTCTGTCCTCAAAGTCTTGGGCCACACATCCTCCAGGCTGGGGACCCTGGAGTCACACATTAGGACTGTGCCTACCCCATTATTGGGAATTCTGCCCATTCCATTGTCCAAAGTTGTACAAATTCGGAGAACCCTCCAAAGTCTCCGAGGCCATACCAATATGTACGTCTCAGTGGACAAACAAGGGCGGTCTGACACCAGCTGAGCATCTACCTCCACTCATACCATAGATGGATGTCCCCAGAGAAGGATATGGTACCAGACAGGACCCTAGGCCATAATCGGATCCATTGCTTTGGTTTACAGGCATGTCTCCTCAAAAGCCTGGATTCCAATACCAGTATAGGGAGTTTCCTGAGGCACCTATCAGAAAAAATCTCGTCTCCACGAGGAAACTTGTGTATGGGACTTATGTCAAAATCTTAGGAGAATACTTCAGAATCCCGGTGCCACCGCTCCATTCCAAGGTCCTCATGGACACAAACACACATTAGGCCCCATGCTTAGGTAATTCCATTTCACTCAGCCACCCCGGTTGTTCTCGCAGTGCCATCCGATCTCAACTCTCTTGATGCTAGGAGACAATTGGAATGCGAGGCGGGCTTCCCTGGCATCCATCCTCCAACGGTGCTCTGGAGTCATTCCATATGGGATGTTTTGGAGCTGCCCAACAGGTCTCAATTGTCCCGCAGAAGGAATCCTTGTAGGGGGCATCACACAACTCCCAACGTGGGAAATCCTCCATGGCCTTCAGATTCCTCTCTGTTCATGAAGGGGCTGTCATGCACAGAAACTTCAACCTGAGCCAACGTATGTTCCTCCTCGTGACTTCAGATGCTTGATATATTGGTTCAGATCAGCAGGGGGTACCTGCCGTGCCCTCGGCCTGAAGCCCTGGTCTAGCTTGTTTCTCAGACTTCTGTCCTCACACTCGTGGCCCTGAGCCCTCACGTTTGGCAATTCCGGACCCACAATGCAGCACTCTTCCTGCCCTCTAGAAAAAATATCTTGCCTAATGAGCTGCCCAGGCACCTCAAATAAGGATAAAACTTCACAGCACTCGACTCTACCCAAATTATATAGACTAACCTGAGCACTAATGCACTGTCTGACACAACCTGAGCCAGAAACTCCTGAATAACACCCAGGAAGCTGACCGTACACTGAGCATATCAGACCCGCCATGGCCTTAGGTCGTCATCACTTCCCAACTGTGGTTTTTCAGGTTCAGAACCTAGGCCTTATCTCCAACCACTGCCCAGGGTTGAAAATGATGCAGAAATCAGAACACCTTCCCCATGTCATGAGACCTTGTGATTGGCATGTTTTCCAAAGTCCAGTGTAGTTGAAACCAGTGTGGCACATGAGGCCCCGCCCATGCTCTCGGGCCACATTGGTCACAAACACATATTGTGACCCTCAGCCTGAGCACAGTCCTCAAATAAGGCCTCTAAGTGGCTGGATGAAGAGACAGCATATTGGGCCTGCCATGCCCCTAGGCCCCAATTTTTAACCATAGTTTGGGTTGTACCTTCATGCTTCCCCAGGGCTCTGCTTTGGAATTCCTCTTTTGTTCAGACACCGGAGGTAATAAACCTGAAAGGAGACCTCCCATCCAACAGCTTGACGAAAAACAATTGGGAACGGTTCTAATCCACAGAGAGGAAGATTCATTCATGGCCCATGAGGCCCCCCCACATTCCACGGCCATCGTTGATACAACGTCCAGATCAAAAGCCTGAGCAAGTGCCTCAGACTCGCTCGTTCTTCATATCCTGAAGAGTTCTTCTATGGTTTTTAGATTGGACCTGCCATACCTACGTCCCCAAACTTAATCTGAGTTTGTGTTTTCAGACTTCTGTCCTCAAAGTCCTGGGCCACACTCCCTCCAGGCTGGGGCCCCTGGAGCCACACATTAGGACTGTGCCTACCCAATCCATGGCAATTCCACGCATTCCATTGTCCAAAATCGTACAAATTAGGAGAACTCTCCAAAGTCCCGAGGCCATCCCAATAGTGTAGGTCTCCGGGGACAAACAAGGGCGGTCTGACACCAGGTGAGCATCTACCTGCACTCATTCCATAGATAGATATCCCCAGATAAGAAGATTGAACCAAACAGGACCCTAGGCCATAATCAGATCCATTGCTTTGGTTTACAGGCATGTCTCCTCAAAAGCCTGGATTCCAATACCAGCATAAGGGGTTTACTGAGGCACCCATCAGAACAAATTTCGTCTCCACAAGGAAACTTGTGCATGGGATATATGTCAAAAGCTTAGGAGAATACTTCAGGGTCCCGGTGCCACCACCCCATTCCAAGGCCCTCATGGACACAAACACACATTAGACCCCACCGTCAGGAAAGTCAATTTCAACTCAGCCACACCCCAGTTGCTCCCGCAGAGCCATCCGATCTCAACTGTCTTGTTGCTAGGAGACAATTGTAATGCGAGGCGGGCTTCCCTGGCATGTTTCCTCCAACGGTGCTCTGGAGTCATTCCATATGGGATGTCCTGGAGCTGCCCAACAGGTCTCAGTTGTCCCGCAGAAGGAATTTTTGAAGGGGGCATCCCACAACTCCCAACGTGGGAAACCCTCCATGGCCTTGAGATTCCGCTCCGTTTATGAAGGGGCAGTCATGCACACAAACTCCAACCTGAGCCAGGGTCTGATCCTCGCCATGACTTCGGATGCTTGAGATATTGGTTCAGATCTGCAGGGGGTACCTGCCGTGCCCTCGGCCTGAAGCCCAAGTCTAGCTTGTCTTCTCAAACTTCGGTCCTCACACTCCTGGCCCAGAAGCCCTCAAGTTTGGCAATTCCGGACCCACAATGCAGCAATCTGCCTGCCCTCTAGAAAAAATATCATGCCTAATAAGCAGCCCAGGCACCTCAAATGAGGATAAACCTACACGGCACTCGACTATACCCAAATTATATAATCTAACCTGGGCACTAATGCACTGTCTGACAACCTGAGCTGGAACCACCTGACCAACACCCAGGCAGCTGACTGCACACTGAGCATATCAGACCCGCCATGGCCTTAGGTTCAGAACCTAGGCCTTATCTCCAACTACTGCCCAGGGTTGAAAATGATGCAGAAATCAGAACACTTTCCCCATGGCAAGAGACCGTATGATTGACATGTTGTCCAAAGTCCAGTGTAGTTGAAACCAGTGTGGCCCATGAGGCACCGCCCATGCTCTCGGGCCACATTGGTCACAAACACACATTGTGACCCTCAGCCTGAGCACAGTCCTCAAGTAAGGCCTCTAAGTGGCTGGATGAAGAGACAGCATATTGGGCCTGCCATGCCCCTAGGCCCCAATTTTTAACCATAGTTTGGGTTGTTCCTTCATGCTTCCCCAGGGCTCTGCTTTGGAATTCTTCTTTTGTTCAGACACCTGAGGTAATAAACCTGAAAGGAGACCTCACATCCCACAGATTGACGAAAAACAATTGGGAACGGTTCAAATCCACAGAGAGGAAGATTCATCCATGACCCATGAGGCGCCCCCACATTCCACGGCCATCGTTGATACAAAATCCAGATCAAAAGCCTGAGCAAGTGCCTCAGACTCGCTCGTTCTTCATATCCTGAAGAGTTCTTCTCATGGTTTTTAGATTGGGCCTGCCATACCTACATCCCCAAACCTAAGCTGAGTTTGTGTTTTCAGACTTCTGTCCTCAAAGTCCTGGGCCACACTCCCTCCAGGCTGGGGCCCATGGAGCCACACATTAGGACTGTGCCTACCCAATCCATGGCAATTCCACCCATGCCATTGTCCAAAATCGTACAAATTAGAAGCTCTCCAAAGTCCCCGAGGCTATCCCAATAGTGTAGGTCTCCGGAAACAAACAAGGGCGATCTGACACCAGGTGAGCATCTACCTCCACTCATTCCATAGATGGATATCCCCAGATAAGAAGATTGAACCAGACAGTTCTCTAGGACATAATCGGATCCATTGCATTGGTTTACAGGCATGTCTCCTCAAAAGCCTGGATTCCAATACCAGCATAAAGGGTTTACTGAGGCACACATCAGAACAAATTTCGTCTCCACAAGGAAACTTGTGCATGGGAGCTATGTCAAAAGCTTAGGAGAATACTTCAGGGTCCCGGTGCCACCACCCCATTCCAAGGCCCTCATGGACACAAACACACATTAGACCCCACCGTCAGGAAAGTCAATTTCAACTCAGCCACCCCGGTTGCTCCCGCAGAGCCTTCCGATCTCAACTGTCTTGTTGCTAGGAGACAATTGTAATGCGAGGCGGGCTTCCCTAACATGTTTCCTCCAACGGTGCTCTGGAGTCATTCCATATGGGATGTCCTGGAGCTGCCCAACAGGTCTCAGTTGTCCCGCAGAAGGAATTTTTGAAGGGGGCATCCCACAACTCCCAACGTGGGAAAACCTCCATGGCCTTGAGATTCCGCTCCGTTTATGAAGGGGCAGTCATGCACACAAACTCCAACCTGAGCCAGGGTCTGATCCTCGCCATGACTTCGGATGCTTGAGATATTGGTTCAGATCGGCAGGTGGTACCTTCCGTTCCCTCGGCCTGAGGCCCAAGTCTAGCTTGTGTTCTCAGACTCCTGTCCTCACACTCCGGGCCCAGAAGCCCTCAAGTTTGGCAATTCCGGACCCACAATGCAGCAATCTGCCTGCCCTCTAGAAAAAATATCATGCCTAATGAGCAGCCCAGGCACCTCAAATGAGGATAAACCTACACGGCACTCGACTATACCCAAATTATATAGTCTAACCTGGGCACTAATGCACTCTCTGACAACCTGTGCCGGAACCACCTGACCAAACCCAGGCAGCTGACTGCACACTGAGCATATCAGACCCGCCATGGCCTTAGGTCGTCATCTCTTCCCAACTGCGGTTTTTCAGGTTCAGAACCTAGGCCTTATCTCCAACCACTGCCCAGGGTTGAAAATGATGCAGAAATCAGAACACCTTCCCCATGGCAAGAGACCGTATGATTGACATGTTGTCCAAAGTCCACTGTAGTTGAAACCAGTGTGGCCCATGAGGCACCGCCCATGCTCTCGGGCCACATTGGTCACAAACACACATTGTGACCCTCAGCCTGAGCACAGTCCTCAAGTAAGGCCTCTAAGTGGCTGGATGAAGAGACACCATATTGGGCCTGCCCTGCCCCTAGGCCCCAATATTTAACCATAGTTTGGGTTGTTCCTTCATGCTTCCCCAGGGCTCTGCTTTGGAATTCCTCTTTTGTTCAGACACCTGAAGTAATAAACCTGAAAGACCTCACATCCCACAGATTGACGAAAAACAATTGGGACCGGTCCAAATCCACAGAGAGGAAGATTCGTCCATGACCCATGAGGCCTCCCCATATTCCACGGCCATCGTTGATACAAAATCCAGTGACAAAAGCCTGAGCAAGTGCCTCAGACTCGCTCTTTCTTCATATCCTGAAGAGTTCTTCTCATGGTTTGTAGCTTGGCCCTGCCATATCAACGTCCCCAAACCTAAGCTGAGTTTGTGTTTTCAGACTTCTGTCCTCAAAGTCCTGGGCCACACACCCTCCAGGCGGGGCCCCCTGGAGCCACACATTAGGACTGTGCCTACCCAATCCATGGGAATTCTGCCCAATCGATTGTCCCAAATCGTACAAATTAGGAGAACTCTCAAAAGTCCCCGAGGCCATCCCCATAGTGTAGGTCTCCGGGGTCAAACAATGGTGGTCTGACACCAGGTGAGCATCTACCTCCACACATTCCATAGATGGATATCCCCAGAGAAGAAGATTGAACCAGACAGGACCCTAGGCCATAATAGGATCCATTACTTTGGTTTACAAGCATGTCTCCTCAAAAGCCTGGATTCCAATACCAGCATAGGGGGTTTCCTGAGGCACCCATCAGAACAAATTTTGTCTCCACAAGGAAACTTGTGAATGGGATCTACGTCAAAAGCTTAGGAGAATACTTCAGGTTCCCGGTGCCACCGACCCATTCCAAGGCCCTCATGGACACAAACACACATTAGGCCCCATCCTCAGGAAAGTCCATTTCAACGCAGCCACTCCGGTTGCTCCCGCAGAGCCATTCGATCTCAACTCAATTGTGGCTAGGAGACAATTGGAATGCGAGGCGGGCTTCCCTGGCTTCCATCCTCCAACGGTGCTCTGGAGTCATTCCATATGGGATGTCCTGGAGCTGCCCAACAGGTCTCAATTGTCCCGCAGAAGGAATCCTTGAAGGGGGCATCCCACAACTCCCAACGTGGGAAAACCTCCATGGCCTTGAGATTCCGCTCCGTTCATGAAGGGGCAGTCATGCACCGAAACTCCAATATGAGCCAACGTCTGATATCGCCGTGACTTCAGATGCTTGAGATATTGGTTCAGATCTGCAGGGGGTACCTGCCGTGCCCTCGGCCTGAATAGCTCTGGTCTAGCTTGTGTTCTCAGACTTCTGTCCTCACACTCCTGGCCCAGAATCCCTCAAGTTTGGCAATTCCGGACCCACAATGCAGCACTCTGTCTGCCCTCTAGAAAAAATATCTTGCCTAATGAGCTGCCCAGGCACCTCAAATGAGGATAAACCTACACGGCACTCGACTATACCCAAATTATATACTCTAACCTGGGCACTAATGCACTGCCTGATACAACCTGAGTCAGAACCTCTGGAACAAAACACATGCAACTGACCGCACACTGAGCATATCAGACCCTCCATGGCCTTAGGTCGTCATCTCTTCCCAACTGCGGTTTTCAGGCTTCAGAACCGAGACCTTATCTCCAACCACTGCCCAGGGTTGAAAATGATGCAGAAATCAGAACACCTTCCCCATGGCAAGAGACCTTGTGATTGGTATGTTGTCCAAAGTCCAGTGCAGTTAAAACCAGTGTGGCCCATGAGGCCCCGCCCATGCTCGCGGGCCACATTTGTCACAAACACACATTGTGACCCTCAGCCTGAGCCCAGTCCTCAAGTAAGGCCTCTAAGTGGCTGGATGAAGAGACAGCATATTGGGCCTGCCATGCCCCTAACCCCAATTTTTAACAAAAGTTTCAGTTGTTCCTTCATGCCTCCCCAGAGCTCTGCTTTGGAATTCCTCTTTTGTTCAGACACCTGAGGTAATAAACCTGAAAGGAGACCTCACATCCCACAGATTGACGAAAAACAATTGGGACCATTTCAAATCCACAGAGAGGAAAATTCATCCATGGCCCAGGAGGCCCCCCCACATTCCGCGGCCATCGTTGATACAAAATCCAGAGACAAAAGCCTGAGCAAATGCCTCAGACTCGCTCTTTCTTCATATCCTGAAGAGTTCTTCTCATGTTTTGTAGATTGGGCCTGCCACACTTAAGTCCCCAAACCTCCACTGAGTTTGTGTTTTCAGACTTCTGTCCTCAAAGTCCTGGGCCAAACACCCTCCCAGGTGGGGCCACTGGAGCCACACATTAGCACCGTGCCTACCCAATGCATGGGAATTCTGCCCATTCCATTATCCAAAATCGTACAAATTAGGAGAACTCTACAAAGTCCCCGAGGCCATCCCAATAGTGTAGGTCTCCGGGGACAAACAAGGGCAGTCTGACACCAGGTGAGCATCTACCTCCACTCATTCCATAGATGGATATCCCCAGATAAGACGATTGAACCAGACAGGACTCTAGGCCATAATCGATTCCATTGCTTTGGTTTACAGGCATGTCTCCTCAAAAGCCTGGATTCCAATACCAGCATAAGGGGTTTCCTGAGGCACCCATCAGAACAAATCTTGTCTCCACAAGGAAACTTGTGCATGGGAGCTATGTCAAAAGCTTAGGAGAATACTCAGTGTCCCGTTACCACCGCCCCATTCCTAGGCCCTCATGGACACAAACACACATTAGGTCCCATCCTCAGGAAAGTCCATTTCAACTCAGCCACCCCGGTTGCTCCTGCAGAGCCATCCGATCTCAACTGTATTGTTGCTAGGAGACAATTGGAATGCGAGGCGGGCTTCCCTGGCATCCATCCTCCAACGGTGCTCTGGAGTCATTCCATATGGGATGTCCTGGAGCTGCCCAACAGAACTCATTTGTCCCGCAGAAGGAATCCTTGAAGGGGGCATCCACAACTCCCACGTGGGAAAATCTCCATGGCCTTGAGATTCTGCTCCGTTCATGAAGGGTCAACATGCACCGAAACTCCAATATGGGCCAACGTCTGATCCTCGCGGTGACTTCAGATGCTTGAGATATTTGTTCAGATCTGCAGTGGGTACCTGCCGTGCCCTCGGCCTGAAGCCCAAGTCTAGCTTGTGTTTTCAGACTTCTGTCCTCACACTCGTGTCCCAGAAGCTTTCAATTTTGGCAATTCCAGACCCATAATGCAGCACTCTGCCTGCCCTCTAGAAAAAATATCTTGCCTAATGAGCTGCCCAGGCTCCTCAAATGAGGATAAACCTACACGGCACTCGACTGTACCCAAATTTTTATAGTCTAACCTGGGCACTAATGCACTGTCTGACACAACGTGAGCCAGAACCTCCTGACCAATTTCAGGCAGCTGACCGCACACTGAGCTTATCAGACCCGCCATGGCCTTAGGTCGTCATCTCTTCCCAACTGCGTTTTTTCAGGCTTCAAAATCTAGACCTTATCCCCAACCACTGCCCATGGTTGACAATGATGCAGAAATCAGAACAACTTCCCCATGGCAAGAGATCTTGTGATTGGCATGTTTTCCAAAGTCCAGTGTAGTTGAAACCAGTGTGGCCCATGAGGCCCCGTCCATGCTCGTGTGCCATATTGGTCACAAACACACATTGTGACCCTCAGCCTGAGCCCAGTCCTCAAGTAAGGCCTCTCAGTGGCTGGATGAAGAGTAGCATATTGGGCCTGCCATTCCCCTAGGCCCCAATTTTTAACCATAGTTTGGGTGGTCCCTTCACTCTTCCCCAGGGCTCTGCTTTCGAATTCCTCTTTGATTGGGACACCTGAGGTAACAAACCTGAGAGGAGACATCCCATCCCACATATTGACGGAAAGAAATTGGGACCGGGCCAAATCCACAGAGAGGAAGATTCGTCAATGGCCCAGGAGGCCTCCCCACATTCCACAGCCATTGTTGATACAAAATCCAGAGACCAAAGCCTGAGCAAGTGCCTCAGACTCGCTCTTTCTTCATATCCTGAAGAGTTCTTCTCATGGTTTGTAAATTGGGCCTGCCATACCTACGTCCCCAAACCTAAGCTGAGTTTGTGTTTTCAGACTTCTGTCCTAAAAGTCCTGGGCCACACACCCTCCAGGCTGGGGCCACTGGAGCCACTCATTAGGACTGACCTACCCAATTCATGGGAATTCTGCCCATTTCATTTTCCAAAATCGTACAAATTATGAGAATTCTCAAAGTCCCCGAGGCCATCCCAGTAGTGTAGGTCTCCAAGGACAAAAAAGGGAGGTCTGACACCAGGTGAGCATCCACCTCCACTCATTCCATAGATGGATATCCCCAGATAAGAAGATTGAACCAGACAGGACTCTAGGCCATAATCGGATCCATTGCTTAGGTTTACAGGCATGTCTCCTCAAAAGCCTGGATTCCAATACCAGCATAAGGGGTTTACTGAGACACCCGTCGAACAAATCTCGTCTCCACAGGGAAACTTGTGCATGGGAACTATGTCAAAAGCTTAGGAGAATACTTCAGCGTCCCGGTACCACCGCCCCTTTCCAAGGCCCTCATGGAAACAAAACACATTAGGCCCCATCCTCAGAACAGTCCATTTCAAAGCAGCCACCCAGGTTGCTCCTTCAGAGCCATCCGATCTCACTGTATTGTTGCTAGGAGACAATTGGAATGCGAGGCGGGCTTCCCTGGCATCCATCCTCGAACGGTGCTCTGGAGTCATTCCATATGCGATGTCCTGGATCTTCTCAACAAGTCACAAATGTCCCGCAGAAGGAATCCGTGAAGAGGGCATCCAACAACGCCCAACGTGGGAATACCTCTATGGCCTTGAGATTCCGCTCCGTTCATGAAGGGTCAGTCATACACAGAAACTCCAACCTGAGCCAACCTCTGATCCTCGCCGTGACTTCAGATGCTTGAGATATTGGTTCCGATCTGCAGGGGGTACCTGCCGTGCCCTCGGCCTGAAGCCCAAGTCTAGCTTGTGTTCTCAGACTTCTGTCCTCACACTCGTGGCCTAGAAGCCCTCAAGTTTGGCAATTCGGGACCCACAATGCAGTACTCTGCCTGCCCTCTAGAAAAAATATCTTGCCCAATGAGCAGCCCAGGCACCTCAAATGAGGATAAACCTACACGGCACTCGACTGTACCCAAATTATATAGTCTAACCTATGCACTAATGCACTGTCTGACACAACCTGAGCCAGAAACTCCTGACCAACACCCAGGCAGCTGACCCCACACTGAGCATATCAGACCCGCCATGGCCTTAGGTCGTCATCTCTTCCCAACTGCGGGTTTTCAGGCTTCAGGACCTAGACCTTATGTCCAACCTCTGCCCAGCATTGTAAATGTGCAGAAATCAGAACATCTTCCCCATGGCATTAGACCTTGTGTTTGGCACATTGTCCAAAGTTCAGTGTAGTTGAAACCAGTTGGGCCATGAGGCCCCGCCCAGGTTCACGGGCCACATTGGTCACAAACACACATTGTGACCCTCAGCCTGAGCCCAAGCTCAAGTAAGGCCTCTCAGTGGCTGGATGAAGAGACAGCATATTGGGCCTGCCATGCGCCTAGTCCCCAATTTTTAACCACCGATTGGGTTGTCCCTTCACTCTTCCCCAGGGCTCTGCTTTGGAATTCCTCTTTTGTTCGGACACCTGAGGGAATAAACTTGAAAGGAGACCTCCCATCCCACAGATTGACGAAAAACAATTGGAACCAGGCCAAATCCACAGAGAGGAAGATTTGTCAAAGGCTCATGAGGCCTCCCCACATTCCACGGCCATTGTTGATACAAAATCCAGAGACAAAAGCCTGAGCAAGCGCCTCAGACACGCTCTTTCTTCATATGACCCTTTGGACGGGGCCAAACCACCAGAGAATAAGACTCGTCCATTTCCCAGGAAGTCACCCAGAAATTTCACCACCATGAGTGACACGATATCCAGAGACAAAAACTTGAGCAAGAGCCTCACACTCGCCCTTTTTCAAATCCCGAAGTGATCTCCTCATGGTCTGTAGATCAGTCCTGCCATACCTATGACCCGAAACATAAGCCGAGGTTGTGTTTTCAGACAACTGTCCAAACAGCCCTGGCCTACACAACCTACAGGCTCAGGCCCCTGGAGCCAAACCTGAGGACTGTACTTGCCCTCTCCAAGGGAATTGTGTGTGCGCATTCCAATGGCCACAACCCTTCTAATAGGATAAACCTCCAAAGACCCTGATCCATCGCACTAGTGCCGGCTTCCCAGGAAATACAGGGGCAATCTGAGCCCATCTGAGCACCTACCTGCACAGAGACCCATAGACAGATCTCCCCAAAGGTAAAAAGGAAAGACGGGGTCCCTAGGCACTAATCAGATTTATTGCTTTGTTTTCCAGGCATCTCTCCTCAGAGGCCTGGATTTCAAAACCAGCATATGGCTGTTTCTTGACTCACCCATCAGAAAACATCTCATCTACACTTGGGAAACTTGCACGTTGGAGCTGTGTCAAAGCCTCTGTGTAGGAGAATCCTTCAGGGCCCCATTCCAAGGTGTCCTTAGACACAAAAGCACATTAAGACCCATCCGCAGGAGAGTCCATTTCAACTCAGCCTCCTCGGTTGCTCCCCCAGACCCAGCAGATCTAAAATGTCTTATTGCTAGGAGACAATTGGAATGCGAGGTGGGCTCCCCATCCATCCATCCTTAAAACCCTGCTCGGAATCATTGGCCTGGAGCCAAACAACAGGTCTCAATTGTCCTGCAGAAGACTCTTTGAAGTTTGGGGTTACTCAAAACTCCCATCGTGGGAAAACCACCATGGCCTCGTGATGCCCCCTCTTCATGAATAGCCATCAGGGACAGAAACTCCATACTGAGCGATCGTTTGATCCTCGCCCTGACTTCAGATCACGAGGTCTCGATTCAGGTCTGTAGATTGTGCCTGCCATGTCCTCACTCAGAAACCTAAGCCTAGCTTGTGCTCTCAGAGTTCTGTCCTCAGACTACTGGCCCACAAGCCCTCCAGTTTGGCAATCCAGAACTACAATGCAGCACTCTGCCTGCCACCCAGAAGAAAAACATTGCCCACTGGGGCTACCCAGTAACCCCAAATGAGGATCAACCTGCACCTACCTTGGTTGTACCCCAAATACATAGGCCGACCAGGGCACTAATGACCTTTCTGACACAGCCTGAGCCTGGACCTATTGGCCCCACCCAGACACCTGGCCACACACTGAGCACATGGAGCCGCCATGGCCTTAGGTCGTCATCTCTTCCCAACCTCGATTTTCAGGCTTCAGAACCTAGATCTTATCGCCAATCCCTGCCCAGGGTTGAACGTGATGCAGAAATCAGAACTCCTTCCCCATGGCAAGAAACCTTGTGGTTGGCATGTTGTCCAACGTTCAGAGTAGTTGAAACCAGAGTGGCCCATGAGGCCCCGCCCATGCTCGCGTGCCACATGGGTCCCAAACACACATTGTGACTCTCAACCTGAGCCCAGTCCTCAAGTAAGGCCTCTCAGTGGCTGGATGAAGAGATAGCATATTGGGATTGCCATGCCCCAAGTCCCCAATTTTTTACCATAGTTCGGGGTATCCCTTCAGTCTTCCCCACGGCTTTGCTTTGCAATTCCTCTTTAGGTGGGACACCTGAGGTAACAAAACTGAAAGGAGTCCTCCCATCCCACAGATTGAAGAAAAACAATTGGGAATCGGGCCAAATCCTCAGAGAGGAAGATTCGTCCATGGCCCATGAGGCCTCCCCGACATTCCACGGCCACCGCAGATACAAAATCCAGAGTCAAAAGCCTGAGCAAGCGCGTCAGATTCGCACTTTCTTCATATCCTGAAGATTTCTACTCATGATTTGTAGATCGGTCCTGCCATACCTACGTCCCCAAAACTAAGCTGAGTTTGTGTTTTCAGACTTCTGTCCTCAAAGTGATGGGCCACACACCCTCCAGGCTGGGGCCCCTGGAGCCACACATTAGGACTGTGCCTACCAATCCATGGGAATTCTGCCCATTCCATCATCCAAAATCGTACAAATTAAGAGAAACCGCCATCCCTGAGGCCATCCCAATAGTGTAGGTCGCCCGGGACAAACAAGGGCGGTCTGATATCAGCTGACCATCTACCTCCACTCATACCATAGATGGATGTCCGCAAAGAAGAAGATTGAACCAGACAGGACACTAGGCCATAATAGGATCCATTGCTTTAGTTTACAGGCATGTCTCTTCAAAAGCCTTATTCCAATAGGAGCATAGGGGTTTTCCTGAGGCACCCATCAGAACTCATCTCGTCTCCACAAGGAAACCTGTGCATGCGAGTTATGTCAGAAGTTTAGGAGAGTACTTCAAAGTCCCGGGGCCACAGCCCCATTCCAAGGCCCTCAGGGACACAAAAACCAATTAGGACCCATCCTCATTTAAGTCCATTTCAACTCAGCCACCACGGTAGCTCCCGCAGAGAAATCAGATCTAAACTGTCTTGTTGCTAGGAAACAATTGGAATGTGAGGCGGACTTCCCAGGCATCCATCCTCGAATGGTGCTCTGGAGTCATTCCATATGGGATTTCCTGGAGCTGTCCAACAGGTCTCAATTGTCCCACAAAAGGAATCCTTGAAGGGAGCATCCAACAACTCCCAACGTGGGAAAACCTCAATAGCCTCGAGTTTCCGCTCCCTTCATGAAGGGGCTGTATGCACAGAAACTCCAACCTGGCCAACGTCTGATCTTCGCCCTGACTTCAGATGCATGAGATATTGGTTCAGATCTGCAGGAGGTACCTGCCGTGCACTCGGCCTGATACCCAAGTCTAGCTTGTCTTCTCAGACTTCCGTCCTCTCCCCCCTCACCCCGAAGCCCTCAAGATTGGCAATTCCGGACCCACAATGCAGCACTCTGCCTGCCCTCTAGAAAAAAATTATTGCCGTATGAGCTTCCTAGGCACCTTAAATGAGGATAAACCTACACAGCACTCGAATTTACCCAAATTATATAGTCTAACCTGGGCACTAAAGCACTGTCCGACACAATCTGAGCCCGGACCTCCTGATCAACCCGGAGAAAGCTGACCGCACACTGAGCACATAAGAGCCGCCATGGCCTTAGGTCATCATCTCTCCCCTACCTCAGTTTTCAGGCTTCCGAACCGAGACCTTATCTCCAATCACTGCCCAGGGGTGAATGTGATGCAGAAATCAGAACTCCTCCTTACCCATGGAAGAACCCTTGTGGTTGGCACGTTGTCCAACGTTCAGTGTAGGAGAAGCCAGCATTCACCCTGAGGCCCCGCCCATTGTTGAGTGCGACGAGGGCAGCAACACGCATTGTTACCCTCAGCATGAGTCCTGTCCTCTAGAAAGTCCTCTCAGCGGCTGGACCATAAAATGTCATAATGTGCTTGACATGTCCCTAGGCCCATTTTAAACAGATTTCTGATTGTTCAGTCGCCCCTCCCCAGGGCTCTACTCTGGAATCCCTCATTTTGTGGGACACCTGAGGTTAAAAAAGAAAACAACAACAACAAAAAAACGGACTTCTTCCATCACACAGAATGACTCCAAATCCTTTGGACGGGGCCAAAACACCAGAGAGTAAACTCGTCCATTTCCCATGAAGTCACCCAGAATTTTCACGACCATGAGTGACACGATATCCAGAGACAAAAACTTGAGCACGAGCCTCACACTCGCCCTTTTTTCAAATCCCGAAGAGTTCTCCTCATGGTCTGTAGATCAGTCCTGCCATACCTACGATCCGAAACATAAGCCGAGGTTGTGTTTTCAGAAAACTATCCAAACAGCCCTGGCCTACACAACCTACAGGCTCAGGCCCCTGGAGCCAAACCTGAGGACTGTACTTGCCCTCTCCAAGGGAATTGTGTGTGCCCATTCCAATGGCCACAACCCTTCTAATAGGATAAACCTCCAAAGTCCCCGATCGATCTCACTAGTGCTGTCTTCCCAGGAAAAACAGGAGCAATCTGAGCACATCTGTTCACCTACCTGCACTCAGACACATAGACAGATATCCCCAGAGGTAAAAAGGAAAGAACAGACCCATAGGCACTAATCAGATCCATTTCTTTGGTTCCAGGCATCTCTCCTCAGAGGCCTGGATTTCAAAACCAGCATATGGCTGTTTCTTGACTCACCCATCAGAAAACATGTCATATACACATGGGAAACTTGCACGTTGGAGCTGTGTCAAAGCCTCTGTTTAGGAAAACCCTTCAGGGCCCACGTGCCACCGCTTCATTCCAAGGTCTCCATAGACACAAAAGCACATTAGGACCCATCCACAGGAGAGTCCATTTAAACTCAGCCTCCTAAGTTGCTCCCCGAGATCCAGCAGATCTAAATGTCTGGTTGCTTGGAGACAATTGGAATGCGAGGTGGGCTACCCAGCAATCCATCCTTAGAACTCTGCTCAGAATAATGGCCTGGCCCCAAACAACAGGTCTCACTTGTCCTGCAGAAGACTCTTTGCAGTTTGTAGCTGCTCACAACTCCCATCGTGGGTAAACCCCCATGGCTCTTGATGCCCCCCCTCATGAAGCGGCCATCAGGGACAGAAACTCCAACCTGAGCGATCGTCTGATCCTCGCCCTGACTTCAGATGCTCGAGATATCGGTTCAGGTCTGTAGATTGTGCCGCCATGTCCCCACCCAGAAACCGAAGCCTAGCTTGTGTTTTCAGACTTCTTTCCTCAGACTACTGGCCCACAAGCCCTCCAGTTTGGCAATCCAGAACTACAATGCAGCACTCTGCCTGCCCCCCAGAAGAAAAACATTGCCCTCTGGGGCTACCCAGTAACCCCTAATGAGGATCAACCTGTACCTACCTTGGCTGTACCCCAAATACATAGGCTGACCAGGGCACTAATGCCTTTTCTGACACAGCCTGAGCCTGGACATCCTGGCCCCACCCAGACAGGTGGCCGCAGACTGAGCACATCAAGGCTCCATGGCCTTAGGTCGTCATCTGTTTCCAACCTCGGTTTTCAGGCTTCAGAACCTAGACCTTATCTACAATCACTGCCCAGGGTTGAACGTGATGCAGAAATCAGAACTCCTTCCCCATGGCAAGAAACCTTGTGGTTGGCATGTTTTCCAACGTTCAATGTAGTTGAAACCAGAGTGGCCCATGAGGCCCCGCCCATACTCGCTGGCCATATGGGTCCCAAACACTCATTGTGACTCTCAGCCTGAGCCTAGGCTCAAGTAAGGCCTCTCAGTGGCTGGATGAAGAGATAGCATATTGGGCTTGCCATGCCCCTAGGCCCCAATTTTTAACCATAGTTCGGGTTGTCCCTTCAGTCTTCCCCACGGCTTTGCTTTGGAATTCCTCTTTTGGTGGGACACATGAGGTAACAAAACTGAAAGGAGTCCTCCCATCCCACAGATTGACCAAAAACAATTGGGAATCGGGCCAAATCCTCAGAGAGGAAGATTCGTCCATGGCCCATGAGGCCTCCCCGACATTCCACGGCCACCGCTGATACAAAATCCAGAGACAAAAGACTGAGCAAGCGCCTCAGATTCGCACTTTCTTCATATCCTGAATACTTTTTCTCATGGACTGTAGAGTGGGCCTGCCATACCTACGTCCCCAAACCTAAGCTGAGTTTGTGTTTTCAGACTTCTGTCCTCAGGTCCTAGGCCAAACACCCTCAATGCTGGGGCCCCTGGAGACACACATTAGGACTGTGCCTACAAATCCATGGGAATTCTGCCCATTCCATTGTCCAAAATTGTACAAATTAAGAGATACCGCCAAATCCCTGAGGCCATCCCAATAGTGTAGGTCGCCCGGGACAAACAAGGGCGGTCTGACAACAGCTGAGCATCTACCTCCACTCATACCATAGATGGATATCCCCAGAGAAGAAGATTGAACCAGACGGGACCCTAGGCCATAATAGGATCCATTGCTTTGGTTTACAGGCATGTCTCCTCAAAAGCCTGATTCCAATACGAGCATAGAGGTTTTCCTGAGGCACCCATCAGAACTCATCTCGTCTCCACAAGGAAACCTGTGCATGGATGCTATGTCAGAAGCTTAGGAGAGTACTTCAGGGTCCCGAGGCCACGACCCCAATCCAAGGCCCTCAGGGACACAAAAACCCATTAGGACCCAACCTCAGGAAAGTCCATTTCAACTCAGCCACCCCGGTTGCTCCCGCAGAGCCATCAGATCTAAACTGTCTTGTTGCTAGGAGACAATTGGAATGCGAGGCGGGCTTCCCAGGCATCCATCCTCGCATGAGCTCTGGAGTCATTCCATCTGGGATGTCCTGGAGCTGTCCAACAGATCTCAATTGTCCCGCAGAAGGAATCCTTGAAAGGGGCACCCCACAACTTCCAACGTGGGAAAACCTCAATGGCCTTGAGATGCCACTCCCTTCATGAAGCGTCCGTCATGCACAGAAACTACAACCTGAGCCAACGTCTGATCCTCGCCCTGACTTCAGATGCATGAGATATTGGTTCAGAGCTGAAGGGGTTCCAGCCGTGTCCTCGCCCTGAAACCCAGTCTAGCTTCCTTCTCAGACTTCCATCCTCACACGCCTGGCCCCGAAGCCCTCAAGTTTGGCAATTCCGGACACACAATGCAGCACTCTGCCTGCCCTCTAGAAAAAAATTATTGCCTCATGAGCTTCCTAGGCACCTTAAATGAGAATAAACCTACACAGCACTCGACTTTACCCAAGTTATATAGTCTAACCTGTGCACTAAAGCACTGTCGGACACAACCTGAGCCCGGACCTCCTGACCAACCCCCAGAAAGCTGACCGCACACTGAGCACATAAGACCCGCCATGGACTTAGGTCATCATCTCTTCCCTACCTCAGTTTTCAGGCTTCAGAACCGAGATCTTATCTCCAATCACTGCCCAGGGGTGAGTGTGATGCAGAAATCAGAACTCCTCCTTACCCATGGCAAGAACCCTTGTGGTTGGCACGTTGTCCAAAGTTCAGTGTAGCAGAAACCAGCATTCACCCTGAGGCCCCGCCCATTCTTGAGTGCGACGAGGGCATACACACGCATTGTGACCCTCAGCATGAGTCCTGTCCTCTAGTAAGTCCTCTCAGTGGCTGGACCATTAGATGTCATAATGGGCTTGACATGTCCCTAGGCCCCAATTTTTAACCAGATTTCTGATTGTCCGGTTGCCCCTCCCCAGGGCTCTACTCTGGAATCCCTCATTTGGTGGGTCACCTGAGGTTAAAAAATAAAATAACAAAAACAAAAAAAACGGAATTCTTCCATCACACAGAATGACCCCAAACACTTTGGACGGGGCCAAACCACCAGAGAGTAAGACTCGTCCATTTCCCATGAAGTCACCCAGAAATTTCATCACCACGAGTGACACGATATCCAGAGACAAAAACTTGAGCAAGAGCCTCACACTCGCCCTTTTTTCAAATCCCGAAGAGTTCTCCTCATGGTCTGTAGATCAATCCTGCCATACGTACAACCCGAAACATAAGCCGAGGTTGTGTTTTCAGACAACTGTACAAAAAGCCCTAGCCTACACAACCTACAGGCTCAGGCCCCTTGAGCCACACCTGAGGACTGTACTTGCCATCTCCAAGGGAATTGTGTGTGCCCATTCCAATGGCCACAACCCTTTTAATAGGATAAACCTCCAAAAACCCTGATCCATCGCACTAGTGCCGGCTTCCCAGGAAATACAGAGGCAATCTGAGCCCTTCTGAGCACCTACATGCACTCAGACCCATAGAGAGATCTCCCCAGAGGTAAAAAGGAAAGACCGGGTCCCTAGGCACTAATCAGATCCATTGCTATGTTTTCCAGGCATCTCTCCTCAGAGGCCTGGATTTCAAAACCAGCATATGGCTGTTTCTTGACTCACCCATCAGAAAACATCTCATCTACACATGGGAAACTTGCACGTTGGAGCTGTGTCAAAGCCTCTGTGTAGGAGAACCCTTCAGGGCACCATTCCAAGGTCTTTATAGACACAAAAGCATATTAGGACCCATCCGCAGGAGAGTCCATTTCAACTCAGCCTCCTCGGTTGCTCCCCCAGATCCAGCAGATCTAACCGGTCTTGTTGCTAGGAGACAATTGGAATGCGAGGTGGGCTACCCAGCCATCCATCCTTAGAACCCAGCTCAGAATCATGGCCTTGAGCCAAACAACAGGTCTCAATTGTCCTGCAGAAGACTCTTTGCAGTTTGGAGCTGCTCACACCTCCTAACGTGGGAAAACCCCCATGGCCTCGTGATGCCCCCCCTTCGTGAAGGGGCCATCAGGTTCAGAAACTCCAACCTGAGCGATCGTCTGATCTTCGCCTTGACTTCAGATGCACGAGATGTCGATTCAGGTCTGTAGATTGTGCCTGCCATGGCCTCACCCAGAAACCTAAGCCTAGCTTGTGTTCCCTGACTTCTGTCCTCAGACTACTGGCCCACAAGCCCTCCAGTTTGGCAATCCAGAACTACAATGCAGCACTCTTCCTGCCGTCCAGAAGAAAAACATGGCCCTCAGGGGCTACACAGTAATCCCAAATGAGGATCAACCTGCACCTACCTTGGCTGTACCCCAAATGTATAGGCTGACCAGGGCACTAATGCCCTTTCTGACACAGCCTGAGCCTGGAACATTTAGCCCCACCCAGACTGCTGGCCGCACACTGAGCATATGGAGCCGCCATGGCCTTAGATCTTCATCTCTTCCCAACCTCAGTTTTCAGGCTTCAGAACCTAGACCTTATCTCCAATCACTGCCCAGGGTTGAAGGTGATGCAGAAATCAGAACTCCTTCCCCATGGCAAGAAACCTTGTGGTTGGCATGTTGTCCAACGTTCAGTGTAGTTGAAACCAGTTTGGCCCATAAGGCTCGCCCATGGTCGCGGGCCACATGGGTCCCAATCACACTTTGTGACTCTCAGCCTGAGCCCAGTCCTCAAGTAAGGCCTCTCAGTGGCTGGATGAAGAGATAGCATATTGGGCTTGCCATGCCCCAGGCCCCAATTTTTAACCATAGTTCGGGTTGTCCCTTCAGTCTTCCCCACGGCTTTTCTTTGGAATTCCTCTTTTGGTGGGACACCTGAGGTAACAAAGCTGAAAGGAGTCCCCCCATCCCACAGATTGACGAAAAACAATTGGGAATCGGGCCAAATCCTCAGAGAGGAAGATTCGTCCATGGCCCATGAGGCCTCCCCGACATTCCACGGCCAGCGCTGATACAAAATCCAGAGACAAAAGCCTGAGCAAGCGCCTCAGATTCGCACTTTCTTCATATCCTGAAGAATTATTCTCATGGTTTGCAGATCTGGCCTGCCATATCTCCGTCCCCAAACCTAACCTGAGTTTGTGTTTTCAGACTTCTGTCCTGGGCCACACACCCTCCGGCTGGGGCCCCTGGAGCCACACATTAGGACTGTGCCTACCAATCCATGGGAATTCTGCCCATTCCATTGTCCAAAATTGTACAAATTAAGAGAAACCGCCAAATCCCTGAGGCCATCCCAATAGTGTAGGTCGCCCGGGACAAAAAAGGGCGGTCTGACACCAGCTGAGCATCTACCTCCACTCATACCATAGATGGATGTCCCCAGAGAAGAAGATTGAACCAGACGGGACCCTAGGCCATAATAGGATCCATTGCTTTGGTTTACAGGCATGTCTCCTCAAAAGCCTGATTCCAATACGAGCATAGGGGTTTTCCTGAGGCACCCATCAGATCTCATCTCGTCTCCACAATGAAACCTGTGCATGGGAGCTATGTCAGAAGCTTAGGAGAGTACTTCATGGTCCCGGGGCCACCACCCCATTCCAAGGCCCTCAGGGACACAAAAACCCATTAGGACCCATTCTCAGGAAAGTCCATTTCAACTCAGCTACCCCGGTTGCTCCCGCAGAGCCATCAGATCTAAACTGTCTTGTTGCTATGAGACAATTGGAATGCGAGGCGGGCTTCCAAGTCATCCGTCCTCGCATGGTGTTCTGGAGTCATTCCATCTGGGATGTCTGGAGCTGTTCAACAGGTCTCAACTGTCCCGCAGAAGGAATCCTTGAAGGGGGCATCCCACAACTCCCAACGTGGGAAAACCTCAATGGCCTCGAGATTCCGCTCCCTTCATGAAACCTCCGTCATGCACAGAAACTCCAACCTGAGCCAACATCTGATCCTCGCTCTGACTTCAGATGAATGAGATATTGATTCAGAGCTGCAGGGGGTATCTGGGGTGCCCTCGCCCTGAAACCCAAGTCTAGCTTTCTTCTCAGACTTCCGTCCTCACACCCCTGGCCCCGAAGCCCTCAAGTTTGGCAATTCCGGAACCACAATGCAGCACTCTGCCTGCCCTCTAGAAAAAAATTATTGCCTCATGATCTTCCCAGGCACCTTAAATGAGGATTAACCTACACAGCTCTCTACTTTACCCAAGGTATATAGTCTAACCTGTGCACTAAAGCACTGTCGGACACAACCTGAGCCCGGACCTCCTGACCAACCCCCAGAAAGTTGACCGCACAGTTAGCACATAAGACCCGCCATGGCCTTAGGTCATCATCTCTTCCCTACCTCTGTTTTCAGGCTTCAGAACCGAGACCTTATCTCCAATCACTGCCCAGGGGTGAGTGTGATGCAGAAATCAGAACTCCTCCTTACCCATGGCAAGAAACCTTGTGGTTGGCACGTTGTCCAACGTTCAGTGTAGGAGAAACCAGCATTCACCGTGAGACCCCGCCCATTCTTGAGTGCGACGAGGGCATAAACACGCATTGTGACCCTCAGCATGAGTACTGTCCTCTAGTAAGTCCTCTCAGTGGCTGGACCATAAGATGTCATAATGGGCTTGACATGTCCCTAGGCCCCAATTTTTAACCAGATTTCTGATTATCCGGTTGCCCCTCCCCAGGGCTCTACTTTGGAATCCCTCATTTGGTGGGTCACCTGAGGTTAAAAAAGAAAACAACAACAACAACAACAACAACAAAACGGAATTCTTCCATCACACAGAATGATCCCAAACACTTTGGACGGGGCCAAACCACCAGAGAGTAAGATCGTCCATTTCCTATGAAGTCACCCAGATATGTCAGCACCATGAGTGACACGATGTCCAGAGACAAAAACTTGAGCAAGAGCCTCACACTCGCCCTTTTTTCAAATACCGAAGTGTTCTTCTCATGGTCTGTAGATCAGTCCTGCCATACCTATGACCCGAAACATAAGCCGAGGTTGTGTTTTCAGACAACAGTCCAAACAGCCCTGGCCTACAAAACCTACAGGCTCAGGCCCCTGGAGCCAAACCTGAGGACTGTACTTGCCCTCTCCAAGGATATTGTGTGTGCCCATTCCAATGGCCACATCCCTTCTAATAGGATAAACCTCCAAAGTCCCTGATCCATCCCAATAGTGGTGGCTTCCCAGGAAACACAGGGGCAATCTGAGCCCATCTGAGCACCTACCTGCACTTAGACCCATAGACAGATGTCCCCAGAGGAAAAAAGGAAAGAACAGGCCCCTAGGCACTTATCAGAACCATTGCTTTGGTTTCCAGACATCTCTCCTCAGAGGCCTGGATTTCACAACCAGCATATGGCTGTTCTTGACTCACCCATCAGAAAACATCTCATCTACACATGGGAAACTTGCACGTTGCAGCTGTGTCAAAGCCCCTGTTTAGGAGAACGTTCAGGACCCCATTGCTACCACTTCATTCCAAGGTCTCCATAGAAACAAAAGACATTAGGACCAATCCCCGGAGAGTCCATTTCAACTCAGCATCCTCGTTCTCTCCCGATCCAGCAGATCTAACCTGTCTTGTTGCTAGGAGACAATTGGAATGCGAGGTGGGCTACCCAGCCATCCATCCTTAGAACCCTGCCCAGAATCATTGGCCTGGAGCCAAACAACAGGTCTCAATTGTCCTGCAGAATTCTCTGCACTTTGGAGCTTCTCAAACTCCCATCGTGGGAAAACCCCCATGGAATCGTGATGCCCCCCCTTCATGAAGGGGCCATCAGGTTCAGAAACTCCAACCTGAGCGATGGTCTGATCCTCGCCCTGACTTCAGATGCACGAGATCTCGATTCAGGTCTGTAGATTGTGCCTGCCATGGCCTCACCCAGAAACCTAAGCCTAGCTTGTGTTCCCTGACTTCTGTCCTCAGACTACTGGCCCACAAGCCCTCCAGTTTGGCAATCCAGAACTACAATGCAGCACTCTTCCTGCCGTCCAGAAGAAAAACATTGCCCTCAGGGGCTACACAGTAATCCCAAATGAGGACCAACCTGCACCTACCTTGGCTGTACCCCAAATGTATAGGCTGACCAGGGCACTAATGCCCTTTCTGACACAGCCTGAGCCTGGAACTCCTGGCCCCACCCAGGCAGTTGGCCGCACACTGAGCACATCGAGCCGTCATGGCCTTAGGTCGTCATCTCTTTCCAACCTCGGTTTTCAGGCTTCAGATCCTAGACCTTATCTCCAATCACTGCCCAGGGTTGAACGTGATGCAGAAATCAGGACTCCTTCCCCATGGCAAGAAACCTTGTGGTTGGCATGTTGACCAACGTTCAGTGTAGTTGAAACCAGAGTGGCCCATGAGGCCCCGCCCATGCTCGCGGGCCACATGGGTCCCAAACACACATTGTGACCTCAGCCTGAGCTCAGTCCTCAAGTAAGGCTTCTCAGTGGGTGGATGAAGATATAGCATTTTGGGCTTGCCATGCCCCTAGGCCCCAATTTTTAACCATAGTTCGGGTAGTCCCTTCAGTCTTCCCCACGGTTTGCTTTGGAATTCTTCTTTTGGTGGGACACCTGAGGTAACAAAACTGAAAAGAGTCCCCCCATCCCACAGATTGACGAAAAACAATTGGGAATCGGGCCAAATCCTCAGAGAGGAAGATTCGTCCATGGCCCATGAGGCCTCCCCGACATTCCACGGCCAGCGCTGATACAAAATCCAGAGACAAAAGCCTGAGCAAGCGCCTCAGATTCGCACTTTCTTCATATCCTGACAAATTCTTCTCATGGTTTGTAGATCGGGCATGCCATAGCTACGTCCCCAAACCTAAGCTGAGTTTGTGTTTTCAGACTTTGTCCTCAAATTTTGGGCCACACACGCTCCAGGCTGGGGCCCCTGGCGCCACACATTAGGACTGTGCCTACCAATCCATGGGAATTCTGCCCATTCCATTGTCCAAAATTGTACAAATTAAGAGAAACCGCAAAATCCATGAGGCCATCCCAATTGTGTAGGTCGCCCGGGACAAACAAGGGAGGTCTGACACCAGCTGAGCATCTACGTCTACTCACACCGTAGAGGGATGTCCCCAGAGAAGAAGATTGAACCAGACAGGAATCTAGTCCATAATAGGATCCATTGCTTTGGTTTACTGGCATGTGTCCTCAAAAGACTGATTCCAATACGAGCATAGGGGTTTTCCTGAGGCACCCATCAGAACTCATCTCGTCTCCACAAGGAAACTTGTGCATGGGAGCTATGTCAGAAGCTTAGGAGAGTACTTCAGGGTTCCGGTGACACTGCCCCATTCCAAGGCCCTCAGGGACACAAAACCCATTAAGACCCAACCTCAGGAAAGTCCATTTCAACTCAACCACCCCGGTTGCTCCCGCAGAGCCATCAGATCTAAACTATCTTGTTGCAAGGAGAAAATTAGAATGCGAGGAAGGCTTCCCAGGCATCCATCCTCGTATGGTGCTCTGTAGTCATTTCATATGGGATGTCCTGGAGCTGTCCAACAGGTCTCAATTGTCCTGCAGAAGGAATCCTTGAAGGGGGCATCCCACAACTCCCAACGTGGGAAAACCTCAATGGCCTCGAGATTCCGCTCCCTTCATGAAGCGGCCGTCATGCACAGAAACTCCAACCTGAACCAACGTCTGATCCTCGCCCTGACTTCAGATGCATGAGATATTGGTTCAGAGCTGCAGGTGGTACCTGCCGTGCTCTCGCCCTGAAACCCAAGTCTAGCTTTCTTCTCAGACTTCCGTCCTCACACCCCTGGCCCCGAATCCCTCAAGTTTGGCAATTCCGGACCCACAATGCAGCACACTGCCTGCGCTCTAGAAAAAAATTATTGCCTCATGAGCTTCCCAGGCACCTTAAATGAGGATAAACATACACAGCATTCTATTTACCAAAGTTATATAGTCTAACCTGTGCACTAAAGTACTGTCGGACACAACCTGAGCCGGACCTCCTGACCAACCCCCAGAAAGCTGACCGCACACTGAGCATATAAGACCTGCCATGACCTTAGGTCATCATCTATTCCCTACCTCAGTTTTCAACTTCAGAACTGAGACCTTATCTCCAATCACTGCCCAGGGGTGAGTGTGATGCAGAAATCAGAACTCCTCCTTACGCATGGCAAGAAACCTTCTGGTTGGCACGTTGTCCAACGTTCAGTGTAGGAGAAACCAGCATTCACCCTGAGGCCCCGCCCATTCTTGAGTGCGACGAGGGCATAAACACGCATTGTGACCCTCAGCATGAGTCCTGTACTCTAGTAAGTCCTCTCAGTGGCTGAACCATAAGATGTCATAATGGACTTGACATGTCCCTAGTCCCCAATTTTTAACCAGATTTCTGATGGTCCGGTTGCCCCTCCCCAGGGCTCTACTCTGGAATCCCTCATTTGGTGGGTCAACTGAGGTTAAAAAAGCAAACAACAACAACAAATAAACGGAATTCTTCCATCACACTGAATTACCCCAAACACTTTGGACGGGGCCAAACCACCAGAGAGTAAGACTCGTCCATTTCCCATGAAGTCACCCAGAAATTTCACCACCATGAGTGACACGATATCCAGAGACAAAAACTTGAGCAAGAGCCTCACACTCGCCCTTTTTTCAAATCCCGAAGAGTTCTCCTCATGGTCTGTAGATCAGTCCTGCCATACGTACGACCCGAAACATAAGCCGAGGTTGTGTTTTCAGACAACTGTCCAAAGAGAACAGGCCTACCCAACCTACAGGCTCAGGCCCCTGGAGCCAAACATGAGGACTGTACTTGCTCTCTCCAAGGGATTTGTGTGTGCCCATTCCAATGGCCACAACCCTTCTAATTGGATAAACCTCCAAAGTCCCTGATCCATCGCACTAGTGCTGGCTTCCCAGGAAATACAGGGGCAATCTGAGCCCATCTGAGCACCTACCTGCACTCAGACCGATAGAGAGATCTCCCCAGAGGTAAAAAGTAAAGACCGGGTCCCTAGGCACTAATCAGATCCATTGCTTTGTTTTCCATGCATCTCTCCTCAGAGGCCTGGATTTCAAAACCAGCATATGGCTGTTTCTTGACTCACCCATCAGGAAACATCTCATCTACACAAGGAACACTTGCACGTTGGAGCTGTGTTAAAGCCTCTGTGTAGGAGAACCCTTCAGGGCACCATTTCAAGGTCTCCTTAGACACACAAGCACATTAGGACCCATCCACGGGAGAGTCCATTTCAACTCAGCCTCCTCGGTTGCTCCCCCAGATCCAGCAGATCTAACCTGTCTTGTTGCTAGGAGACAATTGGAATGCGAGGTGGGCTACCCAGCCATGCATCCTTAGAACCCTGCTCAGAATCATGGCCTGGGCCAAACAACAGGTCTCAATTGTCCTGCAGAAGACTCTTTGCAGTTTGGAGCTGCTCACACCTCCCATCGTGGGAAAACCCCCATGGCATCGAGATGCCCCCCCTTCATGAAGCGGCCATCAGGGACAGAAACTCCAACCTGAGCGATCGTCTGATCCTCGCCCTGACTTCAGACGCACGAGATCTCGATTCAGGTCTGTAGATTGTGCCTGCCATGGCCTCACCCAAAAACCGAAGCCTCAGACTTCTGTCCTCAGACTACTGGCCCACAAGCCCTCCAGTTTGGCAATCCAGAACTACAATGCAGCACTCTGCCTGCCCCCCTGAAGAAAAGCATTGCCCTCTGGGGCTACCCAGTAACCCCAAATGAGGATCAACCTGCACCTACCTTGGCTGTACCCCAAATACATAGGCTGACCAGGTCACTAATGCCCTTTCTGACACAGCCTGAGCCTGGAACTCCTGGCCCCACCCAGACAGCTGGCTGCACACTGAGCACATCGAGCCGCCATGGCCTTAGGTCGTCATCTCTTCCCAACCTCTTTTTTCATGCTTCTGAACCTAGACCTTATCTCCAATCACTGCCCGGGGTTGAACGTGATTCAGAAATCAGAACTCCTTCCCCATGGAAAGAATCCTTGTGGTTGGCATGTTGACCAACGTTCAGTGTAGTTGAAACCAGTGTGGCCCATGAGGCCCCGCCCATGCTCCCGGGCCACATGGGTCCCAATCACACATTGTGACTCTCAGCCTGAGCCCAGTCCTCAAGTAAGGCCTCTCAGTGGCTGGATTAAGAGATAGCATATTGGGGTTCCATGCCCCTAGGCCCCAATTTTTAACCATAGTTCAGGTTGTCCCTTCAGTCTTCCACACGGCTTTGCTTGGAATTCCTCTTTTGGTGGGACACCTGAGGTAACAAAACTGAAAGGAGTACTCTCATCCCACAGATTGACGAACAACAATTGGGAATCTGGCCAAATCCTCAGAGAGGATGATTTGTCCATGGCCCATGAGTCCTCCCCGACATTCCACGGCCAGCGCTGATAAAAAATCCAGAGACAAAAGCCTGAGCAAGCGCCTCAGATTCGCACTTTCTTAATATCCTGAAGAGTTCTTCTCATGGTTTGTACATCGGGCCTGCCATACCTAAGTCCCTCAACCTAAGCTGAGTTTGTGTTTCCAGACTTCTGTCCTCAAAGTCCTGGGCCACACACCCTCCAGGCTGGGGCCCCTGGAGCCACACTTTAGGACTGTGCCTACCAATCCATGGGAATTCTGCCCATTCCATTGTCCAAAATTGTACAAATTAAGAGAAACCGCCAAATCCCTGAGGCCATCCCAATAGTGTAGGTCGCCCGGGATAAACAAGGGCCGTCTGACACCAGCTGAGCATCTGCCAAAATCGTACCAATTAGGAGAAACCGCCAAATCCCTGAGGCCATTCCAATAGTGTAGGTCGCCCGGAACACACAAGGGCTGTCTGATACCAGATGAAAATCTACTTCCACTCATACCATAGATGGATATACCCAGAGAAGAAGATTGAACCAGACAGGACCCTAGGCCATAATAGGATCCATTGCTTTGGTTTACAGGCATGTCTCCTCAAAAGCCTGATTCCAATACGAGCATAGGGGTTTTCCTGAGGCACCCATCAGAACTCATCTCGTCTCCACAAGGAATCCTGTGCATGGGAGCTATGTCAAAAGCTTAGGAGAGTACTTCAGGGTTCCGGTGCCACTGCCCCATTCCAAGGCCCTCACGGACACAAAAATACATTAGGACCCATCCTAGGAAAGTCCATTTCAACTCAGCCACCCCGGTTGCTCCCGCAGAGCCATCAGATCTAAACTGTCTTGTTGCTAGGAGACAATTGGAAGCCCTGGGAGGCGGGCTTCCCAGGCATCCATCCTCGAACGGTGCTCTGGAGTCATTCCATGTGGGATATGCTGGAGCTGTCCAACATGTCTCCATTGTCCCGCAGAACGAATGCTTGAAGGGGGCATCCCACAACTCCCAACGTGGGAAAACCTCAATGGCCTCGAGATTCTGCTCCCTTCATGGTGCGGCTGTCATGCACGGAAACTACAACCTGAGCCAACGTCTGATCCTCGCCCTGACTTCAGATGCATGAGATATTGGTTCAGATCTGCAGGGGGTACCTGTCGTGCCCTCGCCCTGATTCCCAAGTCTAGCTTGTGTTCTCAGACTTCCGTCCTCACACTCCTGGCCCCGAAGCCCTCAAGTTTGGCAATTCCGGACCCACAATGCAGCATACTGCCTGCCCTTTAAAAAAAAAAAAAAGTATTGCCTCATGAGCTGCCCAGGCACCTTAAATGAGGATAAACCTACACAGCACTCGACTTTACCCAAATTATCTAGTCTAACCTGGGCACTAATGCACTGTTGGACACAGTGTGAGCCCAGACCTCCGGACCAACACCAAGAAAGCTACCCCACACTGAGCACATAAGACCCGCCATGGCCTTAGGTCATCATCTCTTCCCTACCTCATTTTTCAGGCTTCAGAAACGAGACATTATCCCCAATCACTGCCCAGGGGTGAGTGTGATGCAGAAATCAGAACTCCTCCTTACCCATGGCAAGAAACCTTGTGGTTGGCACGTTTTCCAAGGTTCAGTGAAGGAGAAACCAGCATTCACCCTGAGGCCCCGCCCACTCTTGACTGCAACGAGGGCATAAACACGAATTGTGACCCTCAGCATGAGTCCTGTCCCCTAGTAAGTCCTCTCAGTGGCTGGACCATTAGATGTCATAATGGGCTTGACATGTCCCTAGGCCCCAATTTTTAACCAGATTTTGATTGTCCAGTCGCCCCTTCCCAGGGCTCTACTCTGGAATCCCTCATTTGGTGGGACACCTGAGGTTAATAAAGAAAACAACAACAACAAAAAAACGGTCTTCTTCCAGCCCACAGTATGACCTCAAACTCGTTGGACGGGGCCAAACCATCAGAGAGTAAGACTCGTCCATTTCCCATGAAGTCACCCAGAAATTCCACTACCATGAGTGACACGATATCCAGAGACAAAAACTTGAGCAGTAGCCTCACACTCGCCCCTCTTTCAAATCCCGAAGAGTTCTCGTCATGGTCTGTAGATCAGTCCTGCCATACCTATGACCCGAAACATAAGCCGAGTTTGTGTTTTCAGACAACTGTCCAAACAGCCCTGGCCTACACAACCTACAGGCTCAGGACCCTGGAGCCAAACCTGAGGACTGTACTTGCCTCTCCAAGGAAATTGTATGTGTCCATTCCAATGGCCACAACCCTTCTAATAGGATAAACCTCCAAAGTCCCTGATCCATCTCAATAGTGGTGGCTTCCCAGGAAAAACGGGCAATCTGAGCCCAACTGAGCACCTACCTGCACTCAGACCCATAGACAGATGTCCCCAGAGGTAAAAAGGAAAGAACAGGCCCCTAGGCACTAATCAGATCCATTGCTTTGGTTTCCAGGCATCTCTCCTCAGAGGCCTGGATTTCAAAAGCAGCATATAGCTGTTTCTTGACTCACCCATCAGAAAACATCTCATCTACACATGAGAAACTTGCACGTTGGAGCTGTGTCAAAGCCTCTGTTTAGGAGAACCCTTTAGGGCTCCAGTGCCACCGCTTTATTCCAAGGTCTCCATAGACACAAAAGCACATTAGGACCCATCCCCAGGGGTGTCCATTTCAACTCAGCGTCCTCGGTTGCTCCCCACAGATCCAGGAGATCTAACCTGTCTTGTTGCTAGGAGACAATTGGAATGCGAGGTGGGCTACCCAGCCATCCATCTTTAGAACCCTGCTCAGAATCATTGGCCTGCAGCAAACAACAGGTCTCAATTGCCCTGCAGAACACTCTGCACTTTGGTGCTTCTCAAACTCCCATCGTGGGAAAACCCCCATGGCATCGTGATGCCCCCCCCTTCATGAAGGGGCCATCAGGTTCAGAAACTCCAACCTGAGCGATCGTCTGATCCTCGCCCTGACTTCAGATGCACGAGATCTCGATTCAGGTCTGTAGATTGTGCCTGCCATGGCCTCACCCAGAAACCTAAGCCTATCTTGTGTTCCCTGACTTCTGTCCTCAGACTACTGGCCCTCAAGCCCTCCAGTTTGGCAATCCAGAACTACAATGCAGCACTCTGCCTGCCCTCCAGAAGAAAAACATTGCTACCCAGTAACCCCAAATGAGGATCAACCTCACCGACCTTTGCTGTACCCCAAATACTTAAGCTGACCAGGGTACTAATGTACTTTCTGACACATCCTGAGCCTGGACCTCCTGGCCCCATGCAGGCAGCTGGCCGCACACTGAGCATTCGTTCCACCATGGCCTAAGGTCATTTTTTCTTCCCAACCTCGGTTTTCAGGCTTCAGAAACTAGACTTTATCTACAATCACTGCTCAGGGTTGAACATGATGAGGAAATCAGAACTCCTTCCCCATGGCAAGAAACCTTGTGGTTGGCATGTTGTCCAACATTCAGTGTAGTTGATACCAGTGTGGCCCATGAGGCCCCACCCATGCTCGCGTGCCACATTGGTCACAAACACACATTGTGAACCTAAGCCTGAGCCCAGTCCTCAAGTAAGGCCTCTCAGTGGCTGGATAAAGAGATAGCATATTGGGCTTGCCATGCCCCTTAGCCCAAATTTTTAACCATAATTCGGGTTGTCCCTTCAGTCTTCCCCACGGCTTTGCTTTGGAATTCCTCTTTGGTGGGATACCTGAGGTAACAAACATGAAAGGAGTCCTCCCATCGCACAGACTGACGAAAAACAATTGGAAATCGGGCCATATCCTCAGAGAGGAAGATTCCTCCATGGCCCATGAGGCATTCCCGACATTCCACGGCCATCGCTGAACAACATCCAGAGACAAATGCCTGAGCAAGAGCCTCAGACCTGCTCTATATTCAAATCCTCATGAGTTCTTCTCATGGTTTGTAGATTGGGCCTGCAATACCGACGTCCCCAAACAAAGCTGAGTTTGTGTATCGGAATCACAAATCAGAACTCTGACTTCAACATGGCTGTAATGCTTGTTCTTCGCATGGAGTCACACCTTCACGTGGGAGAACCCTTCATGGCCACAGATGCCACGCCAAAACTTGAGTGCTGCTTGGGCACAAATTCACAGTGTGACCATCAGCATGAGCCGATGTCAAAAAAAGGTCTGTCACGGTCTGGACCAAGAGCCTGCATATAGTGCTTGCCATGCCCATAGGCCCCCAGGACTAACTAGATGGTGTGTATTCCAGTTGAGAGAACCCACTGCTGTGCTCTAGAGTCCCAATCCTGTGGGGTCCCCTTTGGCAGAAAACAGTACTCTTCCCTTCCCACAGAATGAACACAAACACTTGGGAGCTTGGACAATACCCCGAGAGGAAGGCTCTTCCTCGTCCCCTGAGGCAACCCCTACCCTGAACAGCCTCTGTGAATGCACCACCCAGAGACAAAAGCCTGAGCGACTGCCTCCCAATTTCCCTCCATTGATATCCAGAGGATGTCCCCTCACGGACTGGAGATCAGGCCTGCCATTACATTGGCCCCTACCAGAGCCAAGTTTGCTTTTTCAGAAATCTGTCCCACAGCCCTGGAAAACACAGCCTCTAGGCTGGGTCCTCTGGAGCCATAACACAGGACCGTGCCTGCTCTCTCCTGGGAAACTGTGACCATTCCTTTGGCGACACACCTCCAGAATAGAAAAAACTCAAGGCCCCCGAGGATATCCCACTACCGGGATCCTCTATGGACACACAGCGGCATTCAGACACAAGCTGAGCAGCTACCTCCACGAGGGATGCACAAATATGTCAACAAAGATAGAAGGTTGAGCCGGACAGGCCCTTAAACTCTCATCTCAACTCTTGCTTTGGTTTCCAGGTGTCACTCCTCAGAGGCTTTGGTTCGAAGAACAGGATATGGGGCTTTCCTGAGGCACTGAATAGAACTCCTCTGGTCTCCACATGGGAAGCTTCGTTGTTGGAGCCGTGTCAAACACCTCAGGGTGGAGAATCCTGCAGAGTCCCTGAGCCACCTCCACATTCCAAGGTCTCCCAGACCACCAAGCCACAGTAGGACTCATCTTCAGGAGAGTCCATTTCAACTCTCCCCTCTGGGTAGCTAACCCAGGAGCCCGCAGATTAAGCCTGCCTTGTCCTGACTAAAGAGTGGGAAAATGAGGTGGCGTTCCCAGGCATCCATTCTTAGACACATGCTCTCGAGTCTTTCCGTATGGGGCCTCCTGGAACCATCCAATAGCACTCGACTGTCGTGCAGAAGGAAACCTTGAGGTTTGGAGTAGTTTACAAATCCCATCGTAGGCAAACCTCCCTGGCCTCATGAAGCCCCCACACCCTTCAGGAAGAGGCCATGCTGGACAAAAACTCTAGCCTGAAACACCTCTCATAGTTGACATGACCTCAGTGCAGGAGATCTAGATTCAGCCTCTGCTTGTGGGCCTGCCGTGCCCTCGGTCCCAAACCTCACGCTAGCTTGTGTTTTCAGACTTCCTTCCTCACAATCCTGGCAAACAAGCCCTCCGGACTAGGAACTCCAGAACCACAACCCAGCCCAGGGTCTGCCCAATGGAAGAAAAACGTTTCCCTGTGGGGCTCTCTCCAGAAAACCCAGATGAGGATCAACCTGCTCGGGCCTCGACGGTACCCGAACTGGATAGGCTGCACTGGGCACTTATGCTCTGTCTGACACAGCCTGAAGCCAGACGTCCAGACAGACAAGGAGACAGCTGGCCGCACACACAGCACTTCGGACACGCCATGGTCTTATGCCGTCACCTCTTTTTAACCTTGGTTTTCAGATATCTGAACCTAGACATTATATCAATTCTCCAACAGCTGGGTATCGGAAGCACAAAACAGAACTCCTCCTTCCCCGTGGCTGTAAAGCTTGCTCTTGGCATGGAGTCACACCTTCAGGGTGGGAGAAACCTTCATGGTCCCTGATGCCACGCCCAAACTTGAGTGCTGATGGGCACAAATTCACACTGTGACCTCAGCATGAGCCCCATGTCAAAGTAAGGCCTGTCAGGGCCTGGACCAAGAGGCGCATATGGGGCTTGCCAAGCCCCTATGCACCCAATCCTCACCAGTGTTTCAGTTTTCTAGTCGCCCCGCCTGTACCTGGTGCTCTGCTCTGGAATACCTTTCTTGGAGAGACACATGAGCCAGACAACACGACTCCACCCATCCCACAAAATGACCCCAAACTCTTGGGAGCTGGGACAAATACCCAGAGAGGGATACTCGTCCACAGTCCCTGAGGCCACCCCTGCAATCCACGGCTATCCCGGACACAACATCCAGAGACAAAAGCCTGAAGGAACGCCTCCCACTCGCCCTTGTTTCAGAGGCCCAGGAGCTCCCTCTCGGGCTGTACATCCGGCCTGCCATGCCCTAGGCGCCACTCATAAGCTGAGTTTGTGTTTTCAGACTTCTGTGCCCACAGCCTTGACCCACACTACCTCCAGGCTAGGGCCTCTGGAGCCACAGCGAAAGATTGTGCCTGCCCTCTCCAAGGCAATTGTGCCCAATCCATTGACCACAACCCTACAGGTTAGGGAAAAGCTCCAAGGCCCCTGAGGCCATCAATAGTGTAAACCACCCTGGATTAAGAGGGGCTCTCTTACAACAGTGGAGCAACTATCTCCACTTAGACTCTCAGACAGTGTCCCCAGAGACAGAAGGTTGAAATGGACAGGCCCCCAGGCTCTAATCTGGACCTTAGCTTTGGTTTCTATGTGTCCGTCCTAGGAGGAATGTTTTCGAAGACCAGCACACGAGGCTTTTCTGAGGCAGCAAACCAATCCTCTCTCGTCTGCACATGGGGAGCTTACTTACTGGGGATGTATCAAACCCTTCAGGTAGGAGAGTTCCGCAGGGCCACTGAACAACCAGCACATTCCAAGGTCTCCATGGACCCAAACGCACATTATGACGCATCCTCAGGTGAGGCCATTTCACTCAGCCCCCTGGGTAGCGTGCCCCAGAGGCAGCAGATCAAACATATCTTGTGGCTAATGGCCAATGGGAATGCGAGGCATGCTGGACAGGGATCCATCCTTCGAACCGTGCTCTCCAGTCCTTCCGTATGGTATGTCCTGGAGCCATGCAACAGGACTCGAATGTCCCGCAGAAGGAAACCTTGTGATTCGGGGCTACCTCCAAACTCAGCGTGGGAAAACTTCCTTGGCCTCATGAGGCCCCCGCTTCATGAAGGTTCCATCACGGACACATACTCCAGCCTCAGCCAACGACTGATCCTCAGCCTGACTTCAGATGCAGGAGATTTTGATTCAGCCTCTGCCTAGTGGGCCTGCTCTGCCCTTGGCTCCAATCCTCACTTTAGCTTGTGTTCCTAGACTTCCGTCCTCACACTCCTGGCCCACAAACCCTCCCTACTGGGAATTCTGGGGCCACAATGAAGCACTCTGCCTGCCTCCCAGGAGAAAAACATTGTCTATGCTGCTGCCCAGAAACCCCAAATGAGGATCAAACTGCTTGGCCCTCGGCAACACCCCAATTGCATAGGCTACCTTAAACAGTGATGCTCTGTCGCAAATAGCCTGAGCCCAGACCTTCCAACAGACACCGACACAGCTGGCTGCACACCCAGGACATTGGACCCGCCACTGCCTTAGGCCACCATCCATTCCCAACCTGGGTTTTCAGTCATCGGAACCTAGACCTTATCTCCAATCCCTGCACAGGGGGGAACCTGATGCACAGGTCAGAACCCCTCCTTCCCCATGGTAAGAAACCTTGCTGCTGGCAGTGAGTCAAACCTTTAGTGTAGGAGAATACGGCATGGCCCAATGAGGCCACGCCCATGCGTAAGGGCCGCCTTGGGCACAAACACACATGGTGACCCTCAGCGTGAGTACCTTATTCAAGTAACGCCTCTCAGTGACAGGACCAAGAGCCCGCATATGTGGCTTGCCATGCCCATAGGCACCCAGGACTAAATAGATGGTGTGTATTCCAGTTGAGGGAACCCACTACTGTGCTCTAGATTCCCTCTACTGGGGGGTCCCTTGTGGCAGAAAACAGTACTCTCCCCTTCCCACAGAATGAACCCGAACACTTGGGAGCTTGGACCATCCCCCTGAGAGGAAGGCTCTTCCTCGTCCCCTGAGGAAACCCCTACTTTGAACGGCCTCTGTGAATGCAACACCCAGAGACAAAAGCCTGAGCGACTGCCTCCCACTTGCCCTCCTTTGATATCCAGAGGTTCTCCCCTCACGGACTGGAGATCACACCTACCATTACCTTGGCCCCTACCTGAGCCAAGTTTGCTTTTTCAGACATCTGTCCCCACAGCCCTGGCATACACAGCTTCTAGGCTTAGTCCTCTGGAGCCATACCATAGGACCGTGCCTGCTCTCTCCTGAGAACTGTGTCCATTGCTTTGGCCACACACCTCCAGAATATGAGAAACCTCAAGACCCCCGAGGACAACCCACTACCGGGAGCCCCCCTGGACACACAGGGGCCTTCGGACACAAGCTGAGCAGCTACCTCCACGAAGGCATGCACACAGATGTCAACAGAGATAGAAGGTTGATCCGGACAGGCCCTTTGGCCCTAATCTCAACTCTTGCTTTGGTTTCCAGGTGTCACTCCTCAGAGGCTTTGGTTCGAAGAACAGGATATGCGGCTATCCTGAGGCACTGAACAGAACTCCTCTCGTCTCCACATGGGAAGCTTCCTTGTTAAACCCGTGTCAAACACCTCAGGTTGGAGAATCCTGCAGAGACCCTAAGCCACCTCCACATTACAAGACTCCCAGGCCACCAAGCCGCAGTAGGACTCATCTTCAGGAGAGTCCATTTCAACTCTCCCCTCTTGGTAGCTCACTGAGGAGCCTGAAGATTGAGCCTGCCTTGCCCTGACTAAAGAGTGGGAATATGAGGTGGCGTTCCCAGGCATCCATGCTTAGACACCTGCTCTCGAGTCTTTCCGTATGGGGCCTCCTGGAATCATCCAATAGGACTCGACTGTCGTGCAGAAGGAAACCTTGAGTTTTGGAGTAGTTTACAAATCCCATCGTAGGCAAACCTCCCTGGCATCATGAAGCCCCCACACCCTTTAGGAAGAGGCCATGCTGGACAAAAACTCTAGCCTGAGGCACGTCTCATAGTTGACATGACCTCAGTGCAGGAGATCTCGATTCAGCCTCTGCAGAGTAGGCCTGCCGTGCCCTCGGTCCCAAACATCACGCTAGCTTTTCTTTTCAGACTTCCTTCCTCACACTCCTGGCAAACAAGCCCTCCGGACTAGGAACTCCTGAACCACAACCCAGCCCAGGGTCTGCCCAACGGAAAAAAAAACGTTTCCCTGTGGGGCTCTCCAGAAAGTCCAGATAAGGATCAACCTGCTCGGCCCTCGACGGTACCCGAAATGGATAGGCTGCTCTGGGCACTCATGCTCTGTCTGACACAGCCTGAAACCAGACGTCCAACAGAAAAGGAGACAGCTGGCCGCACACCCAGCACTTCGGACACGCCATGGTCTTATGCCGTCATGTCTTCCTAACCTTGGTATTCAGATATCTGAACCTAGACATTATATCAATTCCCCACACAGCTGGGTATCGCAAGCACAACACAGAACTTCACCTTCCCCCTTGCTGTAAAGCTTGCTCTTGGCATGGAGTCACACCTTCAGGGTGGGAGAAACCTTCATGGCCACTGATGCCACGCCCAAACTTGAGTGCTGCTTGGGAACAAATTCATACTGTGACCCTCAGCATGAGCCCCATATCAAAGAAAGGCCTGTCAGGGCCTGGACCAAGAGCCCACATATGGGGCTTGCCAAGCCCCTATGCACCCAATCCTCACCAGTGTTTGAGTTTTCCAGTCGCCCCGCCCGTACCTGGGGCTCTGTTCTGGAATACCTTTCTTGGAGAGACACATGAGCCAGACAACACGACTCCAATCTTCCCACAAAGTGACCGCAAACTCTTGGGAGCTGGGACAAATCCCCAGAGAGGGACACTCGTCCACAGTCCCTGAGGCCACTCCTCCAATCCACGGCTAACCCGGACACAACATCCAGAGACAAAAGCCTGAATGAACGCCTCCCACTCGCCCTGTTTCAGAAGCCCCGGAGCAACCTCTCGGGCTGTACATCCGGCCTGCCATACCCCAGGCGCCACTCATAAGCTGAGTTTGTGTTTTCAGACTTCTGTGCCCACAGCCTAGACCCACACAACCTCCAGGCTAGGGCCTCTAAAGCCACAGCGAAAGATTGTGCCTGCCCTCTCCAAGGAAAGTGTGCCCAATCCATTGACCACAACCCTACAGGTTAGGGAAAAGCTCCAAGGCCCCTGAGGCCATCAATAGTGTAGGCCACCCTGGACTAAGAGGGGCTCTCTGACACCAGCGGAGCAACTATCTCCACTTAGACTCTCAGACAGTGTCCCCAGAGACAGAAGGTTGAAATGGACAGGCCCCCAGGCCCTAATCTGAACTTTAGCTTTGGTTTCCATGTGTCCATCCTCAGAGGACTGTTTTCCTAGACCAGCACACGGGGCTTTTCTGAGGCACCAAACCAAACCTCTCTCGTCTTCACATGGGGAGCTTACTTACTGGGGATGTATCAAACCCTTCAGGTAGGAGAGTTCCCCAGGGCCACTGAACAACCAGCATATTCCAAGGTCTCCATGTACCCAAACGCACATTGTGACACATCCTCAGGAGAGGCCATTCCATCTCTGCCCCCTGGTTAGCGTGCCCCAGAGGCAGCAGATGAAACATACCTTGTGGCTTATGGCCAATGGGAATGCGAGGTATGCTGGACAGGGATCCATCCTTCGAACCGTGCTCTCCAGTCCTTCCGTATGGTATGTCCTTGAGCCATGCAACAGGACTCGAATGTCCCGCAGAAGGAAACCTTGTGGTTCGGGGCAACCTCCAAACTCAGCGTGGGAAAACTTCCTTGGCCTCATGAGGCCCCCGCTTCATGAAGGTGCCATCACGGACACATACTCCAGCCTCAGCCAACGTCTGATACTCAGCCTGACTTCAGATGCAGTAGATTTTGATTCAGACTCTGCAGAGTCGGCCTGCTCTGCCCTTGGCTCCAATCCTCACTTTAGCTTGTGTTCTCAGACTTCCGTCCTCACACTCCTGGCCCACAAACCCTCCCTACTGGGAATTCTGGGGACACAATGAAGCACTCTGCCTGCCTCCCAGGAGAAAAACATTGTCTATGGTGCTGCCCAGAAACCCCAAATGAGGATCAAACAGCTTGGCCCTCGGCAACACCCCAATTGCATAGGCTACCTTAAACAGTGATGCTCTGTCGCAAATAGCCTGAGCCCAGACCTTCCAACAGACACCGACACAGCTGGCTGCACACCCAGCACATTGGACCCGCCACTGCCTTAGGCCACCATCCATTCCCAACCTGGGTTTTCAGTCATCGGAACCTAGACCTTATCTCCAATCCCTGCATAGGGGGGAACCTGATGCACAAGTCAGAACCCCTCCTTCCGCATGGCAAGAAACCTTGCGGCTGGCAGTGAGTCAAACCTTCAGTGTAGGAGAAAATGGCATGGCCCATGAGGCCACGCCCATGCGTGCCGGCCGCCTTGGGCACAAACACACATGGTGACCTTCAGCGTGAGTACCTTATTCAAGTAACGCCTCTCAGTGACAGGACCAAGATCCCGCATATGTGGCTTGCCATGCCCATAGGCACCCAGGACTAACTAGATGGTTCTTATTCCAGTTGAGGGAACCCACTGCTGTGCTCGAGTCCCTCTCCTGGGGGGTCCCCTGTGGCAGAAAACAGTACTCTTCCCTTCTCACAGAATGAACACAAACACTTGGGAGCTTGGACAATCCCCAGAGAGGAAGGCTCTTCCTCAGCCCCTGAAGCATCCCCTACCCTGAACAACCACTGTGAACGCAAAACCCAGAGACAAAAGCCTGAGCGACTGCCTCCCACTTGCCCTCCTTTGATATCCAGAGGATCTCCCCTCACGGACTGGAATTCAGGCCGGCCATTACCTTGGCCCCTACCTGAGCCATGTTTGCTTTTTCAGACATCTGTCCCCACAGCCCTGGCAAACACAGCATCTGGCTGAGTCCTCTGGAGCCATACCACAGGACCGTGCCTGCTCTTTCCTGGGAAACTCTGTCCATTACTTTGGCTACATACCTCCAGAATATGAGAAACCTCAAGGCCCCCGAGGACATCCCACCACCGGGAGCCTCCCTGTACACACAGGGGCCTTCGGACACAAGCTGAGCTGCTACCTCCATGAAGGCATGCACACAGATGTCAACAGAGATAGAAGGTTGAGCCGGACAGGCACTTTGGCCGTAATCTCAACTCTTGCTTTGGTTTCCAGGTGTCACTCCTCAGAGGCTTTGGTTCGAAGAACAGGATATGCGGCTATCCTGAGGCACTGAACAGAACTCCTCTCGTCTCCACATGGGAAGCTTCCTTGTTAAACCCGTGTCAAACACCTCAGGTTGGAGAATCCTGCAGAGACCCTAAGCCACCTCCACATTACAAGACTCCCAGGCCACCAAGCCGCAGTAGGACTCATCTTCAGGAGAGTCCATTTCAACTCTCCCCTCTTGGTAGCTCACCGAGGAGCCCGAAGATTGAGCCTGCCTTGTCCTGACTAAGGAGTGGGAATATGAGGTGGCGTTCCCAGGCATCCATGCTTAGACACCTGCTCTCGAGTCTTTCCGTATGGGGCCTCCTGGAACCATCCAATAGGACTCGACTGTCATGCAGAAGGAAACCTTGAGTTTTGGAGTAGTTCACAAATCCCATCGTAGGCAAACCTCCCTGGCCTCATGAAGCCCCCAAACCCTTCAGGAAGAGGCCATGCTGCACAAAAACTGTAGCCTGAGGCACGTCTCATAGTTGACATGACCTCAGTGCAGGAGATCTCGATTCAGCCTCTGCAGAGTGGGCCTGCCGTGCCCTCGGTCCCAAACATCACGCTAGCTTTTTTTTCAGACTTCCTTCCTCACACTCCTGGCAAACAAGCCCTCCGGACTAGGAACTCCTGAACCACAACCCAGCCCAGGGTCTGCCCAAAGGAAGAAAAACGTTTCCCTGTGGGGCTCTCCAGAAAACCCAGATGAGGATCAACCTGCTCGGGCCTCGACGGTACCCGAAATGGATAGGCTGCTCTGGGCACTCATGCTCCCTCTGACACAGCCTGAAACCAGACGTCCAACAGAAAAGGAGACAGCTGGCCGCACACCCAGCACTTCGGACACGCCATGGTCTTATGCCGTCACCTCTTCCTAACCTTGGTTTTCAGATATCTGAACCTAGACATTATATCAATCCTACACACAGCTGGGTATCGCAAGCACAACACAGAACTCCTCCTTCCCCGTGGCTGTAAAGCTTGCTCTTGGCATGGAGTCACACCTTCAGGGTGGGAGAAACCTTCATGGCCCCTGATGCCACGCCCAAACGTGAGTGCTGCTTGGGCACAAATTCACACTGTGACCCTCAGCATGAGCCCCATGTCAAAGAAAGGCCTGTCAGGGCCTGGACCAAGAGCCCAAATATGTGGCTTGCCAAGCCCCTATGCACCCAATCCTCACCAGTGTTTGAGTTTTCCAGTCGCCCCGCCCGTACCTGGGGCTCTGTTCTGGAATACATTTCTTGGAGAGACACATGAGCCAGACAACACGACTCCACCCTTCCCACAAAAAGAACCCAAACTCTTGGGAGCTGGGACAAATCCCCAGAGAGGGACACTCGTCCACAGTCCCTGAGGCCACTCCTCCAATCCACGGCTATCCCGGACACAACATCCAGAGACAAAAGCCTGAAGGAACGCCTCCCACTCGCCCTGTTTCAGAAGCCCAGGAGCTCCCTCTCGGGCTGTACATCCGGCCTGCCATACCCCAGGCGCCACTCATAAGCTGAGTTTGTGTTTTCAGACTTCTGTGCCCACAGCCTAGACCCACACAACCTCCAGGCTAGGGCCTCTAGAGCCAAAGCGAAAGACTGACCCTGCCCTCTCCAAGGAAATGTGCCCAATCCATTGACCACAACCCTACAGGTTAGGGAAAAGCTCCAAGGCCCCTGAGGCCATCAATAGTGTAGGCCACCCTGGACTAAGAGGGGCTCTCTGACACCAGCGGAGCAACTATCTCCACTTAGACTCTCAGACAGTGTCCCCAGAGACAGAAGGTTGAAATGGACAGGCCCCCAGTCCCTAATCTGAACCTTAGCTTTGGTTTCCATGTGTCCGTCCTCAGAGGACTGTTTTCGTAGACCAGCACACGGGGCTTTTCTGAGGCACCAAACCAAACCTCTCTCGTCTCCACATGGGGAGCTTTCTTACTGGGGATGTATCAAACACTTCAGGTAGGACAGTTCCGCAGGGCCACTGAACAACCAGCACATACCAAGGTCTCCATGGTCCCAAACACACATTATGTCGCATCCTCAGGAGAGGCCATTTCAACTCAGCCCCCTGGGTAGCGTGCCCCAGAGGCAGCAAGTCAAACATATCTTGTGGCAAATGGCCAATGGGAATGCGAGGCATGCTGGACAGGTATCCATCCTTCGAACCCTGCTCTCCAGTCCTTCCGTATGGTATGTCCTGGAGCCATGCAACAGGACTCGAATGTCCCGCAGAAGGAAAACTTGTGGTTTGGGGCAACCTGCAAACGCAGCATGGGAAAACTTTCTTGGCCCATGAGGCCCCCGCTTAATGAAGGTGCCATCATGGACACAAACTCCAGCCTCAGCCAACGTCTAATCCTCAGCCTGACTTCAGATGCAGGAGAATTTGATTCAGCCTCTGCAGAGTGGGCATGCTCTGCCCTTTGCTCCAATCCTCACCCTAGCTTGTGTTTTCAGTCTTCCGTCCTCACACTCCTGGCCCACAAACCCTCCCTACTGGGAATTCTGGGGACACAATGAAGCACTCTGCCTGCCTCCCAGGACAAAAACTTTGTCTATGGTGCTGCCCAGAAACCCCCAGTTAGGATCAAACTGCTTGGCCATCGGCAACACCCCAATTGCATAGGCTACCTTAAACACTGATGCTCTGTCACAAATAGCCTGAGCCCAGACCTTCCGACAGACACCGACATAGCTGGCTGCACACCCAGCACATTGGACCGGCCACTGCCTTAGGCCACCATCCATTCCCAACCTGGGTTTTCAGTCATCGGAACCTAGACCTTATCTCCAATCCCTGCACAGGGGGAAACATGATGCACAAGTCAGAACACCTCCTTCCCCATGCAAGAAACCTAGCTGCTGGCAGTGAGTAAAACCTTCAGTGTAGGAGAAAACGGCATGGCCCATGAGGCCAAGCCCATGTGAGAAGGCCGCTTTGGGCACATAAACACATTGTGACCCTCAGCGTGAGTACCTTATTCAAGTAACGCCTCTCAGTGACAGGACCAAGAGCCCGCATATGTGGTTTACCATGCCCATAGGCACCCAGGACTAACTAGATGGTGTGTATTCCAGTTGAGGGAACCCACTGCTGTGCTCTAGATTCCCTCTGCTAGAGGGTCCCCTGTGGCAGAAAACAGTACTCCTCCCTTCCCACAGAATGAACCAAAACACTTGGGAGCTTGGACAAACACCCTGAGAGGAAGACTCTTCCTCGGCCCCTGAAGCAACCCCTACCCTGAACAACCACTGTGAACGCAACACCCAGAGACAAAAGCCTGAGCGACTGCCTCCCACCTGCCCTCCTTTGATATCCAGAGGATCTCCCCTCTCGGACTGGAGATCAGGCCTGCCATTACCTTGGCCCCTACCTGAGCCAAGTTTGCTTTTTCAGACATCTGTCCCCACAGCCCTGGCAAACACAGCCTCTAGGCTGAGTCCTCTGGAGCCATACCACAGGACCGTGCCTGCTCTCTCCTGGGAAACTGTGTCCGTTGCTTTGGCCACACACCTCCAGAATATGAGAAACCTCAAGGCCCCCGAGGACATCCCACTACCGGGAGCCTCCCTGTACACACAGGGGCCTTCGGACACAGCTGAGCAGCTACCTTCACGAAGGCATGCACACAGATGTCAACAGAGATAGAAGGTTGAGCCGGAAAGGCCCTTAGGCCCTAATCTCAACTCTTGCTTTGGATTCCAGGTGTCACTCCTCAGAGGCTTTGGTTCGAAGAACAGGATATACGGCTATCCTGAGGCACTGAACAGAACTCCTCTCGACTCCACATGGGAAGCTTCCTTGTTGGAGCCGTGTCAAACACCTCAGGGTGGAGAATCCTGCAGAGTCCCTGAGCCACCTCCACATGCCAAGGTCTCCCAGGCCTCCAAGCCACAGTAGGACTCATCTTCAGGAGAGTCCATTTCAACTCTCCCCTCTGGGTAGCTCACCAAGGCGCCCGCAGATTGAGCTTGCTTTGTCCTGACTAAAGAGTGGGAATATGAGGTTGAGTTCCCAGTCATCCATGCTTAGACACATGCCCTCGAGTCTTTCCGTATTGGGCCTTTTGGAACCATCCAATAGCACTCGACTGTCGAGCAGAAGGAAACCTTGAGGTTTGGAGTAGTTCACAAATCCCATAGTAGGCAAACCTCCCTGGCCTCATGAAACCCCCATACCATTCAGGAAGAATTCATGCTGGACAAAAACTCTAGCCTGAGGCACGTCTCATAGTTGACATGACCTAAGTGCAGGAGATCTCGATTCAGCCTCTGCAGAGGGGCCTGCCGTGCCCTCGGTCCCAAACCTCATGCTAGCTTGTTTTTTCAGACTTCCTTCCTCACACTCCTGGCAAACAAGCCCTCCGGACTAGGAACTCCAGAACCACAACCCAGCCCAGGGTCTGCCCAACGGAAGAAAAACGTTTCCCTGTGGGCTCTCTCCAGAAAACCCAGATGAGGATCAACTTGCTCGGGCCTCTGTGGTACACGAACTGGATAGGCTTCTCTGGGCACTCATGCTCTGTCTGACACAGCCTGAAGCCAGACGTCCAGACAGACAAGGAGAAAGCTGGCCACACACCCAGCACTTCAGAAACGCCATGGTCTTATGCCATCACCACTTCCTAACCTTGGTTTTCAGATATCTGAACCTAGACATTATATCAATTCTCCACACAGCTGGGTATCGCAAGCACAACACAGAACTCCTCCTTCCCCATGGCTGTAAAGCTTGCTCTTGGCATGGAGTCACACCTTCAGGGTGGGAGAAACATTCATGGCCCCTGATGCCACGACCAAACTTGAGTGCTGCCTTGGACCAAATTCACACAGTGACCCTCAGCATGAGCCCCATGTCAAAGAAAGGCCTGTCAGGGCCTGGACCAAGAGCCCAAATATGTGGCTTGCCAAGACCCTATGCACCCAATCCTCACCAGTGTTTGTGTTTTCCAGTCACCACGCCCGTACCTGGGGTTCTGCTCTGGAATACCTTTCTTGGAGAGACACATGAGCCAGACAACACGACTCCACCCTTCCCACCAAAAGACCCCAAACTCTTGGAAGCTGGGACAAATGACCAGAGAGGGATACTCGTCCACAGTCCTGAGGCCACCCCTCCAATCCACGGCTATCCCGGACAAAACATCCAGAGACAAAAGCCTGAAGGAACGCCTCCCACTCGCCCTTGTTTCAGAGGCCCAGGAGCTTTCTCTCAGACTGTACATCGGTCTGCCATACCATAGGCGCCACTCATAAGCTGAGTTTGTGTTTTCAGAATTCTGTGCCCACAGCCTGGACCCACACAACCTCCAGGCTAGGGCATCTGGAGCCACAGCGAAAGATTGTGCCTGCCCTCTCCAAAGAAAATATGCCCAATCCATTGACCACACCTACAGGTTAGCGAAAATCTCCAAGGCCCCTGAGGCCATCAATAGTGTAGGCCACCCTGGACTAAGAGGGGCTCTCTGACACCAGCGGAGCAACTATCTCCACTTAGACTCTCAGACAGTGTCCCCAGAGACAGAAGGTTGAAATGGACAGGCCCCCAGGCCCTAATCTGAACCTTAGCTTTGGTTTCCATGTGTCCGTCCTCAGAGGACTGTTTTCGTAGACCAGCACACGGGCTTTTCTGAGGCACCAAACCAAACCACTCTCGTCTTCACATGGGGAGCTTACTGGGGATGTATCAAACCCTTCAGGTAGGAGAGTTCCGCAGGGCCACTGAACAACCAGCACATTCCAAAGTCTCCATGGACCCAAACGCACATTATGACACATCCTCAGGAGAGGCCACTCCATCTCTGCCCCCTGGGTAGCGTGCCCCAGAGGCAGCAGATCAAACATATCTTGTGGCAAATGGCCAATGGGAATGCGAGGTATGCTGGACAGGGATCCATCCTTCGAACCCTGCTCTCCAGTCCTTCCGTATGGTATGTCCTGGAGCCATGCAACAGGACTCGAATGTCCCGCAGAAGGAAACCTTGTGGTTTGGGGCAACCTCCAAACTCAGCGTGGGAAAACTTCCTTGGCCTCATGAGGCCCCCGAATCATGAAGGTGCCATCATGGACACATACTCCAGCCTCAGCCAACGTCTGATACTCAGCCTGACTTCAGATGCAGGAGATTTTGATTCAGACTCTGCAGAGTCGGCCTGCTCTGCCCTTGGCTCCAATCCTCACTTTAGCTTGTGTTCTCAGACTTCCGTCCTCACACTCCTGGCCCACAAACCCTCCCTACTGGGAATTCTGGGGACACAATGAAGCACTCTGCCTGCCTCCCAGGCGAAAAACATTGTCTATGGTGCTGCCCAGAAACCCCAAATGAGGATCAAACTGCTTGGCCCTCGGCAACACCCCAATTGCATAGGCTACCTTAAACACTGATGCTCTGTCGCAAATAGCCTGAGCCCAGACCTTCCAACAGTCACTGACACAGCTGGCTGCACACCCAGCACATTGGACCGGCCACTGCCTTAGGCCACCATCCATTCCCAACCTGGGTTTTCAGTCATCGGAACCTAGACCTTATCTCCAATCCCTGCACAGGGGGAAACATGATACACAAGTCAGAACCCCTCCTTCCCCATGGCAAGAAACCTTGCTGCTGGCAGTGAGTCAAACCTTCAGTGTAGGAGAAAACGGCATGGCCCCTGAGGCCACGCCCATGCGTGAGGGCCGCCTTGGGCACAAACACACATGGTGACCCTCAGCGTGAGTACCTTATTCAAGTAACGCCTCTCAGTGACTGGACCAAGTGCCCGCATATGTGGCTTGCCATGCCCATAGGAACCCAGGACTAACTAGATGGTTCATATTCCAGTTGAGGGAACCCACTGCTGTGCTCTAGAGGCCCTCTTTTGGGGGGTCTTCTGTGGCAGAAAACAATACTCTTCCCTTCCCACAGAATGAACCCAAACACTTCGGAGCTTGGACAATCCCCCGAGAGGAAGGCTCTTCCTCGGCCCCTGAAGCAACCCCTAACCTGAACGGCCACTGTGAACGCAGAACCCAGAGACAAAAGCCTGAGCGACTGCCTCCCACTTGCCCGCCTTTGATATCCAGAGGATCTCCCCTCACAGACTGGATATCAGGCATGCCATTACCTTGGCCACTACCTGAGCCAAGTTTGCTTTTTCCGACATCTGTCCCCACAGCCCTGGCAAACACAGCATCTGGCTGAGTCCTCTGGAGCCATACCACAGGACAGTGCCTGCACTCTCCTGGGAAACTCTGTCCATTCCTTTGGCTACACACCTACAGAATATGAGAAACCTCAAGGCCCCCGAGGACATCCCACTACCGGGAGCCTCCCTGTACACACAAGGGCCTTCAAACACAAGCTGAGCTGCTACCTCCATGAAGGCATGCACACAGATGTCAACAGAGATAGAAGGTTGAGCCAGACAGGCCCTTAAGCCCTAATCTCAACTCTTGCTTTGGTTTCCAGGAGTCACTCCTCAGAGGCTTTGGTTCGAAGAACAGGATATGGGGCTTTCCGGAGGCACTGTACAGAACTCCTCTCGTCTCCACATGGGAAGCTTCCTTGTTGGAGCCGTGTCAAACACCTCACGTTGGAGAATCGTGCAGAGTCCCTGAGAAACCTCCACATTCCAAGGTCTCCCAGTCCACCAAACCACAGTAGGACTCATCTTCAGGAGAGTCCATTTCAGCTCTCCCCCCTGGGTAGCTCACCAAGGAGCCCGCAGATTGAGCCTGCCTTGTCCTGACTAAAGAGTGGGAATATGAGTTGGCGTTCCCAGGCATCCATGCTTAGACACATGCTCTCTAGTCTTTCCGTATGGGGCCTCCTGGAACCATCCAATAGCACTCGACTGTCGTGCAGAAGGAAACCTTGAGGTTTGGAGTAGTTCACAAATCCCATCGTAGGCAAACCTCCCTGGCCTCATGAAGCCCCCACACCCTTCAGGAAGAGGCCATGCTGGACAAAAACTCTAGCCTGAAACACCTCTCATAGTTGACATGACCTCAGTGCAGGAGATCTCGATTCAGCCTCTGCAGAGTGGGCCTGCCGTGCCCACGGTCCCAAACCTCACGCTAGCTTGTGTTTTCAGACTTCCTTCCTCATACTCCTGGAAAAAAGCCCTCCGAACTAAGAACTCCAGAACCACAACCCAGCCCAGGGTCTGCCCAATGGAATAAAAATGTTTCCCTGTGGGGCTCTCTCCAGAAAACCCAGATGAGGATCAACCTGCTCGGGCCTCGACGGTACCCGAACTGGATAGGCTGCTCTGGGCACTCATGCTCTGTCTGACACAGCCTGATGCCAGATGTCCAGACAGACAAGGAGACAGCTGGCCGCACACACAGCACTTCGGACACGCCATGGTCTTATGCCGTCACCTCTTCCTAACCTTGGTTTTCAGATATCTGAACCTAGACATTATATCAATTCCCACACAGCTGGGTATCGCAAACAAATAACAGAACTCCTCCTTCCCCGTGGCTGTAAAGCTTGCTCTTGGCATGGAGTCACACCTTCAGGGTTGGAGAAACCTTCAAGGCCCCTGATGCCACAGCCGAACTTGAGTGCTGCTTGGGCACAAATTCACACTGTGACCCTCAGCATGAGCCCCATGTCAAAGAAAGGCCTGTCAGGGCCTGGACCAAGAGCCCGCATATGGGGCTTGCCAAGCCCCTATGCACCCAATCCTCACCAGTGTTTGAGTTTACCAGTGGCCCCGCCCGTACCTGGGGCTCTGCTCTGGAATCCCTTTCTTGGTGAGACACATGAGCCAGACAACATGACTCCACCCTTCCAAAAAAATGACCCCAAACTCTCGGTATTTGGGACAAATACCCAGAGAGGGATAATCGTCCATAGTCCCTGAGTCCACCCCTCCAATCCACGGCTATCCCGGACCCAAAATCCAGAGACAAAAGACTGAAGGAACGCCTCCAACTCTCCCTTGTTTCAGAGGCCCAGGAGCTGTACATCCGGCCTGCCATACCCTAGGTGCCACTCATAAGCTGAGTCTGTTTTTTCAGACTTCTGTGCCCACAGCCTGGACCCACACATCCTCCAGGCTAGGGCCTCTGGTGTCACAGCGAAAATTGTGCCTGCCCTCTCCTAGGAAATTGTGCCCAATCCATTGACCACAACCCTACAGGTTAGGGAAAAGCTCCAAGGCCCCTGAGGCCACCCAAATTATATAGTCTATCCTGGGCACCAGTGCACTGTCTGACACAACCCGAGCCAGAACCTCCTACCAACACCCAGGCAGCTGACCGCAAAATGAGCCTATCAGACCAGCAATGGCCTTAGGTCGTCATCTCTTCCCAACTACGGTTTTTCAGGCTTCAGAACCTAGACCTTAGCTCCAACTACTGCCCAGGGTTGAAAATGATGCAGAAATAAGAACACCTTCCCCATGGCAAGAGACCATGTGATTGGCATGTTGTCCAAAGTCCAGTGTAGTTGAAACCAGTGTGGCCCATGTGGCCCCGCCCATGCTCGCGAGCCATATTGGTCACAAACACACATTGTGACCCTCAACCTGAGCCCAGCCCTCAAGTAAGGCCTCTCAGTGGCTGGATGAAGAGACAGCATATTGGGCCTGCCATGCCCCTAGGCCCCAATTTTTAACGATAGTTTGGGTTGTCTCTTCACTCTTCCCCAGGGCTGTGCTTTGTAATTTCTCTTTGGTTGGGTCACTTGAGGTAACAAACGTGAAAGGGGACCTCCCATTCCACAGATTATCGAAAAAGAATTGGGACAGGGACAAATTCACAGAGAGGAAGATTCGTCCATGGCCCATGAGGCCTCCCCACATCCACGGCCATCGTTGATTCAAAATATAGAGACAAAAACCTGAGCAAGTGCCTCAGCCTCGCTCTTTCTTCATATCCTAAAGAGTTCTTCTCATGGTCTTTAGATTGGGCCTGCCATACCTATGTCCCAAAACCTGAGCTGAGTTTGTGTTTTCAGACTTCTGTCCTCAAAAACCTGGGCAACACACCCTCCAGGCTGGGGCCCCTGGAGCCACACATTAGGACTGTGCCTACCCAATCCATGGGAATTCTGCCCATTCCATTGTCCAAAGTCGTACAAGTTAGGAGAACCCTCCAAATTCCCTGAGGCCATCCCAATAGTGTATGTCTCCGGGGACAAACAGGCGCGGTCTAACACCAGGTGTGCATCTACCCCCACTCATTCCATAGATGGATATCTCCAGAGAAGAAGATGGAACCAGACAGGACCCTAGGCCATAATCGGATCCATTGCTTTGGTACAGGCGTGTCTCCTCAAAAGCCTGGATTCCAATAACAGCATAAGTGATTTCCTGAGGCACCCATCAGAAAAATCTCGTCTCCACAGGGAAACTTGTGCATGGGAGCTATGTCAAAAGCTTAGGAGAAACTTCAGGGTCCCGGTGCCACCCCCCCATTCCAAGGCCCTCATGGACACAAACACACATTAGGCCCCATCCTCAGGAAAGTCCATTTCAACTCCGCCACCCACTCCTGGCCCAGAAGCCCTCAAGTTTGGCAATTCCGGACCCACAATGCAGCAATCTGCCTGCCCTCTAGGAAAAATATATTGCCTAATGATTTTCCCAGGCACCTCAAATGAGGATAAACTTACACGGCACTCGACTGTACCTAAATTATATAGTCAAAACTGGGCACTAATGCACTGTCTGACACAAACTGAGCCAGAACCTCCTGACCAACACACAGGCAGCTGACCGCCCCCTGAGCATATCAGACCCGCCATGGCCTTATGTCGTCATCTCTTCCCAGCCTCGGTTTTTCAGGCTTCAGACCCTAGACCTTATCTCCAACCACTACCCAGGGGTGAAAATGATGCAGACATCAGAACACCTTCCCCATGGCAAGATCTCTTGTGATTGGCATGTTGTCCAAATTTCAGTGTAGTTGAAACCAGTGTGGCCCATGAGGCCCCGCCCATGGACGCGGGCCACATCGGTCACAAACACACATTGTGACCCTCAGCCTGAGCCCAGTCCTCAAGTAAGGCCTCTCAGTGGTTGGATGAAGAGACAGCATATTGGGCCTGCCATGCCCCTAGGTCCCAATTTTTAACCATCATTTGGGTTGTCCCTTCACTCTTCCCCAGGGCTCTGCTTTGGAATTCCTCTTTGGTTGGGACACCTGAGGTAACAAACCTGAGAGGAGACCTCCCATCCCACAGATTGACGGAAAGAAATTGGGACCGGGCCAAATCCACAGAGAGGAAGATTCGTCCATGGCCCATGAGGCCTCCCCATGTTCCACGCCCATCTTTGATACAAAATCCAGAGACAAAAGCCTGAGAAAGTGCCTCCGACTCGCTCTTTCTTCATATCCTGAAGAGTTCTTCTCATGGTTTGTAGATTGGACCTGCAATACGTACTTCCCCAAACCTAAGCTGAGTTTGTGTTTTCAGACTTCTGTCCTCAAATTCCTGGGCCACACTCCCTCCAGGATGGGGCCCCTGGAGCCACTTTAGGACTGTGCCTACCCAATCCATGGGAACATTGCCCATTCCATTGTCCAAAATCGTACAAATTAGGAGAACCCTCCAAATTTCCCGAGGCCATCACAATATTGTAGGTCTCCCGGTACAAACAAGGGCGGTCTGACACCAGCTGAGCATCACCCTCCACTCATACCATACATGGATGTCCCCAGAGAAGAAGATGGAACCAGACAGGACCCTAGGCCATAATCGGATCCATTGCTTTGGTTTACAGGCATGTTTCCTCAAAAGCCTGGATTCCAAGACCAGCATAGGGGGTTTCCTGAGGCACCCATCAGAACAAATCTCGTCTCCACAAGGAAACTTGTGCATGGGACCTATGTCAAAAGCTTAGGAGAATACTTCAGGGTCCCGGTGCCACCGCCCCATTCCAATGCCCTCATGGAAACAAACACATATCAGGCCCCATCCTCGGGAAAGTCCATTTCAACTCAGCCACCCCGGTTGCTCCTGCAGAGCCTTCAGATCTCAACTGTCTTGTTGCTAGGAGACAATTGGAATGTGAGGCCCGCTTCCCTGGCATCCATCCCCGAACGGTGCTCTGGAGTCCTTCCTTATGGGATATCCTTGAGCTGCCCAACAGGTCTCAATTGTCCCGCAGAAGGAATCCTTGAAGTGCGCATCCCGCAACTCCCAACGTGGGAAAACCTCCATGGCCTTGAATTACTGCTCCGTTCATGAAGGGGCAGTCATGCACAGAAAATCCAAACTGAGCCAAAGTCTGATCCTCGCCGTGACTTCAGAAACATGAGATATTCTTTCAGATCTGCAGGGGGTACCAGCTTTGCCCTCGGCCTGAAGCCCAAGCCTAGCTTGTGTTCTCAGACTTGTCCTCACACTCCTGGTCCAGAATACCTCATGTTTGGCAATACCGGACCCACAATGCAGCACTCTGCCAGCCTCTAGAAAAAATATATTGCATATTGTGTTGCCCAGGCACCTCAAATGAGGATAAACCTACACGGCTCTCAACTGTACCTGAATTATAGTCTAACTGGGCACTAATTCACTGTCTGACAGAACCTGAACCCGAACCTCTGGACCAACACCCAGGCAGCTGACCTCACACTGAGCACATCAGACCTGCCATGGGCTTAGGTCTTCATCTCTTCCCAACAGCCGTTTTCAGGCTTCAGAACCTAGGCCTTAACTCCAACCACTGCCCAGGGTTGAAAATGATGAAGAAATCAGAGCTCCTTCTCCATGGCAAGAGACCTTGTGATTGGCATGTTGTCCAAAGTTCAGTGTAGTTGAAACCAGTGTGGCCCATGAGGCCCCGCCCATGCTCGCGAGCCACATTGGTCACAAACACACATTGTGACCCTCAGCCTGAGTCCAGTCCTCAAGTAAGGTCACACAGTGGCTGGATGAAGAGACAGCATATTGGGCCTGCCATGCCCCTAGGCCCCAATATTTAACCATAGTTTGGGTGGTCACTTCACTCTTCCCCAGGGCTCTGCTTTTGAATTCCTCTTTGATTGGGACCCCTGAGGTAACAAACCTGAGAGACCTCCCATTCCACATATTGACAGAAAGAAATTGGGACCGGGCCAAATCCACAGAGAGGAAGATTCGTCAATGGCCCATGAGGCCTCCCCACATTCCACGCCCATCTTTGATACAAAATCCAGAGACAAAAGCCTGAGCAAGCGCCTCAGACTCGCTCTTTCTTCATATCCTGAAGAGTTCTTCTCATGGTTTGTAGATTTGACCTGCCATACCTACGTCTCAAACCTAAGCTGAGTTTGTGTTTTCAGACTTCTGTCCTCAAATTCCTGGGCCACACACTCTCCAGGCTGGGGCCTCTGGAGCCACACATTAGACTGTTCCTACCAAATCCAGGGAATTCTTCCCATTCCATTGTCCAAAATCGTACAAATTAGAAGAACCCTCCATAGGCCCTGAGGCAATCCAATAGTGTAGGTCTCCCGGGACAAACAAGGGCGGTCTGACACCAGCTGAGCATCTACCTCCACTCATACCATAAATGGATGTCCCCAGAGAAGAAGATGGAACCAGACAGGACCCTAGGCCATAATCGGATCCATTGCTTTGGTTTACAGGCATGTCTCCTCAAAAGCCTGGATTCCAAGGCCAGCTTGGGGGGTTTCCTGAGGCACCCATCAGAACAAATCTCGTCTCCTCAAGGAAACTTGTGCATGGGACCTATGTCAAAAGCTTAGGAGAATACTTCAGGGTCCCGGTGCCACCGCCCCATTCCAAGGCCCTCATGGACACAAACACACATTAGGCCCCAAACTCGGAAAAGTCCATTTCAACACAGCCCCCCGATTGCTCCCGCAGAGCCATCAGAACTCAACTGTTTTGTTGCTAGGAGACAATTTGAATGCGAGACGGGATTCCCTGGCATCCATCCTCGAAAGGTGCTCTGGAGTCATTCCATATGGGATGTCCTGGAGCTGACCAACAGGTCTCCATTGTCCCGCAGAAGGAATCCTTGAAGGGGGCATCCCACAATTTCCAACGTGGGAAAACCTCCATGGCCTTGAGATTCCGCTTCATTCATGAAGGAGCAGTCATGCACAGAAACTCCAAACCGAGCCAACGTCTGATCCTCGCCGTGACTTCAGATGCATGAGATATTGGTTCAGATCTGCAGGGGGTACCTGCCGTGCCCTCGGCCTGAAGCCCTAGTCTAGCTTGTGTTCTCAGACTTCTGTCCTCACACTCCTAATCCAGAAGCCCTCAAGTTTGGCAATTCCGGACCCACAATGCAGCACCCTGCTTCCCCTCTAGAAAAAATATATTGCCTAATGAGTTTCCCAGGCACCTCAAATGAGGATAAACTTACACGGCACTCGACTGTACCTAAATTATATAGTCTAACCTGAGCTCTAATGCACTGTCTGGCACAACCTGAACCCGAAACTCCGGACCAACACCCAGGCAGCTGACCGCACACTGAGCACATCAGACCTGCCATGGCCTTAGGTCGTCATCTCTTCCCAACTGCGGTTTTCAGACTTCAGATCCTAGACCTTATATCCAACCACTGCCTAGGGTTGAAAATGATGCAGAAATCAGAGCTCCTTCCCCATGGCAAGAGACCTTGTGATTGGCATATTGTCCTAAGTTCAGTGTAGTTGAAACCAGTATGGCCCATGAGTCCCAGCCCCTGCTCGCGGGCCACATTGGTCACAAACACACATTGTGACGCTCAGGCTGTGCTCAGTCCTTAAGTAAGGCCACTCAGTGGCTGGATGAAGAGAAAGCATATTGGGCCTGCCATGCCCCTAGGCCCCAATTTTTAACCATAGTTTGGGTTGTCCCTTCACTATTCCCCAGGGCTCTGAATTGGAATTCCTCTTTGGTTGGGACACCTGAATTAACAAACCTGAGAGGAGACCGCCCATTCCATAGATTGATGGAAAGAAATTGGGACCGGGCCAAATCCACAGAGAGGAAGATTCGTCCATGGCCCATGAGGACTCCCCACATTCCACGCCCATCTTTGATACAAAATCCAGACAAAAGCCTGAGCAAGTGCCTCAGACTCGCTCTTTCTTCATATCCTGAAGAGTTTTTCTCATGGTTTGTAGATTGGACCTGCCATACCTATGTCCCCAACGTAAGCTGAGTTTGTGTTTTCAGACTTCTGTCCTCAAATTTCTGGGCCACACACCCTCCAGGCTGGGGCCCCTGGAGCCACACATTAGGACTGTGCCTACCCAATGATGGGAATTCTGCCCATTCCATTGTCCAAAATCGTACAAAATGGGAGAACCCTCCAAAGTTCCCGAGGCCATCCCAATAGTGTAGGTCTCCCGGGACAAACAAGGGCGGTCTGACACCAGCTGACCATCTACCTACACTCATACAAAACATGGATGTCCCCAGAGAAGAAGATGGAACCAGACAGGACCCTAGGCCATAATCGGATCCATTGCTTTGGTTTACAGGCATGTCTCCTCAAAATCCTGGATTCCAAGGCCAGCATAGGGGGTTTCCTGAGGCACCCATCAGAACAAATCTCGTCTCCACAAGGAAACTTGTGCATGGGACCTATGTCAAAAGCTTAGGAGAATACTTCAGGGTACCGGTGCCACCACCCCATTCCATGGCCTTCATGGACACAAACACATATTAGGCCCCATCCTTGGGAAAGTCCATTTCAACTCAGCCACCCCGCTTGCTCCCGCAGAGCCATCAGATCTCAACTGACTTGTTGCTAGGAGACAATTGGAATGTGAGTCCCGCTTCCCTGGCATCCATCCCCGAACGGTGCTCTGGAGTCCTTCTATATGGGATATCCTGGAGCTTCCAACAGGTCTCAATTGTCCTGCAGAAGGAATCCTTGAAGGGCTCGTCCCACAACTCCCAACGTGGGAAAACATCCATGGCCATGAGATTCCGCTCCGTTCATGAAGGGGCAGTCATGCACCGAAACTCCAACCTGAGCCAAAGTCTGATCCTCGCCGTGACTTCAGAAGCATGAGATATTCGTTCAGATCTGCAGGGGGTAACAGCCATGCCCTCGACTTGAAGCCCAAGTCTAGCTTCTGCTCTCAGACTTGTCCTCACACTCCTGTTCCAGAATCTTTCATGTTTGACAATACCGGACCCACAATGCAGCACTCTGCCTACCTCTAGAAAAAATATATTGCCTAATGTGTTGCCTAGGCACCTCAAATGAGGATAAACCTACACGGCTCTCGACTGTACCTGAATTATATAATCTAACCTGGGCACTAATGCACTGTCTGACACAACCTGAGCCCGAACCTCCTGACCAACACCTAGGCAGCTGACCACACCTTGAGCACATCAGACCTGCCATGGCCTTAGGTCGTCTTCTCTTCCCAACTGGGATTTTCAGGCTTCAGAACCTAGATCTTAACACCAACCACTGCCCAGGGTTGAAAATGATGCAGAAATCAGAGCTCCTTCCCCATGGCAAAAGACCTGTGATTGGAATGTTGTCCAAAGTTCAGTGTAGTTGAAACCAGTGTGGCCCCTGAGGCCCCGCCCATGCTCGCGGGCCACATTGGTCACAAACACACATTGTGACACTCAGCCTGTACCCAGTCCTCAAGTAAGGCCCTCAGTGCCTGGATGAAGAGACAGCATATTGGGCCTGCCATTCCGCTAGGCGCCAATTTTTAACCATAGTTTGGGTTGTCCCTTCACTCTTCCCCAGGTCTCTGCTTTGAAATTCCTCTTTGGTTGGGACACCTGAGGTAAAAAACCTGAGAGGAGACCTCCCATCCCACAGATTGACGGACAGAAATTGGGACTGGGCCAAATCCACAAAGAGGAAGATTCGTCCATGGCCCATGAGGCCTCCCCACATTCAACGCCCATCCTTTATACAAAATCCAGAGACAAAAGCCTGAGCAAGTGCCTCATTCTCGCTCTTTCTTCATATCCTGAAGAGTTCTTCTCATGGTTTGTAGATTGGACCTGCCATACCTACGTCCGCAAACCTAAGCTGAGTTTGTGTTTTCAGACTTCTGTCCTCAAATTCCTGGGCCACACACCCTCCAGGCTGGGGCCCCTGGAGCCAGACATTAGGACTGTGCCTACCCAATCCATGGGAATTCTGCCCATTCCATTGTCCAAAATCGTACAAATTAGAAGTACCCTCCAAAGTCCCTGAGGCCATACCAATAGTGTAGGTCTCCCAGAACAAACAAGGGCGGTCTGACAACAGCTGAGCATCTACATCCACTCATACCATAAATGGATGTCCCCAGCGAAGACGATGGAACCAGACATGACCCTAGGCCATAATCGGATTCATTGCTTTGGTTTACAGGCATGTCTCCTCAAAAGCCTGGATTCCAAGACCAGCATAGGGGGTTTCCTGAGGCACCCATCAGAACAAATCTCGTCTCCACAAGAAAACTTGTGCATGGGACGTATGTCAAAAGCTTGGAGAATACTTCAGGGTCCCAGTGCCACCGCTCCATTCCAAGGCCTTCATGGACAAAATCACACATTAGGCCCCAAACTCGGGAAGGTCCATTTCAACACAGCCGCCCCGATTGCTAACGCAGAGCCATAGAACTCAACTGTCTTGTTGCTAGGAGACAATTGGAATGCGAGGCTGGCTTCCCTGGCATCCATCCTTGAACGGTGCACTGCAGTCATTCCATATGGGATGTCCTGGAGCTGACCAACAGGTCTCAATTGTCCCGCAGAAGGAATCCTTGAAGGGGGATCCCACACTCCCAACGTTGGAAAACCTCCATGGCCGTGAGATTCCGCTCCGTTCATGAAGGGGCAGTCATGCACAGAAACTCTTACCCGAGCCAACTTCTGATCCTCGCCGTGACTTAAGATGCATGAGATATTGGATCAGATCTGCAGGGGGTACTTGCCATACTCTCGGCCTGAAGCCCAAGTCTAATTGTGTTCTCAGACTTCTGTCCTCACCCTCCTGGCCCAGAAGTCCTCAAGTTTGGCAATTCCGGACCCATGTTGCAGCAATCTGCCTGCCCTCTAGGAAAAATATATTGCCTAATGATTTTCCCAGGCATCTCAAATGAGGATAAACTTTCACGGCACTCGACTGTACCTAAATTATATAGTCTAACCTGGGCCCTAATGCACTGTCTGACACAACCTGAACGGGAAACTCTGGACCAACACACAGGCAGCTGACCGCACACTGAGCACATGAGACTCGCCATGGCCTTAGGTCGTCATCTCTTCCCAACTGTGGTTTTCAGGCTTCAGAACCTAGACCTTATCACAACCACTTCCCAGTGTTGAAAATGATGCAGAAATCAGAGCTCCTTCCCCATGGCAAGAGACCTTGTGATTGGCATGTTGTCCAAAGTTCAGTGTAGTTGAAACCAGTGTTGCCCATGAGGCCCCGCCCAACCTCGCGGCCACATTGGTCACAAACACACATGCTGACCCTCAGTCTGAACCCAGTCTTTAAGTAAGGCCACTCAGTGGCTGGATGAAGAGACAGCATATTGGGCCTGCCATGCCCCTAGGCCCCAATTTTTAACCATAGTTTGGGTTGTCCCTTCACTATTCCCCAGGGCTCTGCTTTGGAATTCCTCTTTGGTTGGGACACCTGAGGTAACAAACCTGAGAGGAGACCTCCCATCCCACAGATTGACGGAAAGAAATTGGGACCGGTCCAAATCCACAGAGAGGAAAATACGTCCATGGCCCATGAGGCCTCCCCACGTTCCACGCCCATCTTTGATACAAAATCCAGAGACAAAAGCCTGAGCAAGCGCCTCAGACTCGCTCTTTCTTCATATCCTGAATAGTTCTTCTCATGGTTTGTAGATTGGACTTGCAATACTACTTCCCCAAACCTAAGCTGAGTTTGTGTTTTCAGACTTCTGTCCTCAAATTCCTGGGCCACACTCCCTCAAGGCTGGGTCCCCTGGAGCCACACATTAGGACTGTGCCTACCCAATCCATGGGAATTTTGCCCATTCCATTGTCCAAAATCGTACAAATTAGGAGAACTCTCCAAAGTCCCCGAGGCCATCCCAATAGTGTAGGTCTCCGGGGACAAACAAGGGCGGTCTGACACCAGGTGAGCATCTCCCTCCACTCATTCCATAGATGGATATCACCAGAGTAGAAGATTGAACCAGGCAGGACCCTAGGCCATAATCGGATCCATTGCTTTGGTTTACAGGCGTGTCTCCTCAAAAGCCTGGATTCCAATACCAGCATAAGGGATTTCCTAAGGCACCCATCAGAACAAATCTCGTCTCCACAATGAAACTTGTGCATGGGAGCTATGTCAAAAGCTTAGGAGAATACTTCAGGGTCCCAGTGCCACCGCCCCATTCCAAGGCTCTCATACACAAACACACATTAGGCCCCATCCTCAGGAGAGTCCATTCAACTCAGCCACCCCGGTTGCTCCCGCAGAGCCATCCGATCTCCACTGTTTTGTTGCTATGAGACAATTGGAATTCGAGGCGGCCTTCCCTGCCATCCATCCTCCAACGTTGCTCTGGAGTAATTCCATATGGGATGCCTGGAGCTGCCCAACAGGTCTCAATTGTCCCCCAGAAGGAATCCTTGAAGGAGGTATCCCACAACTCCCAACGTGGGAAAACCTCCATGGCCTTGAGATTCTGCTCCGTTTATGAAGGGGCAGTCATGCACAGAAACTCCAACCTGAGCCAACGTCTGATCCTCGCCCTGACTTCAGATGCATGAGATATTGGTTCAGATCTGCAGGGGGTACCTGCCGTGCCCTCGGCCTGAAGCCCAAGTCTAGCTTGTGTTCTCAGACTTCTGTCCTCACACTCCTGGCCCAGAAGCCCTCAAGTTTGGCAATTCCGGCCCCACAATGCAGCACTATGCCTGCTTTCTAGAAAAAATATCTTGCCTAAAGAGCTGCCCATGCACCTCTTATGAGGATAAACCTACATGGCACTCGACTGTACCAAAATCATATAGTCTAACCTGGGCTATAATGCACTGTTTGACACAACCTGAGCCAGAACCTCCTGACCAACACACAAGCTGCTGACCGCACACTGAGCATATCAGACCCGCCATGGCCTTAGGTCATCATCTCTTCCCAACTTCAGTTTTTTCAGGTATCAGAACCTAGACCTTATCTCCAACCACTGCCCAGGGTTGAAAGTGATGCAGACATCAGAACACCTTCCCCATGGCAAGAGACCCTGTGATTGGCATGTTGTCCAAAGTCAGTGTAGTTGAAACCAGTGTGGCCCATGAGGCCCCGCCTTTGCTCGCGGGCCCCAATGGTCACAACCACACATTATGACCCTCAGCCTGAGCCCAGTCCTCAAGTAAGGCCTCTCAGTGGCTGGATTTAGAGACAGCATATTGGGCCTTCCATGCCCCTATTCCAAATTTTTAACCATAGTTTGGGTTGTCCCTTCACTCTTCCCCAGGGCTCTGCTTTAGAATTCCTCTTCGGTTGGGACACCTGAGGTAACAAACCTGTGAGGAGACCTCCCATCCCACATATTGACGGAAAGAAATTGGGACCGGTCTAAATCCACAGAGAGGAAGATTCTTCCATGTCCCATGAGGCCTCCCCACATTCCACGCCGATCTTTGATACAAAATCCAGAGACAAAACCCTCAGCAAGCGCCTCAGTCTCGCTCTTTCTTCATATCCTGAAGATTTCTTCTCATGGTTTGTTGATTGGACCTGCCGTACCTACGTCCCCAAACCTAAGCTGTTTGTGTTTTCAGACTTCTGTCCTCAAATTCCTGGGCCACACACCCGCCAGGCTGGGGCCCCTGGAGCCACACATTAGGGCTGTGCCTACCCAATCCATGGGAATTCTGCCCATTCCATTTTCCAAAATCGTACATATTAGGAAAACCCTCCAAAGTTCCCGAGGCCATCCCAATAGTGTATGTCTCCCGGTACAAACAAGGGCGGTCTGACACCAGCTGAGCATCAAACTCCACTCATACCATAGATGGATGTCCCCAGAGAAGGAGATGGAACCAGACAGGACCCTAGGCCATAATCGGATCCATTGCTTTGGTTTACAGGCATGTCTCCTCAAAAGCCTGGATTCCAAGACCAGCATAGGGGTTTACTGAGGCACCCATCAGAACAAATCTCGTCTCCACAAGGAAATTTGTGCATGGGACCTATGTCAAAAGCTTAGGAGAATACTTCAGGGTCCCGGTGCTACCGCCACATTGCAAGGCTTTAATGTACAGAAACACATATTAGGCCCCATCCTCAGGAAAGTCCATTTCAACTCAGCCACCCCGGTTGCTCCCGCAGAGCCATCAGATCTCAACTGTCTTGTTGCTTGGAGACAATTGGAATACAAGGTCCGCATCCCTGGCATCCATCCCCGAACGGTGCTCTGGAGTCTTTCCATATGGGATATCCTGGAGCTGCCCAACAGGTCTCAATTGTCCCGCAGAAGGAATTTTTGAAGGGGGCATCCCACAACTCCCAACGTGGGAAAACCTCAATGGCCTCGAGATTCCGCTCCCTTCATGAAGCGGCCGTCATGCACAGAAACTCCACCTGAGCCAACGTCTGATCCTCGCCCTGACTTCAGATGCATGAGATATTGGTTCAGATCTGCACGGGGTACCTGCCGTGCCCTCGCCCTGAAACCCAAGTCTAGCTTGTCTTCTCAAACTTCCATCCTCACACTCCTGGCCACGAAGCCCTCAAGTTTGGCAATTCCGGACCCACAATGCAGCACTCTGCCTGCCCTCTAGAAAAAAGATTATTGCCTCATGAGCTGCCCAGGAACCTTAAATGAGGATCAACCTACACAGCACTCGACTTTACCCAAATTATATAGTCTAACCTGGGCACTAATGCACTGTCGAACACAACCTGAGCCCGGACCTCCTGACCAACACCCAGAAAGCTGACCGCACACTGAGCCCATAAAACCCGCCATGGCCTTAGGTCATAATCTCTACTCTACCTCAGTTTTCAGGCTTCATAACCAAGACCTTATCTCCAATCACTGCCCAGGGGTGAGTGTGATGCAGAAAACAGAACTCCTTCCCCATTGCTAAAAACCTTGTGCTTGGCATGTTGTCCAACGTTCAGTGTAGTTGAAACCAGTGTGGCCCATGAGGCCCTGCCCATACTCGCGGGCCACATTGGTCACAAACACACATTGAGACCCTCAGACTGAGCCCAGTCCTCAAGTAAGGCCACTCAGTGGCTGGATGAAGAGATTGCATATTGGGCTTGCCATGCCCCTAGGCCCCAATTTTTAACCATAGTTCGGTTGTCCCTTCAGTCTTCCCCACGGCTTTGCTATGGAATTCCTCTTTTGGTGGGACACCTGAGGTAACAAAACTGAAATGAGTCCTCCTATCCCACAGATTGACGAAAAGCAATTGGGAATCGGGCCAAATCCTCAGAGAGGAAGATTCGTCCATGGCCCATGAGGCCTACCCGACATTCCACGGCCGACTCTGATACAAAATTCAGAAAAAAAAGCCTAAGCTAGCGCCTCAGACTCGCACTTTCTTCATATCCTAAAGTGTTCTTTTCATGGTTTGTAGATCGGGCCTGCCATACCTACGTCCCCAAACCTAAGCTGAGTTTGTGTTTCCAGACTTCTGTCCTCCAAGTTTTGGGCCACACACCCACCAGACTGGGCCCCTGGAGCCACACATTAGGACTGTGCCTACCAATCTATGGGAATTCTGCCCATTCCATGGTCCAAAATCGGACAAATTAGGAGAAACCTCCAAAGTCCCTGAGGCCATCCCAATAGTTTTGGTCGCCAGGAACAAACAAGGACTGTCTGACACCAGCTGATAATCGACCTCCACTCATACCATAGATGGATGTCCCCAGAGAAGAAGATTGAACCAGACAGGACCCTAGGCCATAATAGGATCCATTGCTTTGGGTTACAGGCATATGTCCTCAAAAGCCTGATTCCAATACGAGCATAGGGGTCTTCCTTAGGCACCCATCAGAACTCATCTCGTCTCCACAAGGAAACCTGTGCATGGGAGCCATGTCCAAACCTTAGGAGAGTACTTCAAGGTCCCGGTGCCACCGCCCCATTCCAAGGCCCTCATGGACCCAAAAACACATTAGGAACCATCCTCAGGAAAGTCCATTTCAACTCAGCCACCCCGATAGCTCTGGCAGAGCCATCAGATCTAAACTGTCTTGTTGCTAGGAGAAAATTGGAATGCGAGGCGGGCTTCCCAGGCATCGATCCGCGAACGGTGATCTGGAGTCATTCCATATGGGATGTCCTCGAGCTGTCCAACAGGTCTCAATTGTCCCGCAGAAGGAATCCTTGAAGGGGGCATCCCACAACTCCCAACGTGGGAAAACCTCAATGGGCTCGAGATGCCGCTCCCTTCATGAAGCGGCCGTCATGCACAGAAACTCCAAGCTGAGCCAACGTCTGATCCTCGCCCTGACTTCAGATGCATGAGATATTGGTTCAGATCTGCAGGGGGAACCTGCCGTGCCCTCGCCCTGAAACCCAAGTCTAGCTTGTCTTCTCAGACCTCCGTCCTCACACTCCTGGCCCCGAAGCCCTCAAGATTGGCAATTCCGGACCCACAATGCAGCACTCTGCCTGCCCTCTAGAAAAAAAAAAATTATTGCCTCATGAGCTGCCCAGGCACCTTAAATGAGGATAAACCTACACAGCACTCGACTTTACAAAAATTATATAGTCTAACTTGGGCAGTAATGCACTGTCGAACACAACCTGAGCCCGGACGTCCTGACCAACACCCAGAAAGCTGACCGCACACTGAGCACAAAAAACCTGCCATGGCCTTAGGTCATCATCTCTTCCCTACCTCAGTTCTCAGGCTTCAGAACCGAGACCTTATCTCCAATCACTGCCCAGGGGTGAGTGTGGTGCAGAAATCAGAACTCCTCCTTACCCATGGCAAGAAACCTTGTGGTTGGCACATTGTCCAACGTTCAGTGTAGTAGAAACCAGCATTCACCCTGAGGCCCCGCCCATTCGTGAGTGCGACGAGGTCATACACACGCATTGTGACCCTCAGCATGAGTCCTGTCCTCTAGTAAGTCCTCTCAGTGGCTGGACCATTAGATGTCATAATTGGCTTGACATGTCCCTAGGCCCCAATTTTTAACCAGATTTCTGATTGTCCAGTCGCCCCTCCCCAGGGCTCTACTCTGGAATCCCTCATTTGGTGGGACAACTGAGGTTAAAAAAGAAAACAACAACAACAACAACAACAAAAAAAAACGGACTTCTTCCAGCCCACAGAATGACCCCAAACTCTTTGGACGGGGCCCAACCACCAGAGAGTAAGACTCGTCCATTTCCGATGAAGTCATCCAGAAATTCCACGACCATGAGTGACACGATATCCAGAGACAAAAACTTGAGCAGGAGCCTCACACTCGTGCTTCTTTTAAATCCCGAAGAGATCTCCTCATGGTCTGTAGATCAGTCCTGCCATACCTATGACCCGAAATATAAGCCGAGTTTGTGTTTTCAGACAAATGTCCAAACATCCCTGGCCTACACAACCTACAGGCTCAGGCCCCTGGAGCCAAACCTGAGGACTGTACTTGCCCTCTCCTAGGGAATTGTGTCTGCCCATTCCAATGGCCACAACCCTTCTAATAGGATAAACCTCCAAAGTCACTGATCCATCTCAATAGTGGTGGCTTCCCAGGAAAAACAGGGACAATCTGAGCCCAACTGAGCACCTACCTGCACTCAGACCCATAGACAGATGTCCCCAGAGGTAAAAAGGAAAGAACAGGCCCCTAGGCACTAATCAGATCCATTGCTTTGGTTTCCAGGCATCTCTCCTCAGTCGCCTGGATCAAAAGCAGCATATAGCTGTTTCTTGACTCACTCATCAGAAAACATCTCATCTACACATGGGAAACTTGCACGTTGGAGCTGTGTCAAAGCCTCTGTTTAGGAGAACCCTTTAGGGCCCCAGTGCCACCGCTTCATTCCAAGGTCTCCATAGGCACAAAAGCACATTAGGGCCCATCCCCAGGGGTGTCCATTTCAACTCAGCGTCCTCGGTTGCTCCCCACAGATCCAGGAGATCTAACCTGTCTTGTTGCTAGGAGACAATTGGAATGCGAGGTGGGCTACCCAGCCATCCATCCTTAGAACCCTGCTCAGAATCATTGGTCTGAGGCCAAACAACAGGTCTCAATTGTCCTGCACAAGACTCTCTGCAGTTTGGAGCGTCTCACAACTCCCATCATGGGAAAACCCCCATGGCCTCGTTATGCCCTTCCATTCATAAAGGGGTCATCAGGGACAGAAACTCCAACCTGAGCGATCGTCTGATCCTCGCCCTGACTTCAGATGCACGAGATCTCGATTCAGGTCTGTAGATTGTGCCTGCCATGGCCTCACCCAGAAACCTAAGCCTAGCTTGTGTTCTCAGACTTTTGTCGTCAGACTACTGGCCCACAAGCCCTCCAGTTTGGCAATCTAGAACTACAATGCAGCACTCTGCCTGCCCACCAGAAGAAAAACATTGTCCTCTGGGGCTACCCAGTAACCCCAAATGAGGATCAACCTCCACCGACCTTGGCTGTACCCCAAATACATAAGCTTACCAGGGCACTAATACCCTTTCTGACACAGCCTGAGCCTGGACCCCTGGCCACTCCCAGAGAGCTGGCCGTACACTGAGCACATCGAGCCGCCATGGCCTTAGGTCGTCATCTCTTCCCAACCTCGGTTTTCAGGTTTCAGAACCTAGACCTTATCTCCAATCACTGCCCAGGGTTGAAGGTGATGCAGAAATCAGAACTCCTTCCCCATGGCAAGAAACCTTGTGGTTGGCATGTTGTCCAACCTTCAGTGTAGTTGAAACCAGTGTGGCACATGAGGCCCGGCCCATGCTCGCGGGCCACATTGGTCACAAACACACATTGTGACCCTCAGGCTGAGCCCAGTCCTCAAGTAAGGCCCCTCAGTGGCTGGAGGAAGAGATAGCATATTGGTCTTGCAATGCCCCTAGGCCCCAATTTTTAACCATAGTTCGGGTTGTCCCTTCAGTCTTCCCCACGGCTTTGCTATGGAATTCCTCTTTTGGTGGGACACCTGAAGTAACAAATCTGAAATGTGTCCCCCTATCCCACAGATTGACGAAAAGCAATTGGGAATAGGGCCAAATCCTCAGAGAGGTAGATTCGTCCATGGCCCATGAGGCCTACCCGACATTCCACGGCCGACTCTGATACAAAATTCAGAAAAAAAAGCCTAAGCTAGCGCCTCAGACTCGCACTTTCTTCATATCCTAAAGTGTTCTTTTCATGGTTTGTAGATCGGGCCTGCCATACCTACGTCCCCAAACCTAAGCTGAGTTTGTGTTTCCAGACTTCTGTCCTCCAAGTTTTGGGCCACACACCCACCAGACTGGGCCCCTGGAGCCACACATTAGGACTGTGCCTACCAATCTATGGGAATTCTGCCCATTCCATGGTCCAAAATCGGACAAATTAGGAGAAACCTCCAAAGTCCCTGAGGCCATCCCAATAGTTTTGGTCGCCAGGAACAAACAAGGACTGTCTGACACCAGCTGATAATCGACCTCCACTCATACCATAGATGGATGTCCCCAGAGAAGAAGATTGAACCAGACAGGACCCTAGGCCATAATAGGATCCATTGCTTTGGGTTACAGGCATATGTCCTCAAAAGCCTGATTCCAATACGAGCATAGGGGTCTTCCTTAGGCACCCATCAGAACTCATCTCGTCTCCACAAGGAAACCTGTGCATGGGAGCCATGTCCAAACCTTAGGAGAGTACTTCAAGGTCCCGGTGCCACCGCCCCATTCCAAGGCCCTCATGGACCCAAAAACACATTAGGAACCATCCTCAGGAAAGTCCATTTCAACTCAGCCACCCCGATAGCTCTGGCAGAGCCATCAGATCTAAACTGTCTTGTTGCTAGGAGAAAATTGGAATGCGAGGCGGGCTTCCCAGGCATCGATCCGCGAACGGTGATCTGGAGTCATTCCATATGGGATGTCCTCGAGCTGTCCAACAGGTCTCAATTGTCCCGCAGAAGGAATCCTTGAAGGGGGCATCCCACAACTCCCAACGTGGGAAAACCTCAATGGGCTCGAGATGCCGCTCCCTTCATGAAGCGGCCGTCATGCACAGAAACTCCAAGCTGAGCCAACGTCTGATCCTCGCCCTGACTTCAGATGCATGAGATATTGGTTCAGATCTGCAGGGGGAACCTGCCGTGCCCTCGCCCTGAAACCCAAGTCTAGCTTGTCTTCTCAGACCTCCGTCCTCACACTCCTGGCCCCGAAGCCCTCAAGATTGGCAATTCCGGACCCACAATGCAGCACTCTGCCTGCCCTCTAGAAAAAAAAAAATTATTGCCTCATGAGCTGCCCAGGCACCTTAAATGAGGATAAACCTACACAGCACTCGACTTTACAAAAATTATATAGTCTAACTTGGGCAGTAATGCACTGTCGAACACAACCTGAGCCCGGACGTCCTGACCAACACCCAGAAAGCTGACCGCACACTGAGCACAAAAAACCTGCCATGGCCTTAGGTCATCATCTCTTCCCTACCTCAGTTCTCAGGCTTCAGAACCGAGACCTTATCTCCAATCACTGCCCAGGGGTGAGTGTGGTGCAGAAATCAGAACTCCTCCTTACCCATGGCAAGAAACCTTGTGGTTGGCACATTGTCCAACGTTCAGTGTAGTAGAAACCAGCATTCACCCTGAGGCCCCGCCCATTCGTGAGTGCGACGAGGTCATACACACGCATTGTGACCCTCAGCATGAGTCCTGTCCTCTAGTAAGTCCTCTCAGTGGCTGGACCATTAGATGTCATAATTGGCTTGACATGTCCCTAGGCCCCAATTTTTAACCAGATTTCTGATTGTCCAGTCGCCCCTCCCCAGGGCTCTACTCTGGAATCCCTCATTTGGTGGGACAACTGAGGTTAAAAAAGAAAACAACAACAACAACAACAACAAAAAAAAACGGACTTCTTCCAGCCCACAGAATGACCCCAAACTCTTTGGACGGGGCCCAACCACCAGAGAGTAAGACTCGTCCATTTCCGATGAAGTCATCCAGAAATTCCACGACCATGAGTGACACGATATCCAGAGACAAAAACTTGAGCAGGAGCCTCACACTCGTGCTTCTTTTAAATCCCGAAGAGATCTCCTCATGGTCTGTAGATCAGTCCTGCCATACCTATGACCCGAAATATAAGCCGAGTTTGTGTTTTCAGACAAATGTCCAAACATCCCTGGCCTACACAACCTACAGGCTCAGGCCCCTGGAGCCAAACCTGAGGACTGTACTTGCCCTCTCCTAGGGAATTGTGTCTGCCCATTCCAATGGCCACAACCCTTCTAATAGGATAAACCTCCAAAGTCACTGATCCATCTCAATAGTGGTGGCTTCCCAGGAAAAACAGGGACAATCTGAGCCCAACTGAGCACCTACCTGCACTCAGACCCATAGACAGATGTCCCCAGAGGTAAAAAGGAAAGAACAGGCCCCTAGGCACTAATCAGATCCATTGCTTTGGTTTCCAGGCATCTCTCCTCAGTCGCCTGGATCAAAAGCAGCATATAGCTGTTTCTTGACTCACTCATCAGAAAACATCTCATCTACACATGGGAAACTTGCACGTTGGAGCTGTGTCAAAGCCTCTGTTTAGGAGAACCCTTTAGGGCCCCAGTGCCACCGCTTCATTCCAAGGTCTCCATAGGCACAAAAGCACATTAGGGCCCATCCCCAGGGGTGTCCATTTCAACTCAGCGTCCTCGGTTGCTCCCCACAGATCCAGGAGATCTAACCTGTCTTGTTGCTAGGAGACAATTGGAATGCGAGGTGGGCTACCCAGCCATCCATCCTTAGAACCCTGCTCAGAATCATTGGTCTGAGGCCAAACAACAGGTCTCAATTGTCCTGCACAAGACTCTCTGCAGTTTGGAGCGTCTCACAACTCCCATCATGGGAAAACCCCCATGGCCTCGTTATGCCCTTCCATTCATAAAGGGGTCATCAGGGACAGAAACTCCAACCTGAGCGATCGTCTGATCCTCGCCCTGACTTCAGATGCACGAGATCTCGATTCAGGTCTGTAGATTGTGCCTGCCATGGCCTCACCCAGAAACCTAAGCCTAGCTTGTGTTCTCAGACTTTTGTCGTCAGACTACTGGCCCACAAGCCCTCCAGTTTGGCAATCTAGAACTACAATGCAGCACTCTGCCTGCCCACCAGAAGAAAAACATTGTCCTCTGGGGCTACCCAGTAACCCCAAATGAGGATCAACCTCCACCGACCTTGGCTGTACCCCAAATACATAAGCTTACCAGGGCACTAATACCCTTTCTGACACAGCCTGAGCCTGGACCCCTGGCCACTCCCAGAGAGCTGGCCGTACACTGAGCACATCGAGCCGCCATGGCCTTAGGTCGTCATCTCTTCCCAACCTCGGTTTTCAGGTTTCAGAACCTAGACCTTATCTCCAATCACTGCCCAGGGTTGAAGGTGATGCAGAAATCAGAACTCCTTCCCCATGGCAAGAAACCTTGTGGTTGGCATGTTGTCCAACCTTCAGTGTAGTTGAAACCAGTGTGGCACATGAGGCCCGGCCCATGCTCGCGGGCCACATTGGTCACAAACACACATTGTGACCCTCAGGCTGAGCCCAGTCCTCAAGTAAGGCCCCTCAGTGGCTGGAGGAAGAGATAGCATATTGGTCTTGCAATGCCCCTAGGCCCCAATTTTTAACCATAGTTCGGGTTGTCCCTTCAGTCTTCCCCACGGCTTTGCTATGGAATTCATCTTTTGGTGGGACACCTGAAGTAACAAATCTGAAATGTGTCCTCCTATCCCACAGATTGACGAAAAGCAATTGGGAATCGGGCCAAATCCTCAGAGAGGTAGATTCGTCCATGGCCCATGAGGCCTCCCCGACATTCCACGGCCGTCGCTGATACAAAATCCAGAGACAAAAGCCTAAGCTAGCGCCTCAGACTCGCACTTTCTTCATATCCTAAAGAGTTCTTCTCATGGTTTATAGATCGGGCCTGCCATACCTACGTCCCCAAACCTAAGCTGAGTTTGTGTTTCCAGACTTCTGTCCTCAAAGTCTTGGGCCACACACGCTCCAGGCTGGGCCGCTGGAGCCACACATTAGGAATGTGCCTACCAATCCATGGGAATTCTGCCCATTCCATGATCCAAAATCGTACAAATTAGGAGAAACCTCCAAAGTCCCTGAGGCCATCCCAATAGTGTAGGTCGCCCGGAACAAACAAGGGCTGTCTGACTCCAGCTGATAATCGACCTCCACTCATACTATAGATGGATGTCCCCAGAGAAGAAGATTGAACCAGACAGGACCCTAGGCCATAATAGGATCAATTGCTTTGGGTTACAGGCATGTGTCCTCATAAGCCTGATTCCAATACGAGCATAGGGGTTTTCCTGAGGCACCCATCAGAACTCAACTCGTCCCCACAAGGAAACCTGTGCATGGGAGCCATGTCCAAAGCTTAGGAGAGTACTTCAGGGTCCGGTGCCACCGCCCCATTCCAAGGCCCTCATGGACACAAAAACACATTAGGACACATCCTCAGGAAAGTCCATTTCAACTCAGCCACCCCGGTTGCTCCGGCAGAGCCATCAGATCTAAACTATCTTGTTGCTAGGAGACAATTGGAATGCGAGGTGGGCTTCCCAGGCATCCATCCGCGAACGGTGCTCTGGAGTCATTCCATATGGGATGTCCTGGAGCTGTCCAACAGTTCTCAATTGTCCCGCAGAAGGAATCCTTGAAGGGGGCATCCCACAACTCCCAAAGTGGGAAAACCTCAATGGCCTCGAGATTCCGCTCCCTTCATGAAGCGGCCGTCATGCATAGAAACTCCAACCTGAGCCAATGTCTGATCCTCGCCCTGACTTCAGATGCATGAGATATTTGTTCAGTCTGCAGGGGGTACCTGACGTGCCCTCGCCTTGAAACCCAAGTCTAGCTTGTCTTCTCAAACTTCCATCCTCACACTCCTGGCCCCGAAGCCCTCAAGTTTGGCAATTCCGGACGCACAATGCAGCACTCTGCCTGCCCTCTAGAAAAAAAATTATTGCCTCATGAGCTACCCAGGCACCTTAAATGAGGATAAACCTACACAGCACTCGACTTTACTCAAATTATATAGTCTAACCTGGGCACTATTGCACTGTCGAACACAACCTGAGCCAGGACCTCCTACCAACACCCAGAAAGCTGACCGCACACTGAGCACATAAAACCCGCCAAGGGCTTAGGTCATCATCTCTTCCTTACCTCAGTTTTCTGGCTTCAGAACCGAGACCTTATCACCAATCACTGCCCAGGGGTGAGTGTGATGCAGAAATCAGAACTCCTCCTTACCCATGGTAAGAACCCTTGCGGTTGGCACGTTGTCCAACGTTCAGTGTAGGAAAAACCAGCATTCACCCTGAGGCCCCGTCCATTCTTGAGTGTGAAGAGGGCATACACACGCATTGTGACCCTCAGCATGAGTCCTGTCCTCTAGTAAGTCCTCTTAGTGGCTGGACCATTAGATGTCATAATGGGCTTGACATGTCCCTAAGCCCCAATTTTTAACCAGATTTCTGATTATCCGGTTGCCCCTCCCCAGGGCTCTACTCTGGAATCCCTCATTTGGTGGGACACCTGAGGTTAAAAAAGAAAACAACAACAAAAACAAACAAACAAAAAAAAAAAACGGACTTCTTCCAGCCCACAGAATGACCCCAAACTCTTTGGACGGGGCCCAACCACCAGAGAGTAAGACTCGTCCATTTCCCATGAAGTCACCCAGAAATTCCACGATCATGAGTGACACGATATCCAGAGACAAAAACTTGAGCAGGAGCCTCACAGTCGCGCTTCTTTCAAATTCCGAAGAGACCTCCTCATGGTCTGTAGATCAGTCCTGCCATACCTATGACCCGAAACATAAGCCGAGTCTGTGTTTTCAGACAACTGTCCAAACAGCCCTGGCCTACACAACCTACAGGCTCAGGCCCCTGGAGTCAAACCTGAGGACTGTACTTGCCCGCTCCAAGGGAATTGTGTGTGTCCATTCCAATGGCCACAACCCTTCTAATAGGATAAACCTCCAAAGACCCTGATCCAGGGACAATCTGAGCCCAAATGAGCACCTACCTGCACTCAGACCCATAGACAGATGTCCCCAGAGGAGAAAGGAAAGAACAGGCCCCTAGGCACTAATCAGATCCGTTGCTTTGGTTTCCAGGCATCTCTCCTCAGAGGCCTGGATTTCAAAAGCAGCATATAGCTGTTTCTTGACTCACCCATCAGAAAACATCTCATCTACACATGGGAAACTTGCACGTTGGAGCTGTGTCGAAGCCTCCGTTTAGGAGAACCCTTTAGGGCCCCAGTGCCTCCGCTTCATTCCAAGGTCTCCACAGACACAAACAAATTAGGACCCATCCCCAGGGCTGTCCATTTCAACTCAGCGTCCTCGGTTTCTCCCCACAGATCCAGGAGATCTAACCTGTCTTGTTGCTAGGAGACAATTGGAATGCGAGGTGGGCTACCCAGCCATCCATCCTTAGAACCCTGCTCAGAATCATTGGCCTTGACCCAAACAACAGGTCTCAATTGTCCTGCAGAATACTCTATGCAGTTTGGAGCATCTCACAACTCCCATCGTGGGAAAACCCCCATGGCCTCGTGATGACCCCCATTCATGAAGGGGCCATCAGCGACAGAAACTCCAACCTGAGCGATCGTCTGATCCTCGCCCTGACTTCAGATGCACGAGATCTAGATTCAGGTCTGTAGATTGTGCCTGCCATGGCCTAACACAGAAACCTAAGCCTAGCTTGTGTTCTCAGACTTTTGTCGTCAGACTACTGGCCCACATGCCCTCCAGTTTGGCAATCCAGAACTACAATGCAGCACTCTGCCTGCCCTCCTGAAGAAAAACATTGTCCTCTGGGGCTACACAGTAACCCTAAATGAGGATCAACCTGCACCAACCTTGGCTGTACCCCAAATACATAGGCTGACAAGGGCATTAATGCCCTTTCTGACACAGCCTGAGCCTGGACCCCCTGACCCCTCCCAGACAGCTGGCCGCACACTGAGCACATCGAACCGCCATGGCCTTAGGTCGTCATCTCTTCCCAACCTCGGTTTTCAGGTTTCAGAACCTAGACCTTATCTCCAATCACTGCCCAGGGTTGAAGGTGATGCAGAAATCAGAACTCCTTCCCCATGGCAAGAAACCTTGTGGTTGGCATGTTGTCCAACCTTCAGTGTATTTGAAACCAGTGTGGCCCATGAGGCCCCGCCCATGCTCGCGGGCCAAATTGGTCACAAACACACATTGTGACCCTCAGGCTGAGCCCAGTCCTCAAGTAAGGCCACTCAGTAGCTGGATGAAGAGATAGCATATTGGGCTTGCAATGCCCCTAGGCCCCAATTTTTAACCATAGTTCGGGTTGTCCCTTCAGTCTTCCCCACGGCTTTGATTTGGAATTCCTCTTTTGGTGGGACACCTGAGGTATGAAAAGTAAAATGAGTCCTCCCATCCCACAGATTGACGAAAAGCAATTGGTAATCGGGCCAAATCCTCAGAGAGGAAGATTCGTCCATGGCCCAGAAGGACTCGCCGTCATTCCTCGGCGGTCGCTGATACAAAATCCAGAGACAAAAGCCTGAGCAAGCGCCTCAGACTCACACTTTCTTCATATCCTAAAGAGTTTTTCTCATGGTTTGTAGATCGGGCCTGCCATACCTACGTCCCAAAACCTAAGCTGAGTTTGTGTTTTCAGAGTTCTATCCTCAAAATCTTAGGCCACACACCCTCCAGGCTGGGCTCCTGAAGCCACACATTAGGACTGTGCCTACCAATCCATGGGAATTCTGCCCATTCCATGGTCCAAAATCGGACAAATTAGGAGAAACCTCCAAATTCCCTGAGGCCATCCCAATAGTTTTGGTCGCCAGGAACAAACAAGGACTGTCTGACACCAGCTGATAATCGACCTCCACTCATACCATAGATGGATGACCCCAGAGAAGAAGATTGAACCAGACAGGACCCTAGGCCATAATAGGATCCATTGCTTTGGGTTACAGGCATATGTCCTCAAAAGCCTGATTCCAATACGAGCATAGGGGTCTTCCTGAGTCACCCATCAGAACTCATCTCGTCTCCACAAGGAAACCTGTGCATGGGAGCCATGTCCAAACCTTAGGAGAGTACTTCAAGGTCCCGGTGCCACCGCCCCATTCCAAGGCCCTCATGGACCCAAAAACACATTAGGAACCATCCTCAGGAAAGTCCGTTTCAACTCAGCCACCCCGATAGCTCTGGCAGAGCCATCAGATCTAAACTGTCTTGTTGCTAGGAGAAAATTGGAATGCGAGGCGGGCTTCCCAGGCATCGATCCGCGAACGGTGATCTGGAGTCATTCCATATGGGATGTCCTCGAGCTGTCCAACAGGTCTCAATTGTCCCACAGAAGGAATCCTTGAAGGGGGCATCCCACAACTCCCAACGTGGGAAAACCTCAATGGGCTCGAGATGCCGCTCCCTTCATGAAGCGGCCGTCATGCACAGAAACTCCAACCTGAGCCAACGTCTGATCCTCGCCCTGAATTCAGATGCATGAGATATTGGTTCAGATCTGCAGGGGTAACCTGCCGTGCCCTCGCCCTGAAACCCAAGTCTAGCTTGTCTTCTCAGACCTCCGTCCTCACACTCCTGGCCCCGAAGCCCTCAAGATTGGCAATTCCGGACCCACAATGCAGCACTCTGCCTGCCCTCTAGAAAAAAAAAATTATTGCCTCATGAGCTGCCCAGGCACCTTAAATGAGGATAAACCTACACAGCACTCGACTTTACAAAAATTATATAGTCTAACTTGGGCAGTAATGCACTGTCGAACACAACCTGAGCCCGGACGTCCTGACCAACACCCAGAAAGCTGACCCCACACTGAGCACAAAAAACCTGCCATGGCCTTAGGTCATCATCTCTTCCCTACCTCAGTTCTCAGGCTTCAGAACCGAGACCTTATCTCCAATCACTGCCCAGGCGTGAGTGTGATGCAGAAATCAGAACTCCTCCTTACCCATGGCAAGAAACCTTGTGGTTGGCACGTTGTCCAACGTTCAGTGTAGTAGAAACCAGCATTCACCCTGAGGCCCCGCCCATTCGTGAGTGCGACGAGGTCATACACACGCATTGTGACCCTCAGCATGAGTCCTGTCCTCTAGTAAGTCCTCTCAGTGGCTGGACCATTAGATGTCATAATTGGCTTGACATGTCCCTAGGCCCCAATTTTTAACCAGATTTCTGATTGTCCAGTCGCCCCTCCCCAGGGCTCTACTCTGGAATCCCTCATTTGGTGGGACAACTGAGGTTAAAAAAGAAAACAACAACAACAACAAAAAAAAAAACGGACTTCTTCCAGCCCACAGAATGACCCCAAACTCTTTGGACGGGGCCCAACCACCAGAGAGTAAGACTCGTCCATTTCCGATGAAGTCATCCAGAAATTCCACGACCATGAGTGACACGATATCCAGAGACAAAAACTTGAGCAGGAGCCTCACACTCGTGCTTCTTTTAAATCCCGAAGAGATCTCCTCATTGTCTGTAGATCAGTCCTGCCATACCTATGACCCGAAATATAAGCCGAGTTTGTGTTTTCAGACAAATGTCCAAACATCCCTGGCCTACACAACCTACAGGCTCAGGCCCCTGGAGCCAAACCTGAGGACTGTACTTGCCATCTCCTAGGGAATTGTGTCTGCCCATTCCAATGGCCACAACCCTTCTAATAGGATAAACCTCCAAGTCACTGATCCATCTCAATAGTGGTGGCTTCCCAGGAAAAACAGGAACAATCTGAGCCCAACTGAGCACCTACCTGCACTCAGACCCATAGACAGATGTCCCCAGAGGTAAAAAGGAAAGAACAGGCCCCTAGGCACTAATCAGATCCATTGCTTTGGTTTCCAGGCATCTCTCCTCAGTGGCCTGGATCAAAAGCAGCATATAGCTGTTTCTTGACTCACTCATCAGAAAACATCTCATCTACACATGGGAAACTTGCACGTTGGAGCTGTGTCAAAGCCTCTGTTTAGGAGAACCCTTTAGGGCCCCAGTGCCACCGCTTCATTCCAAGGTCTCCATAGGCACAAAAGCACATTAGGACCCATCCCCAGGGGTGTCCATTTCAACTCAGCGTCCTCGGTTGCTCCCCACAGATCCAGGAGATCTAACCTGTCTTGTTGCTAGGAGACAATTGGAATGCGAGGTTGGCTACCCAGCCATCCATACTTAGAACCCTGCTCAGAATCATTGGTCTGGAGCCAAACAACAGGTCTCAATTGTCCTGCAGAAGACTCTCTGCAGTTTGGAGCGTCTAACAACTCCCATCATGGGAAAACCCCCATGGCCTCGTTATGCCCTTCCATTCATAAAGGGGCCATCAGGGACAGAAACTCCAACCTGAGCGATCGTCTGATCCTCGCCCTGACTTCAGATGCACGAGATCTCGATTCAGGTCTGTAGATTGTGCCTGCCATGGCCTCACCCAGAAACCTAAGCCTAGCCTGTGTTCTCAGACTTTTGTCGTCAGACTACTGGCCCACAAGCCCTCCAGTTTGGCAATCTAGAACTACAATGCAGCATTCTGCCTGCCCACCAGAAGAAAAACATTGTCCTCTGGGGCTACCCAGTAACCCCAAATGAGGATCAACCTCCACCGACCTTGGCTGTACCCCAAATACATAAGCTTACCAGGGCACTAATACCCTTTCTGACACATCCTGAGCCTGGACCCCTGGCCCCTCCCAGACAGCTGGCCGTACACTGAGCACATCGAGCCGCCATGGCCTTAGGTCGTCATCTCTTCCCAACCTCGGTTTTCAGGTTTCAGAACCTAGACCTTATCTCCAATCACTGCCCAGGGTTGAAGGTGATGCAGAAATCAGAACTCCTTCCCCATGGCAAGAAACCTTGTGGTTGGCATGTTGTCCAACCTTCAGTGTAGTTGAAACCAGTGTGGCCCATGAGGCCCGGCCCATGCTCTTGGGCCACATTGGTCACAAACACACATTGTGACCCTCAGGCTGAGCCCAGTCCTCAAGTAAGGCCCCTCATTGCCTGGATGAAGAGATACCATATTGGTCTTGCAATGCCCCTAGGCCCCAATTTTTAACCATAGTTCGGGTTGTCCCTTCAGTCTTCCCCACGGCTTTGCTATGGAATTCCTCTTTTGGTGGGACACCTGAAGTAACAAATCTGAAATGTGTCCTCCTATCCCACAGATTGAAGAAAAGCAGTTGGGAATCGGCCCAAATCCTCAGAGAGGTAGATTCGTCCATGGCCCATGAGGCCTCCCCGACATTCCACGGCCGTCGCTGATACAAAATCCAGAGACAAAAGCCTGAGCAAGCGCCTCAGACTCGCACTTTCTTCATATCCTAAAGAGTTCTTCTCATGGTTTATAGATCGGGCCTGCCATACCTACGTCCCCAAACCTAAGCTGAGTTTGTGTTTCCAGACTTCTGTCCTCAAAGTCTTGGGCCACACACGCTCCAGGCTGGGCCGCTGGAGCCACACATTAGGAATGTGCCTACCAATCCATGGGAATTCTGCCCATTCCATGGTCCAAAATCGTACAAATTAGGAGAAACCTCCAAAGACCCTGAGGCCATCCCAATAGTGTAGGTCGCCCGGAACAAACAAGGGCTGTCTGACTCCAGCTGATAATCGACCTCCACTCATACCATAGATGGATTTCCCCAGAGAAGAAGATTGAACCAGACAGGACCCTAGGCCATAATAGGATCAATTGCTTTGGGTTACAGGCATGTGGTTTCAAAAGCCTGATTCCAATACGAGCATAGGGGTTTTCCTGAGGCACCCATCAGAACTCATCTCGTCTCCACAAGGAAACCTGTGCATGGGAGCCATGTCCAAAGCTTAGGAGAGTACTTCAGGGTCCCGGTGCCACCGCCCCATTCCAAGGCCCTCATGGACCCAAAAACACATTAGGACCCATCCTCAGGAAAGTCCGTTTCGCAGCCACCCCGATTGCTCCGGCAGAGCCATCAGATCTAAACTGTCTTGTTGCTAGGAGACAATTGGAATGCTAGGTGGGCTTCCCAGGCATCCATCCGCGAACGGTGCTCTGGAGTCATTCCATATGGGATGTCCTGGAGCTGTCCAACTGGTCTCAATTGTCCCGCAGAAGGAATCTTTGAAGGGGGCATCCCACGACTCCCAACGTGGGAAAACCTCAATGGCCTCGAGATGCCGCTCCCTTTATGAAGCGGCCGTCATGCACAGAAACTCCGACCTGAGCCAACGTCTGATCCTCGCCCTGACTTCAGATGCATGAGATCTTGGTTCAGATCTGCAGGGGTAACCTGCCGTGCCCTCGCCCTGAAACCCAAGTCTAGCTTGTCTTCTCAGACTTCCGTCCTCACACTCCTGGCCCCGAAGCCCTCAAGTTTGGCAATTCCGGACCCACAATGCAGCACTCTGCCTGCCCTCTAGAAAAAAAAATTATTGCCTCATGAGCTGCCCAGGCACCTTAAATGAGGATCAACCTACACAGCACTCGACTTTACAAAAATTATATAGTCTAACTTGGGCACTAATGCACTGTCGAACACAAGCTGAGCCCGGACCTCCTGACCAACACCCAGAAAGCTGACCGCACACTGAGCACATAAAACCTGCCATGGCCTTAGGTCATCATCTCTTCCCTACCTCAGTTCTCAGGCTTCAGAACCGAGACCTTATCTCCAATCACTGCCCAGGGGTGAGTGTGATGCAGAAATCAGAACTCCTCCTTACCCATGGCAAGAACCCTTGTGGTTGGCACGTTGTCCAACGTTCAGTGTAGGAGAAAAAAGCATTCACCCTGAGGCCCCGCCCATTCTTGAGTGCGACGAGGGCATACACACGCATTGTGACCCTCAGCATGAGTCCTGTCCTCTATTAAATCCTCTCAGTGGCTGGAACATTAGATGTCATAATGGGCTTGACATGTCCCTAGGCCCCAATTTTTAACCAGATTTCTAATTGTCCAGTCGCCCCTCCCCAGGGCTCTACTCTGGAATCCCTCATTTGGTGGGACACCTGAGGTTAAAAAAGAAAACAACAACAACAACAACAACAACAACAAAAAAAAAACGGACTTATTCCAGCCCACAGAATGACCCCAAAGTCTTTCGACGGGGCCAAACCACAAGAGAGTAAGACTCGTCCATTTCCCATGAGGTCACCCAGAAATTCCACGACCATGAGTGACACGATATCCAGAGACAAAAATTTGAGCAGGAGCCTCACAGTCGCGCTTCTTTCAAATCCCGGAGAGACCTCCTCATGGTCTGTAGATCAGTCCTGCCATACCTATGACCCGAAACATAAGCCGAGTCTGTGTTTTCAGACAACTGTCCAAACAGCCTTGGCCTACACAACCTACAGGCTCAGGCCCCTGGAGCCAAACCTGAGGACTGTAATTGCCCTCTCCAAAGGAATTGTGTGTACCCATTCCAATGGCCACAAGCCTTCTAATAGGATAAACCTCCAAATCCCTGATCCATCTCAATAGTGGTGGCTTCCCAGGAAAAACAGGGGCAATCTGAGCCCAACTGAGCACCTACCTGCACTCAGACCCATAGACAGATGTCCCCAGAGGTAAAAAGGAAAGAACAGGCCCCTAGGCACTAATCAGATCCATTTCTTTGGTTGCCAGGCATCTCTCCTCAGTGGCCTGGATCAAAAGCAGCATATAGCTGTTTCTTGACTCACCCATCAGAAAACATCTCATCTACACATGGGAAACTTGCACGTTGGAGCTGTGTCAAAGCCTCTGTTTAGGAGAACCCTTTAGGCCCCAGTGCCACCGCTTCATTCCAAGGTCTCCATAGGTACAAAAGCACATTAGGACCCATCCCCAGGGGTGTCCATTTCAACTCAGCGTCCTCGGTTGCTCCCCACAGATCCAGGAGATCTAACCTGTCTTGTTGCTAGGAGACAATTGGAATGCGAGGTGGGCTACCCAGCCATCCATACTTAGAACCCTGCTCAGAATCATTGGTCTGGAGCCAAACAACAGGTCTCAATTGTCCTGCAGAAGACTCTCTGCAGTTTGGAGCGTCTCATAACTCCCATCATGGGAAAACCCCCATGGCCTCGTTATGCCCTTCCATTCATAAAGGGGCCATCAGGGACAAAAACTCCAACCTGAGCGATTGTCTGATCCTCCCCCTGACTTCAGATGCACGAGATCTCCATTCAGGTCTGTAGATTGTGCCTGCCATGGCCTCACCAAGAAACCTAAGCCTAGCTTGTGTTCTCAGACTTTTGTCGTCAGACTACTGGCTCACAAGCCCTCCTGTTTGGCAATCTAGAACTACAATGCAGCACTCTGCCTGCCCACCAGAAGAAAAACATTGTCCTCTGGGGCTACCCAGTAACCCCAAATGAGGATCAACCTCCACCGACCTTGGCTGTACCCCAAATACATAAGCTTACCAGGGCACTAATACCCTTTCTGACACAACCTGAGCCTGGACCCCTGGACCCTCCCAGACAGCTGGCCGCACACTGAGCACATCGAGCCGCCATGGCCTTAGGTCGTCATCTCTTCCCAACCTCGGTTTTCAGGTTTCAGAACCTAGACCTTATCTCTAATCACTGCCCAGGGTTGAAGGTGATGCAGAAATCAGAACTCCTTCCCCATGGCAAGAAACCTTGTGGTTGGCATGTTGTCCAACCTTCAGTGTAGTTGAAACCAGTGTGGCCCATGAGGCCCGGCCCATGCTCGCAGGGCCACATTGATCACAAACACACATTGTGACCCTCAGGCTGAGCCCAGTCCTCAAGTAAGGCCCCTCAGTGGCTGGATGAAGAGATAGCATATTGGTCTTGCAATGCCCCTAGGCCCCAATTTTTAACCATAGTTCGGGTTGTCCCTTCAGTCTTCCCCACGGCTTTGCTATGGAATTCCTCTTTTGGTGGGACACCTGAAGTAACAAATCTGAAATGTGTCCTCCCATCCCACAGATTGACGAAAAGCAATTGGGAATCGGGCCAAATCCTCAGAGAGGTAGATTCGTCCATGGCCCATGAGGCCTCCCCGACATTCCACGGCCGTCGCTGATACAAAATCCAGAGACAAAAGCCTGAGCAAGCACCTCAAACTCGCACTTTCTTTATATCCTGAATAGTTCTTCTCATGGTTTGTAGATCGGGCCTGCCATACCTACGTCCCCAAACCTAAGCTGAGTTTGTGTTTCCAGACTTCTGTCCTCAAAGTCTTGGGCCACACACCCTCCAGGCTGGGCCGCTGGAGCCACACATTAGGACTGTGCCTACCAATCCATGGGAATTCTGCCCATTCCAAGGACCAAAATCGTACAAATTAGGAGAAACCTCCAAAGTCCCTGAGGCCATCCCAATAGTGTAGGTCGCCCGGAACAAACAAGGGCTGTCTGACACCAGCTGATAATCGACCTCCACTCATACCATAGATGGATGTCCCCAGAGAAGAAGATTGAAGCAGACAGGACCCTAGGCCATAATAGTATCCATTCCTTTGGGTTACAGGCATGTGTCCTCAAAAGCCTGATTCCAATACGAGCATAGGGGTTTTCCTGAGGCACCCATCCGAATTCAACTCGTCTCCACAAGGAAACCTGTGCATGGGAGCCATGTCCAAAGCTTAGGAGAGTACTTCAGGGTCCGGTGCCACCGCCCCATTCCAAGGCCATCATGGACACAAAAACACATTAGGACCCATCCTCAGGAAAGTCCATTTCAACTCAGCCACCCCGGTTGCTCCGGCAGAGCCATCAAATCTAAACTGTCTTGTTGCTATTAGACAATTGGAATGCGAGGTGGGCTTCCCAGGCATCCATCCGCCAACGGTGCTCTGGAGTCATTCTATATGGGATGTCCAGGAGCTGTCCAACAGGTCTCAATTGTCCAGCAGACGGAATCCTTAAAGGGGGCATCCCACAACTCCCAAAGTGGGAAAACCTCAATGGCCTCGAGATTCTGCTCCCTTCATGAAGCGGCCGTCATGCACAGAAACTCCAACCTGAGCCAACGTCTGATCCTCGCCCTGACTTCAGATGCATGAGATATTTGTTCAGATCTGCAGGGGGTACCTGCCGTGCCCTCGCCCTGAAACCCAAGTCTACCTTGTCTTCTCAAACTTCCATCCTCACACTCCTGGCCCCGAAGCCCTCAAGTTTGGCAATTCCAGACCCACAATGCAGCACTCTGCCTGCCCTCTAGAAAAAAAAAATTATTGCCTCATGAGCTGCCCAGGCACCTTAAATGAGGATCAACCTACACAGCACTCGACTTTACCCAAATTATATAGTCTAACCTGGGCACTAATGCACTGTCGAACACAACCTGAGCCCGGACCTCCTGACCAACACCCGGAAAGCTGACCACACACTGAGCACATAAAACCCGCCATGGCCTTAGGTCATCATCTCTTCCCTACCTCCGTTTTCAGGCTTCAGAACCGAGACCTTATCTCCAATCACTGCCCAGGGGTGAGTGTGATGCAGAAATCAGAACTCCTCCTTACCCATGGCAAGAACCCTTGTGGTTGGCACGTTGTCCAACGTTCAGTGTAGGAGAAACCAGCATTCACCCTGAGGCCCCGCCCATTCTTGAGTGCGACGAGGGCATAGACACGCATTGTGACCCTCAGCATGAGTCCTGTCCTCTATTAAATCCTCTCAGTATCTGGACCATTAGATGTCATAATGGGCTTGACATGTCCCTAGGCCCCAATTTTTAACCAGATTTCTGATTGTCCAGTCGGCCCTCCCCAGGGCTCTACTCTGGAATCACTCATTTGGTGGGACACCTGAGGTTAAAAAAGAAAACAACAACAACAAAAAAAAAATACGGCCTTCTTCCAGCCCACAGAATGACCCCAAACTCTTTGGACGGGGCCAAAACACCAGAGAGTAAGACACGTTCATTTCACATAAAGTCACCCAGAAATTACACGACCATGAGTGACACGATATCCAGAGACAAAAACTTGAGCAGGAGCCTCACACTCGCCCTTCTTTCAAATCCCGAAGAGTTCTCCTCATGGTCTGTAGTTCAGTGTTGCCATACTTATAACCCGAAACATAAGCCGAGTTTGTGTTTTCAGACAACTGTCCAAACAGCCCTGGCCTACACAACCTACAGGCTCAGGCCCCTGGAGCCAAACCTGAGGACTGTACTTGCCCTCTCCAAGGGAATTGTGTGTGCCCATTCCAATGGCCAAAACCCTTCTAATAGGATAAATCTCCAAAGTCCCTGATCCATCTCAATAGTGGTGGCTTCCCAGGATAAACAGGGGCTATCTGAGCCCAACTGAGCACCTACCTGCACTCAGACCCATAGACAGATCTCCCCAGAGGTAAAAAGGAAAGAACAGGCCCCTAGGCACTAATCAGATCCATTGCTTTGGTTTCCAGGCATCTCTCCTCAGAGGCCTGGATTTCAAAAGCAGCATATAGCTGTTTCTTGACTCACCCATCAGAAAACATCTCATCTACACATGGGAAACTTGCACGTTGGAGCTGTGTCAAAGCCTCTGTTTAGGAGAACCCTTTAGGGCCCCAGGGCCTCAGCTTCATTCCAAGGTCTCCATAGACACAAAAGCACATTAGCACCCATCCCCAGGGGTGACCACTTCAACTCAGCGTCCTCGGTTGCCCCCCACAGATCCAGGAGATCTAACCTGTCTTGTTGCTAGGAGACAATTGGAATACGAAGTGGGCTACCCAGCCATCCATCCTTAGAAGCCTGCTCAGAATCATTGGCCTGGAGCCAAACAACAGGTCTCAATTGTCCTGCAGAAGACCCTCTTCAGTTTGGAGCTTCTCAAAACTCCCATCGTGGGAAAAACCCCATGGACTCGTGATGCCCCCCCAATCATGAAGGGGCCATCAGGGACAGAAACTCCAACCTGAGCGATCGTCTGATCCTCGCCCTGACTTCAGATGCACGAGATCTCGATTCAGGTCTGTAGATTGTGCCTGCCAGGGCCTCACCCAGAAACCTAAGCCTAGCCTGTGTTCTCAGACTTTTGTCGTCAGACTACTGGCCCACAAGCCCTCCAGTTTGGCAATCCAGAACTACAATGCAGCACTCTGCTGGCCCCCCTGAAGAAAAACATTGTCCTCTGGGGCTACCCAGTAACCCCAAATGAGGATCAACCTCCACCGACCTTGGCTGTACCCCAAATACATAGGCTGACCAGGGCACTAATGCCCTTTCTGCCACAGCCTGAGCCTGGATCTCCTGGCCCATCCCTGACAGCTGGCCGCACACTGAGAACAAAGAGCCGCCATGGCCTTAGGTCGTCATCTCTTCCCAACCTCGGTTTTCAGGTTTCAGAACCTAGACCTTATCTCCAATCACTGCCCAGGGTTGAAGGTGATGCAGAAATCAGAACTCCTTCCCCATGGCAAGAAACCTTGTGGTTGGCATGTTGTCCAACGTTCAGTGTAGTTGAAACAGTGTGGCCCATGAGCCCCCGCCCATGCAACCGGGCCACATTGGTCACAAACACACATTGTGACCCTCAGGCTGAGCCCAGTTTTCAAGTAAGGCCACTCAGTGGCTTGATGAAGAGATAGCATATTGGGCTTGCCATGCGCCTAGGCCCCAATTTTTAACCATAGTTCAAGTTGTCCCTTCAGTCTTCCACACGGCTTGGCTTTGGAATTCCTCTTGGTGGGACACCTGAGGTAACAAAACTGAAATGAGTCCTCCCATCCCACAGACTGACGAAAAGCAATTGGGAATCGGGCCAAATCCTCAGAGAGGAAGATTCGTCCATGGCCCATGAGGCCTCCCCGACATTCCACGGCCATCGCTGATACAAAATCCAGAGACAAAACCCTGAGCAAGCGCTTCAGACTCGCACTTTCTTCATATCCTGAAGAGTTCTTCTCATGGCTTGTAGATCGGGCCTGCCATACCTACGTCCCCAAACCTAAGCTAAGTTTGTGTTTTCAGACTTCTGTCCTCAAATTTTGGGCCACACACACTCCAGGCTGGGCCCCTGTAGACACACATTAGGACTGTGCCTACCAATCCATGGGAATTCTGCCCATTCCATGGTCCAAAATCATACAAATTAGGAGAAACCTCCAAATTCCCTGAGGCCATCCCAATAGTGTAGGTCGCCCGGAACAAACAAGGGCTGTCTGACACCAGCTGATAATCGACCTCCACTCATACCATAGATGGATGTCCCCAGAGAAGAAGGTTGAACCAGACAGGACCCTAGGCCATAATAGGATCCATTTCTTAGGGTTACAGGCATGTGTCCTCAAAAGCCTGATTCCAATACGAGCATAGGGGTCTTCCTGAGGCACCCATCAGAACTCATCTCGTCTCCACAAGGAAACCTGTGCATGGGAGCCATGTCCAAACCTTAGGAGAGTCCTTCAGGGTCCCGGTGCCACCGCCCTATTCCAAGGCCCTCATGGACACAAAAACACATTAGGACCAATCCTCAGGAAAGTCGATTTCAACTCAGCCACCCCGGTTGCTCTGGCAGAGCCATCAGATCTAAACTGTCTTGATGCTAGGAGACAATTGGAATGCTAGGCGGGCTTCCCAGGCATCCAACCGCGAATGGGGCTCTGGAGTCATTCCATATGGGATGTCCTGGAGCTGTCCAAAAGGTCTCAATTGTCCCGCAGACGGAATCCTTGAAGGGGGCAACCCACAACTCCCAACGTGGGAAAACCTCAATGGCCTCGAGATTCCGCTCCCTTCATGAAGCGGCCGTCATGCACAGAAAATCCAACCTGAGCCAACGTCTGATCCTTGCCCTGACATCAGATGCATGAGATATTGGTTCAGATCTGCAGGGGGTACCTGCCGTGCCCTCGCCCTGAAACCCAAGTCTAGCTTGTCTTCTCAGACTTCCGTCCTCACACTCCTGGCCCCGAAGCCCTCAAGTTTGGCAATTCCGGACCCACAATGCAGCACTCTGCCTGCCCTCTAGAAAAATAATTGCCTCATGAGCTGCCCAGGCAACTTAAATGAGGATAAACCTACACAGCACCCGACTTTACCCAAATTATATAGTCTAACCTGGGCAATAATGCACTGTCCAACACAACCTGAGCCCGGACCTCCTGACCAACACAAAGAAAGCTGACCGCACACTGAGCACATAAATCCCGCCATGGCCTTAGGTCATCATCTCTTCGCTACCTCAGTTTTCAGGTTTCAGAACCGAGACCTTATCTCCAATCACTGCCCAGGGTTGAGTGTGATGGAGAAATCAGAACACCTCCTTATCCATGACTAGAACCCTTGTGGTTGGCACGTTGTCCAACGTTCAGTGTAGGAGAAACCAGCATTCAACCTGAGGCCCGCCCATTCTTGAGTGCGACGAGGGCATACACACGCATTGTGACCCTCAGCATGAGTCCTGTGCTCTAGTAAGTCCTCTCAGTGGCTGACCCATTAGATGTCATAATGGGCTTGACATGTCCCTAGGCCCCAATTTTTAACCAGATTTCTGATTGTCCAGTCGCCCCTCCCCAGGGCTTTACTCTGGAGTTCCTCATTTGGTGGGACACCTGAGGTTAAAAAAGAAAACAACAACAACAAAAAAAAATACGGGCTTCTTCCAGCCCACAGAATGACCCCAAACTCTTTGGGCGGGGCCAAAACACCAGAGAGTTAGACTCGTTCATTTCCCATGAAGTTACCCAGAAATTACACGACCATGAGTGACACGATATCCAGGGACAAAAACTTGAGCAGGAGCCTCACACTCGCCCTTCTTTCAAATCCCGAAGAGTTCTCCTCATGGTCTGTAGTTCAGTCCTGCTATACTTATGACCCGAAACATAAGCCGCGTTTGTGTTTTCAGACAACTGTCCAAACAGCCCTGGCCTACACAACCTACATGCTCAGGCCCCTGGAGCCAAATCTGAGGACTGTACTTGCCCTCTCCAAGGGAATTGTGTGTGCCCATTCCAATGGCCAAAACCCTTCTAATAGGATAAATCTCCAAAGTCCCTGATCCATCTCAATAGTGGTGGCTTCCCAGGATAAACAGGGGCTATCTGAGCCCAACTGAGCACCTACCTGCACTCAGACCCATAGAAAGATCTCCCCAGAGGTAAAAAGGAAAGAACAGGCCCCTAGGCACTAATCAGATCCATTGCTTTGGTTTCCAGGCATCTCTCCTCAGAGGCCTGGATTTCAAAAGCAGCATTTAGCTGTTTCTTGACTCACCCATCAGAAAACATCTCATCTACACATGGGAAACTTGCACGTTGGAGCTGTGTCAAAGCCTCTGTTTAGGAGAACCCTTTAGGGCCCCAGGGCCACAGCTTCATTCCAAGGTCTCCATAGACACAAAAGCACATTAGGACCCATCCCCAGGGGTGTCCACTTCAACGCAGCATCCTCGGTTGCTCCCCACAGATCCAGGAGATCTAACCTGTCTTGTTGCTAGGAGACAATTGGAATGCGAAGTGGGCTACCCAGCCATCCATCCTTAGAAGCCTGCTCAGAATCATTGGCCTGGAGCCAAACAACAGGTCTCAATTGTCCTGCAGAAGACCCTCTGCAGTTTGGAGCTTCTCAAAACTTCCATCGTGGGAAAACCCCCATGGCCTCGTGATGCCCCCCCATTCATGAAGGGGCCATCAGGGACAGAAACTCCAACCTGAGCGATCGTCTGATCCTCGCCCTGACTTCAGATGCACGAGATCTCGATTCAGGTCTGTAGATTGTGCCTGCCATGGCCTCACCCAGAAACCTAAGCCTAGCTTGTGTTCTCAGACTTTTGTCGTCAGACTACTGGCCCACAAGCCCTCCAGTTTGGCAATCCAGAACTACAATGCAGCACTCTGCCTGCCCTCCAGAAGAAACACATTGTCCACTGGGGCTACCCAGTAACCCCAAATGAGGATCAACCTGCACCGACCTTGGCTGTACCCCAAATACATAGGCTGACCAGGGCACTAATGCCCTTTCTGCCACAGCCTGAGCCTGGATCTCCTGGCCCATCCCTGACAGCTGGCCGCACACTGTGCACAAAGAGCCGCCATGGCCTTAGGTCGTCATCTCTTCCCAACCTCGGTTTTCAGGTTTCAGAACCTAGACCTTATCTCCAATCACTGCCCAGGGTTGAAGGTGATGCAGAAATCAGAACTCCTTCCCCATGGCAAGAAACCTTGTGGTTGGCATGTTGTCCAACGTTCAGTGTAGTTGAAACAGTGTGGCCCATGAGCCCCCGCCCATGCAACCGGGCCACATTGGTCACAAACACACATTGTGACCCTCAGGCTGAGCCCAGTACTCAAGTAAGGCCACTCAGTGGCTTGATGAAGAGATAGAATATTGGGCTTGCCATGCCCCTAGGCCCCAATTTTTAACCATAGTTCAAGTTGTCCCTTCAGTCTTCCCCACGGCTTGGCTTTGGAATTCCTCTTTTGGTGGGACACCTGAGGTAACAAAACTGAAATGAGTCCTACCATCCCACAGACTGACGAAAAGCAATTGGGAATCGGGCCAAATCCTCAGAGAGGAAGATTCTTCCATGGCCCATGTGGCCTCCCCGACATTCCACGGCCATCGCTGATACAAAATCCAGAGACAAAAGTCTGAGCAAGCACCTCAAACTCGCACTTTCTTCATATCCTGAAGAGTTCTTCTCATGGTTTGTAGATCGGGCCTGCCATACCTACGTCCCCAAAGCTAAGCTGAGTTTGTGTTTTCAGACTTCTGTCCTCAAAGTCTTGGGCCACGCACCCTCCAGGCTGGGCTCCTGGAGCCACACATTAGGACTGTGCCTACCAATCCATGAGAATTCTGCCCATTCCATGGTCCAAAATCGTACATATTAGGAGAAACCTCCAAAGTCCCTGAGGCCATCCCAATAGTGTAGGTCGCCCGGAACAAACAAGGGCTGTCTGACACCAGCTGATAATCGAGCTCCACTCATACCATAGATGGATGTCCCCAGAGAAGAAGATTGAACCAGACAGGACCCTAGGCCATAATAGGAACAATGGCTTTGGGTTACAGGCTTGTGTTCTCAAAAGCCTGATTCCAATACGAGCATAGGGGTCTTCCTGAGGCACCCATCAGAACTGGTCTCGTCTCCACAAGGAAACCTGTCCTTGGGATCCATGTCCAAACTTTAGGAGAGTACTTCAGGTTCCCGGTGCCCCCACCCCATTCCAAGGCCCTCATGGACACAAAAACACATTAGGACCCATCCTCAGGAAAGTCGATTTCAACTCAGCCACCCCGGTTGCTCTGGCAGAGCCATCAGATCTAAACTGTCTTGATGCTAGGAGACAATTGGAATGCGAGGCGGGCTTCCCAGGCATCCATCCGCGAACGGTGCTCTGGAGTCATTCCATACTGGATGACCTGGAGCTGTCCAAAAGTTCTCAATTGTCCCGCAGACGGAATCCTTGAAGGGGGCAACCCACAACTCCCAACGTGGGAAAACCTCTAATGGCCTCGAGATTCCGCTCCCTTCATGAAGCGGCCGTCATGCACAGAAAATCCAACCTGAGCCAACGTCTGATCCTCGCCCTGACATCAGATGCATGAGATATTGGTTCAGATCTGCAGGGGGTACCTGCCGAGCCCTCGCCCTGAAACCCAAGTCTAGCTTGTCTTCTCAGACTTCCGTCCTCACACTCCTGGCCCCGAAGCCCTCAAGTTTGGCAATTCCGGACCCACAATGCAGCACTCTGCCTGCCCTCTAGAAAAAAAAAAATTATTGCCTCATGAGCTGCCCAGGCAACTTAAATGAGGATAAACCTACACAGCACTCGACTTTACAAAAATTATATAGTCTAACCTGGGCAATAATGCACTGTCCAACACAACCTGAGCCCGGACCTCCTGACCAACACAAAGAAAGCTGACCGCACACTGAGCACATAAATCCCGCCATGGCCTTAGGTCATCATCTCTTCGCTACCTCAGTTTTCAGGTTTCAGAACCGAGACCTTATCTCCAATCACTGCCCAGGGGTGAGTGTGATGCAGAAATCAGAACTCCTCCTTACCCATGGCAAGAACCCTTGTGGTTGGCACGTTGTCCAACGTTCAGTGTAGGAGAAACCAGCATTCACCCTGAGGCCCCGCCGATTCTCGAGTGCGACGAGGGCATACACACGCATTGTGACCCTCAGCATGAGTCCTGTCCTCTAGTAAGTCCTCTCAGTGGCTGGACCATTAGATGTCATAATGGGCTTGACATGTCCCTAGGCCCCAATTTTTAACCAGATTTCTGATTGTCCAGTCGCCCCTCCCCAGGGCTTTACTCTGGAGTTCCTCATTTGGTGGGACACCTGAGGTTAAAAAAGAAAACAACAACAACAAAAAAAAATTACGGGCTTCTTCCAGCCCACAGAATGACACCAAACTCTTTGGGCGGGGCCAAAACACCAGAGAGTTAGACTCGTTCATTTCCCATGAAGTCACCCAGAAATTACACGACCATGAGTGACACGATATCCAGAGACAAAAACTTGAGCAGGAGCCTCACACTCGCCCTTCTTTCAAATCCCGAAGAGTTCTCCTCATGGTCTGTAGTTCAGTCCTGCTATACTTATGCCCCGAAACATAAGCCGCGTTTGTGTTTTCAGACAACTGTCCAAACAGCCCTGGCCTACACAACCTACATGCTCAGGCCCCTGGAGCCAAATCTGAGGACTGTACTTGCCCTCTCCAAGGGAATTGTGTGTGCCCATTCCAATGGCCAAAACCCTTCTAATAGGATAAATCTCCAAAGTCCCTGATCCATCTCAATAGTGGTGGCTTCCCAGGATAAACAGGGGCTATCTGAGCCCAACTGAGCACCTACCTGCACTCAGACCCATAGACAGATGTCCCCAGAGGTAAAAAGGAAAGAACAGGCCCCTAGGCACTAATCAGATCCATTGCTTTGGTTTCCAGGCATCTCTCCTCAGAGGCCTGGATTTCAAAAGCAGCATTTAGCTGTTTCTTGACTCACCCATCAGAAAACATCTCATCTACACATGGGAAACTTGCTCGTTGGAGCTGTGTCAAAGCCTCTGTTTAGGAGAACCCTTTAGGGCCCCAGGTCCACAGCTTCATTCCAAGGTCTCCATAGACACAAAAGCACATTAGGACCCATCCCCAGGGGTGTCCACTTCAACTCAGCGTCCTCGGTTGCTCCCCACAGATCCAGGAGATCTAACCTGTCTTGTTGCTAGGAGACAATTGGAATGCGAAGTGGGCTACCCAGCCATCCATCCTTAGAAGCCTGCTCAGAATCATTGGCCTGGAGCCAAACAACAGGTCTCAATTGTCCTGCAGAAGACCCTCTGCAGTTTGGAGCTTCTCAAAACTCCCATCGTGGGAAAACCCCCATGGCCTCGTGATGCCCCCCCATTCATGAAGGGGCCATCAGGGACAGAAACTCCAACCTGAGCGATCGTCTGATCCTCGCCCTGACTTCAGATGCACGAGATCTCGATTCAGGTCTGTAGATTGTGCCTGCCATGGCCTCACCCAGAAACCTAAGCCTAGCCTGTGTTCTCAGACTTTTGTCTTCAGAGTACTGGCCCACATGCCCTCCAGTTTGGCAATCCAGAACTACAATGCAGCACTCTGCCTGCCCTCCAGAAGAAACACATTGTCCACTGGGGCTACCCAGTAACCCCAAATGAGGATCAACCTGCACCGACCTTGGCTGTACCCCAAATACATAGGCTGACCAGGGCACTAATGCCCTTTCTGCCACAGCCTGAGCCTGGATCTCCTGGCCCATCCCTGACAGCTGGCCGCACACTGAGAACAAAGAGCCGCCATGGCCTTAGGTCGTCATCTCTTCCCAACCTCGGTTTTCAGGTTTCAGAACCTAGACCTTATCTCCAATCACTGCCCAGGGTTGAAGGTGATGCAGATAAGAACTCCTTCCCATGGCAAGAAACCTTGTGGTTGGCATGTTGTCCAACGTTCAGTGTAGTTGAAACAGTGTGGCCCATGAGCCCCCGCCCATGCAACCGGGCCACATTGGTCACAAACACACATTGCGACCCTCAGGCTGAGCCCAGTCCTCAAGTAAGGCCACTCAGTGGCTTGATGAAGAGATAGCATATTGGGCTTGCCATGCGCCTAGGCCCCAATTTTTAACCATAGTTCAAGTTGTCCCTTCAGTCTTCCCCACGGCTTGGCTTTGGAATTCCTCTTTTGGTGGTTCACCTGAGGTAACAAAACTGAAATGAGTCCTACCATCCCACAGACTGACGAAAAGCAATTGGGAATCGGGCCAAATCGTCAGAGAGGAAGATTCGTCCATGGCCCATGAGGCCTCCCCGACATTCCACGGCCATCGCTGATACAAAATCCAGAGACAAAACCCTGAGCAAGCGCTTCAGACTCGCACTTTCTTCATATCCTGAAGAGTTCTTCTCATGGCTTGTAGATCGGGCCTTCCATACCTACGTCCCCAAACCTAAGCTGCTTTGTGTTTTCAGACTTCTGTCCTCAAATTTTGGGCCAAACACACTCCAGGCTGGGACCCTGGAGCCACACATTAGGACCGTGCCTACCAATCCATGGGAATTCTGCCCATTCCATGGTCCAAAATCGCACAAATTTGGAGAAACTTCCAACGTCCCTGAGGCCATCCCAATAGTGTAGTACGCCCGGAACAAACAAGGGCTGTCTGACACCAGCTGATAATCGACCTCCACTCACACCATAGATGGATGTCCCCAGAGAAGAAGATTGAACCAGACAGGACCCTAGGCCATAATAGGATCCATTGCTTTGGGTTACAGGCATGTGTCCTCACAAGCCTGATTCCAATATGACCATAGGGGTCTTCCTGAGGCACCCATCAGAACTCATCTCGTCTCCACAAGGAAACCTGTGCATGGGAGCCATGTCCAAAGCTTAGGAGAGTACTTCAGGGTCCCGGTGCCACCGCCCCATTCCAAGGCCCTCATGGACACAAAAACACACTAGGGCCCATCCTCAGGAAAGTCGATTTCAACTCAGCCACCCCGGTTGCTCTGGCAGAGCCATCAGATCTAAACTGTCTTGATGCTAGGAGACAATTGGAATGCGAGGCGGGCTTCCCAGGCATCCATCCGCGAATGGTGCTCTGGAGTCATTCCATATGGGATGTCCTGGAGCTGTCCAACAGGTCTCAATTGTCCCGCAGACGGAATCCTTGAAGGGGGCATCCCACAACTCCCAACGTGGGAAAACCTCAATGGCCTCGACATTCCGCTCCCTTCATGAAGCGGCCGTCATGCACAGAAAATCCAACCTGAGCCAACGTCTGATCCTCGCCCTGACATCAGATGCATGAGATATTGGTTCAGATCTGCAGGGGGTACCTGCCGTGCCCTCGCCCTGAAACCCAAGTCTAGCTTGTCTTCTCAGACTTCCGTCCTCACACTCCTGGCCCCGAGGCCCTCAAGTTTGGCAATTCCGGACCCACAATGCAGCACTCTGCCTGCCCTCTAGAAAAAAAATTATTGCCTCATGAGCTGCCCAAGCAACTTAAATGAGGATAAACATACACAGCACTCGACTTTACCCAAATTATATAGTCTAACCTGGGCAATAATGCACTGTCGAACACAACCTGAGCCCGGACCTCCTGACCAACACAAAGAAAGCTGACCGCACACTGAGCACATAAATCCCGCCATGGCCTTAGGTCATCATCTCTTCGCTACCTCAGTTTTCAGGTTTCAGAACCGAGACCTTATCTCCAATCACTGCGCAGTGGTGAGTGTGATGCAGAAATCAGAACTCATCCTTACCCATGGCAAGAACCCTTGTGGTTGGCACGTTGTCCAACGTTCAGTGTAGGAGAAACCAGCATTCACCCTGAGGACCCGCCCATTCTTGAGTGCGACGAGGGCATACACAGGCATTGTGACCCTCAGCATGAGTCCTGTGCTCTAGTAAGTCCTCCTAGTGGCTGGACCATTAGATGTCATAATGGGCTTGACATGTCCCTAGGCCCCAATTTTTAACCAGATTTCTGATTGTCCAGTCGCCCCTCCCCAGGGCTTTACTCTGGAGTTCCTCATTTGGTGGGACACCTTAGGATAAAAAAGAAAACAACAACAACAAAAAAAAAAATACGGGCTTCTTCCAGCCCACAGAATGACCCCAAACTCTTTGGGCGGGGCCAAAACACCAGAGAGTTAGACTCGTTCATTTCCCATGAAGTCACCCAGAAATTACACGACCATGAGTGACACGATATCCAGAGACAAAAACTTGAGCAGGAGCCTCACACTCGCCCTTCTTTCAAATCCCAAAGAGTTCTCCTCATGGTCTGTAGTTCAGTCCTGCCATACTTATGACCCGAAACATAAGCCGAGTTTGTGTTTTCAGACAACTGTCCAAACAGCCCTGGCCTACACAACCTACCGGCTCAGGCCCCTGGAGCCAAACCTGAGGACTGTACTTGCCCTCTCCAAGGGAATTGTGTGTGCCCATTCCAATGGCCAAAACCCTTCTAATAGGATAAACCTCCAAGTCCCTGATCCATCTCAATAGTGGTGGCTTCCCAGGATAAACAGGGGCTATCTGAGCCCAACTGAGCACCTACCTGCACTCAGACCCATAGACAGATGTCCCCTGAGGTATAAAGGAAAGAACAGGCCCCTAGGCACTAATCAGATCCATTGTTTTGGTTTCCAGGCATCTCTCCTCAGAGGCCTGGATTTCAAAAGCAGCATATAGCTGTTTCTTGACTCACCCATCAGAAAACATCTCATCAACACATGGGAAACTTGCACGTTGGAGCTGTGTCAAAGCCTCTGTTTAGGAGAACCCTTTAGGGCCCCAGGGCCACAGCTTCATTCCAAGGTCTCCATAGACACAAAAGCACATTAGGAAACATCCCCAGGGGTGTCCACTTCAACTCAGCGTCCTCGGTTCCTCCCCACAGATCCAGGAGATCTAACCTGTTTTGTTGCTAGGAGACAATTGGAATGCGAGGTGGGCTACCCAGCCATCCATCCTTAGAAGCCTGCTCAGAATCATTGGCCAGGAGCCAAACAACTGGTCTCAATTGTCCTGCAGAAGACCCTCTGCAGTTTGGAGCTTCTCAAAACTCCCATCGTGGGAAAACCCCCATTGCCTCGTGATGCCTCCCCATTCATGAAGGGGCCATCAGGGACAGAAACTCAACCTGAGCGATCGTCTGTTCCTCGCCCTGACTACAGATGCACGAGATCTCGATTCAGGTCTGTAGATTGTGCCTGCCATGGCCTCACCCAGAAACCTAAGCCTAGCCTGTGTTCTCAGACTTTTGTCGTCAGACTACTGGCCCACAAGCCCTCCAGTTTGGCAATCCAGAACTACAATGCAGCACTCTGCCTGCCCCCCAGAAGAAAAAACATTATCCTCTGGGGCTACCCAGTAACCCCAAATGAGAATCAACCTGCACCGACCTTGGCTGTACCCCAAATACAAAGGCAGACCAGGGCACTAATGTCCTTTCTGACACAGCCTCAGCCTGGACCCCCTGGCCCCTCCCAGACAGCTGGACGCACACTGAGCACATCGAGCCGCCGTGGCCTTAGGTCGTCATCTCTTCCCAACCTCGGATTTCAGGTTTCAGAACCTAGACCTTATCTCCAATCACTGCCCAGGGTTGAAGGTGATGCAGAAATCAGAACTCCTTCCCCATGGCAAGAAACCTTGTGGTTGGCATGTTGTCCAACGTTCAAAGTAGTTGAAACCAGTGTGGCCCATGAGGCCCCGCCCATGCTCGCGGGCCACATTGGTCACAAACACACATTGTGACCCTCAGGCTGAGCCCAGTCCTCAAGTAAGGCCACTCAGTGGCTGGATGAAGAGATAGCATATTGGGCTTGCCATGCCCCTAGGCCCCAATTTTTAACCATAGTTCGATTTGTCCCTTCAGTCTTCCCCACGGCTATGCTTTGGAATTTCTCTTTTGGTGGGACACCTGAGGTAACAAAACTGAAATGAGTCCTCCCATCCCACAGATTGACGAAAAGCAATTGGAATCGGGCCAAATCCTCAGAGAGGAGGATTCGTCCATGGCCCATGTGGCCTCCCCGACATTCCACGGCCATTGCTGATACAAAATCCAGAGACAAAAGCCTGAGCAAGCACCTCAAACTCGCACTTTCTTTATATCCTGAATAGTTCTTCTCATGGTTTGTAGATCGGGCCTGCCATACCTACGTCCCCAAACCTAAGCTGAGTTTGTGTTTTCAGACTTCTGTCCTCAAAGTTCTGGGCCACGCACCCTCCAGGCTGGGCTTCTGGAGCCACACATTAGGACTGTGCCTACCAATCCATGGGAATTCTGCCCATTCCATGGTCCAAAATCGTACATATTAGGAGAAACCTCCAAAGTCCCTGAGGCCATCCCAATAGTGTAGGTCGCCCGGAACAAACAAGGGCTGTCTGACACCAGCTGATAATCGACCTCCACTCAAACCATAGATGGATGTCCCCAGAGAAGAAGATTGAACCAGACAGGAACCTAGGCCATAATAGGAACCATGGCTTTGGGTTACAGGCATGTGTCCTCAAAAGCCTGATTCCAATACGAGCATAGGAGTCTTCCTGAGGCACCCATCAGAACTCGTCTCGTCTCCACAAGGAAACCTGTGCATGGGAGCCATGTCCAAACTTTAGGAGAGTACTTCAGGTTCCCGGTGCCACCGCCCCATTCCAAGGCCCTCATGGACACAAAAACACAGTAGGACCCATCCTCAGGAAAGTCGATTTCAACTCAGCCACCCCGGTTGCTCTGGCAGAGCCATCAGATCTAAACTGTCTTGATGCTAGGAGACAATTGGAATGCGGGGCGGGCTTCCCAGGCATCCATCCGCGAATGGTGCTCTGGAGTCATTCCATATGGGATGACCTGGAGCTGTCCAACAGGTCTCAATTGTCCCGCAGACGGAATCCTTGAAGGGGGCATCCCACAACTCCCAACGTGGGAAAACCTCAATGGCCTCGAGATTCCGCTCCCTTCATGAAGCGGCCGTCATGCACAGAAAATCCAACCTGAGGCAACGTCTGATCCTCACCCTGACATCAGATGCATGAGATATTGGTTCAGATCTGCAGGGGGTACCTGCCGTGCCCTTGCCCTGAAACCCAAGTCTAGCTTGTCTTCTCAGACTTCCGTCCTCACACTCCTGGACCCGAAGCCCTCAAGTTTGGAAATTCCGGACCCACAATGCAGCACTCTGCCTGCCCTCTAGAAAAAAAATTATTGCCTCATGAGCTGCCCAAGCAACTTAAACGAGGATAAACCTACACAGCACTCGACTTTACCCAAATTATATAGTCTAACCTGGGCACTAATGCACTGTCGAACACAACCTGAGCCCGGACCTCCTGACCAACACAAAGAAAGCTGACCGCACACCTAGCACATAAATCCTGCCATGGCCTTAGGTCATCATCTCTTCGCTACCTCAGTTTTCAGGCTTCAGAACCGAGACCTTATCTCCAATCACTGCCTAGGGGTGAGTGTGATGCAGAAATCAGAACTCCACCTTAATCATGGCAAGAACCCTTGTGGTTGGCACGTTGTCCAACGTTCAGTGTAGGAGAATCCAGCATTCACCCTGAGGACCCGCCCATTCTTGAGTGCGACGAGGGCATACACACGCATTGTGACCCTCAGCATGAGTCCTGTCCTCTAGTAAGTCCTCTCAGTGGCTGGACAATTAGATGTCATAATGGGCTTGACATGTCGCTAGCCCCAATTTTACCCAGATTTCTGAGTGTCCAGTCACCCCTCCGAGGGCTCTACTCTGGAATCCCTCATTTGGTGGGACACCTGAGGTTAAAAAAGAAAACAAGAACAACATGAAAAAAACGGACTTTTTCCAGCCCACAGAATGACCCCAAACTCTTTGGGCGGGGCCAAACCACCAGAGAGTAAGACTCGTCCATTTCCCATGAAGTCTCCCAGAAATTCCACGACCACGAGTGACACGATATCCAGAGACAAAAACTTGAGCAGGAGCCTCACACTCGCCCTTCTTTCAAATCCCGAAGAGTTCTCCTCATGGTCTGTAGGTCAGTCCTGCCATACCTATGACCCGAAACATAAGCCGAGTTTGTGTTTTCAGACAACTGTCCAAACAGCCCTGGCCTACACAACCTACAGGCTCAGGCCCCTGGAGCCAAACCTGAGGACTGTACTTGCCCTCTCCAAGGGAATTGTGTGTGCCCATTCCAATGGCCACAACCCTTTTAATAGGATAAATCTCCAAAGTCCCTGATCCATCTTAATAATGGTGGCTTCCCAGGAAAAACAGGGACAATCTGAGCCCAACTGAGCACCTACCTGCACTCAGACCCATAGACAGATGTCCCCAGAGGTAAAAAGGAAAGAACAGGCCCCTAGGCACTAATCAGATCCATTGCTTTGGTTTCCAGGCATCTCTCCTCAGAAGCCTGGATTTCAAAAGCAGCATATAGCTGTTTCTTGACTCACCCATCAGAAAACATCTCATCTACACATGGGAAACTTGCACGTTGGAGCTGTGTGAAAGCCTCTGTTTAGGAGAACCCTTAGGGCCCCAGGGCCACCGCTTCATTCCAAGGTCTCCATACACAAAACAACATTAGGACCCATCCCCAGGGGTGTCCACTTCAACTCAGCGTCCTCGGTTGCTCCCCACAGATCCAGGAGATCTAACCTGTCTTGTTGCTAGGAGACAATTGGAATGCGAGGTAGGCTACCCAGCCACCCATCCTTAGAACCCTGCTCAGAATCATTGGCCTGGAGCCAAACAACAGGTCTCAATTGTCCTGCAGAAGACTCTATGCAGTTTGGAGCTTCTCACAACTCCCATCGTGGGAAAACCCCCATGGCCACGTGATGCCCCCCCCATTCATGAAGGGGCCATCAGGGACAGAAACTCCAACCTGAGCGATCGTCTGATCCTCGCCCTGACTTCAGATGCACGAGATGTCGATTCAGGTCTGTAGATTATGCCTGCCATAGCCTCACCCAGAAACCTAAGCCTAGCTTGTGTTCTCAGACTTTGGTCGTCAGACTACTGGCCCACAATCCCTCCAGTTTGGCAATCCAGAATTACAATGCAGCACCCTGCCCGCCCTCCAGAAGAAAAACATTGTCCTCTGGGGCTACCCAGTAACCCCAAATGAGGATCAACCTGCACCGACCTTGGCTGTACCCCAAATACAAAGGCAGACCAGGGCACTTATGTCCTTTCTGACACAGCCTGAGCCTGGAACCCCTGGCCCCTCCCAGACAGCTGGAAGCACACTGAGCACATCGAGCCGCCGTGGCCTTAGGTCGTCATCTCTTCCCAACTTCGGTTTCAGGTTTCAGAACCTAGACATTATCTCCAATACCTGCCCAGGGTTGAAGGTGATGCAGAAATCAGAACTCCTTCCTCAAAGCAAAAAACCTTGTGGTTGGCATGTTGTCCAACGTTCAAAGTAGTTGAAACCAGTGTGGCCCTTGAGGCCCCGCCCATGCTCACGGGCCGCATTGGTCACAAACACACATTTTAACCCTCAGGCTGAGCCCAGTCCTCAAGTAAGGCCACTCAGTGGCTGGATGAAGAGATAGCATATTGGGCTTGCCATGCCCCTAGGCCCCAATTTTTAACCATAGTTCGGGTTGTCCCTTCAGGCTTCCCCACGGCTTGGCTTTGGAATTCCTCTTTTGGTGAGACACCTGAGGTAACAAAACTGAAATGAGTCCTCCCATCCCACAGATTGACGAAAAGCAATTGGAATCGGGCCAAATCCTCAGAGAGGAGGATTCGTCCATGGCCCATGAGGCCTCCCCGACATTCCACGGCCATCGCTGATACAAAATCCAGAGACAAAAGCGTGAGCAAGCGCCTCAGAATCGCACTTTCTTCATATTCTGAAGAGTTCTTCTCATGGCTTGTAGATCGGGCCTGCCATACCTACGTCCCCAAACCTAAGCTGAGTTTGTGTTTTCAGACTTCTGTCCTCAAAGTCTTGGGCCACGCACCCCCCAGGCTGGGCTCCTGGAGCCACACATTAGGACTGTGCCTACCAATCCATGGGAATTCTGCCCATTCCATTGTCCAAAATCGTACAAAGTAGGAGAAAACTCCAAAGTCCCTGAGGCCATCCCAATAGTGTAGGTCGCCCGGAACAAACAAGGGCTGTCTGACACCAGCTGATAATCGACCTCCACTCATACCATAGATGGATGTCCCCAGAGAAGAAGATTGAACCAGACAGGATCCTAGGCCATAATAGGATCCATTGCTTTGGGTTACAGGCATGTGTCCTCAAATGCCTGATTCCAATACGAGCATAGGGGTTTTCCTGAGGCACCCATCAGAAGTCATCTCGTCTCCACAAAGAAACCTGTGCATGGGAGCCATGTCCAAAGCTTAGGAGAGTACTTCAGGGTCCCGGTGCCACCGCCCCATTCCAAGGCCCTCATGGACACAAAAACACACTAGGGCCCATTTTCAGGAAAGTCCATTTCAACTCAGCCACCCCGGTTGCTCCGGCAGAGCCATCAGATCTAAACTGTCTTGTTGCTAGGAGACAATTGGAATGCGAGGCGGGCTTCCCAGGCATCCATCCACGAACGGTGATCTGGAGGCATTCCATATGGGATGTCCTGGAGCTGTCCAACAGGTCTTAATTGTCCCGCAGAAGGAATCCTTGAAGGGGGCATCCCACAACTCCCAACGTGGGAAAACCTCAATGGCCACGAGATTCCGCTCCCTTCATGAAGCGGCCATCATGCACAGAAACTCCAACCTGAGCCAACGTCTGATCCTCGCCCTGACTTCAGATGCATGAGATATTGGTTCAGATCTGCAGGGGGTACCTGCCGTGCCCTCGCCCTGAAACCCAAGTCTTGCTTGTCTTCTCAGACTTCCGTCCTCACACTCCTGGCCCCGAAGCCCTCAAGTTTGTCAATTCCGGACCCACAATGCAGCACTCTGCCTGCCCTCTAGAAAAAAAATTATTGCCTCATGAGCTGCCCAGGCAACTTAAATGAGGGTAAACCTACACAGCACACGACTTTACCCAAATTATATAGTCTAACCTGGGCACTAATGCACTGTCGAACAAACCTGAGCCCGGACCTCCTGACCAACACTCAGAAAGCTGACCGCACACTGAGCACATAAAACCCGCCATGGCCTTAGGTCATCTTCTCTTCGCTACCTCAGTTTTCAGGCTTCAGAACCGAGACCTTATCTCCAATCAATGCCCAGGGGTGAGTGTGATGCAGAAATCAGAACTCCCCCTTACCCATGGCAGGAACCCTTGTGGTTGGCACGTAGTCCAACGTTCAGTGTAGGAGAAACCAGCATTCACCCTGAGGCCCCGCCCATTCTTGAGTGCGACGAGGGCATACACACGCATTGTGACCCTCAGCATGAGTCCTGTCCTCTAGTAAGTGCTCTCAGTGGCTGGACCATTAGATGTCATAATGGGCTTGACATGTCCCTAGCCCCAATTTTACCCAGATTTCTGATTGTCCAGTCGCCCTTCTCCAGGGCTCTACTCTGGAATCCCTCATTTGGTGGGACACCTGAGGTTAATAAAGGAAACAACAACAACAACAACAAAAAAAAACAACGGACTTCTTCCAGCCCACAGAATGACCCCAAACTCTTTGGACAGGGCCAAACCACCAGAGAGTAAGACTCGTCCATTTCCCATGAAGTCACCCAGAAATTACACGACCATGAGTGACACGATATCCAGAGACAAAAACTTGAGCAGGAGCCTCACACTCGCCCTTCTTTCAAATCCCGAAGAGTTCTCCTCATGGTCTGTAGGTCAGTCCTGCCATATCTATGACCCGAAACATAAGCCGAGTTTGTGTTTTCAGACAACTGTCCAAACAGCCCTGGCCTACACAACCTACAGGCTCAGGCCCCTGGAGCCAAACCTGAGGACTGTACTTGCCCTCTCCAAGGGAATAGTGTGTGCCCATTCCAATGGCCACAACCCTTCTAATAGGATATACCTCTAAAGTCCCTGATCCATCTCAATAGTGGTGGCTTCCCAGGAAAAACAGGGGCAATCTGAGCCCAACTGAGCACCTACCTGCACTCAGACCCATAGACAGATGTCCCAGAGGTAAAAAGGTAAGAACAGGCCCCTAGGCACTAATCAGATCCATTGCTTTGGTTTCCAGGCATCTCTCCTCAGAGGCCTGGATTTCAAAAGCAGCATATAGCTGTTTCTTGACTCACCCATCAGAAAACATCTCATCTACACATGGAAACTTGCACGTTGGAGCTGTGTCAAAGCCTCTGTTTAGGAGAACTCTTTAGGGCCCCAGGGCCACCGCTTCATTCCAAGGTCTCCATAGACACAAAAGCACATTAGGACCCATCCCCAGGGGTGTCCACTTCAACTCAGCGTCCTCGGTTGCTCCCCACAGATCCAGGAGATCCAAACTGTCTTGTTGCTAGGAGACAATTGGAATGCGAGGTGGGCTACCAAGCCATCCATCCTTAGAACCCTGCTTAGAATCATTGGCCTGGAGCCAAACAACAGGTCTCAATTGTCCTGCAGAACACTCTCTGCAGTTTGGAGCTTCTCACAACTCCCATCGTGGGAAAACCCCCATGGCCTCGTGATGCCCCCCCATTCATGAAGGGGCCATCAGGGACAGAAACTCAACCTGAGCGATGGTCTGATCCTCGCCCTGACTAAAGATGCACGAGATCTCGATTCAGGTCTGTAGATTGTGCCTGCCATGGCCTCACCCAGAAACCTAAGCCTAGCCTGTGTTCTCAGACTTTTGTCGTCAGACTACTGGCCCACAAGCCCTCCATTTTGGCAATCCAGAACTAAAATGCAGCACTCTGCCTGCCCTCCAGAAGAAAAACATTGTCCTCTGGGGCTACCCAGTAACCCCAAATTTGGATCAACCTACACCGACCTTGGCTGTACCCTAAATACATAGGCTGACCAGGGCACTAATGCCCTTTCTGACACAGCCTCAGCCTGGATCCCCTGGCCCATCCCTGACAGCTGGCCGCACACTGAGCACATAGAGCCGCCATGGCCTTAGGTCGTCATCTCTTCCCAACCTCGGTTTTCAGGTTTCAGAACCTAGACCTTATCTCCAATCACTGCCCAGGGTTGAAGGTGATGCAGAAATCAGAACTCCTTCCCCATGGCAAGAAACCTTGTGGTTGGCATGTTGTCCAACCTTCAGTGTAGTTGAAACAATGTGGCCCTTGAGCCCCCGCCCATGCTCCTGGGCCACATTGGTCACAAACACACATTGTGACCCTCAGGCTGAGCCCAGTCCTCAAGTTAGGCCACTCAGTGGCTGGATGAAGAGATAGCATATTGGGCTTGCCATGCCCCTAGGCCCCAATTTTTAACCATAGTTCAAGTTTTCCCTTCAGTCTTCCCCACAGCTTGGCTTTGGAATTCCTCTTTTGGTGGGACACCTGAGGTAACAAAACTGAAATGAGTCCTCCCATCCCACAGACTGACGAAAAGCAATTGGAAATCGGGCCAAATCCTCAAAGAGGAAGATTCGTCCATGGCCCATGAGGCCTCCCCAACATTCCACGGCCATCGCTGATACAAAATCCAGAGACAAAAGCCTGAGCAAGCGCCTCAGACTCGCACTTTCTTCATATCCTGAAGAGTTCTTCTCATGGCTTGTAGATCGGGCCTGCCATACCTACGTCCCCAAACCTAAGCTGAGTTTGTGTTTTCAGACTTCTGTTCTCAAAGTTTTGGGCCACACACACTCCAGGCTGGGCCCCTGGAGCCACACATTAGGACCGTGCCTACCAATCCATGGGAATTCTGCCCATTCCATGGTCCAAAATCGCACAAATTTGGAGAAACTTCCAACGTCCCTGAGGCCATCCCAATAGTGTAGGTCGCCCGGAACAAACAAGGGCTGTCTGACACCAGCTGATAATCGACCTCCACTCATACCATAGATGGATGTCCCCAGAGAAGAAGATTGAACCAGACAGGACCCTAGGCCATAATAGGATCCATTGCTTTGGGTTACAGGCATGTGTCCTCACAAGCCTGATTCCAATATGAGCATAGGGGTCTTCCTGAGGCACCCATCAGAACTCATCTCGTCTCCACAAGGAAACCTGTGCATGGGAGCCATGTCCAAAGCTTAGGAGAGTACTTCAGGGTCCCGGTGCCACCGCCCCATTCCAAGGCCCTCATGGACACAAAAACACACTAGGGCCCATCCTCAGGAAAGTCGATTTCAACTCAGCCACCCCGGTTGCTCCGGCAGAGCCATCAGATCTCAACTGTCTTGTTGCTAGGAGACAATTGGAATGCGAGTCGGGCTTCCCAGGCATCCATCCGCGAACGGTGCTCTGGAGTCATTCTATATGGGATGTCCAGGAGCTGTCCAACAGGTCTCAATTGTCCAGCAGACGGAATCCTTAAAGGGGGCATCCCACAACTCCCAAAGTGGGAAAACCTCAATGGCCTCGAGATTCCGCTCCCTTCATGAAGCGGCTGTCATGCACAGAAAATCCAACCTGAGCCAACGTCTGATCCTCGCCCTGACATCAGATGCATGAGATATTGGTTCAGATCTGCAGGGGGTACCTGCCGTGCCCTCGCCCTGAAACCCAAGTCTAGCTTGTCTTCTCAGACTTCCGTCCTCACACTCCTGGCCCCGAAGCCCTCAAGTTTGGCAATTCCGGACCCACAATGCAGCACTCTGCCTGCCCTCTAGAAAAAAAATTATTGCCTCATGAGCTGCCCAGTCAACTTAAATGAGGATAAACCTACACAGCACTCGACTTTACCCAAATTATATAGTCTAACCTGGGCAATAATGCACTGTCCAACACAACCTGAGCCCGGACCTCCTGACCAACACAAAGAAAGCTGACCGCACACTGAGCACATAAATCCCGCCATGGCCTTAGGTCATCATCTCTTCGCTACCTCAGTTTTCAGGTTTCAGAACCGAGACCTTATCTCCAATCACTGCCCAGGGGTGAGTGTGATGCAGAAATCAGAACTCCTCCTTACCCATGGCAAGAACCCTTGTGGTTGGCACGTTGTCCAACGTTCAGTGTAGGAGAAACCAGCATTCACCCTGAGGCCCCGCCCATTCTTGAGTGCGACGAGGGCATACACACGCATTGTGACCCTCAGCATGAGTCCTGTGCTCTAGTAAGTCCTCTCAGTGGCTGGACCATTAGATGTCATAATGGGCTTGACATGTCCCTAGGCCCCAATATTTAACCAGATTTCTGATTGTCCAGTCGCCCCTCCCCAGGGCTTTACTCTGGAGTTCCTCATTTGGTGGGACACCTGAGGTTAAAAAAGAAAACAACAACAACAACAAAAAAAATACGGGCTTCTTCCAGCCCACAGAATGACCCCAAACTCTTTGGACGGAGCCAAAACACCAGAGAGTTAGACTCGTTCATTTCCCATGAAGTCACCCAGAAATTACACGACCATGAGTGACACGATATCCAGAGACAAAAACTTGAGCAGGAGCCTCACACTCGCCTTTCTTTCAAATCCCGAAGAGTTCTCCTCATGGTCTGTAGTTCAGTCCTGCCATACTTATGACCCGAAACATAAGCCGAGTTTGTGTTTTCAGACAACTGTCCAAACAGCCCTGGCCTACACAACCTACCGGCTCAGGCCCCTGGAGCCAAACCTGAGGACTGTACTTGCCCTCTCCAAGGGAATTGTGTGTGCCCATTCCAATGGCCAAAACCATTCTAATAGGATAAACCTCCAAAGTCCCTGATCCATCTCAATAGTGGTGGCTTCCCAGGAAAAACAGGGGCTATCTGAGCCCAACTGAGCACCTACCTGCACTCAGACCCATAGACTGATGTCCCCTGAGGTATAAAGGAAAGAACAGGCCCCTAGGCACTAATCAGATCCATTGCTTTGGTTTCCAGGCATCTCTCCTCAGAGGCCTGGATTTCAAAAGCAGCATATAGCTGTTGCTTGACTCACCCATCAGAAAACATCTCATCAACACATGGGAAACTTGCACGTTGGAGCTGTGTCAAAGCCTCTGTTTAGGAGAACCCTTTAGGGCCCCAGGGCCACAGCTTCATTCCAAGGTCTCCATAGACAGAAAAGCACATTAGGAAACATCCCCAGGGGTGTCCATTTCAACTCAGCGTCCTCAGTTGCTCCCCACAGATCCAGGAGATCTAACCTGTCTTGTTGCTAGGAGACAATTGGAATGCGAGGTGGGCTACCCAGCCATCCATCCTTAGAAGCCTGCTCAGAATCATAGGCCTGGAGCCAAACAACAGGTCTCAATTGTCCTGCAGAAGACCCTCTGCAGTTTGGAGCTTCTCAAAACTCCCATCGTGGGAAAACCCCCATTGCCTCGTGATGCCCCCCCATTCATGAAGGGGCCATCAGGGACAGAAACTCAACCTGAGCGATCGTCTGATCCTCGCCCTGACTACAGATGCACGAGATCTCGATTCAGGTCTGTAGATTGTGCCTGCCATGGCCTCACCCAGAAACCTAAGCCTAGCCTGTGTTCTCAGACTTTTGTCGTCAGACTACTGGCCCACAAGACCTCCAGTTTGGCAATCCAGAACTACAATGCAGCACTCTGCCTGCCCCCCAGAAGAAAAAACATTGTCCTCTGGGGCTACCCGGTAACCCCAAATTTGGATCAACCTCCACCGACCTTGGCTGTACCCTAAATACATAGGCTGACCAGGGCACTAATGCCCTTTCTGACACAGCCTCAGCCTGGATCCCCTGGCCCATCCCTGACAGCTGGCCGCACACTGAGCACATAGAGCCGCCATGGACTTAGGTCGTCATCTCTTCCCAGCCTAGGTTTTCAGGTTTCAGAACCTAGACCTTATCTCCAATCATTGCCCAGGGTTGAAGGTGATGCAGAAATCAGAACTCCTTCCCCATGGCAAGAAACCTTGTGGTTGGCATGTTGTCCAACCTTCAGTGTAGTTGAAACAATGTGGCCCATGAGCCCCCGCCCATGCTCCCGGGCCACATTGGTCACAATCACACATTGTGACCCTCAGGCTGAGCCCAGTCCTCAAGTTAGGCCACTCAGTGGCTGGATGAAGAGATAGCATATTGGGCTTGCCATGCCCCTAGGCCCCAATTTTTAACCATAGTTCAAGTTTTCCCTTCAGTCTTCCCCACGGCTTGGCTTTGGAATTCCTCTTTTGGTGGGACACCTGAGGTAACAAAACTGAAATGAGTCCTCCCATCCCACAGACTGACGAAAAGCAATTGGGAATCGGGCCAAATCCTCAAAGAGGAAGATTGGTCCATGGCCCATGAGGCCTCCCCGACATTCCACGGCCATCGCTGATACAAAATCCAGAGACAAAAGCCTGAGCAAGCGCCTCAGACTCGCACTTTCTTCATATCCTGAAGAGTTCTTCTCATGGCTTGTAGATCGGGCCTGCCATACCTACGTCCTCAAACCTAAGCTGAGTTTGTGTTTTCAGACTTCTGTTCTCAAAGTTTTGGGCCACACACACTCCAGGCTGGGCCCCTGGAGCCACACATTAGGACCGTGCCTACCAATCCATGGGAATTCTGCCCATTCCATGGTCCAAAATCGCACAAATTTGGAGAAACTTCCAACGTCCCTGAGGCCATCCCAATAGTGTAGGTCGCCCGGAACAAACAAGGGCTGTCTGACACCAGCTGATAATCGACCTCCACTCATACCATAGATGGATGTCCCCAGAGAAGAAGATTGAACCAGACAGGACCCTAGGCCATAATAGGATCCATTGCTTTGGGTTACAGGCATGTGTCCTCACAAGCCTGATTCCAATATGAGCATAGGGGTCTTCCTGAGGCACCCATCAGAACTCATCTCGTCTCCACAAGGAAACCTGTGCATGGGAGCCATGTCCAAAGCTTAGGAGAGTACTTCAGAGTCCCGGTGCCACCGCCCCATTCCAAGGCCCTCATGGACACAAAAACACACTAGGGCCCATCCTCAGGAAAGTCGATTTCAACTCAGCCACCCCGGTTGCTCCGGCAGAGCCATCAGATCTAAACTGTCTTGTTGCTAGGAGACAATTGGAATGCGAGGCGGGCTTCCCAGGCATCCATCCGCGAACGGTGCTCTGGAGTCATTCTATATGGGATGTCCAGGAGCTGTCCAACAGGTCTCAATTGTCCAGCAGACGGAATCCTTAAAGGGGGCATCCCACAACTCCCAAAGTGGGAAAACCTCAATGGCCTCGAGATTCCGCTCCCTTCATGAAGCGGCCGTCATGCACAGAAAATCCAACCTGAGCCAACGTCTGATCCTCGCCCTGACTTCAGATGCATGAGATATTGGTTCAGATCTGCAGGGGGTACATGCCGTGCCCTCGCCCTGAAACCCAAGTCTAGCTTGTCTTCTCAACTTCCGTCCTCACACTCCTGGCCCCGAAGCCCTCAAGTTTGGCAATTCCGGACCCACAATGCAGCACTCTGCCTGCCCTCTAGAAAAAAAAAATTATTGCCTCATGAGCTGCCCAGGCAACTTAAATGAGGATAAACCTACACAGCACTCGACTTTACAAAAATTATATAGTCTAACCTGGGCAATAATGCACTGTCCAACACAACCTGAGCCCGGACCTCCTGACCAACACAAAGAAAGCTGACCGCACACTGAGCACATAAATCCTGCCATGGCCTTAGGTCATCATCTCTTCGCTACCTCAGTTTTCAGGTTTCAGAACCGAGACCTTATCTCCAATCACTGCCCAGGGGTGAGTGTGATGCAGCAATCAGAACTCCTCCTTACCCATGGCAAGAACCCTTGTGGTTGGCACGTTGTCCAACGTTCAGTGTAGGAGAAACCAGCATTCACCCTGAGGCCCCGCCGATTCTCGAGTGCGACGAGGGCATACACACGCATTGTGACCCTCAGCATGAGTCCTGTGCTCTAGTAAGTCCTCTCAGTGGCTGGACCATTAGATGTCATAATGGGCTTGACATGTCCCTAGGCCCCAATATTTAACCAGATTTCTGATTGTCCAGTCGCCCCTCCCCAGGGCTTTACTCTGGAGTTCCTCATTTGGTGGGACACCTGAGGTTAAAAAAGAAAACAACAACAACAACAAAAAAAATACGGGCTTCTTCCAGCCCACAGAATGACCCCAAACTCTTTGGACGGGGCCAAAACACCAGAGAGTTAGACTCGTTCATTTCCCATGAAGTCACCCAGAAATTACACGACCATGAGTGACACGATATCCAGAGACAAAAACTTGAGCAGGAGCCTCACACTCGCCCTTCTTTCAAATCCCGAAGAGTTCTCCTCATGGTCTGTAGTTCAGTCCTGCCATACTTATGACCGGAAACATAAGCCGAGTTTGTGTTTTCAGACAACTGTCCAAACAGCCCTGGCCTACACAACCTACCGGCTCAGGCCCCTGGAGCCAAACGTGAGGACTGTACTTGCCCTCTCCAAGGGAATTGTGTGTGCCCATTCCAATGGCCAAAACCATTCTAATAGGATAAACCTCCAAAGTCCCTGATCCATCTCAATAGTGGTGGCTTCCCAGGAAAAACAGGGGCAATCTGAGCCCAACTGAGCACCTACCTGCACTCAGACCCATAGACAGATGTCCCCTGAGGTATAAAGGAAAGAACAGGCCCCTAGGCACTAATCAGATCCATTGCTTTGGTTTCCAGGCATCTCTCCTCAGAGGCCTGGATTTCAAAAGCAGCATATAACTGTTGCTTGACTCACCCATCAGAAAACATCTCATCTACACATGGGAAACTTGCACGTTGGAGCTGTGTCAAAGCCTCTGTTTAGGAGAACCCTTTAGATCCCCAGGGCCACAGCTTCATTCCAAGGTCTCCATAGACACAAAAGCACATTAGGAAACATCCCCAGGGGTGTCCATTTCAACTCAGCGTCCTCGGTTGCTCCCCACAGATCCAGGAGATCTAACCTGTCTTGTTGCTAGGAGACAATTGGAATGCGAGGTGGGCTACCCAGCCATCCATCCTTAGAAGCCTGCTCAGAATCATTGGCCTGGAGCCAAACAACAGGTCTCAATTGTCCTGCAGAAGACCCTCTGCAGTTTGGAGCTTCTCACAACTCCCATCGTGGAAAAACCCCCGTGGCCTCGTTCGCCCCCCCATTCATGAAGGGGCCATCAGGGACAGAAACTCAACCTGAGCGATCGTCTGATCCTCGCCCTGACTACAGATGCACGAGATCTCGATTCGGTCTGTAGATTGTGCCTGCCATGGCCTCACCCAGAAACCTAAGCCTAGCCTGTGTTCTCAGACTTTTGTCGTCAGACTACTGGCCCACAAGCCCTCCAGTTTGGCAATCCAGAACTACAATGCAGCACTCTGCCTGCCCCCCAGAAGAAAAAACATTGTCCTCTGGGGCTACCCAGTAACCCCAAATTTGGATCAACCTCCACCGACCTTGGCTGTACCCTAAATACATAGGCTGACCAGGGCACTAATGCCCTTTCTGACACAGCCTCAGCCTGGATCCCCTGGCCCATCCCTGACAGCTGGCTGCACACTGAGCACATAGAGCCGCCATGGCCTTAGGTCGTCATCTCTTCCCAACCTCGGTTTTCAGGTTTCAGAACCTAGACCTTATCTCCAATCACTGCCCAGGGTTGAAGGTGATGCAGAAATCAGAACTCCTTCCCCATGGCAAGAAACCTTGTGGTTGGCATGTTGTCCAACCTTCAGTGTAGTTGAAACAATGTGGCCCATGAGCCCCCGCCCATGCTCCCGGGCCACATTGGTCACAAACACACATTGTGACCCTCAGGCTGAGCCCAGTCCTCAAGTTAGGCCACTCAGTGGCTGGATGAAGAGATAGCATATTCGGCTTGCCATGCCCCTAGGCCCCAATTTTTAACCATAGTTCAAGTTTTCCCTTCAGTCTTCCTCACGGCTTGGCTTTGGAATTCCTCTTTTGGTGGGACACCTGAGGTAACAAAACTGAAATGAGTCCTCCCATCCCACAGACTGACGAAAAGCAATTGGGAATCGGGCCAAATCCTCAAAGAGGAAGATTCGTCCATTGCCCATGAGGCCTCCCCGACATTCCACGGCCATCGCTGATACAAAATCCAGAGACAAAAGCCTGAGCAAGCGCCTCAGACTAGCACGTTCTTCATATCCAGAAGAGTTCTTCTCATGGCTTGTAGATCGGGCCTGCCATACCTACGTCCCCAAACCTAAGCTGAGTTTGTGTTTTCAGACTTCTGTTCTCAAAGTTTTGGGCCACACACACTCCAGGCTGCGCCCCTGGAGCCACACATTAGGACCGTGCCTACCAATCCATGGGAATTCTGCCCATTTATGGTCCAAAATCGCACAAATTTGGAGAAACTTCCAACGTCCCTGAGGCCATCCCAATAGTGTAGGTCGCCCGGAACAAACAAGGGCTGTCTGACACCAGCTGATAATCGACCTCCACTCATACCATAGATGGATGTCCCCAGAGAAGAAGATTGAACCAGACAGGACCCTAGGCCATAATAGGATCCATTGCTTTGGGTTACAGGCATGTGTCCTCACAAGCCTGATTCCAATATGAGCATAGGGGTCTTCCTGAGGCACCCATCAGAACTCATCTCGTCTCCACAAGGAAACCTGTGCATGGGAGCCATGTCCAAAGCTTAGGAGAGTACTTCAGGGTCCCGGTGCCACCGCCCCATTCCAAGGCCCTCATGGACACAAAAACACACTAGGGCCCATCCTCAGGAAAGTCGATTTCAACACAGCCACCCCGGTTGCTCCGGCAGAGCCATCAGATCTAAACTGTCTTGTTGCTAGGAGACAATTGGAATGCGAGGCGGGCTTCCCAGGCATCCATCCGCGAACGGTGCTCTGGAGTCATTCTATATGGGATGTCCAGGAGCTGTCCAACAGGTCTCAATTGTCCAGCAGACGGAATCCTTAAAGGGGGCATCCCACAACTCCCAAAGTGGGAAAACCTCAATGGCCTCGAGATTCCGCTCCCTTCATGAAGCGGCTGTCATGCACAGAAAATCCAACCTGAGCCAACGTCTGATCCTCGCCCTGACTTCAGATGCATGAGATATTGGTTCAGATCTGCAGGGGGTACCTGCCGTGCCCTCGCCCTGAAACCCAAGTCTAGCTTGTCTTATCAGACTTCCGTCCTCACACTCCTGGCCCCGAAGCCCTCAAGTTTGGCAATTCCGGACCCACAATGCAGCACTCTGCCTGCCCTCTAGAAAAAAAATTATTGCCTCATGAGCTGCCCAGGCAACTTAAATGAGGATAAACCTACACAGCACTCGACTTTACCCAAATTATATAGTCTAACCTGGGCAATAATGCACTGTCCAACACAACCTGAGCCCGGACCTCCTGACCAACACAAAGAAAGCTGACCGCACACTGAGCACATAAATCCCGCCATGGCCTTAGGTCATCATCTCTTCGCTACCTCAGTTTTCAGGTTTCAGAACCGAGACCTTATCTCCAATCACTGCCCAGGGGTGAGTGTGATGCAGAAATCAGAACTCCTCCTTACCCATGGCAAGAACCCTTGTGGTTGGCACGTTGTCCAACGTTCAGTGTAGGAGAAACCAGCATTCACCCTGAGGCCCCGCCGATTCTCGAGTGCGACGAGGGCATACACACGCATTGTGACCCTCAGCATGAGTCCTGTGCTCTAGTAAGTCCTCTCAGTGCCTGGACCATTAGATGTCATAATGGGCTTGACATGTCCCTAGGCCCCAATTTTTAACCAGATTTCTGATTGTCCAGTCGCCCTTCCCCAGGGCTTTACTCTGGAGTTCCTCATTTGGTGGGACACCTGAGGTTAAAAAAGAAAACAACAACAACAAAAAAAAAAAAAATACGGGCTTCTTCCAGCCCACAGAATGACCCCAAACTCTTTGGACGGGGCCAAAACACCAGAGAGTTAGACTCGTTCATTTCCCATGAAGTCACCCAGAAATTATACGACCACGAGTGACACGATATCCAGAGACAAAAACTTGAGCAGGAGCCTCACACTCGCCCTTCTTTCAAATCCCGAAGAGTTCTCCTCATGGTCTGTAGGTCAGTCCTGCCATACCTATGACCCGAAACATAAGCCGAGTTTGTGTTTTCAGAACTCTGTCCAAACAGCCCTGGCCTACACAACCTACAAGCTCAGGCCCCTGGAGCCAAACCTGAGGACTGTACTTGCCCTCTCCAAGGGAATTGTGTGTGCCCATTCCAATGGCCACAACCCTTTTAATAGGATAAATCTCCAAAGTCCCTGATCCATCTTAATAGTGGTGGCTTCCCAGGAAAAACAGGGGCAATCTGAGCCCAACTGAGCACCTACCTGCACTCAGACCCATAGACAGATGTCCCCAGAGGTAAAACGGAAAGAACAGGCCCCTAGGCACTAATCAGATCCATTGCTTTGGTTTCCAGGCATCTCTCCTCAGAGGCCTGGATTTCAAAAGCAGCATATAGCTGTTTCTTGACTCAACCATCAGAAAACATCTCATCTACACATGGGAAACTTGCACGTTGGAGCTGTGTCAAAGCCTCTGTTTAGGAGAACCGTTTAGGGCCCCAGGGCCACCGCTTCATTCCAAGGTCTCCATAGACACAAAAGCACATTAGGACACATCCCAAGGGGTGTCCATTTCAAATCAGCGTCCTCGGTTGCTCCCCACAGATCCAGGAGATCTAACCTGTCTTGTTGCTAGGAGACAATTGGAATGCGAGGTGGGCTACCCAGCCATCCATCCTTAGAACCCTGCTCAGAATCATTGGCCTGGAGCCAAACAACAGGTCTCAATTGTCCTACAGAAGACTCTCTGCACTTTGGAGCTTCTCACAACTCCCATCGTGGGAAAACCCCCGTGGCCTCGTGATGCCCCCCCATTCATGAAGGGGCCATCAGGGACAGAAACTCCAACCTGAGCGATCGTCTGATCCTCGCCCTGACTTCAGAAGCACGAGATCTCGATTCAGGTCTGTAGATTGTGCCTGCCATGGCCTCACCCAGAGGCCTAAGCCTAGCTTGTGTTCTCAGACTTTTGTCGTCAGACTACTGGCCCACAAGCCCTCCAGTTTGGCAATCCAGAACTACAATTCAGCACTCTGCCTGCCCTCCAGAAGATAAAACATTGTCCTCTGGGGCTACCCAGTAACCCCAAATGAGGATCAACCGGCACCGACCTTGGCTGTACCCCAAATACAAAGGCAGACCAGGGCACTTATGTCCTTTCTGACACAGCCTGAGCCTGGACCCCCTGGCCCCTCCCAGACAGCTGGACGCACACTGAGCACATCGAGCCGCCGTGGCCTTAGGTCGTCATCTCTTCCCAACCTCGGTTTCAGGTTTCAGAACCTAGACATTATCTCCAATCCCTGCCCAGGGTTGAAGATGATGGAGAAATCAGAACTCCTTCCCCAAAGCAAAAAACCTTGTGTTTGGCATGTTGTCCAACGTTCAAAGTAGTTGAAACCAGTGTGGCCCTGAGGCCCCGCCCATGCTCACGGGCCGCATTGGTCACAAACACACATTGTAACCCTCAGGCTGAGCCCAGTCCTCAAGTAAGGCCACTCAGTGGCTGGATGAAGAGATAGCATAATGGGCTTGCCATGCCCCTAGGCCCCAATTTTTAACCATAGTTCGGGTTGTCCCTTCAGGCTTCCCCACGGCTTTGCTTTGGAATTCCTCTTTTGGTGAGACACCTGAGGTAACAAAACTGAAATGAGTCCTCCCATCCCACAGATTGACGAAAAGAATTGGAATCGGGCCAAATCCTCAGAGAGGAGGATTCGTCCATGGCCCATGAGGCCTCCAAGACATTCCACGGCCATCGCTGATACAAAATCCAGAGAAAAAAGCCTGAGCAAGCGCCTCAGAATCGCACTTTCTTCATATTCTGAAGAGCTCTTCTCATGGTTTGTAGATCGGGCCTGCCATACCTACGTCCCCAAACCTAAGCTGAGTTTGTGTTTTCAGACTTCTGTCCTCAAAGTCTTGGGCCACGCACCCTCCAGGCTGAGCACCTGGAGCCACACATTAGGACTGTGCCTACCAATCCATGGGAATTCTGCCCATTCCATGGTCCAAAATCGTACAAAGTAGGAGAAAACTCCAAAGTCCCTGAGGCCATCCCAATAGTGTAGGTCGCCCGGAACAAACAAGGGCTGTCTGACACCAGCTGATAATCGACCTCCACTCATACCATAGATGGATGTCCCCAGAGAAGAAGATTGAACCAGACAGGATCCTAGGCCATTTAGGATCCATTGCTTTGGGTTACAGGCATGTGTCCTCAAAAGCCTGATTCCAATACGAGCATAGGGGTTTTCCTGAGGCACCCATCAGGAGTCATCTCGTCTCCACAAAGAAACCTGTGCATGGGAGCCATGTCCAAAGCTTAGGAGAGTACTTCAGGGTCCCGGTGCCACCGCCCCATTCCAAGGCCCTCATGGACACAAAAAAACATTAGGACCAATTTTCAGGAAAGTCCATTTCAACTCAGCCACCCCGGTTGCTCCGGCAGAGCCATCAGATCTAAACTGTCTTGTTGCTAGAAGACAATTGGAATGCGAGGCGGGCTTCCCAGGCATCCATCCACGAACGGTGATCTGGAGGCATTCCATATGGGTAGTCCTCGAGCTGTCCAACAGGTCTTAATTGTCCCGCAGAAGAAATCCTTGAAGGGGGCATCCCACAACTCCCAACGTGGGAAAACCTCAATGGCCACGAGATTCCGCTCCCTTCATGAAGCGGCCGTCATGCACAGAAAATCCAACCTGAGCCAACGTCTGATCCTCGCCCTGACTTCAGATGCATGAGATATTGGTTCAGATCTGCAGGGGGTACCTGCCGTGCCCTCGCCCTGAAACCCAAGTCTTGCTTGTCTTCTCAGACTTCCGTCCTCACACTCCTGGCCCCGAAGCCCTCAAGTTTGTCAATTCTCGACCCACAATGCAGCACTCTGCCTGCCCTCTAGAAAAAAAATTATTGCCTCATGAGCTGCCCAGGCAACTTAAATGAGGGTAAACCTACACAGCACACGACTTTACCCAAATTATATAGTCTAACCTGGGCACTAATGCACTGTCGAGCAAACCTGAGCCTGGACCTCCTGACCAACACTCAGAAAGCTGACCGCACACTGAGCACATAAAACCCGCCATGGCCTTAGGTCATCTTCTCTTCGCTACTTCAGTTTTCAGGCTTCAGAACCGAGACCTTATCTCCAATCAATGCCCAGGGGTGAGTGTGATGCAGAAATCAGAACTCCCCCTTACCCATGGCAGGAACCCTTGTGGTTGGCACGTAGTCCAACGTTCAGTGTAGGAGAAACCAGCATTCACCCTGAGGCCCCGCCCATTCTTGAGTGCGACGAGGGCATACACACGCATTGTGACCCTCAGCATGAGTCCTGTCCTCTAGTAAGTCCTCTCAGTGGCTGGATCATTAGATGTCATAATGGGCTTGACATGTCCCGAGCCCCAATTTTACCCAGATTTCTGATTGTCCAGTCGCCCCTCTCCAGGGCTCTACTCTGGAATCCCTCATTTGGTGGGACACCAGAGGTTAATAAAGAAAACAACAACAACAACAAAAAAAAAAACAACGGACTTCTTCCAGCCCACAGAATGACCCCAAACTCTTTGGACAGGGCCAAACCACCAGAGAGTAAGACTCGTCCATTTACCATGAAGTCACCCAGAAATTCCACGACCATGAGTGACACGATATCCAGAGACAAAAACTTGAGCAGGAGCCTCACACGCACCCTTCTTTCAAATCCCGAAGAGTTCTCCTCATGGTCTTTAGGTCAGTCCTGCCATACCTATGACCCGAAACATAAGCCGAGTTTGTGTTTTCAGACAACTGTCCAAACAGCCCTGGCCTACACAACCTACAGGCTCAGGCCCCTGGAGCCAAACCTGAGGACTGTACTTGCCCTCTCCAAGGGAATAGTGTGTGCCCATTCCAATGGCCACAACCCTTCTAAAAGGATACACCTCTAAAGTCCCTGATCCATCTCAATAGTGGTGGCTTCCCAGGAAAAACAGGGGCAATCTGAGCCCAACTGAGCACCTACCTGCACTCAGACCCATAGACAGATGTCCCCTGAGGTATAAAGGAAAGAACAGGCCCCTAGGCACTAATCAGATCCATTGCTTTGGTTTCCAGGCATCTCTCCTCAGAGGCCTGGATTTCAAAAGCAGCATATAGCTGTTGCTTGACTCACCCATCAGAAAACATCTCATCTACACATGGGAAACTTGCACGTTGGAGCTGTGTCAAAGCCTCTGTTTAGGAGAAGCCTTTAGGGCCCCAGGGCCACCGCTTCATTCCAAGGTCTCCATAGACACAAAAGCACATTAGGAAACATCCCCAGGGGTGTCCACTTCAACTCAGCGTCCTCGGTTGCTCCCCACAGATCCAGGAGATCTAACCTGTCTTGTTGCTAGGAGACAATTGGAATGTGAGGTGGGCTACCCAGCCATCCATCCTTAGAAGCCTGCTCAGAATCATTGGCCTGGAGCCAAACAACAGGTCTCAATTGTCCTGCAGAAGACTCTCTGCAGTTTGGAGCTTCTCACAACTCCCATCGTGGGTAAACCCCCATGGCCTCGTGATGCCCCCCCCCATTCATGAAGGGGCCATCAGGGACAGAAACTCCAACCTGAGGGATCGTCTGATCTTCTCCCTGACTACAGATGCACGAGATCTCGATTCAGGTCTGTAGATTGTGCCTGCCATGGCCTCACCCAGAAACCTAAGCCTAGCCTGTGTTCTCAGACTTTTGTCGTCAGACTACTGGCCCACAAGCCCTCCAGTTTGGCAATCCAGAACTACAATGCAGCACTCTGCCTGCCCTCCAGAAGAAAAACATTGTCCTCTGGGGCTACCCAGTAACCCCAAATTTGGATCAACCTCCACCGACCTTGGCTGTACCCTAAATACATAGGCTGACCAGGGCACTAATGCCCTTTCTGACACAGCCTCAGCCTGGATCCCCTGGCCCATCCCTGACAGCTGGCCGCACACTGAGCACATAGAGCCGCCATGGCCTTAGGTCGTCATCTCTTCCCAAACTCAGTTTTCAGGTTTCAGAACCTAGACCTTATCTCCAATCACTGCCCAGGGTTGAAGGTGATGCAGAAATCAGAACTCCTTCCCCATGGCAAGAAACCTTGTGGTTGCCATGTTGTCCAACGTTCAGTGTAGTTGAAACCAGTGTGGCCCATGAGGCCCCGCCCATGCTGGCGGGCCACATTGGTCACAAACACACATTGTGACCCTCAGGCTGAGCCCAGTCCTCAAGTTAGGCCACTCAGTGGCTGGATGAAGAGATAGCATATTGGACTTGCCATGCCCCTAGGCCCCAATTTTTAACCATAGTTCAAGTTTTCCCTTCAGTCTTCCCCACGGCTTGGCTTTGGAATTCCTCTTTTGGTGGGACACCTGAGGTAACAAAACTGAAATGAGTCCTCCCATCCCACAGACTGACGAAAAGCAATTGGGAATCGGGCCAAATCCTCAAAGAGGAAGATTCGTCCATGGCCCATGAGGCCTCCCCGACATTCCACGGCCATCGCTGATACAAAATCCAGAGACAAAAGCCTAAGCAAGCGCCTCAGACTCGCACTTTCTTCATATCCTGAAGAGTTCTTCTCATGGCTTGTAGATCGGGCCTGCCATACCTACGTCCCCAAACCTAAGCTGAGTTTGTGTTTTCAGACTTCTGTTCTCAAAGTTTTGGGCCACACACACTCCAGGCTGGGCCCCTGGAGCCACACATTAGGACCGTGCCTACCAATCCATGGGAATTCTGCCCATTCCATGGTCCAAAATCGCACAAATTTGGAGAAACTTCCAACGTCCCTGAGGCCATCCCAATAGTGTAGGTCGCCCGGAACAAACAAGGGCTGTCTGACACCAGCTGATAATCGACCTCCACTCAAACCATAGATGGATGTCCCCAGAGAAGAAGATTGAACCAGACAGGACCCTAGGCCATAATAGGATTCATTGCTTTGGGTTACAGGCATGTGTCCTCACAAGCCTGATTCCAATATGAGCATAGGGGTCTTCCTGAGGCACCCATCAGAACTCATCTCGTCTCCACAAGGAAACCTGTGCATGGGAGCCATGTCCAAAGCTTAGGAGAGTACTTCATGGTCCCGGTGCCACCGCCCCATTCCAAGGCCCTCATGGACACAAAAACACACTAGGGCCCATCCTCAGGAAAGTCGATTTCAACACAGCCACCCCGGTTGCTCCGGCAGAGCCATCAGATCTAAACTGTCTTGTTGCTAGGAGACAATTGGAATGCGAGGCGGGCTTCCCAGGCATCCATCCGCGAACGGTGCTCTGGAGTCATTCTATATGGGATGTCCAGAAGCTGTCCAACAGGTCTCAATTGTCCAGCAGACGGAATCCTTAAAGGGGGCATCCCACAACTCCCAAAGTGGGAAAACCTCAATGGCCTCGAGATTCCGCTCCCTTCATGAAGCGGCCGTCATGCACAGAAAATCCAACCTGAGCCAACGTCTGATCCTCGCCCTGACATCAGATGCATGAGATATTTGTTCAGATCTGCAGGGGGTACCTGCCGTGCCCTCGCCCTGAAACCCAAGTCCAGCTTGTCTTCTCAGACTTCCGTCCTCACACTCCTGGCCCCGAAGCCCTCAAGGTTGGCAATTCCGGACCCACAATGCAGCACTCTGCCTGCCCTCTAGAAAAAAAATTATTGCCTCATGAGCTGCCCAGGCAACTTAAATGAGGATAAACCTACACAGCACTCGACTTTACCCAAATTATATAGTCTAACCTGGGCACTAATGCACTGTCGAACAAACCTGAGCCCGGACCTCCTGACCAACACTCAGAAAGCTGACCGGACACTGAGCACATAAATCCCGCCATGGCCTTAGGTCATCATCTCTTCGCTACCTCAGTTTTCAGGCTTCAGAACCGAGACCTTATATCCAATCACTGCCTAGGGGTGAGTGTGATGCAGAAATCAGAACTCTTCCTTACCCATGGCAAGAACCCTTGTGGTTGGACGTAGTCCAAGGTTCAGTGTAGGAAAAACCAGCATTCACCCTGAGGCCCCGCCCATTCTTGAGTGCGACCTGGGCATACACACGCATTGCGACCCTCAGCATGAGTCCTGTGCTCTAGTAAGTCCTCTCAGTGGCTGGACCATTAGATGTCATAATGGGCTTGACATGTCCCTAGGCCCCAATTTTTACCAGATTTCTGATTGTCCAGTCGCCCCTCCTCCGGGCTCTACTCTGGAATCCCTCATTTGGTGGGACACCTGAGGTTAAAAAAGAACACAAGAACAACAAAAAAAAAACGGACTTCTTCCAGCCCACAGAATGACCCCAAACTCTTTGGGCGGGGCCAAACCACCAGAGAGTAAGACTCGTCCATTTCCCATGAAGTCACCCAGAAATTCCACGACCATGAGAGACACGATATCCAGAGACAAAAACTTGAGCAGGAGCCTCATACTCGCCCTTCTTTCAAATCCCGAAGAGTTCTCCTCATGGTCTTTAGATCGGTCCTGCCATACCTATGACCCGAAACATAAGCCGAGTTTGTGTTTGCAGACAACTGTCCAAACAGCCCTGGCCTACACACCCTACAGGCTCAGGCCCCTTGAGCTAAACCTGAGGACTGTACTTGCCCTCTCCAAGGGAATTGTGTGTGCCCATTCCAATGGCCAAAACCCTACTAATAGGATACACCTCCAAAGTCCCTGATCCATCTCAATAGTGGTGGCTTCCCAGGAAAAACAGGGGCAATCTGAGCCCAACTGAGCACCTACCTGCACTCAGACCCATAGACAGATGTCCCCAAAGGTAAAAAGGAAAGAACAGGACCCTAGGCACTAATCAGATCCATTGCTTTGGTTTCCAGGCATCTCTCCTCAGAGGCCTGGATTTCAAAAGCAGCATATAGCTGTTTCTTGACTCACCCATCAGAAAACATCTCATCTACACATGGGAAACTTGCACGTTGGAGCTGTGTCAAAGCCTCTGTTTAGGAGGCCCCTTTAGGGCCCCAGGGCCACCGCTTCATTCCAAGGTCTCCATGGACACAAAAGCACATTAGGACCCATCCCCAGGGGTGTCCATTTCAACTCAGCGTCCTCGGTTGCTCCCCAAAGATCCAGGAGATCTAACCTTACTTGTTGCTAAGAGACAATTGGAATGCGAGGTGGGCTACCCAGACATCCATCCTTAGAACCCTGCTCAGTATCATTGGCCTGGAGCCAAACAACAGGTCTCAATTGTCCTGCAGAACACTCTCTGCAGTTTGGAGCTTCTCAAAACTCCCATCGTGGGAAAACCCCCATGGCCACGTGATGCCCCCCCCATTCATGAAGGGGCCATCAGGGACAGAAACTCAAACCTGAGGGATCGTCTGATCTTCGCCCTGACTTCAGATGCACGAGATCTCGATTCAGGTCTGTAGATTGTGCCTGCCATGGCCTCACCCAGAAACCTAAGCCCAGCTTGTGTTCTCAGACTTTTGTCGTCAGACTACTGGCCGACAATCCCTCCAGTTTGGCAATCCAGAACTACAATGCAGCACTCTTCCGGCCCTTCAGAAGAAAAATATTGCCCTCTGGGGCTACCCAGTAACCCCAAATGAGAATCAACCTGCACCGACCTTGCATGTACCCCAAATACATAGGCTGACCAGGGCACTAATGCCCTTTCTGACACAGCCTGAGCCTGGTCCCCCGGGCCCCTCCCAGACAGCTGGCCGCACACTGAGCACATCGAATCGCCATGGCCTTAGGGCGTCATCTCTTCCCAACCTCGGTTTTCAGGTTTCAGAACCTAGACCTTATCTCCAATCACTGCCCAGGGTTGAAGGTGATGCAGAAATCAGAACTCCTTCCCCATGGCAAGAAACCTTGTGGTTGGCATGTTGTCCAACCTTCAGTGTAGTTGAAACAATGTGGCCCATGAGCCCCCGCCCATGCTCCCGGGCCACATTGGTCACAAACACATATTGTGACCCTCAGGCTGAGCCCAGTCCTCAAGTAAGGCCACTCAGTGGCTGAATGAAGAGATAGCATATTGGGCTTGCCATGCCCCTAGGCCCCAATTTTTAACCATATTTCCGGTTGTCCCTTCAATCTTCCCCACGGCTTGGCTTTGGAATTCCTCTTTTGCTGGGACACCTGAGGTAACAAAACTGAAATGAGTCCTCCCATCCCACAGATTGACGAAAAGCAATTGGGAATCGGGCCAAATCCTCAGAGAGGAAGATTCGACATTGGTCCATGAGGCCTCCCCGACATTCCACGGCCATCGCTGATACAAAATCCAGAGACAAAAGCCTGAGCAAGCGCCTCAGACTCGCACTTTCTTCATATCCTGAAGAGTTCTTCTCATGGTTTGTAGATCGGGCCTGCCATACCTACATACCCAAACCTAAGCTGAGTTTGTGTTTTCAGACTTCTGTCCTCAAAGTCTTGGGCCACACACCCTCCAGGCTGGGCCCCTGGAGCCACACTTTAGGACTGTGCCTACCAATCCATGGGATTTCTACCCATTCTATGATCCAAAATGGTACAAATTAGGAGAAATCTCAAAAATCTCTGAGGCCATCCCAATAGTGTATGTCGCCCGGAAGAAACAAGGGCTGTCTGACACCATCTGATAATCGACCTCCACTCATACCATAGCGGATGTCCCCAGAGAAGAATATTGAACCAGACAGGACACTAGGACATAATAGGATCCATTGTTTGGGTTACAGGCATGTGTCCTCCAAAGCCTGATTCCAATACGAGCATAGGTGTTTTCCTGAGGCACCCATCAGAACTCATCTCGTCTCCACAAGGAAACCTTTGCATGGGAGCCATGTCCAAAGCTTAGGAGAGTATTTCAGGGTCCCGGTGCCACCGCCCCATTCCAAGGCCCTCATGGACACAATAACACAATAGGGCCCATCCTCAGGAAAGTCCATTTCAACTCAGCCACCCCGGTTGCTCCGGCAGAGCCATCAGATCTAAACTGTCTTATGGCTAGGAGACAATTGGAATGCGAGGCGGGCTTCCCAGGCATCCATCCGCGAATGGTGCTCTGGAGTCATTCCATATGGGATGTCCTGGAGCTGTCCAACAGGTCTCAATTGTCCCGCAGAAGGAATCCTTGAAGGGGGCATCCCACAACTCCCAACGTGGGATAACCTCAATGGCCCCAAGATTCCTCTCCCTTCATGAAGCGACCGTCATGCACAGAAACTCCAACCTTAGCCAACCTCTGATCCTGGCCTTGACTTCAGATGCATGAGATATTGGTTCAGATCTGCAGGGGGTACCTGACATGCCCTCAACCTGAAACCCAAGTCTAGCTTGTCTTCTCAGACTTCCGTCCTCACACTCCTGGCCCCGAAGCCCTCAAGTTTGGCAATACCGGACACACAATGCAGAATTCTGCCTGCGCTCTAGAAAAAAAATTATTGCATCATGAGCTGCCCAGGCACCTTAAATGAGGGTAAACCTATCAGCACTCGACTTTACCCAAATTATATAGTCTCAACTGGGCACTAATGCACTGTCGAACACAACCTGAGCCCGGATCTCCTGACCAACACCCAGAAAGCTGACCGCACACTGAGCACATAAAACCCGCCATGGCCTTAGGTCATCATCTCTTCACTACCTCAGTTTTCAGGCTTCAGAACCGAGACCTTATCTCCAATCACTGCCCAGGGGTGAGTGTGATGCAGAAATCAGAACTCCTCCTTACCCATGGCAAGAACCCTTGTGGTTGGCACGTTGTCCAACGTTCAGTGTAGGAGAATCCAGCATTTACCCTGAGGCCCCGCCCATTCTTGAGTGCGACGAGACCATACACACGGATGGTGACCCTCAGCATGAGTCCTGTCCTCTAGTAAGTCCTCTCAGTGGCTGGACCATTAGATGTCATAATGGGCTTGACATGTCCGTAGGCCCCAATTTTAAACCAGATTTCTGATTGTCCAGTCTTCCCTCCCCAGGGCTCTACTCTGGAATCCCTCATATGGTGGGACACCTGAGGTTAATAAAGAAAACAACAACAACAACAACAATAAACGGACTTCTTCCAACCCACAGAATGACCTCAAACTCTTTGGACGGGGACAAACCACCTGAGAGTAAGACTCGTCCATTTCCCATGAAGTCACCCAGAAATTCCACGACCATGAGTGACACGATATCCAGAGACAAAAACTTGAACAGGAGCCTCACACACGCCCTTTTTTCAAATCCCGAAGCGTTCTCCTCATGGTCTGTAGATCGGTCCTGCCATACCTATGACCCGAAAAATAAGCCGAGTTTGTGTTTTCAGACAACTGTCCAAACAGCCCTGGTCTACACAACCTACAGGCTCAGGCCCCTGGAGCCAAACCTGAGGACTGTACTTGCCCTCTCCAAGGGAATTGTGTGTGCCCATTCCAATGGCCAAAACCCTTCTAATAGGATAAATTTCCAAAGTCAATGATCCATCTCAATAGTGGTGGCTTCCCAGGATAAACAGGGGCTATCTGAGCCCAACTGAGCACCTACCTGCACTCAGACCCATAGACAGATGTCCCCAGAGGTAAAAAGGAAAGAACAGGCCCCTAGGCACTAATCAGATCCATTGCTTTGGTTTCCAGGCATCTCTCCTCAGAGGCCTGGATTTCAAAAGCAGCATATGGCTGTTTCTTGTCTCACCCATCAGAAAACATCTAATCTACACATGGGAAACTTGCACGTTGGAGCTGTGTCAAAGCCTCTGTTTAGGAGAACCCTTTAGGGCCCCAGGGCCACCGCTTCATTCCAATGTCTCCATAGACACAAAAGCACATTAGGACCCATCCCCAGGGGTGTCCATTTCAACTCAGCGTCCTCGGTTGCTCCCCACAGATCCAGGAGATCTAACCTGTCTTGTTGCTAGGAGACAATTGGAATGCGAGGTGGGCTACCCAGACATCCATCCTTAGAACCCTGCTCAGTATCATTGGCCTGGAGCCAAACAACAGGTCTCAATTGTCCTGCAGAACACTCTCTGCAGTTTGGAGCTTCTCACAACTCCCATCGTGGGAAAACCCCCATGGCCTCGTGATGCCCCCCCATTCATGAAGGGGCCATCAGGGACAGAAACTCCAACCTGAGCATCGTCTGATTCCCGCCCTGACTTCAGATGCACGAGATCTCGATTTAGGTCTGTAGATTGAGCCTGCCATGGCCTCACCCAGAAACCTAAGCCTAGCTTGTGTTCTCAGACTTTGGTCGTCAGACTACTGGCCCACAAGCCCTCCAGTTTGGCAATCCAGAACTACAATGCTGCACTCTGCCGGCCCTCCAGAAGAAAAACATTGCCCTCTGGGGCTACCCAGTAACCCAAAATGAAAATCAACCTGCACTGACCTTGCCTGTACCCCAAATACATAGGCAGACGAGGGCACTAATGCCCTTTCTAACACAGCCTGAGCCTGGACCCTTTGCCCCTCCCAGACAGCTGGCCGCACACTGAGCACATCGAGTCGCCATGGCCTTAGGGCGTCATCTCTTCCCAACCTCGGTTTTCAGGTTTCAGAACCTAGATATTATCTCCAATCACTGCCCAGGGTTGAGGTGATGCAGAAACCAGAACTCCTTCCCCATGGCAAGAAACCTTGTGGTTGGCATGTTGTCCAACGTTCAGTGTAGTTGAAAGCAGTGAGGCCCATGAGGCCCCGCCCATGCTCGCGGGCCACATTGGTCACAAACACACATTGTGACCCTCAGGCTGAGCCCAGTCCTCAAGTAAGGCCACTCAGTGGCTGGATGAAGAGATAGCATATTGGGCTTGCGATGCCCCTAGGCCCCAATTTTTAACCATAGTTCGCGTTGTCCCTTCAATCTTCCCCACGGCTTTGCTTTGGAATTCCTCTTTTGGTGGGACACCTGAGGTAACAAAACTGAAATGAGTACTCCCATCCCACAGATTGACGAAAAGCAATTGGGAATCGGGCCAAATCCTCAGAGAGGAATATTCGTCCTTGGCCCATGAGGCCTCCCCGACATTCCACGGCCATCGCTGATACAAAATCCAGAGACAAAAGCCTGAGCAAGCGCCTCAGACTCGCACTTTCTTCATATCCTAAAGAGTTCTTCTCATGGTTTGTAGATCGGGCCTGCCATACCTACGTCCCCAAACCTAAGCTGAGTTTGTGTTTTCAGACTTCTGTCCTCAAAGTCTTGGGCCACACACCCTCCAGGCTGGGCCCCTGGAGCCACACTTTAGGACTGTGCCTACCAATCCATGGGATTTCTGCCCATTCCATGGTCCAAAATTGTACAAATTAGGAGAAACCTCCAAAATCTCTGAGGCCATCCCAATAGTGTAGGTCGCCCGGAACAAACAAGGGCTGTCTGACACCAGCTGATAATCGACCTCCACTCATACCATTGATGGATGTCCCCAGAGAAGAAATTGAACCAGACAGGACCCTAGGCCATAATAGGATCCATTGCTTTGGGTTACAGGCATGTGTCCTCAAAAGCCTGATTCCAATACGAGCATAGGTGTTTTCCTGAGGCACCCATCAGAACTCATCTCGTCTCCACAAGGAAACCTGTGCATGGGAGAGATGTCCAAAGCTTAGGAGAGTACTTCAGGGTCCCGGTGCCACTGCCCCATTCCAAGGCCCTCATGGACACAAAAACACATTAGGACCCATCCTCAGGATAGTCCATTTCAAATCAGGCACCCCGGTTGCTCCGGCAGAGCCATCAGATCTAAACTGTCTTGTTGCTAGGAGACAATTGGAATGCGAGGCGGGCTTCCCAGGCATCCATCCGCGAACTGTGCTCTGGAGTCATTCCATATGAAATGTCCTGGAACTGTCCAACAGGTCTCAATTGTCCCACAGAAGGAATCCTTGAAGGGGGCATCCCACAACTCCCAACGTGGGAAAACCTCAATGGCCCCGAGATTCCGCTCCCTTCATGAAGCGGCCGTCATGCACAGAAACTCCAACCTGAGCCAACGTCTGATCCTCGCCCTGACTTCAGATGCATGAGATATTGGTTCAGATCTGCAGGGGGTACCTGCCATGCCCTCGCCCTGAAACCCATGTCTAGCTTGTCTTCTCAGGATTCCGTCCTCAGACTCCTGGCCCCGAAGCCCTCAAGGTTGGCAATTCCGGACCCACAATGCAGCACTCTGCCTGTCCTCTCGAAAATAAATTATTGCCTCATGAGCTGCCCAGGCAACTTAAATGAGGATAAACATACACAGCATTCGACGTTACCCAAATTATATAGTCTAACCTGAGCACTAATGCACTGTCGAACACAACCTGAGCCCGGACCTCCTGACCTCCTGACCATCACCCAGAAAGATGACCGCACACTAGGCACATAACCCGCCGTGGCCTTAGGTCATCATCTCTTCACTACCTCCGTTTTCAGGCTTCAGAACCGAGACCTTATCTCCAATCACTGCCCAGGGGTGAGTGTGATGCAGAAATCAGAACTCCTCCTTACCCATGGCAAGAACCCTTGTGGTTGGCACGTTGTCCAACGTTCAGTGTAGGAGAAACCAGCATTCACCCTGAGGCCCCACCCATTCTTGCATGCGACGAGGGAATACATACGCATTGTGACCCTCAGCATGAGTCCTGTCCTCTAGTAAGTCCTCTCAGTGGCTGGACCATTAGATATCATAATGGGCTTGACATGTCCCTACGCCCCAATTTTTAACCAGATTTCTGACTGTCCAGTCGCCCCTCCCCAGGGCTCTACTCTGGAATTCCTCATTTTGTGGGACACCTGAAGTTAAAAAAGAAAACAACAACAACAACAACAACAAAACGGACTTCTTCCAGCCCACAGATTGAACCCAAACTCTTTGGACGGGGCCAAACCACCAGAGAGTAAGACTCGTCCATTTCCCATGAAGTCACCCAGAAATTCCACGACCATTAGTGACACGATATCCAGAGACAAAAACTTGAGCAGGAGCCTCACACTCGCCCTTCTTTCAAATCCCGAAGAGTTCTCCTCATGGTCTGTAGGTCAGTCCTGCCATACCTATGACACGAATCATAAGCCGAGTTTGTGTTTTCAGACAACTGTCCAAACAGCCCTGGCCTACACAACCTAGAGGCTCAGGCCCCTGGAGCCAAACCTGAGGACTGTACTTGCCCACTCCAAGGGAATTTTGTGTGCTCATTCCAATGGCCACAACCCTTCTAATAGGATAAACCTCCAAAGTCCCTGATCCATCTCAATAGTGGTGGCTTCCCAGGAAAAACAGGGGCAATCTGAGCCCAACTGAGCACCTACCTGCACTCAAACCCATAGACAGATGTCTCCAGAGGGAAAAAGGAAAGAACAGGCCCCTAGGCACTAATCAGATCCATTGCTTTGGTTTCCAGGCATCTCTCCTCAGAGGCCTGGATATCAAAACAGCATATGGCTGTTTCTTGACTCACCCATCAGAAAACATCTCATCTACACATGGGAAACTTACACGTTGGAGCTGTGTCAAAGCTTCTGTTTAGGAGAACCCTTTAGGGCCCCAGTGCCACCGCTTCATTCCAAGGTCTCCATAGACACAAAAGCACATTAGGACCCATCCCCAGGGGTGTCCATTTCAACTCAGCGTCCTCGGTTGCTCCCCACAGATCCAGGAGATCTAACCTGTCTTGTTGCTAGGAGACAATTGGAATGCGAGGTGGGCTACCCAGCCATCCATCCTTAGAACCCTGCTCAGAATCATTGGCCTGGACCCAAGCAACAGGTCTCAATTGTCCTGCAGAAGACTCTCTGCAGTTTGGAGCTTCTCACAACTCCCATCGTGGGAAAACCCCCATGGCCTCGTGATGCCCCCCCATTCATGAAGGGGGCATCAGGGACAGAAACTCCAACCTGAGCGATCGTCTGATCCTCGCCCTGACTTCAGATGCACGAGATGTCGATTCAGGTCTGTAGATTGTGCCTGCCATGGCCTCACCCAGAAACCTAAGCCTAGCTTGTGTTCTCAGACTTTGGTCGTCAGACTACTGGCCCACAAGCCCTCCAGTTTGGCAATCCAGATCTACAATGCAGCACCCTGTCCGCCCTCCAGAAGAAAAATATTGTCCTCTGGGGCTACGCAGTAACCCCAAATGAGGATCAACCTGCACCGATCTTGGCTGTACCCCAAATACATAGGCTGACCAGGGCACTAAAACCCTTTCTGACACAGCCTGAGCCTGGACCCCCTGGCCCCTCCCAGACAGCTGGCCGCACACTGAGCACATCGAGCCGCCGTGGCCTTAGGTCGTCATCTTTTCCCAACCTCGGTTTTCAAGTTTCAGAACCTAGACCTTATCTCCAATCACTGCCCAGGGTTGAAGGTGATGCAGAAATCAGAACTCCTTCCCCATGGCAAGAAACCTTATTGTTGGCATGTTGTCCAACGTTCAGTGTAGTTGAAACCAGAGTGGCCCATGAGGCCCCGCCGATGCTCACCGGCCACATTGGTCACAAACGCACATTGTGGCCCTCAGTCTGAGCCCAGTCCTCAAGTAAGGCCACTCAGTGGCTGGATGAAGAGATAGCATATTGGGCTTGCCATGCCCCTAGGCCCCAATTTTTAACCATAGTTCGGGTTGTCCCTTCAGTCTTCCCCACGGCTTTGCTTTGGAATTCCTCTTTTGGTGGGACACCTGAGGTAATAAAACTGAAATGAGTCCTCCCATCCCACAGATTGACGAAAAGCAATTGGGAATCGGGCCAAATCCTCAGAGAGGAAGATTCGTCCATGGCCCATGAGGCCTCCCCGACATTCCACGGTCATCGCTGATATAAAATCCAGAGACAAAAGCTTGAGCAAGCGCCTCAGACTCGCACTTTCTTCATATCCTGAAGAGTTCTTCTCATGGTTTGTAGATCGGGCCTGCCATACCTACGTCCCCAAACCTTAGCTGAGTTTGTGTTTTCAGACTTCTGTTCTCAAAGTCTTGGGCCACACACGCTTCAGGCTGGGCCCCTGGAGACACACATTAGGATTGTGCCTACCAATCCATGGGAATTCTGCCCATTCCATGGTCCAAAATCATACGAATTAGGAGAAACCTCCAAAGTCCCTGAGGCCATCCCAATAGTGTAGGTCGCCCGGAACAAACAAGGGCTGTCTGACACCAGCTGATAATCGACCTCCACTCATACCATAGATGGATGTCCCCAGAGAAGAAGATTGAACCAGACAGGACCCTAGGCCATAATAGGATCCATTTCTTTGGGTTACAGGCATGTGTCCTCAAAAGCCTGATTCCAATACGAGCATAGGGGTTTTCCTGAGGCACCCATCAGAACTCATCTCGTCTCCAAAAGGAAACCTGTGCATGGGAGCCATGTCCAAAGCTTAGGAGAGTACTTCAGTGTCCCGGTGCAACTGCACCATTCAAAGGCCCTCATGGACACAAAAACACATTAGGACCCATCCTCAGGATAGTCCATTTCAACTCAGCCACCCCGGTTGCTCCGGCAGAGCCATCAGATCTAAACTGTCTTATGGCTAGGAGACAATTGGAATGCGAGGCGGGCTTCCCAGGCATCCATCCGCGAATGGTGCTCTGGAGTCATTCCATATGGGATGTCCTGGAGCTGTCCAACAGGTCTCAATTGTCCCGCAGAAGGAATCCTTGAAGGGGGCATCCCACAACTCCCAACGTGGGAAAACCTCAATGGCCACGAGATTCCGCTCCCTTCATGAAGCGGCCCTCATGAACAGAAACTCCAACCTGAGCCAACGTCTGATCCTCTCCCTGACTTCAGATGCTTGAGATATTGGTTCAGATCTGCAGGAGGTAACTGCCGTGCCCTCACCCTGAAACCCTAGTCTAGCTTGTCTTCTCAGACTTCCATCCTCACACTTTTGGCCCCGAAGCCCTCAAGTTTGGCAATTCCGGACCCACAATGCAGCACTCTGCCTGCCCTCTAGAAAAAAAAAAATTATTGCCTCATGAGCTGCCCAGGCAACTTAAATGAGGATAAACCTACACAGCACTCGACGTTACCCAAATTATATAGTCTAACCAGGGCACTAATGCACTGTCGAACAAAACCTGAGCCCGGACCTCCTGACCAACACCCAGAAAGCTGACCGTACACTGAGCACATAAAACCCGCCATGGCCTTAGGTCAACATCTCTTCCCTACCTCCGTTTTCAGGCTTCAGAACCGAGACCTTATCTCCAATCACTGTCCAGGGGTGAGTGTGATGCAGAAATCAGAACTCCTCCTTACCCATGGCAAGAACCCCTGTGGTTGGCACGTTGTCCAACGTTCAGTGTAGGAGAAACCAGCATTCACCCTGAGGCCCCGCCCATTCTTGCGTGCGACGAGGGCATACATACGCATTGTGACCCTCAGCATGAGTCCTGTCCTCTAGTAAGTCCTCTCAGTGGCTGGACCATTAGATGTCATAATGGGCTTGTATGTCCCTATGCCCCAATTTTTAACCAGATTTCTGATTGTCCAGTAGCCCCTCCCCAGGGCTCTACTCTGGAATCCCTCATTTGGTGGGACACCTGAGGTTAAAAAAGACAACAACAAGAACAAAAAAAAAAAACAAAACACGGACTTCTTCCAGCTCACAGATTGACCCCAAACTCTTTGGACGGGGCCAAACCACCAGAGAGTAAGACTCGTCCATTTCCCATGAAGTCACCCAGAAATTCCACGACCATGAGTGACACGATATCCAGAGACAAAAACTTGAACAGGAGCCTCACACTCGCCCTTTTTTCAAATCCCGAAGAGTTCTCCTCATGGTCTGTAGGTCAGTCCTGCCATACCTATGACCCGAAACATAAGCCGAGTTTGTGTTTTCAGACAACTGTCCAAACAGCCCTGGCCTACACAACCTAGAGGCTCAGGGCCCTGGAGCCAAACCTGAGGACTGTACTTGCCCTCTCCAAGGGAATGGTGTGTGCCCATTCCAATGGCCACAACCCTTCTAATAGGATAAACCTACAAAGTCCCTGATCCATCTCAATAGTGGTGGCTTCCCAGGAAAAACAGGGGAAATCTGAGCCCAACTGAGCACCTACCTGCACTCAGACCCATAGACAGATGTCTCCAGAGGTAAAAAAGGAAAGAACAGGCCCCTAGGCACTAATCAGATCCATTGCTTTGGTTTCCTGGCATCTCTCCTCAGAGGCCTGGATATCAAAACAGCATATAGCTGTTTCTTGACTCACCCATCAGAAAACATCTCATCTACACATGGGAAACTTGCACGTTGGAGCTGTGTCAAAGCCTCTGTTTAGGAGAACCCTTTAGGGCCCCAGTGCCACCGCTTCATTCCAAGGTCTTTATTGACACAAAAGCACATTAGGACCCATCCCCAGGGGTGTCCATTTCAACTCAGCGTCCTCGGTTGCTCCCCACAAAATCAGGAGTTCTAAACTGTCTTGTTGCTAGGAGACAATTGGAATGCGAGGTGGGCTACCCAGCCATCCATCCTTAGAAACCTGCTCAGAATCATTGGCCTGGACCCAAGCAACAGGTTCAATTGTCCTGCAGAAGACTCTCTGCAGTTTGGAGCTTCTCACAACTCCCATCGTGGGAAAACCCCCATGGCCTCGTGATGCCCTCCCCATTCATGAAGGGGCCATCAGGGACAGAAACTCCAACCTGAGCGATCGTCTGATCCTCGCCCTGACTTCAGATGCACGAGATCTCGATTCAGGTCTGTAGATTGTGCCTGCCATGGCCTCACCCTGAAACCTAAGCCTAGCTTGTGTTCTCAGACTTTGTCGTCAGACTACTGGCCCACAAGCCCTCCAGTTTGGCAATCCAGATCTACAATGCAGCACCCTGCCCGCCCTCCAGAAGAAAAACATTGTCCTCTGGGGCTACGCAGTAACCCCAAATGAGGATCAACCTGCACCGAACTTGGCTGTACCCCAAATACATAGGCTGACCAGGGCACTAATGCCTTTTCTGACACAGCCTGAGCCTGGACCCCCTGGCCCCTCCCAGACAGCTGGTCGCACACTGAGCACATCGAGCCGCCGTGGCCTTAGGTCGTCATCTTTTCCCAACCTCGGTTTTCAGGGTTCAGTACCTAGACCTTATCTCCAATCACTGCCCAGGGTTGAAGGTGATGCAGAAATCAGAACTCCTTCCCCATGGCAAGAAACCTTGTGGTTGGCATGTTGTCAAACGTTCAGTGTAGTTGAAACCAGGGTGGCCCATGAGGCCCCGCCCATGCTTGCCGGCCACATTGGTCACAAACGCACATTGTGACCCTCAGGCTGAGCCCAGTCCTCAAGTAAGGCCACTCAGTGGCTGGATGAAGAGATAGCATATTGGGCTTGCCATGCCCCTAGGCCCCAATTTTTAACCATAGTTCGGGTTGTCCCTTCAGTCTTCCCCACGGCTTTGCTTTGGAATTCCTCTTTTGGTGGGACACCTGAGGTAACAAAACTGAAATGAGTCCTCCCATCCCACAGATTGACGAAAAGCAATGGGGAATCGGGCCAAATCCTCAGAGAGTAAGATTCGTCCATGGCCCATGAGGCCTCCCCGACATTCCACGGCCATCGCTGATACAAAATCCAGAGACAAAAGCCTGAGCAAGCGCCTCAGACTCGCACTTTCTTCATATCCTGAAGAGTTCTTCTCATGGTATGTAGATCGGGCCTGCCATACCTACGTCCCCAAACCAAATTGAGTTTGTGTTTTCAGACTTCTGTCCTCAAAGTCTTGGGCGACACACCCTCCAGGCTGGGCCCCTGGAGACACACATTAGGACTGTGCCTACCAATCCATGGGAATTCTGCCCATTCCATGGTCCAAAATCATACAAATTAGGAGAAACCTCCAAAGTCCCTGAGGCCATCCCAATAGTGTAGGTCGCCCGGAACAAACAAGGGCTGTCTGACACCAGCTGATAATCGACCTCCCCTCATACCATAGATGGATGTCCCCAGAGAAGAAGATTGAACCAGACAGGACCCTAGGCCATAAAAAGATCCATTGCTTTGGGTTACAGGCATGTGTCCTCAAAAGCCTGATTCCAATACGAGCATAGGGGTTTTCCTGAGGCACCCATCAGAACTCATCTCGTCTCCACAAGGAAACCTGTGCATGGCAGCCATGTCCAAAGCTTAGGAGAGTACTTCAGGGTTCCGGTGCCACTGCCCCATTCCAAGGCCCTCATGGACACAAAAACACATTAGGACTCATCCTCAGGAAAGTCCATTTCAACTCAGCCACCCCGGTTGCTCAGGCAGAGCCATCAGATCTAAACTGTCTTATGGCTAGGAGACAATTGGAATGCGAGGCAGGCTTCCCAGGCATCCATCCGCGAACGGTGCTCTGGAGTCATTCCATATGGGATGTCCTGGAGCTGTCCAACAGGTCTCAATTGTCCCGCAGAAGGAATCCTTGAAGGGGGCATCCCACAACTCCCAACGTGGGAAAACCTCAATGGCCCCGAGATTCCGCTCCCTTCATGAAGCGGCCGTCATGCACAGAAACTCCAACCTGAGCCAACGTCTGATCCTCGCCCTGACTTCAGATGCATGAGATATTGGTTCAGATCTGCAGGGGGTACCTGTCGTGCCCTCACCCTGAAACCCAAGTCTAGCTTGTCTTCTCAGACTTCCGTCCTCACACTCCTGGCCCCGAAGCCCTCAAGGTTGGCAATTCCGGACCCACAATGCAGCACTCTGCCTGCCCTCTAGAAAAAAAATTATTGCCTCATGAGCTGCCCAGGCACCTTAAATGAGGATAAACGTACACAGCACTCGACGTTACCCAAATTATATAGTCTAACCTGGGCACAAATGCACTGTCGAACACAACCTGAGCCCGGACCTCCTGAGTTACACCGAGAAAGCTGACCGCACACTGAGCACATGAAACCCGCCATGGCCTTAGGTCGTCATCTCTTCCCTACCTCCGTTTTCAGGCTTAAGAACCGAGACCTTATCTCCAATCACTGTCCAGGCGTGAGTGTGATGCAGAAATCAGAACTCCTCCTTACCCATGGCAAGAACCCTTGTGGTTGGCATGTTGTCCAACGTTCAGTGAAGGAGAAACCAGCATTCACCCTGAGGCCCCGCCCATTCTTGTGTGCGACGAGGGCATACATATGCATTGTGACCCTCAGCATGAGTCCTGTCCTCTAGTAAGTCCTCTCAGTGGCTGGACCATTAGATGTCATAATGGGCTTGACATGTCCCTTAGCCCCAATTTTTAACAGATTTCTGATTGTCCAGTCGCCCCTCTCCAGGGCTCTACTATGGAATACCTCATTTGGTGGGACACCTGAGGTTAAAAAAGAAAACAACAACAACAACAACAACAAAAAACACGGACTTCTTCCAGCCCACAGATTGACCCCAAACTCTTTGGACGGGGCCAAACCACCAGAGAGTAAGATTCGTCCATTTCCCATGAAGTCACCCAGAAATTCCACGACCATGAGTGACACGATATTCAGAGACAAAAACTTGAGCAGGAGCCTCACACACGCCCTTTTTTCAAATCCCGAAGAGTTCTCCTCATGGTCTGTACGTCAGTCTGCCATACCTATGACCCGAAACATAAGCCGAGTTTGTGTTTTCAGACAACTGTCCAAACAGCCCTGGCGTACACAACCTACAGGCTCAGGCCCCTGGAGCCAAACCTGAGGACTGTACTTGCCCTCTCCAAGGGTATTGTGTGTGCCCATTCCAATGGCCACAACCCTTCTAATAGGATAAACCTCCAAAGTGCCTGATCCATCTCAATAGCGGTGGCTTCCCAGGAAAAACAGGGGCAATCTGAGCCCAACTGAGCACCTACCTGCACTCAGACCCATAGACAGATGTCTCCAGAGGTAAAAAAGGAAAGAACAGGCCCCTAGGCACTAATCAGATCCACTGCTTTGTTTTCCAGGCATCTCTCCTCAGAGGCCTGGATATCAAAACAGCATATAGCTGTTTCTTGACTCACCCATCAGAAAACATCTCATCTACACATGGGAAACTTGCACGTTGGAGCTGTGTCAAAGCCTCTGTTTAGGAGAACCCTTTAGGGCCCCAGTGCCACCGCTTCATTCCAAGGTCTCCATAGACACAAAAGCACATTAGGACCCATCCCCAGGGGTGTCCATTTCAACTCAGCGTCCTCGGTTGCTCCCCACAGATCCAGGAGATCTAACCTGTCTTATTGCTAGGAGACAATTGGAATGCGAGGTGGGCTACCCAGCCATCAATCCTTAGAACCCTGCTCAGAATCATTGGCCTGGACCCAAGCAACAGGTCTCAATTGTCCTGCAGAAGACTCTCTGCAGTTTGGAGCTTCTCACAACTCCCATCGTGGGAAAACCCCCATGGCCTCGTGATGCCCCCCCCATTCATGAAGGGGCCATCAGGGACAGAAACTCCAACCTGAGCGATCGTCTGATCCTCGCCCTGACTTCAGATGCACGAGATCTCGATTCAGGTCTGTAGATTATGCCTGCCATGGCCTCACCCAGAAACCTAAGCCTAGCTTGTGTTCTCAGACTTTGGTCGTCAGACTACTGGCCCACAATCCCTCCAGTTTGGCAATCCAGAATTACAATGCAGCACCCTGCCCGCCCTCCAGAAGAAAAACATTGTCCTCTAGGGCTAACCAGTAACCCCAAATGAGGATCAACCTGCACCGAACTTGGCTGTACCCCAAATACATAGGCTGACCAGGGCACTAATGCCCTTTCTGACACAGCCTTAGCCTGGACCCCCTGGCCCCTCCCAGACAGCTGGCCGCACACTGAGCACATCGAGCCGCCGTGGCCTTAGGTCGTCATCTTTTCCCAACCTCGGTTTTCAGATTTCAGAACCTAGACCTTATCTCCAATCACTGCCCAGGGTTGAAGGTGATGCAGAAATCAGAACTCCTTCCCCATGGCAAGAAACCTTGTGGTTGGCATGTTGTCCAACGTTCAGTGTAGTTGAAACCAGGGTGGCCCATGAGGCCCCGCCCATGCTCACCGGCCACATTGGTCACAAACGCACATTGTGACCCTCAGGCTGAGCCCAGTCCTCAAGTAAGGCCACTCAGTGGCTGGATGAAGAGATAGCATATTGGGCTTGCCATGCCCCTAGGCGCCAATTTTTAACCATAGTTCGGGTTGTCCCTTCAGTCTTCCCCACGGCTTTGCTTTGGAATTCCTCTTTTGGTGGGACACCTGAGGTAACAAAACTAAAATGAGTCCTCCCATCCCACAGATTGACGAAAAGCAATTGGGAATCGAGCCAAATCCTCAGGGAGGAAGATTCGTCCATGGCCAATGAGGCCTCCACGACATTCCACGGCCATCGCTGATACAAAATCCAGAGACAAAAGCCTGAGCAAGCGCCTCAGACTCGCACTTTCTTCATATCCTGAAGAGTTCTTCTCATGGCTTGTAGATCGGGCCTGCCATACCTACGTCCCCAAACCTAAGCTGAGTTTGTGTTTTCAGACTTCTGTCCTCAAAATCTTGGGCCACACACCCTCCAGGCTGGGGCCCTGGAGACACACATTAGGACTGTTCCTACCAATCCATGGGAATTCTGCCCATTCCATGGTCCAAAATCATACAAATTAGGAGAAACCTCCAAAGTCCCTGAGGCCATCCCAATAGTGTAGGTCGCCCGGAACAAGCAACAGGTCTCAATTGTCCTGCAGAAGACTCTCTGCAGTTTGAAGCTTCTCACAACTCCCATCGTGGGAAAATCCCCATGGACTCGTGATGACCCCCCCATTCATGAAGGGGCCATCAGGGACAGAAACTCCAACCTGAGCGATCGTCTGATCCTCGCCCTGACTTCAGATGCACGAGATCTCGATTCAGGTCTGTAGATTATGCCTGCCATGGCCTCACCCAGAAACCTAAGCCTAGCTTGTGTTCTCAGACTTTGGTCGTCAGACTACTGGCCCACAATCCCTCCAGTTTGGCAATCCAGAATTACAATGCAGCACCCTGCCCGCTCTCCAGAAGAAAAACATTGTCCTCTGGGGCTAACCAGTAACCCCAAATGAGGATCAACCTGCCCCGAACTTGGCTGTACCCCAAATACATAGGCTGACCAGGGCACTAATGCCCTTTCTGACACAGCCTGAGCCTGGACCCCCTGGCTCCTCCCAGACAGCTGGCCGCACACTGAGCACATCGAGCCGCTGTGCCCTTAGGTCGTCAACTTTTTTCAACCTCGGTTTTCAGGTTTCAGAACCTAGACCTTATCTACAATCACTGCCCAGGGTTGAAGGTGATGCAGAAATCAGAACTCCTTCCCCATGGCAAGAAACCTTGTGGTTGGCATGTTGTCCAACGTTCAGTGTAGTTGAAACCAGTGTGTCCCATGTGGCCCCGCCCAAGCTCGCGGGCCACATTGGTCACAAACACACACTGTGACCCTCAGGCTGAGCCCAGTCCTCAAGTAAGGCCTCTAGTGGCTGGATGTAGAGACAGCTTATTGTGCCTGCCATGCCCCTAGGCCCCAATTTTTAACCATAGTTTGGGTTGTCCCTTCACTCTTCCCCAGGGCTCTGCTTTGGAATTCCTCTTTTGTTCAGACACCTGAGGTAATAAACCTGAAAGGAGACTTCCCATCCCGCAGATTGACGAAAAACAATTGGGATCGGGTCAAATCCACAGATAGGAAGATTTGTCCATTACCCATGAGTCCACCCCACATTCCACGGCCATCGTTGATATAAAATCCAAATGCAAAAGCCTGAGCAAGTGCCTCAGAATCGCTCATTCTTCATATCCTGAAGATTTCTTCTCATGATTTGTAGATTGGGCCTGCCATACCTACATCCCCAAACCTAAGCTTAATTTGTGTTTTCAGACTTCTGTCCTCAAAGTCCTAAGCCACACACCCTCAGGTAGGGGCCCCTAAAGCCACACATTAGGACTGTGCCTACCCAATCCATGGGAATTCTGCCCATTCCATTGTCCAAAATCGTACAAATTAGGAGAACTCTCCAAAGTCCCCGAGGTCATCCCAATAGTGTAGGTATCCGGGGACAATCGATGGAGGTAAGACACCAGGTGAGCATCTATCTCCACTCATTCCATAGATGAATATCCCCAGACAAGAAGAATGAACAAGACAGGACCCTAGGCCATAATCGAATACATTGCTTTGGTTTACAGGCATGTCTCTTCAAAAGTCTGGATTCCAATACCAGCATAAAGGGTTTCCTGAGGCACCCATCAGAACAAATCTCCTCTCCACAAGGAAACTTGTGCATGGGAGCTATGTCAAAAGCTTAGGAGAATACTTCAGGGTCCCAGTGCCACCGCCCCATTTCAAGGCCCTCATGGACACAAACACACATTAGGGCCCATCTTCAGGAAAGTCCATTTCAACTCAGCCACCCAGGTTGCTCCCGCAGAGGGATCCGATGTCAACTGTATTGTGGCTAGTAGACAATTGGATTGCGAGGCGGGCTTCCCTGACATCCATCCTCCAAGGGTGCTGTGGAGTCATTCCATATGGGATGTCCTGGAGCTGCCCAACAGGTCTCAATTGTCACACAGAAGGAATCATTGAAGGGGGCATCCCACCACTCCCACGTCGGAAAACCTCCATGGCATTGAGATTCCGCTCCGTTCATGAAGGGGTAGTCATGCACAGAAACTCCAACCTGAGCCAACGTCTGATCCTCGCCGTAACTTCAGATGCTTGAGATTTTGGTTGAGACTTCAGGGGGTACCAGCCGTGCCCTCGGCCTGAAACTCAAGTCTAGCTTGTGTTCTCAGACTTCTGTCCTCAAACTCCTGGCCCAGAAGCCCAAAAGTTTGGCAATTCCGGACCCACAATGCAGCACTCTGCCTGCCCTCTAGAAAAAATATCTTGCCTAATGAGGTGCCCAGGCACCTCAAATGAGGATAAACCTACAGGGCACTCGACTGTACCCAAATTATATAGTCTAACCTGGGCACTAATGCACTGTCTGACACAACCTGAGCCAGAACCTCCTGACCATCACCCAGGAGGCTGACCGCACACTGAGCATATCAGACGCGCCATCGCCTTAGGTCGTCATCTCTTCCCAACTATGATTATTCAGGCTTCAGAACCTATACCTTATGTCCAATCACTGCTCACGATTGAAAATGATGCAGAAATCAGAACACCTTCCCCATGGCAAGAGACCTTGTGATTGGCATGTTGTGCAAGGTCCAGTGTAGTTGAAACCAGTTTGGCCCATGAGGCCCCGCCCATGCTCGCGGGCCATATTTGTCACAAACACACATTTGACCCTCAGCCTGAGCCCAGTCCTCAAGTAAGGCCGCTCAGTGGCTGGATGAAGAAACAGCTTATTGGGCCTGCCATGCCCCTAGGCCCCAAATTTTTAACCATAGTTTGGGTTGTCCCTTCACTGTTCCCCAGGGCTCTGCTTTAGAATACTTCTTTTGTTCGGACACCTGAGGTAATAAACCTGAAAGGAGACCTCCCATCCCACAGATTGACGAAAAATAATTGGGACCGCCCCAATCCACAGAGAGGATATTCGTCCATGGCCCAGGAGGCCTCCCCACATTCCACGGCCATCATTGATATAAAATCCAGAGACAAAACCCTGAGCAAGTGCCTCAGACTCGCTCTTTCTTCATATCCTGAAGAGTTCTTCTCATGGTTTGTAGATTGGGCCTGCCATACCTACATCCCCAAACATAAGGTGAGTTTGTGTTTTCAGACTTCTGTCCTCAAAGTCCTGGGCCACACAGCCTCCAGGCTGGGGCCCCTGGAGCCACACATTCGGACTGTGCCTACCCAATCCATGGGAATTCTGCCCATTCCATTGTCCAAAATCTTACAAATTGGGAGAACTCTCCAAAGTCCCCGAGGCAATCCCAATAGTGTAGGTCTCCAGGGACAAACAAGGGTGGTCTGACACCAGGTGAGCATCTACCTCCACTCATTCCATAGAAGGATATCCCAGAGAAGAAGATTGAACCAGACAGGATCCTAGGCAATAATCGGATCCATTGCTTTGGTTTACAGGCATGTCTCCTCAAGAGCCTGGATTCCAGACCAGCATAAGGGTTTTCCTGAGGCACCCATCAGAACAAATCTCCTCTCCACAAGGAACCTTGTGCATGGGAGCTATGTCAAAAGCTTAGGAGAATACTTCAGGGTCCCGGTGCCACCACCCCATTCCAAGGCCCTCATGGACACAAACACACTTTAGGCCCCATCCTCAGGAAAGTCCATTTCAACTCAGCCACCCCGCTTGCTCCCGCAGAGCCATCCGATCTCAACTGTATTGTTGCTAGGAGACAATTGGAATGAGAGGCGGGCTTCCATGGCATCCATCCTCGAACGGTGCTCTGGAGTCATTTCATATGGGATGTCCTTGAGCTGCCCAACTGGTCTCAATTGTCCCGCAGAAGGAATCCTTGAAGGGGGCATCACACAACTCCCAACGTGGGAAAAGCTCCATGGCTTCGAGATTCCGCTCCTTTTATGAAGGGGCAGTCATGCACAGAAACTACAACCTGAGCCAACGTCTGATCCTCGCCGTGACTTCAGATGCTTGAGATATGGTTTCCGATCTACTGGGGGTACCTACCGTGCCCTCGACCTGAAGCCCAAGTCTATCTCGTGTTCTCAGACTTCTGTCCTCAAACTCCTGGCCCGGAAGTCCTCCATTTTGGCAATTCCGGACCCACAAGGCAGCACTCTGCCTGCCCTCTAGAAAAAATATCTTGCCTAATGAGGTGCCCAGGCACCTCAAATGAGGATAAACCTACAGGGCACTCGACTGTACCCAAATTATATAGTCTAACTTGGGCACTAGTGCACTGTCTGAAACAACCTCAGCCAGAACCCCCTGACCAACACCCAGGCAGCTGACCGTACACTGAGCATATCAGACGCGCCATCGCCTTAGGTCGTCATCTCTTCCCAACTGCGATTTTTCAGGCTTCAGAACCTATACCTTATGTCCAATCACTGCTCACTATTGAAAATGATGCAGAAATCAGAACACCTTCCCCATGGCAAGAGACCTTGTGATTGGCATGTTGTCCAAGGTCCAGTGTAGTTGAAACCAGTTTGGCCCATGAGGCCACACCCATGTTCGCGGGCCACATTTGTCACAAACACACATTTGACCCTCAGCCTGAGCCCAGTCTCAAGTAAGGCCGCTCAGTGGCTGGATGAAGAGACAGCTTATTGGGCCTGCCAAGCCCCTATGCCGCAATTTTTAACCATAGTTTGGGTTTTCCCTTCACTCTTCCCCAGGGCTCTGCTTTGGAATTCCTCTTTTGTTCGGACACCTGAGGTAATAAACCTGAAAGGAGACCTCCCATCCCACAGATTGACGAAAAACAATTGGGATCGGGCCAAATCCACAGAGAGGAAGATTCGTCCATGGCCCATGAGTCCTCCCCCATTCCACGGCCATCGTTGATATAAAATCCAAATGCAAAAGCCTGAGCAAGTGCCTCAGACTCGCTCTTTCTTCATATCCTGAAGATTTCTTCTCATGATTTGTAGATTGGGCCTGCCATACCTACAACCCCAAACCTAAGCTGAGTTTGTGTTTTCAGACTTCTGTTCTCAAAGTCCTGGGCCACACACCCTCATGCTGGGGCCTCTGAAGCCACACATTCGGACTGTGCCTACCCAATCCATGGGAATTCTGCCCATTCCATTGTCCAAAATCGTGCAAATTAGGAAAACTCTCCAAAGTCCCTGAGGCCAAACCAATAGTGTAGGTCTCCGGGGACAAACAAGGGCGGTAAGACAGCAGGTGAGCATCGAACTCCACTCATTCCATAGATGAATATCCCCAGACAAGAAGAATGAACAAGACAGGACCCTAGGCCATAATCGAATACATTGCATTGGTTTACAGGCATGTCTCTTCAAAAGTCTGGATTCCTATACCAGCATAATGGGTTTTTTGAGGCACCCATCAGAACAAATCTCCTCTCCACAAGGAAACTTGTGCATGGGAACTATGTCAAAAGCTTAGGAGAATACTTCAGGGTCCCAGTGCCACCGCCCCATTCCAAGGCCCTCATGGACAGAAACACACATTAGGGCCCATCCTCAGGAAAGTCCATTTCAACTCATCCACCCCGGTTGCTCCCGCAGAGGGATCCGATCTCAACTGTATTGTGGCTAGTAGACAATTGGATTGTGAGGCGGGCTTCCCTGGCATCCATTCTCCAAGGGTGCTCTGGTCATTCCATATGGGATGTCCTGGGCTGCCCAACAGGTCTCAATTGTCACACAGAAGGAATCATTGAAGGGGGCATCCCACCACTCCCACGTCGGAAAAACTCCATGGCCTTGAGATTCCGCTCCGTTCATGAAGGGGCGGTCATGCACAGAAACTGCAACCTTAGCCAACGTCTGATCCTCGCCGTGACTTCAGATGCTTGAGATATTGTTTCCGATCTGCAGGGGGTACCTACCGTGCCCTCGGCCTGAAGCCCAAGTCTACCTTGTGTTCTCAGACTTCTGTCCTCACACTCCTGGCCCAGAAGCCAAAAAGTTTAGCAATTCCGGACCCACAATGCAGCACTCTGCCTGCCCTCTAGAAAAAATATCTTGCCTAATGAGGTGCCCAGGAACCTCAAATGAGGATAAACCTACAGGGCACTCGACTGTACCCAAATTATATAGTCTAACTTGGGCACTAGTGCACTGTCTGACACAACCTCAGCCAGAACCCCCTGACCAACACCCAGGCAGCTGACCGCACACTGAGCATATCAGACGCGCCATCGCTTTAGGTCGTCATCTCTTCCCAACTGCGATTTTTCAGGCTTCAGAACTTATACCTTATGTCCAATCACTGCTCACGATTGAAAATGGTGCAGAAATCAAAACACCTTCCCCATGGCAAGAGACCTTGTGATTGGCATGTTGTCCAAGGTCCAGTGTAGTTGAAACCAGTTTGGCCCATGAGGTCCACCCATGCTCGCGGGCCACTATTGTCACAAACACACATTTGACCCTCAGCCTGAGCCCAGTCTCAGTAAGGCCGCTCAGTGACTGGATGAAGAGACAGCTTATTGGGCCTGCCAAGCTCCTAGGTCCCAATTTTTAACAATAGTTTGGGTTGTCCCTTCACTCTTCCCCAGGGCTCTGCTTTGGAATTCCTCTTTTGTCGGACACCTGAGGTAATAAACCTGAAAGGAGACCTCCCATCCCACAGATTGACGAAAAAAATTGGGACCGCCCAAATCCACAGAAAGGAAGATTCGTCCATGGCCCATGATGCCTCCCCACATTCCACGGCCATCGTTGATATAAAATCCAGAGACAAAAGCCTGAGCAAGTGCCTCAGACTCGCTCTTTCTTCATATCCTGAAGAGTTCTGCTCATGGTGTGTAGATTGTGCCTGCCATACCTATGTCCCCAAACATAAGGTGAGTTTGTGTTTTCAGACTTCTGTCCTCAAAGCCCTGGGCCACACAGCCTCCAGGCTGGGGCCCCTGGAGCCACACATTCGGACTGTGCCTACCCAATCCATGGGAATTCTGCCCATTCCATTGTCCAAAATCTTACAAATTGGGAGAACTCTCCAAAGTCCCCGAGGGAATCCCAATAGTGTAGGTCTCCAGGGACAAACAAGGGTGGTCTGACACCAGGTGAGCATCTACCTCCACTTATTCCATAGATGAATATCCCCAGAGAAGAAGAATGAACAAGACAGGACCCTAGGCCATAATCGAATACATTGCTTTGTTTTACAGGCATGTCTCTTCAAAAGTCTGGATTCCAATTCCACCATAATGGGTTTCCTGAGGCACCCATCAGAACAAATATCCTCTCCACAAGGACTTGTGCATGGGAACTATCTCAAAAGCTTAGGAGAATACTTCAGGGTCCCGGGGTCACCGCCCCATTCCAAGTCCCTCATGGACAGAAACACACATTAGGGCCCATCCTCAGGAAAGTCCATTTCAACTCATCCACCCCGGTTGCTCCCGCAGAGGGATCCGATCTCAACTGTATTGTGGCTAGTAGACAATTGGATTGCGAGGCGGGCTTGCCTGGCATCCATCCTCCAACGGTGCTCTGGAGTCATTCCATATGGGATGTCCTGGAGCTGCCCAACAGGTCTTAATTGTCACACAGAAGGTATCATTGAAGGGGGCATTCCACCACTCCCAACGTCGGAAACCTCCATGGCCTTGAGATTCCGCTCCTTTCATGAAGGGGCAGTCATGCACAGAAACTGCAACCTTAGCCAACGTCTGATCCTCGCCGTGACTTCAGATGCTTGAGATTTTGGTTGCGACTGCAGGGGGTACCAGCCGTGCCCTCGGCCTGAAACTCAACTCTAGCTCGTGTTCTCAGACTTCTGTCCTCACACTCCTGTCCCAGAAGCCCTCAAGTTTGGCAATTCCGGACCCACAATGCAGCACTCTCCCTGCCCTCCAGAAAAAATATCTTGCCTAATGAGGTGCTCAGGCACCTCAAATGAGGATAAACCTACAGGGCACTCGACTGTACCCAAATTATATAGTCTAACTTGGGCACTAGTGCACTGTCTGACACAACCTGAGCCAGAACCTCCTGACCAACACCCAGGTAGTTGACTGTACACTGAGCATATCAGATGCGCCATTACCTTAGATTGTCATCTCTTCCCAACTGCGGTTTTCAGGCTTCTGAACCTAGACCTTATCTCCAACCACTGCCCAGGGTTGAAAATGATGCGGAAATCAAAACACCTTCCGCATGGCAACACCTTGTGATTGGCATGTTGTCCAAGGTCCAGTGTAGTTGAAACCAGTGTGGCCCATGAGGCCCCGCCCATGCTCGCGTGCCACGTTGGTCACAAACACACACTGTGACCCTCAGCCTGAGCCCAGCCCTCAAGTAAGGCCTCTCAGTGGCTGGATGAAGAGACAGCTTATTGTGCCTGCCATGCCCCTAGGCCCCAATTTTTAACCATAGTTTGGGTTTTCCCTTCACTCTTCCCCAGGGCTCTGCTTTGGAATTCCTCTTTTGTTCAGACACCTGAGGTAATAAACCTGAAAGGAGAAATCCCATCCCACAGATTGACGAAAAACAATTGGGATCGGGCCAAATCCACAGAGAGGAAGATTCGTCCATGGCCCATGAGTCCTCCCCCATTCCACGGCCATCGTTGATATAAAATCCAAATGCAAAAGCCTGAGCAAGTGCCTCAGACTCGCTCTTTCTTCATATCCTGAAGATTTCTTCTCTTGATTTGTAGATTGGGCCTGCCATACCTACATACCCAAACCTAAGCTGAGTTTGTGTTTTCAGACTTCTGTCCTCAAAGTCCTGGGCAACACACCCTCATGCTGGGGCCTCTGAAGCCACACATTAGGACTGTGCCTACCCAATCCATGGGAATTCTGCTCATTCCATTGTCCAAAATCGTACAAATTAGGAGAGCTCTCCAAAGTCCCTGAGGCCAAACCAATAGTGTAGGTCTCTGGGGACAAACAAGGGCGGTAAGACACCAGATGAGCATCTACCTCCACTCATTCCATAGATGAATATCCCCAGAGAAGAAGAATGAACAAGACAGGACCCTAGGCCATAATCGAATATATTGCATTGGTTTACAGGCATGTCTCTTCAAAAGTCTGGATTCCTATACCAGCATAATGGGTTTCCTGAGGCACCCATCAGAACAAATCTCCTCTCCACATGGAAACTTGTGCATGGGAGCTATGTCAAAAGCTTAGGAGAATACTTCAGGGTCCCAGTGCCACCGCCCCATTTCAAGTCCCTCATGGACAGAAACACACATTAGGGCTCATCCTCAGGAAAGTCCATTTCAACTCAGCCACCCCGGTTGCTCCCGCAGAGGATCCGATCTCAACTGTATTGTGGCTAGTAGACAATTGGATTGCGAGGCGGGCTTCCCTGGCATCCATTCTCCAAGGTTGCTCTGGTCATTCCATATGGGATGTTCTGGGCTGCCCAACAGGTCTCAATTGTCACACAGAAGGAATCATTGAATGGGCATCCCACCACTCCCACGTCGGAAAACCTCCATGGCCTTGAGATTCCGCTCCGTTCATGAAGGGGCGGTCATGCACAGAAACTCCAACCTGAGCCAACGACTCATCCTCACCGTGACTTCAGATGCTTGAGATTATGGTTGCGACTGCATGGGGTACCAGCCGTGCCCTCGGCCTGAAACTCAAGTCTAGCTTGTGTTCTCAGACTTCTGTCCTCACACTCCTGGCCCAGAAGCCCAAAAGTTTAGCAATTCCGGTCCCACAATGCAGCACTCTGCCTGCCCTCTAGAAAAAAACATCTTGCCTAATGAGGTGCCCAGGCACCTCAAATGAGGATAAACCTACACGGCACTCGACTGTACCCAAATTATATAGTCTAACCGGGCACTAGTGCACTGTCTGAAACAACCTGAGCCAGAACCTCCTGACCAACACCCAGGTAGCTGACCGCACACTGAGCATATCACACGTGCCATCGCCTTAGTTCGTCATCTCTTCCCAACAGCGATGTTTCAGGCTTCAGAACATATACCTTATGTCCAATCACTGCTCACGATTGAAAATGATGCAGAAATCAGAACACCTTCCCCATGGCAAGAGACCTTTTGATTGGCATGTTGTCCAAGTTCCAGTGTAGTTGAAACCAGTTTGGACCATGAGGCCCCGCCCATGCTCGCGGGCCACATTTGTCACAAACACATATTTGACCCTCAGCCTGAGCCCATTCCTCAAGTAAGGCCGCTCAGTGGCTGGATGAAGAGTCAGCTTATTTGGCCTGCCATGCCCCTAGGCCCCAATTTTTAACCTTAGTTTGGGTTGTCCCTTCACTCTTCCCCAGGGCTCTGCTTTGGAATTCTTCTATTGTTCGGACACCTGAGGTAATAAACCTGAAAAGAGACCTCCCATCCCACAGATTGACGAAAAATAATTGGGACCGAGACAAATCCACAGAGAGGAAGATTCGTCCATGGCCCATGATGCCTCCCCACATTCCACGGCCATCATTGATATAAAACCCAGAGACAAAAGCCTGAGCAAGTGCCTCAGACTCGCTCTTTCTTCATATCCTGAAGAGTTCTTTTCATGATTTGTAGATTGGGCCTGCCATACCTACGTCCCCAAACATAAGGTGAGTTTGTGTTTTCAGACTTCTGTCCTCAATGTCCTGGGCCACACAGCCTCCAGGCTGGGGCCCCTGGAGCCACACATTCGGACTGTGCCTACCCAATCCATGGGAATTCTGCCCATTCCATTGTCCAAAATCTTACAAATTGGGAGAACTCTCCAAGGTCCCCGAGGCCATCCCAATAGTGTACGTCTCCAGGGACAAACAAGGGTGGTCTGACACCAGGTGAGCATCTATCTCCACTCATTCCATAGACGGATATCCCCAGAGAAGAAGATTGAACCAGACAGGATCCTAGGTAATAATCGGATCCATTGCTTTGGTTTACAGGCATGTCTCCTCAAGAGCCTGGATTCCAAGACCAGCATAAGGGTTTTCCTGAGGCACCCATCAGAACAAATCTCCTCTCCACAAGGAAACTTGTGCATGGGAGCTATGTCAAAGCGTAGGAGTATACTTCAGGGTTACGGTGCCACCGCCCCATTCCAAGGCCCTCATGGACAAAACACACTTTAGGCCCCATCCTCAGGAATGTCCATTTCAACTCAGCCACCCCGGTTGCTTCCGCAGAGCCATCCGATCACAACTGTATTGTAGCTAGGAGACAATTGGAATGAGAGGCGGGCTTCCCTGGCATCCATCCTCGAACGGTGCTCTGGACTCATTTCATATGGGTTGTCCTGGAGCTGCCCAACAGGGCTCAATTGTCCCGCAGAAGGAATCCTTGAAGGGGCATCACACAACTCCCAACGTGGGTAAATCTCCATGGCCTTGAGATTCCGCTCCTTTCTTGAAGGGGCAGTCATGCACAGAAACTACAACCTGAGCCAACGTCTGATCCTCGCCGTGACTTCAGATGCTTAGATATTGTTTCCGATCTGCAGGGGGTAACTACCGTGCCCTCGGCCTGAAGCCCAAGTCTATCTTGTGTTCTCAGACTTCTGTCCTCAAACTCCTGGCCCAGAAATCCTCCATTTTGGCAATTCCGGACCCACAATGCAGCACTCTGCCGCCATCTAGAAAAAATATCTTGCCTAATGAGGTGCCCAGGCACCTCAAATGAGGATAAACCTACAAGGCACTCGACTCTACCCAAATTATATAGTCTAACTTGGGCACTAGTGCACTGTCTGACACAACCTGAGCCAGAACCTCCTGACCAACACCCAGGCAGTTGACCGCACATTGAGCATATCAGACGCGCCATCGCCTTAGATCGTCATCTATTCCCAACTGCGATTTTTCAAGCTTCGGAACCTAGACCTTATCTCCAAACACTGCCCAGGGTTGAAAATGATGCAGAAATCAGAAGACCTTCCCCATGGCAAGAGACCTTGTGTTTGGCATGTTGTCCAAGGTCCAGTTTAGTTGAAACCAGTGTGGCCCATGAGGCCCCGCCCATGCTCGCGTGTCACGTTGGTCACAAACACACACTGTGACCCTCAGCCTGAGCCCAGCACTCAAGTAAAGCCTCTCAGTGGCTGGATGAAGAGACAGCTTATAGTGCCTGCCATACCCCTAGGCCCCAATTTTTAACCATAGTTTGGGTTTTCCCTTGACTCTTCCCCAAGACTCTGCTTTGGAATTCCTCTTTTGTTCAGACACCTGAGATAATAATCCTGAAAGGAGACCTCCCATCCCACAGATTGAGGAATAACAATTGGGATCGGGCCAAATCAACAGAGAGGAAGATTCGTCCATGGCCCATGAGTCCTCCCCACATTCCACGGCCATCGTTGATATAAAATCCAAATGCAAAAGCCTGAGCAAGTGCCTCAGAATCGCTCTTTCTTCATATCCTGAAGATTTCTTCTCTTGATTTGTAGATTGGGCCTGCCATACCTACATACCCAAACCTAAGCTGAGTTTGTGTTTTCAGACTTCTGTCCTCAAAGTCCTGGGCAACACACCCTCAGGCTGGGGCCCCTGAAGCCACACATTAGAACTGTGCCTACCCAATCCATGGGAATTCTGCCCATTCCATTGTCCAAAATCGTACAAATTATGAGAACTCTCCAAAGTCCCTGAGGCCAAACCAATAGTGTAGGTCTCCGGGGACAAACAAGGGCGGTAAGACACCAGATGAGCATCTACCTCCACTCATTCCATAGATGAATATCCCCAGAGAAGAAGAATGAACAAGACAGGACCCTAGGCCATAATCGAATATATTGCATTGGTTTACAGGCATGTCTCTTCAAAAGTCTGGATTCCTATACCAGCATAATGGGTTTCCTGAGGCACCCATCAGAACAAATCTCCTCTCCACATGGAAACTTGTGCATGGGAGCTATGTCAAAAGCTTAGGAGAATACTTCAGGGTCCCAGTGCCACCGCCCCATTTCAAGTCCCTCATGGACAGAAACACACATTAGGGCTCATCCTCAGGAAAGTCCATTTCAACTCAGCCACCCCGGTTGCTCCCGCAGAGGATCCGATCTCAACTGTATTGTGGCTAGTAGACAATTGGATTGCGAGGCGGGCTTCCCTGGCATCCATTCTCCAAGGTTGCTCTGGTCATTCCATATGGGATGTTCTGGGCTGCCCAACAGGTCTCAATTGTCACACAGAAGGAATCATTGAAGGGGGCATCCCACCACTCCCACGTCGGAAAACCTCCATGGCCTTGAGATTCCGCTCCGTTCATGAAGGGGCTGTCATGCACAGAAACTCCAACCTGAGCCAACGACTCATCCTCACCGTGACTTCAGATGCTTGAGATTATGGTTGCGACTGCATGGGGTACCAGCCGTGCCCTCGGCCTGAAACTCAAGTCTAGCTTGTGTTCTCAGACTTCTGTCCTCACACTCCTGGCCCAGAAGCCCAAAAGTTTAGCAATTCCGGACCCACAATGCAGCACTCTGCCTGCCCTCTAGAAAAAAACATCTTGCCTAATGAGGTGCCCAGGCACCTCAAATGAGGATAAACCTACACGGCACTCGACTGTACCCAAATTATATAGTCTAACCGGGCACTAGTGCACTGTCTGAAACAACCTCAGCCAGAACCTCCTGACCAACACCCAGGTAGCTGACCGCACACTGAGCATATCACACGCGCCATCGCCTTAGGTCGTCATCTCTTCCCAACAGCGATGTTTCAGGCTTCAGAACATATACCTTATGTCCAATCACTGCTCACGATTGAAAATGATGCAGAAATCAGAACACCTTCCCCATGGCAAGAGACCTTTTGATTGGCATGTTGTCCAAGTTCCAGTGTAGTTGAAACCAGTTTGGACCATGAGGCCCCGCCCATGCTCGCGGGCCACATTTGTCACAAACACATATTTGACCCTCAGCCTGAGCCCAGTCCTCAAGTAAGGCCGCTCAGTGGCTGGATGAAGAGTCAGCTTATTTGGCCTGCCATGCCCCTAGGCCCCAATTTTTAACCATAGTTTGGGTTGTCCCTTCACTCTTCCCCAGGGCTCTGCTTTGGAATTCTTCTATTGTTCGGACACCTGAGGTAATAAACCTGAAAAGAGACCTCCCATCCCACAGATTGACGAAAAATAATTGGGACCGAGACAAATCCACAGAGAGGAAGATTCGTCCATGGCCCATGATGCCTCCCCACATTCCACGGCCATCATTGATATAAAACCCAGAGACAAAAGCCTGAGCAAGTGCCTCAGACTCGCTCTTTCTTCATATCCTGAAGAGTTCTTTTCATGATTTGTAGATTGGGCCTGCCATACCTACGTCCCCAAACATAAGGTGAGTTTGTGTTTTCAGACTTCTGTCCTCAATGTCCTGGGCCACACAGCCTCCAGGCTGGGGCCCCTGGAGCCACACATTCGGACTGTGCCTACCCAATCCATGGGAATTCTGCCCATTCCATTGTCCAAAATCTTACAAATTGGGAGAACTCTCCAAGGTCCCCGAGGCCATCCCAATAGTGTACGTCTCCAGGGACAAACAAGGGTGGTCTGACACCAGGTGAGCATCTATCTCCACTCATTCCATAGACGGATATCCCCAGAGAAGAAGATTGAACCAGACAGGATCCTAGGTAATAATCGGATCCATTGCTTTGGTTTACAGGCATGTCTCCTCAAGAGCCTGGATTCCAAGACCAGCATAAGGGTTTTCCTGAGGCACCCATCAGAACAAATCTCCTCTCCACAAGGAAACTTGTGCATGGGAGCTATGTCAAAGCGTAGGAGTATACTTCAGGGTTACGGTGCCACCGCCCCATTCCAAGGCCCTCATGGACAAAACACACTTTAGGCCCCATCCTCAGGAATGTCCATTTCAACTCAGCCACCCCGGTTGCTTCCGCAGAGCCATCCGATCACAACTGTATTGTAGCTAGGAGACAATTGGAATGAGAGGCGGGCTTCCCTGGCATCCATCCTCGAACGGTGCTCTGGACTCATTTCATATGGGTTGTCCTGGAGCTGCCCAACAGGGCTCAATTGTCCCGCAGAAGGAATCCTTGAAGGGGCATCACACAACTCCCAACGTGGGTAAATCTCCATGGCCTTGAGATTCCGCTCCTTTCTTGAAGGGGCAGTCATGCACAGAAACTACAACCTGAGCCAACGTCTGATCCTCGCCGTGACTTCAGATGCTTAGATATTGTTTCCGATCTGCAGGGGGTAACTACCGTGCCCTCGGCCTGAAGCCCAAGTCTATCTTGTGTTCTCAGACTTCTGTCCTCAAACTCCTGGCCCAGAAATCCTCCATTTTGGCAATTCCGGACCCACAATGCAGCACTCTGCCGCCATCTAGAAAAAATATCTTGCCTAATGAGGTGCCCAGGCACCTCAAATGAGGATAAACCTACAAGGCACTCGACTCTACCCAAATTATATAGTCTAACTTGGGCACTAGTGCACTGTCTGACACAACCTGAGCCAGAACCTCCTGACCAACACCCAGGCAGTTGACCGCACATTGAGCATATCAGACGCGCCATCGCCTTAGATCGTCATCTATTCCCAACTGCGATTTTTCAAGCTTCGGAACCTAGACCTTATCTCCAAACACTGCCCAGGGTTGAAAATGATGCAGAAATCAGAAGACCTTCCCCATGGCAAGAGACCTTGTGTTTGGCATGTTGTCCAAGGTCCAGTTTAGTTGAAACCAGTGTGGCCCATGAGGCCCCGCCCATGCTCGCGTGTCACGTTGGTCACAAACACACACTGTGACCCTCAGCCTGAGCCCAGCACTCAAGTAAAGCCTCTCAGTGGCTGGATGAAGAGACAGCTTATAGTGCCTGCCATACCCCTAGGCCCCAATTTTTAACCATAGTTTGGGTTTTCCCTTGACTCTTCCCCAAGACTCTGCTTTGGAATTCCTCTTTTGTTCAGACACCTGAGATAATAATCCTGAAAGGAGACCTCCCATCCCACAGATTGAGGAATAACAATTGGGATCGGGCCAAATCAACAGAGAGGAAGATTCGTCCATGGCCCATGAGTCCTCCCCACATTCCACGGCCATCGTTGATATAAAATCCAAATGCAAAAGCCTGAGCAAGTGCCTCAGAATCGCTCTTTCTTCATATCCTGAAGATTTCTTCTCTTGATTTGTAGATTGGGCCTGCCATACCTACATACCCAAACCTAAGCTGAGTTTGTGTTTTCAGACTTCTGTCCTCAAAGTCCTGGGCAACACACCCTCAGGCTGGGGCCCCTGAAGCCACACATTAGAACTGTGCCTACCCAATCCATGGGAATTCTGCCCATTCCATTGTCCAAAATCGTACAAATTATGAGAACTCTCCAAAGTCCCTGAGGCCAAACCAATAGTGTAGGTCTCCGGGGACAAACAAGGGCGGTAAGACACCAGATGAGCATCTACCTCCACTCATTCCATAGATGAATATCCCCAGAGAAGAAGAATGAACAAGACAGGACCCTAGGCCATAATCGAATATATTGCATTGGTTTACAGGCATGTCTCTTCAAAAGTCTGGATTCCTATACCAGCATAATGGGTTTCCTGAGGCACCCATCAGAACAAATCTCCTCTCCACATGGAAACTTGTGCATGGGAGCTATGTCAAAAGCTTAGGAGAATACTTCAGGGTCCCAGTGCCACCGCCCCATTTCAAGTCCCTCATGGACAGAAACACACATTAGGGCTCATCCTCAGGAAAGTCCATTTCAACTCAGCCACCCCGGTTGCTCCCGCAGAGGATCCGATCTCAACTGTATTGTGGCTAGTAGACAATTGGATTGCGAGGCGGGCTTCCCTGGCATCCATTCTCCAAGGTTGCTCTGGTCATTCCATATGGGATGTTCTGGGCTGCCCAACAGGTCTCAATTGTCACACAGAAGGAATCATTGAAGGGGGCATCCCACCACTCCCACGTCGGAAAACCTCCATGGCCTTGAGATTCCGCTCCGTTCATGAAGGGGCGGTCATGCACAGAAACTCCAACCTGAGCCAACGACTCATCCTCACCGTGACTTCAGATGCTTGAGATTATGGTTGCGACTGCATGGGGTACCAGCCGTGCCCTCGGCCTGAAACTCAAGTCTAGCTTGTGTTCTCAGACTTCTGTCCTCACACTCCTGGCCCAGAAGCCCAAAAGTTTAGCAATTCCGGACCCACAATGCAGCACTCTGCCTGCCCTCTAGAAAAAAACATCTTGCCTAATGAGGTGCCCAGGCACCTCAAATGAGGATAAACCTACACGGCACTCGACTGTACCCAAATTATATAGTCTAACCGGGCACTAGTGCACTGTCTGAAACAACCTGAGCCAGAACCTCCTGACCAACACCCAGGTAGCTGACCGCACACTGAGCATATCACACGCGCCATCGCCTTAGGTCGTCATCTCTTCCCAACAGCGATGTTTCAGGCTTCAGAACATATACCTTATGTCCAATCACTGCTCACGATTGAAAATGATGCAGAAATCAGAACACCTTCCCCATGGCAAGAGACCTTTTGATTGGCATGTTGTCCAAGTTCCAGTGTAGTTGAAACCAGTTTGGACCATGAGGCCCCGCCCATGCTCGCGGGCCACATTTGTCACAAACACATATTTGACCCTCAGCCTGAGCCCATTCCTCAAGTAAGGCCGCTCAGTGGCTGGATGAAGAGTCAGCTTATTTGGCCTGCCATGCCCCTAGGCCCCAATTTTTAACCATAGTTTGGGTTGTCCCTTCACTCTTCCCCAGGGCTCTGCTTTGGAATTCTTCTATTGTTCGGACACCTGAGGTAATAAACCTGAAAAGAGACCTCCCATCCCACAGATTGACGAAAAATAATTGGGACCGAGACAAATCCACAGAGAGGAAGATTCGTCCATGGCCCATGATGCCTCCCCACATTCCACGGCCATCATTGATATAAAACCCAGAGACAAAAGCCTGAGCAAGTGCCTCAGACTCGCTCTTTCTTCATATCCTGAAGAGTTCTTTTCATGATTTGTAGATTGGGCCTGCCATACCTACGTCCCCAAACATAAGGTGAGTTTGTGTTTTCAGACTTCTGTCCTCAAAGTCCTGGGCCACACAGCCTCCAGGCTGGGGCCCCTGGAGCCACACATTCGGACTGTGCCTACCCAATCCATGGGAATTCTGCCCATTCCATTGTCCAAAATCTTACAAATTGGGAGAACTCTCCAAGGTCCCCGAGGCCATCCCAATAGTGTACGTCTCCAGGGACAAACAAGGGTGGTCTGACACCAGGTGAGCATCTATCTCCACTCATTCCATAGACGGATATCCCCAGAGAAGAAGATTGAACCAGACAGGATCCTAGGTAATAATCGGATCCATTGCTTTGGTTTACAGGCATGTCTCCTCAAGAGCCTGGATTCCAAGACCAGCATAAGGGTTTTCCTGAGGCACCCATCAGAACAAATCTCCTCTCCACAAGGAAACTTGTGCATGGGAGCTATGTCAAAGCGTAGGAGTATACTTCAGGGTTACGGTGCCACCGCCCCATTCCAAGGCCCTCATGGACAAAACACACTTTAGGCCCCATCCTCAGGAATGTCCATTTCAACTCAGCCACCCCGGTTGCTTCCGCAGAGCCATCCGATCACAACTGTATTGTAGCTAGGAGACAATTGGAATGAGAGGCGGGCTTCCCTGGCATCCATCCTCGAACGGTGCTCTGGACTCATTTCATATGGGTTGTCCTGGAGCTGCCCAACAGGGCTCAATTGTCCCGCAGAAGGAATCCTTGAAGGGGCATCACACAACTCCCAACGTGGGTAAATCTCCATGGCCTTGAGATTCCGCTCCTTTCTTGAAGGGGCAGTCATGCACAGAAACTACAACCTGAGCCAACGTCTGATCCTCGCCGTGACTTCAGATGCTTAGATATTGTTTCCGATCTGCAGGGGGTAACTACCGTGCCCTCGGCCTGAAGCCCAAGTCTATCTTGTGTTCTCAGACTTCTGTCCTCAAACTCCTGGCCCAGAAATCCTCCATTTTGGCAATTCCGGACCCACAATGCAGCACTCTGCCGCCATCTAGAAAAAATATCTTGCCTAATGAGGTGCCCAGGCACCTCAAATGAGGATAAACCTACAAGGCACTCGACTCTACCCAAATTATATAGTCTAACTTGGGCACTAGTGCACTGTCTGACACAACCTGAGCCAGAACCTCCTGACCAACACCCAGGCAGTTGACCGCACATTGAGCATATCAGACGCGCCATCGCCTTAGATCGTCATCTATTCCCAACTGCGATTTTTCAAGCTTCGGAACCTAGACCTTATCTCCAAACACTGCCCAGGGTTGAAAATGATGCAGAAATCAGAAGACCTTCCCCATGGCAAGAGACCTTGTGTTTGGCATGTTGTCCAAGGTCCAGTTTAGTTGAAACCAGTGTGGCCCATGAGGCCCCGCCCATGCTCGCGTGTCACGTTGGTCACAAACACACACTGTGACCCTCAGCCTGAGCCCAGCACTCAAGTAAAGCCTCTCAGTGGCTGGATGAAGAGACAGCTTATAGTGCCTGCCATACCCCTAGGCCCCAATTTTTAACCATAGTTTGGGTTTTCCCTTGACTCTTCCCCAAGACTCTGCTTTGGAATTCCTCTTTTGTTCAGACACCTGAGATAATAATCCTGAAAGGAGACCTCCCATCCCACAGATTGAGGAATAACAATTGGGATCGGGCCAAATCAACAGAGAGGAAGATTCGTCCATGGCCCATGAGTCCTCCCCACATTCCACGGCCATCGTTGATATAAAATCCAAATGCAAAAGCCTGAGCAAGTGCCTCAGAATCGCTCTTTCTTCATATCCTGAAGATTTCTTCTCTTGATTTGTAGATTGGGCCTGCCATACCTACATACCCAAACCTAAGCTGAGTTTGTGTTTTCAGACTTCTGTCCTCAAAGTCCTGGGCAACACACCCTCAGGCTGGGGCCCCTGAAGCCACACATTAGAACTGTGCCTACCCAATCCATGGGAATTCTGCCCATTCCATTGTCCAAAATCGTACAAATTATGAGAACTCTCCAAAGTCCCTGAGGCCAAACCAATAGTGTAGGTCTCCGGGGACAAACAAGGGCGGTAAGACACCAGATGAGCATCTACCTCCACTCATTCCATAGATGAATATCCCCAGAGAAGAAGAATGAACAAGACAGGACCCTAGGCCATAATCGAATATATTGCATTGGTTTACAGGCATGTCTCTTCAAAAGTCTGGATTCCTATACCAGCATAATGGGTTTCCTGAGGCACCCATCAGAACAAATCTCCTCTCCACATGGAAACTTGTGCATGGGAGCTATGTCAAAAGCTTAGGAGAATACTTCAGGGTCCCAGTGCCACCGCCCCATTTCAAGTCCCTCATGGACAGAAACACACATTAGGGCTCATCCTCAGGAAAGTCCATTTCAACTCAGCCACCCCGGTTGCTCCCGCAGAGGATCCGATCTCAACTGTATTGTGGCTAGTAGACAATTGGATTGCGAGGCGGGCTTCCCTGGCATCCATTCTCCAAGGTTGCTCTGGTCATTCCATATGGGATGTTCTGGGCTGCCCAACAGGTCTCAATTGTCACACAGAAGGAATCATTGAAGGGGGCATCCCACCACTCCCACGTCGGAAAACCTCCATGGCCTTGAGATTCCGCTCCGTTCATGAAGGGGCGGTCATGCACAGAAACTCCAACCTGAGCCAACGACTCATCCTCACCGTGACTTCAGATGCTTGAGATTATGGTTGCGACTGCATGGGGTACCAGCCGTGCCCTCGGCCTGAAACTCAAGTCTAGCTTGTGTTCTCAGACTTCTGTCCTCACACTCCTGGCCCAGAAGCCCAAAAGTTTAGCAATTCCGGACCCACAATGCAGCACTCTGCCTGCCCTCTAGAAAAAAACATCTTGCCTAATGAGGTGCCCAGGCACCTCAAATGAGGATAAACCTACACGGCACTCGACTGTACCCAAATTATATAGTCTAACCGGGCACTAGTGCACTGTCTGAAACAACCTGAGCCAGAACCTCCTGACCAACACCCAGGTAGCTGACCGCACACTGAGCATATCACACGCGCCATCGCCTTAGGTCGTCATCTCTTCCCAACAGCGATGTTTCAGGCTTCAGAACATATACCTTATGTCCAATCACTGCTCACGATTGAAAATGATGCAGAAATCAGAACACCTTCCCCATGGCAAGAGACCTTTTGATTGGCATGTTGTCCAAGTTCCAGTGTAGTTGAAACCAGTTTGGACCATGAGGCCCCGCCCATGCTCGCGGGCCACATTTGTCACAAACACATATT